>NC_086195.1:84074505-84677005 GCF_035770615.1 Melospiza melodia melodia
GTGAAAGATTGAGCAGCTTATGCTGTCATGTTCCTTCTTAGCTGTACCATGTGCATGTGTCCTTTATAATGGTTGGAATGGGAAAATCTGTCCCTTCTAGAAATCTGGTCATATGAGGTGCTTTGTCCAACCAGTATCCCAGATCAAGAGTGTGTGTGAAACACTATAGCATGCTTCATCTGGAAGTTCATCTGAAAATTGTAGAGTTACACAAGCAGCTGCAGTCACCATGCTAAAAACAATAAACAAAAACCCCTTAGTGCAGCCCAACAAGATACACACAGTGAGCATTAACTTCCTCCTCAGAGGCACAGAAAACAGACACGGAGAGACTCTCAGCTTCTGCTAATACATAGTAATGCTCAGCTAACTTGAGGGAGATCAAGTCTCAACAAAGCTTGGAAGGAAAAATTCCAAATCCAGCTATTGAACAGAAGACATTCCACCTACTTGATGCCACCTACCAGTCTGTTCTAGTTTGCTTTTAGATATTTTGTTACTAAGGAAGAGATTTGTTTCCAGGAATTTGCTTGAATTTTGTGTGCTCTTTAATACTCCAGGAGCATAATGGTCTGTCCATTAGGCTTAGTTTGTTTATAAGCGTAATTTAAAGGGATTATAATTGGCAAAAAAAAAATTGAAAATCAAGTAGTTGCTTAGTAGTTGTAACAAATTCTGAGAGGTTTTTGCCATACGTGTTGTCAGAGGACAGGATGAAAGTAAAAGCTCTTTTCTTAAATAAGTCTAGTTAAAAACAGGTGGGATTTTTGAATAATGAGATTTATGGAATTATTCTCTTAATGCTACTGCACCAGATGAAAGCACATTTGTAGTGTTTTAGTCACATAATTTTTAGGGTTTTTTAAGTAACTTTTGATAAAACAAAATTGACTGTCCTGTAATTGGAGTTCACTGAAGAGTTCTTCTTCCTGGATCCATGTTAATTTTTTAACATTAAGATTTAAAAAAAGAAGAAAAAGAAAAAAATCCCTAGAAAGTCAGAAAGAAACATAAGGCCCCAAAAAGATAACGTAAACAATCCTTCAAGAAACACCTGTTGAAGACTGAGGAAAATTCTTGAACTTTCCTCACAGCTTCCAGTGTTATGCAATAGAGGATAATCTTACTCCAGATTTTGAAAGATTAATGGATGCCAGCTTCAGAGAGCTCTTTTTACCTGGTAAGTCATTCTTTATTGTATGCCAAAAACTACATTAATGCAGCACTAAGGCTTGGAAATTGATGTGCTTTTAAAAGCAGCTAAATTTTACCTCAGAAGTTACTTCAGATACAGCTCTCCTTCTTGCACATACCATCTGTAGTTATAAAAGAAATTTTCAAGACTGCAAACATGCATCAGAGTTCTAGAAAGAGCAGAAATAAAATGTCATTAAGAGCTTAGAGCTGACCTTTAAATATCTCTAGTGGTATTCAAACTTTGGTGTGATCAGAAGTATTAATACATATTGATAAATATTTGCATCATCATCTAGTCCAAAATTTCAAGTAGTTTTCTTTGGAAGGTGCCATTTGCCAGAAATTACAAAGTATTGTGGGATTCAGTTTACAACTGACATTAGTCTGCATGGTGACACTTCCATCAAGACAAACAAGGGAAGGAGAAGGACACTTCAGCCAGCAGCCCCCTTGCTAGAGCTCTTAACTGAGATGAGACTCAAGTCCTTGCTTCAGGAAACTTTTCTTCATTTATAGAAAGAAGGGGGGGCTCCACCAAAGGAATTGAGAGGCTCAGTCTATAATTGCAAATGTTTCTGTGTGTTAAAGGACCCTGCTGAGTTTCAGGTCCTTGTTTGGAGAAAGATAAAACAACCTTCACAGGTGCAGCTCTTCTGCCAGGGGAAGTTTGGATGCTGTTGTGTATTTGTGATTCTTCTGTTCTGAAGCCTTGTTTTCAGAAACCCTTCTGGTTTTGTTCTGCTTAGAAACATTTTTAACAAAATAGGAAAATAATTCAACAAAATAGGAAAATAATTTCCTGCCTATACATTTTTTGTACATATTTCCTTTTGTATTTTTTATGAGAAAATGAGAATGCTTTTAAGAACTTTTAAAAGTAATATAGACCATTGCAATATGCTACAAAAGTGGGTTTTTTTCTTTTCAAAATATTAAAGTCTTTCTATTAGTGCATTGAGTTCTTACTACTCTGTCTTAACACTAAAAGGTAACTGTTACCAAACTGAGTGTTGATCAATCAAGATTAATAAATTCTGTGTGTTCAGAGTAGAGGGAAGTGAGCAACTAGGTAGGCAAAAAACATCAAATTAGGTGATGGATGATTCTAGCAAGGGGCTGAAGGGAGTTGTTCACAAGCATCAGGGCTGTACAGCAGCAAAGGGAAGTTATGGAAATATTTCCTCCATTTGAAGCACTACCTCCTACTGGTGAGACCTCCTGGATGGTGTCAGAGAGCATAGAGCAGAGAAGCAATAACAGCAGAATGCAGAGTACTTGCTCATCTCAGGCCTGACCTCCTCATTTTTAAGAATGAAGAGGCATCATTATTTCAATCTGATGGTTTTCCTCTGAACACCCTGCAGATGGTTGGATTGTTTTTGTGTTACCCATAATTTATTCACTTCTCAATGTAACGTAAACACTGATGGCATCATTATTAGAATTTTGTGCGATCAACTTTAAATCCTGATGTGAAATGGCAAGCTGGTAAGAAAAAGGTGGGTTTTTTTAGAGAAGCATTAAGCAAACCTCCTTTGAATAGAATCTCCATGGGATTAAAATTGATTGTGTGATATTTATAAACTGCACTATAGAAATACTTCTTATTTAAAATGAAACATAAATATTTATATCTATTTATGTATTATAACAGGAATGGTTATAAAATGTCTCGTGAGTGTGTCTCCAGAGGCACACTCTGGAGCATTAATATGATGTTACTGTCAGATAGGATGTGTATAATACCAGTAAATTATTTCAAAAGGTACATTTGGTCTGTTTCTGATTCAGAATATGTTACAGACTTTACAATTGGATTAACATGTGCCATTTCAATACTGGAAGAATGACTAATTTCTGATAGTGTTTGTGCTGATGTATTCTATGAATCATACAATAGCAAGTGTAAAAGCAGAATTCCATACTTTGGTTATGCTTTGGTTGGAAAATGTAAATATGACAGTTTACAATTATTAATATTAATAATAAAATCATGAAAATATAGTAATATTTTAATAATTTTAAAATAATTTAAATAAAATTGTTCTGACTGGCTTTCATAAAATTTAAAACTATTTTTTCTCTCTAAATATTATAGGAAAGAAAATAGAATGGACATTTAGAATCATGATGCTCTATTTGAAGCAGCAGTTTTATTGCCATGTGAAGAAATGTAACTAACAAAACGTGGTTAACATGAATATTTGGATCAAGTATCTATTTTAATCAAGTTCCTTGTGTTTGAATGCCAATCATTGTTTTGCAGTACCAGTGGTAAAGCAGACCTGGGAAAGAGAAGCTGCCCTTATTGAATACTACAGTGATTATGCAGACATCTCCATTCCTACTATAGATTTAGGCATACCTAACACTGACAGAGGTGAGCTTTTGTCAGTTTTGCACAAATGACTGAATGAATAAGTGGAGTTTTATGGATGATATGTTTTTCATGTCAAGCATGTCATGTAGAAATTCTGGTTTTTTCTAGCACATAGGTGCAGCCTAAACTGCACAACTGAATGCTCTTCACACAGGAAATGGATGGAGAGTACATTCAGAGTCCCCCTGTGTAGACAACATGTTCTTTTAAGCAGAAACCCAAATACTGAGATTATGGAAGCATGGTATACTGATATACTCCAAGAGAAAAAAAAATGGTTTTATTACTTGGGGTAAGAGTAATAACTCTACAGTTATTTATGATTTTCAGTAGGATCATTAACAGTGAAGAAGACATAAATTTATTTCAAAAGACCTCAGGCAGTGCCAAGTGGTTACTAAGCATAAACTGCTTGCCATATGGTGTTAATATATTATATCCATGTGCCTTGCAGGTCTCAATTTAAGCACAAAAACTGAATGTTAGGATTGAAACATCTTTCTATAGGAAATAACAGGCATTTAAATCAGTTTACTTTGTGTTTGAATACAAAAAAGGCTATGGGCATGATGACTTTCTTGAGTTTATTTTTTTTTTTTCTTTCATTTGATATATTGTTCTTAGGCTGATATTTTATATCTATTACCTTCTGAATTACAGGCATCCAGGCAGTGGCCTGTTAGCCTTATTTGGCCCACTAGGTCAGGTGTTCTGACCTCTGGGTTATTTCTGCCCCTTTGTTTTGTCTGTTAGAGGCACAGAGAGCACAGGCAGGGATTTCTGTGTGCACAGGTGGAGTGGAACATTAGCAAGCAGTGAGAGTTGTCAGGGGCCAGCAAGGCTGCTGGGCACACATGGATCAGTGCCAGGAGCCATGCCCAGTAGTTCTAGTGGTGCCAGGAAGCTTCCACGTTTTTTTATAGAGTATAATATAGAAATCTTGGGTTTAATTTTGGAAATGTTCAGATATCAGTCTGTGTTAAATTCACAGTCTCACAAAATCATCAGAGCAAGGACTTCCTTCATGTCTTTAGCATAGAATTACTGCATTTTTTCAAAGAATATTTTAACTAAAAGTGTCTTCAAATATAATGTTGTTATTTTGAGTGGTTGTTTACTAAATGTAATATTCATAGTAGTAATTACTTTAGACAATCAACTGTGATGAGTAAAGACTGACTGAAATGAGGTTTGTCCAATATCTAAAAAAGACTCAATAGAAGTCTGAAACTTCTTGTTTCTCAGGTCCCGCTTATTCTGAACAAGGGTGTTTCACTTCTGCACTCCTAGCAAAGGGTGTCTTACCTCCTGAACTTCCTGATAATCTTGTGATAAATGTTCAGACCTTCCCTTGGAGGCAGTGATCAGGACCTGAGTTGCCAGTGAGGAGTACAGTAGATTAAAATGGATTTCAATATTTCTGTAAAAGCAATGGATCTGCCTGATGCATCTTGAAATGCTGTGACAGTGACTTGGAGTATTTTGCAGAACATTTGCTTCTATCATAGTCTCCTCATTTTTACAGCTCTTTAAATTAAGAATAGCAGTTAGTCCAGTATTGTTCAACAGCTTGACAGATAGCTGGAATAAATCTTGTTTTTAATTTAATTCCTGTTTTATTTAAGTATATGTTCTGTTAATTTATCTTCTTTTTAGGTCACTGTGGGAAAACTTTTGCCATTTTGGAAAGGTTTTTGAATCATACTTCTCCCAGAACCCCTTGGTTAGTTGTAGTGGATGATGACACACTGATAAGGTATATATTCCATTACTTCATAAACCACTGTTTATGTCAGTAAGAGATTTAGCAATATTCACCTATCCTTTTTTTAAAGAGATACAGCTATTTTATTAGTCACATGGCTTTATATTACTTGAAGAAAAATAATTGTCACTTCCCATCAGTATTCTTTTGACAGATATTAAAAACAATGTGGTAGCCTGGTTAAAACTGTGCATATCAGTGTTATTGTGTGATCACATAGTCTGAATACACCACATTTTGTCATTCCTCTGTGTAGGTACGTTTGAGCTGATAGGGTTTATTCATTTGCTAATAATCTTCCTAAGATGTGTTCCTCAGACAAATGTGTCAGAAGAAAGGTTTCATAAGCTCAGGTCAGTTGTCCAAGCTGCCCAGAATGGTGTTTTTGAGCTTGCATTTGTTGGAAAATTAGATCTCATTCTCATAAAACTGCAACATAAGCAAAAAAAAAGGCACAGTGAGCAATGTGCAGGATCATGTGGTCATGAACAGTGGCTCAAGGCTTTACATTAAATCATGTGACAGAAGAAGAAACAGTGAGAGGATGTAACGGTGGGTAATGGAACATTCATAACACTGAATCAATTTGTAAATGTTCATAGATGATTTGCAAAGATCATATTGCTCGGAAAGTGTCATTTCATGTTTTCTATGAGATGATATGCAGTTTTGCTGACAAACTGCCAACTTTAAAAAATACTTCAAGCTAATTTGTTCATCATTTGACCAAATTGCACAGTCATATCTCATAGTAAATCATCCATCATAAATTTCTCTTTAGCAGTTTATATCTCTGGGGCAGGTTTTTTTGGGTAGAATTTCAGAATTTCTCCTGTCATCTTTGTGCTATTTAACAGAATGCTGTTGAGGGTAGCAATGTCTGTTCCAAAGAGAATGTTTACAAGATTTTTTTTAATGGCTTTTTGTATTGTAGTATATTCAGACTCCGAAAATTGCTCAGCTGCTATGATCCAAATGAACCAGTATTCCTTGGAGAGCGTTATGGCTACGGCTTGGGAACAGGAGGATACAGTTATATCACTGGTGGAGGAGGGTAATTTATTTTAGTTCCTACTGAGATCTGCATTAGTTCCTGGTTTGAGTTTTGCAAATGTTTTAAATTACAACACAAATCAGTTTCAACAGAAACAGTGATGTTTTCCCCAATTGTGTGTAATTTACCTCACACCTTCTGTGTAGTGACACATGCTGGTCTCAAGTCCTCAACTCTTCTCCCTTACATTTGAGTAAGATTGAGGAGAACACCCTTTTTTGAGTCCGGGCCAATTTTAGGAGGAATTCTAAACTGTAGTAAAAATGGTTTGTAGCTAAATTATTGTTGGAATAACAACAATGGGTATAATTGGTATAATTAGTTTCCAGTATAAAAACTAATCATCTTTCAGAAAATGCTTCTTGCACTATTTGTCAGTTCTGACCTCGTAAATTTTGAATTTCAAATGTGCTGTATCAGAGGGCTACATTCAGTCGTGCAGTTTTAAATGATTTAGCAGTATTTATTAATTACAGATATTTGGTGTCTGTAGAAGTTTTTACACATTTCATGTCCTTTTTGTTTTATTCAGGATGGTTTTCAGCAGAACAGCTGTTCAGAAGCTACTTGCTAGCAAGTGCCGGTGTTACAGCATGGATGCACCCGATGATATGGTCCTTGGGATGTGTTTCAGTGGCTTAGGAATCCCTATAACACACAGTCCTCTCTTTCATCAGGTCTGAGAGCTATTTCTGAGTACTAAAAATGTATTTCACTTTTTAAGTGTACACATAAAACAGTCATAAATATTCAAATTCCATCAATATGTAATAACACTAACCAAGATGCTGCTGCTGCTTTACCTTGATTCTCAGCAGAACAAGACTGATAAAATAAGAACATTCTCTTACCATGTATTGCTACAATGCTTTGCTAGTTTATGTAATATTTTAGCTAATCTATAACTACATTTAATTAGAAATGCAGTCAGAAGTGAGGATTTTGAAAAAGAAATAGAATTAGGAGCCACATGCTTTGAATAGTTGTCATATGTCCTCTAAGGGAGGAAACCTACAACACAATGCTTTTTTATGCAGGTAATGGAGAACTGAGTGTAAAATTTTTCAATAAATCCACCTGCTGTACTTACCTGACTTTTCTATTGATTCAGTATTTACTATTCTGAAATACCTCATTAGTGAAGGTATAAAATATTAAATTATTAATTTTATGGTGGATTCTGAAGAATGGTGTAAGTACAATAAATTGCTCTATGCTAGCACATGGGAATGAGATGTTACAAAACATAATTTTCATGTGAGTTTGGGAGAAAAGGGCTGGAGTAGATTTGAATCTTGTTTCTGTCTCCCACACTATTTAACAAGCTAACTGTAGTGTCTCAGTGGAAAGCATGATGCATTGAGGCCTATAGAGATTTTCTTCCTTGTAAGCCAAGTAAACCAAATCCTTCCATGGTATGAACAAGAAGCACTAAAGATTTTTTTTCCCAAACAGTGCACAACTTTTTTAAAAGTCAATGTTTAAATCAGTGTAGCAATTGATGTTTTTCAGGTGCCGATCTAGTTGAAAAACTAGGAAGACCTATCTGAATATGTGCTGAGAATAGGATAATAAGCTACTTGAGAATTAGTAAATTACTCTGTAGTTGAAAGCAGCTGTCAATGGAGAGGGGGAGTTTCTTATTTGAATGATCAGCTTTTTCTATGTTAAGATTCCATTTCTGATTACATTTACTATTTAGAGAAATGGGAAGATGAGAACATACTATTCAATATTTTAATTCCTTGTCCATATAAAAAAATTATATTTGTTTACTCTCCTGTTTTGTTTATCATTGCTTACTCTATTCAATATAGAAAGAAAACAAGTCATGCATATTATAAATTGAACAGTTACTGAATAAATTTGCTTGCACAGCTGCTGAAAAATCCCAAAAGAACAAACCAGCCTAATTAAAGGAAAGTCAGAACAGAACTCATTCTCCACAATTGTAAGAGTTATTCTTATTGAAAAAAAAGGACCTCCTTGTAATCCTTAATAGTGTGCATTTGATACTGAATCACTTTGAAAGTGAAATACTAGCAGTTTGATTTTCCACACAGAAAATTGCACTTGACTTCTAATTCATCTTTACTGTTGCTTGTAACAAATTCTAATTTAACGTCCCTTGAACAAAAATTAACCTGTGAGGGAAAACCACTGAATAAAAATTGAATGTTCTTAATCTACTAAATCCACTATTGTGCAAAAAAAAAAAAAAAATTTAAATGAGAAAACCAATTTTGGATTTTCCATCAACCAGAAAAGAACTTTCTAAGGACTTGACTGAAATATTATGATGTGTGATGTTCCTTGAAGTATGTGAATCTAAAATTGTACTGAGACAAAGATTATGAAACAGAAGCAAAGATATCTTCATTCTTGGAGTGTCTATGATGTGTTTGCTCAGTCTTACTGGTTTCCTGCTGCCTGCTTGCTGAGGTAGATACATATTCTGTAACCTGTTCCAGAGGTTTTCAACATGATCAGACTCTTAAAGAGAGCAGGAACCTTTCCGTGCTGAGTAGCAGCCAGAATTGTGGTCTTAAATAAAAATCTGGGCTAAAGCAATATATTTGACTTTTCTAGAACACCAAATACAAATGTTAGCCCAAAAAAATTACAGTTATTAGAGTTGGTATCATTATTTTAGAATTATTGAAACGCCACAATTTTGTCTATAGCTTAATAAAAAGCTGATTCGTTTTCAAACAGCAAAAATCCTTGGTCTCAGATATGTAAAAACTGTCTCTATCCAAAATAAATTCTTCAGGTTCTTGAAGCCTAAATGTTCTTCCAAGTGTTTTTCAAAAGTTGTGAAGGATACAGATTCCCTCTTGCTTTCTTCAGTGGAATTTTTAAAAATAAGCACTGTGTTTTAAATATCAGAATTAAAAGACCCAAAATACTAACAACACATACTCAGATTTCATAATGTCAAACTCTGTTGCCTAATTTTACGACTGTAATGTGTACAGAACTGCATGAAGAATTCATAAATACCACCATAAGTAGGTGAAGCGTGCAGTATTGATTCAGTTACCAGCTTAGGCATCAAATCAATTATTTGTCATCCCAATAATTCCATTTTCTTCTTGTTTGGGGTTTTTTTCTCCTAGATGTAAAACACAAATGTTTGCCTTCCATGCATTTTTCTTCCAAAAACTCTAATAGCAAAATGTAGTTATTTTACCAGGGACCACTACAGGTAGGAATTTTACATGTAATGATGCACTCAGTGTCATTGAACTGCCAGAGAAAATGAAATATATGTGGAGCATCATGACAGCAGCTGCATCTTTTAGCTGTGTTGTAATTCTGTCTGGTTTGATATAGCCTGATAAAGAATAACAACACAGTTTTCTGGCACCACAGTGTATCCCATGTTTGGAACATTTACCTGTCATAAACTCTATATTTTGGCTGCCTATGCTCTTATTAGAATGCCACAATCACAGTGGCAGTGCTGACAACTCTCATTAGAAGAGCAAGAGAATATAGTTTAAAATAATTTTGTCATTATTGAGCCAAAACTGCATATTTAAAAAGATTTCATACCAGCTACACTGTTTATCACTTGACTTCTGAGATGGTGGCCATTTGATCCTGAGAAATAGGGCATATTTAGTGTCAGTGTACTTCATTCCTCGCATGATGACTGCAGTGTGTGTTGAGGATTTAATCTAATGGTGTGTCAGTTGATTTAACAGAATGATGTAAAAACCCTTTTGTTACCATCTTGTGTATTTTGTCAGTGCCACATTGTTGTGTCACGGGGGCCATTGAGCAGTGATATCTTTTTAAAATTATTACTGATCATTAATACTGGTGCTTTTGCTTTATTCTTCCATCTTAGGCAAGGCCAATGGACTACCCAAAAGACTACCTTTCTCACCAAATTCCAGTATCATTTCACAAGCATTGGAATATTGATCCAGTGAAGGTGTATTTCACATGGCTGGCACCAAACACAGAAGAGTCAAGAAATGGGAAAAAAGTTGGATATAACAGAGAGGATTTATAAGCAGTAGAAGAATGTAAGTGTTGATTACTGTTCTACAGCTGAGAGACAGTCACTACTGTGATTTTTGTTTTGTTTTCACATTCATCTGTTTATGACATAGGAAGACAGTGTTTTGTTCCTGTTGGTTGAATCCCTTCAGAACAATGGAAGAAGGCACTTAAATGACTTTTGCATTCTTTTCCTCCACTTGCTTTCTTTTTAGAATTATTTTGGACTTTGTATACCAATGAATTTGACTCACATTTAAGAATCTTGTACAACTTTACCTGTTCTGCTTTGGACTTGGTTCAGGCAGCATCAATTTACATTCTGTTCCTTTGCTTTCTCAAAAGCTGAATTTATGTATTTGGGAGCCTAATATTGAATAAGAGTTGAACATCTATTCAACATCATCTCTCACTGTCTTACAGAAAACAGTTCTCTAAAAGGTTCTGGAACAGTTTCTTCATTAATCATGGAGGACACACCGCTTTTTTTCTGCCACCAGGAATTTGATTGTGTGAAGTCTGTGCTCCTTATGCTCATTTCTGATAGAAATACCATCCTTTGCTGGAGTAGCTGGACCAGGCATGAAACCACTGTCGTACCTTATAAGTTTATTGGCATTTGTGTGGAATGTCATGTACAAAATGGAAAAGAAGGTTAAGGACCGGGATCTCTTAGTGGCCACGGGAGGTCACTGTGGCTCTTTTAGAAACCCAAGTCACCATGCATCAATTTGGCAAACATAAAAGTGACTCTTAAGGATTTTTGCAGAACTAACATTTCAGTATTTCTGAAATGCACACATCATTATTTCTGATGTGTGCATTTCAATAGTATATGAATGCCTGCTTTAAAAATTTTGTAGTATCCCTAATGTATATCATCAAGATAAGTAATTTTATGCATACAACATGTAAAGTGTGATTCATATTTAAAACATTCTTGAATTTTTTTTAGTAATTCAGTTTTGTAAAAATATTTGTACAAAAACTGGCTTTAGTATGTTCTAAACTAATTTTTATATTGTAAAACTGCTTCTTTTAAAATGATAGTATATGGCACTTGTATGCTGTTATTTAACTTGGCTTGCTATATTGTAACCAAATACAGGGTCTTAAAGCCATACTGCTGAAGTAATTCGTGTTTTGGTTCCTTTTAGTAGGTTAAAATTTATTCCACTCCAAAGAAAAACAATACTTGTTCTAAAGTTGAAGTAGGGGAGCCACTGATTCCTGTCTTGGTAATCACCAAACTTGTATAAACATTTGTTGGTCAATGTAGCTTGTGGGTTTCTAAGCATTGAATAGCAAGCACATCTTCATAGTACATTACATTCAAATTCCAATTAAGAAAGAGCAATCCATGTTATGTCTTTCTTTCTTCCCACTACCAGTGCCTTAAACAGTAGACATTTTACTGATACCAGGATTGTGTTCTCTGATACCGTTGGTGAATTGTTAATTATGTTTACTGTTTAGAACTGTGAAAAATGAAAGCTGAATAAAAGCATTCTTTAACCTTTTGTGCTTTCTGGCTCTTTGCAAACTAAGTACAGGATTCCTTAAGCACCAGTGAAATAAGTTCATCACCTTAATTGTAATTACTGTCAGTTTTATTAAAAGGCCGCATAATCTTTGGGGTTTTTTCATGTCCTGTCCTGACCTCCATATTAGGTCAGTTTTCAGCCTCTATTCTATTTTGTGCAAATGGAAAATGCTGTTTCAATGAACACCTTGTGATTGGGAGCCTTGATGCTGTCACAAAACATATTTCACTATCAAATTCTCCAAAGGTCTTGCAACTCAGTCCAGTCTGGCCCAATTTCCAACTGGTAATATTTAATACCTCACTGGGCCCTGTGGAGGCAGACTAGATCAACAAAAGATTATTAGATTTGAGTCCTGGCTGTGTTGTACCTCTAGACTGGTTATTTAGATGTGGGAAGTCATTGACTCATTGATTGATTGCTGACTTGACTTTTATTTCTGGTTTGACAAATGTAGTAGTAGCTGTCCTGAAGTCCATCTTTTCCCTTGCTGTTAGCTTTGGGTTTTACTGCAAGGTTTCTGGAGGTATTTGTAAGCATCATACTTCTGATTTTAGTCTCCATAATTTTGAAGGCAACAAAGCCATAATTTGCTCAAGTATTTTTCTCCCAAAACTCTGACTTTTGAGACACTGCAGCAGCATGACACAAATGACCTTTTAGTTCACCACCTAAATAAGTTTTTTTTTCAAGCAAAGGATCACAAAGAGTTTATATAAACAAGACATGAAGCCTTCTATGTGAACTTGAGTTTTAGAATGGATGACTGTTACTAGCTGAAACCTAAGGATAAAACTGTGTGTTAATGAGCCTGAGCAGTACTAATGTTTCTAATGAAAATCAAGTGGATTATAAATGGTGTAGTGTTAAAGAAAATTAACAGAAGAGACATTCACAACTCACTTGGTAACAGGCAGATTACAGGTAACAGGTCTGCAAAGTTGACTGGTTGAAGTTTCCTTTTCTGGGACATTGCAAGGTTGTGGCATGAAAAAGAAAATCTGGAAATCATTACTGACTATTTGTTTTTAATGTTTATAGCATGAAATTTTTCCATTTATTAAGATCTTTCTTTTACAAAATTATTTTGATAATTTGCTTGGTTGGCTCATCTGCCAGGAGCCAAAAAATCCCTTGTGCCTTCAATAGAGCAGATATGTAAATGAAGAATGATGAAGTATTTGAGGCTCACATTTGATCATGAGCGAGAGCTGTGAATCTATTTTGATTTCCCTGCATCTGCAGATGGCCCAGGGATGGAGACCTGAAGGGATCTGATTTTTGTCTCTTCCTCTGTGGTTTGGAAAATGGGCAGGAGTCTTGAGGCAGCTTGCAAGCTGGGTAACTTTGTGCAGGAACACTCTGCCCTGACACCAGCTCTGATGGCTGCTGGCTGGAGGGAGGAGTCCAAATTACCTTATTTTCAATTCTTTAATTTCTCATGGATTTTATTATCAGGGCTGGAACTAGAATGTCTCAGCTGGAGGCCTGAGACACCATTCAATGAGATTCCTGGAAGCTGAGATCAACACTGTGTAAGACTGCCATAATTATTTCCTGTGAGCACCTCCAGAGCCAACAGTGCCGGTGCATTACCAAGAAACATGGAGAAGAAGTAAGAGATTTGTTTTTTGCAACATTGTGAAACTCTGAATGCTTTTGTGCATTGGACACCATGATAATAAATATATTTGAGTTGGCTTCAATGCAATTGCGTCTTCTTGTTGTTCATGTGAAACTAAAGGAAAAAATTGGAATTCTGAGCAAAATGCTCCCTGAGAGTGTCACATCATCACACATTGGCTGAAGAACCTACGAGCACTTGACTCTGCTCCATTAGTGCTGGCTGGTGTAGCTCTGGCTCTTGAGGTCCCAGCTCACATCAGCATGGTGGCTTCACTCTCTGTACCACCCCTGTACACACATCTACTGTGTCAGTACAGGGCAAATTCACCTCCCCAGTCACACTGAGGGCTTTTTCTTTAATTAATTGTTTCATTCAGCAAAGAAATCAATTTAATATTGATTTGTAGGCAACTAATTTATCTGTTTCAGTTTGTGATGCACAATGTGCATGTATAAAAAATAGCTTTTTAAATATACAGTCTCATACTGGTAGCCACTGTGTAACTACTTGATTTAAATTCTATCCTGAGAAGAAAAGTCCTCATGCTTTTCAGATCTCAGCCTGTTGTTTACAGGAGGAGACCTGTGGAACTAGAGGAAGTAGAGAAAGGTGAACAATGTGTTTTTATCTACCTGCTTTTGCAGATTCCCTTGACTTGTTTATTTGTGCCCTTGTCAGCCAGGAGGCAGAAATACCTCCACTGAAATCAGTTAATGAAATTTCTTCTGCTAGGACCTGCATTTGCATGGCAAGAATGAAACAGCTTTGGTGGAGGGTGTGTGCACTGGTTAGTTCTGAATACAAGGGGAAAAGACACAGTAGAAATAATTTATTTAAAGATGAAAAGGTAAGTAAGCATTATGCAAATGCATACAGAGGCCTAAGGACTCACTGTCAAAGAAAGGAAGAAGTGGTTTGGAAAACAGGCTATGGAGAGGAGTGATAGGAAATCACATCAATGGAGTTTAATGAAACATTCTTTATGGAAAAGCTATAGGCATGCTGCTTCTATAAGCCAAAAATAACAATGCTAAGCTATTCCTGTGAGAAATAAAATTTTAAAGCAATGCTTTTGTAAGTCTGAAAGCTTAAGAACCTGACTGTTAAACAGAACAACTCCAAAAAAGTTGAAAGCACTAGGCTGTTAATATTTTACAGGCTAAACTTACAAAAAAACCCCAGGGTAAGCAGATTGTTAATTAATAAGAAGCCATTAAAGAAAATTATCTGGGAAGATTATTGAGCATCATCAACTGATTTGTGCCCACTTCTCATTTATGTGTTTCTAGCTGGGACATCCTCCGGATGAAGGTCTAATCAGACAGTTTATAATGTACCCCATCAAGGCCCTCATAGCAGGAGCTCATGTGTTGCCCTGGTTCTACAGGCACTGCACCCCATCTTCACAGGGCTGTGTGACACTGTGTGACACATGCTCCCCAAAAGCCTGGGAGAATGGCAAGAAATACAGCACATATTCCTCAGGAAGGAGGGAAGCTGTAGGACTGAAGACTTGTGAGTTCCTCAGTTGTCTTAAGGAGAGCTCTCACTGGTCCTCCTTCAAAGTAGCCATTCCCTGGCTAGCAAGGCAGCAGAAATGATGTGGAGTGTAACCCTCAGTAAAGACAATTATGCAGTAATAGCGTGGAGCAGGTCAAGCTTGTTTGTAGCTCTGGAGGCGTTGGTAGCTTTAAGGACAGTCAGAAGTGCTGATGGGTGATGTTGGCTAATTCACCAGCCTTTTTTTCCAGAGACTTCTTAAGATTTCTTATGTTGCTAAGATTGTTTGCAAGTTCCTTGAGGGAGTCCTTTACACAGAGCAAGGTGCTCCAGGTGCAGTGCTTTGATGCAGCCTGTGCTGTGGCTCATGGCCTCATTCTGCCCGGTCATGAAGCTCTGCTGAAAAGCTCTCAGTATATCTCTTGTCCTGACAAACCAAGTTATTAATTGGTTGTTCCTCTTTCCGTTGCTGTTTCTTCAGGCTAGAATTTTCCTGTGGATGGATTTTATGTTAACTAAAACACCTGATCCTACAAATGCAAGTTCTGGAATGACTTTACATTTAATAAACAGTGAACAATTTTAATAGTGAAACAGTGAACAGTGAAACATTTTTAACAAAATAAAATGTGGGTAATCATCTATAGTTACCAGGTTATTATATTTGTGTGAAAAACTCTCAAGTGCCATTTGAATGCCGGAAAAAGATACAATTTTGTTTCATAAGAGCTGGCTTACCTCTACCATGGTTTGCCCCTTGTTCAGTTAAGAGATATGATTAGCATGTAACAAAATCCTTGCTTTAGAAGCTCATATTTGTCCTGCCACTATTGTCCAAACCTTGCTATTGGGCACTTGGTGCTTGAAAGCTGAAGCTTCAAGCAGGGAAGTTTCTTTCTTGTCTACCATTTTCTCTTGTGCTGTGTACATCTGCAAAATCTGTGTAATGCTGGACCTGTGAATTGAGCCATACCACTGTTCCCGGCTTGAGAAAAGGAAGATGGAGCCCAGCTCTGGCTAGGCTGAAATGCCTGCTCCAGGTGAGTATTTAATTGACTCTCATCAGCATTAATCACAGTCGGTCCCTGAGAGGACTGGTGTCAGTGCTGCACCAGCTTCTTCTGGGTGAGCCGATCCCTCGTACTTCATGCCCCTCAGACAGTGCCTCTCAGAGCTGTTTCTCAACAGGAACAGCACATTTGCAACACAGAAACTCAGAACTGCAAAACAGCCCAGGCTCCTCTGGAGGTCACCTGGTCCAGCCCCCCTGCTCAAGCAGGAACACGTCCAGCTGACAGCTCAGGACATGTCCAGGTGGCTTTTGAGTACCACCAAGGATGCAGACCCCACCACTTCTCTAGGCAACCTGTGACAGTGTTTGACCATCCTCACAGTACAGAAGGATTTCCGTATGTTCACTTGAAATTCCCTGTATTTCAGTTTGTTCCCACTGCCTCTTGTCCTGTCATTGGGCTCCACTTGGATGACTTCAGCTCAATCTAATCTACACCTTCTCATCCTGTACTTACTGATAAGATCCTACCTGAGCCTCTGCCTCTGAGAAGTCTCTGAAGCTGCCTAAGTGGGGTACAGATTCAATTTGGTTTTGTTTATCTGACAGTTTCTCTTTAACATGGCAAGGTGACTCCAGGCACTTTCCACCAGAGCCTGTTTACAGGTTTTTAATAACTGTCACGGTGCCAGGCGTTGCTGCGTGGTGAGAAGCTGCTGAGAATAATTAGCACTGAGGGGAAAATGTCAAAGAGATTCAAATGTAACATTTATACAAAATGCTGCTGCTTTTTAAAATTCCGATCAGCAGCAGCACAAAGCCTCTGTGATTCCCTGTACCCTGAGGTTCGTGCCACCCACACAGCTATGCAAAGCAAGTTCTCCCCTCAGAGTCCCATTTCTCTTCCCTGTAGGAATGGTGCCAGCAGTGCTGTGAGCTGGAGAGACCCATGAGCTCCTCAGTGCCCCGGCACCCTGAACGTGGCACCTTTCTGCCAGCCCTGTTATCCACAGATCATGGCCCTGAAGGAAGTTGCCCAATCTGTCTGCATCACTTACATCACTGCTCAGGCCTTCTCTTCTGTTGCCTCCCTTCCCTGCTTGGTTTTGCCCCCAGCCACCTGTGACTGTGCCAAGCTTTCCCGTTCTGCACATCAACCCCCCAGTACCAGCCATGGGTTATGTGACATGTTCCTCCTGCTGCCCTCATCCCACTAAAAATCAATGGTAGTTACTGTAATCTGCAGGTTTTGAATGGTTTGTGTGTGAAGGAGTCAGTTTTCCATTAACCCTTTGCCCCCTTGCAGGGTTCATTACCAGTATCCAGCATAAGGTGTTACTGCATCCTCCCTAAGGATTGTACTGCTTCTGCTGAAGGTGCTGGGGAAGAGATTTCCTCCAAAACCCACTTGCTCTGTGCCTTCCCTCATACTCCAATGTGGAAGTGCCCTCATTTTGCCAGCACAAATGTGACCTGCTCTTAAAAGTGCATGCTTTGTTGTGTTGGTATTTGGGGAGCCAGGTTGAGGCTTCTCCTTCCAGAGCTTCTCTCCCTGTGCGAAGAATGGAGGAAAAATGTTTGCTGCTGAGGCTGAGTGGAGGGTTTAAAACATTTGAGGGATTGGTGCTGGCATCTATTTCCCTAAATGTGGACATGGAATTGCTTCCATGGTGAGAAAAAAATTAATACATTTCTCCAGAGATGCCCCAGTAGGACTGAAGTGCCAGTTTATATCTTCAAAGCAGGTTTGTATCTTCAGAAGCAGACATTTAGCTCCACAGCAGCCCCACCATTGAGTGCAGAGCAATATAACTACTTTTATTCAACTCTTGGGGATCTGCCCTATGAGTGGTAACTTGGAAATATAAGGTGTTTGAATTGGTAAGATACAAATACTGCCTTCTGTAACATCCCCAGGCCTGTAAAATGTCTTCTTTCCCCCATGAAGTCCTTCTGATTAATGAAAAAACAATTATTATTGCAGATTTCCAGATAATCATGATTTATTCTTCACCCATCCACAAATCAAAAAAAAAAAACAAATTGCAGCAATCTCTTTGGATTGTATGCCTAAAGAGAATTTATAGGTATGTGTTCTACAGTATATATGTACATTTATAGGACCTCTTTTAAAGATCCATGATAACCTCAGTGTTAATAGCTCCCAGGAACTGATTTTATGCAGTCACCACCATTAAAATCCTGTGTTTACATTTCATTATCCCTGGACTAGGAAATAATGGCACAATACAAGGGAGCATATATATACAGGTAATGATTTTTACTGTCCTGTGTAATTTTCTCAGGTGCTCCTCATGCCTTGGTTGGCCAAATCTTTTCTGAAATGCCCATTTCACCTGTGCTGAAATGGAGCTGGAGTGCCCATCTCTAAGTTTTAAGCAGAAACACTCCATGCTCCCTGGAGCCACTGGACTTCTGGGCAGGTTGCTGTTGCAGATATTTCATTTTAGGCAGAGCACATACACACCCAGAGGAGCAGTCCACAGATCTCAGGTCTTGCCCTGCAGTGGCTGAGTGGCTGCAGGATCTGTTGAGATAAAGAAAGGTAAGGGGTTCCTGTTCAGGTGACAAGGCCACAGTTACCTATTTTTATACTGAGAAATGTCTAGTAAAGTTGTATTTGTATTGCTGTGGATGCAGAGCACCTCTCTGCAGTTGAGGGCAATTTATCAGCTCCCAGTAATTGTGAGCCAGAAATAAAAAAAATACATGTGGTGTACGCTAGTGAATATTGGGCTTTTACCTCTCAGGCACTGTGAGGAATGTAGCAAGGCTTTCTTAATTCTGTATTTTAAGAATTTAATTTAAAATGCATTCTTTCTAATTTATCTCATGCAAAGACTGGATGTACAGATGGAAATATCCCACATTAGACAAAAAACAAATCATGTTTGAGTTGACCAAATCATCCCTTTGGCCAAAGGGATGAAATTAATTATTCAAGAAGTGCATATCCAAATGTTACATAAGAGCTCCCTTCCCTGTGAAATTACCAAATATAATTAAAAATGTATAAAGGAGGAGACAAGTAGCTTCAAATAACTTTGGGAACTTTTAATTGTTTTCAAAATATATTCAAAGCCAGTATAAGACTTCCTTGTTTAACCCTCATGCCTCTGACATCTGTGTGCCACCACTCTGCCCAGGCAGCACCAGCCACAGCTCATCTAAAACCCTGGTCTGATTACAAATTAAACCAGGGCAAGCCTTACATTTAAATCACTTGCTAGAAGAGATTATTGTATAGAAAATTATGAGAGTTTGTTTTTCCTAGCAGCAGGAAACAGAAATTTTCAACAGTAAACTGTTGAATAACAAACATCATCTTTGCTGGGCAAGTGGTTCAATTTTATTTATGAATAAGGGAGATTAAAAAAAGGAGATTTACTCACGGGTTGAAAAACATTACAATCTTTCCTTTCTCTAGTTATTTCTCAGGGGTTGTGGATCAGCCCTGCCAGACAGGCAAAGGGAAATGCTCTGTTAAAGCAACAGAGGCAGATTAACCTGGTGGGGTTTCTTCACAGACGTGCTGCAGAGCTCCACACACTTCATCAGTCCTGCAGGGATAATTACAAGTGTGTCAGTTCCTCCTGAAACACTTGAAACTTTCACACCACTCAGCTCTCAGAGTCAGTATTGCTTAACAAATCCCAAGGCCTGTAAGGCTCTTAGAAACTTCATGCAGTCCTAAATTTTACCTGCTCTTTTTCTATTTCTTCCTTTCTTTTGCTCTGTTTTCTCCCTCTGGTCTCCAGCTTGTTTGGGTTTTTTTTTTTTCTTTTGCTTCATGAACCTGCCACTCAAATAGATTTGGTAGGGAGGCTGAGGGCACTTTAGTCACCCACCCCAGCCCAACTAGTCTGGCGTACCCTTGACATGGACACAGCCATCTTGTTTAAACCAAGGCTGCCTGTGAAGTAGAAAATGCTCAGAGCACCTCAGATTTATTGTCCTGCTTGCCATTTTTGCC
Organism: Melospiza melodia melodia; assembly: GCF_035770615.1. Lineage (NCBI taxonomy): Eukaryota > Metazoa > Chordata > Aves > Passeriformes > Passerellidae > Melospiza > Melospiza melodia. The sequence continues at coordinate 84,094,590 of NC_086195.1, forward strand.
AGTCTGTGCCCTCACATACAAGCAAATTTTACTACATTTGGTTCCCACAGAGGAGACAGATTTGCCATTTGTTGACAGTCAATGCAGAGAAGCACCCCAGGACTATTGTAAGTGCTCCCATCAGTGCCTGCTGCAAGGAATCCTCTGAAAAAAAAAAAAGTGATCTTTTCCAGCTTGCCAGTGCTCATCCACCTTGGGCCCTTGGCAGCGTCTTTGTCAATCTGCCTCCTGTATTTTGAATAACCCACCCCATACCTGAGGTTAGGGTGCCTATATGTAAATGCTGAATGCAATTAGGAGATTTTGTCCAAGCATTACCATGAAGAAAGAATTATCAACTCATGGTGGACACACTCAAAGCTGAAGAGCTTTACAGGAGGAGGCAGAACTCAATGCTATACAAACCCAGAAAAAGAGGAAGTTTTGCAGGCTTTTAAAGACCAATACACAGTTGCTATTTTGTCTTTCCTCTGCACCCAGTACCTGTGAACACTGCAGTGGTATCATTTCCCTTCAGAACTGGAAGAAAAATTCTCCACGGCCAGTGTGATTCCTTTCAAAATACTTTTCCCAGGAAATGAGGCTGTTTTTCTTTCTGCTATGACTAAGTCTCCAGCTCAGTGCACCAAGTGCCTGTCTTGTTCACGAGAGCCAAAAAGGACTGCACAGCCCCCTGGTCATCCTGCTCAGGCTTGAGCCTGTATCAGTCTGGCTTATCCCGGTACCACAGCAGCAGCTTTGGGTACTCAAAGGCACATGAAATTCCTGTCTTCAGCTGCCTTCTCCCTGTGGATATCATGGATATATGGCCCTGTATTTGGCCATAGGCTTTAAGGCTGAAAGGACCTAGTTACTGTCTGATCCATTGTGCTGCAGAGTGAGAGCCCAATATCTGACTGAAGGCTTGGCTGCACAGTCTGGGGAAGGGTGGGGTGGGTGAGGTGGGACCTCGCAGGGAGGAGACATGGCAAGGTCCTTGGGAAGGGGTGAATGGCGCACGTGAGCTCTGTGGGGCTGTGTGGTCATGGAAAGCAGGGGACAGAAAGGAAATGTGCATTAGGGGCAGGAGGAGCTCTAACGTTTGCAGTGAAAAGGAAAGGAGATGCAGGCAAATTGTGTGAGACCAGCTTCTCTGTTGCTATATAGCCCTCTTAAGGGCTAACTAGCAAAAAAACAAAAACAAAAACAAAAAAGCAACAGCAGAGGGACCAATTTGTTGAATTTTTAAAAAGTAAAACCAGTTCTCTTCATGTCTTGGAGTGCATGGCTTTCCTTGACATTTATAAGCCAAATGTTACTTTATAGATAAATATGGATCTTTACTCTAAATCATGCTTGAATATTATAAAAATTTTACATAAGCTCAAGTGTTCAAGGACTGATGTACAACTGACTCAGTTGTATTTCATCATGTCCACTGAAATCCCTTTTTTGTGATGATTTAGTTTTGACTCTCAGCAAAATTTCATTCAAAACCAGGCCCTGATATTGGTCTATCATTGGTCAATGTTTCTAAATGTGGTCACACATAAAAATTTCTGCTTCTCTCCACTTTCAGATTTCCAGATTTCCAGTGTCTATATCCTTCTTGTTTTGGCTCATCCCATGAAATACCTTCTCAGCTGATTTTCAAGGCCTGTAGCAAATTTTCCTGCGTGTGCCTATTGCTCAGGGAAATTTAATCTCCTTCTTCCAGAGCACTGCTCCATGCTGCACTCCTGGCAAAGGTGATGAAAATCCACAGAGACTGAGAAAATGTGAATCACGTAAGTTTTGGGGGTTTTTTGAAAAACCCTGCATGACCTCAGGCAAGTTACTTTGTGTCTGGTGAGATGGGATAGCTGTAGATGTCAATTGGTACTACAGTTTCATGTCTGTAAGTCCATGGAAAGTCCTGGATTGCAGTACCTTTGAAAGTAAAGCCACAGACACCTAAATCTAGACATATAAAACCAAATAACCTTCAGTGAAATGTGGGTCTGTGTTTTATTTTTACCTTATTTTTCTGGACTATGGAATAATCTGTAGCTTCAGAAAACTATACATTTGGTTGCATTAAATTTTATTTCTGTATGATAGATGAGTCCTCAGGACTTGTTTGGTACACCTAAACATTTGTCTGTGTATACATGAGCGAGGTAATTGCACAACTCCTGCAGACAAAGCTTGTTGATAACCCTTTTTGAATTAAACTCCCAGAGAGACACTTTCTATCACAGACTACTTTTGGCTGACAAATGTATTTTAAATACTGCTCTCTATATCATCTCTGACAGCCCTTCTTAGCTAGTAAATTTGTGGTTTGGGAATCAAGACAAACTGAATGTACATAAATGAAAACCTCTGTGATATAAACAGCGTCAGTCACCAAGCCATAAAGCTTAATGTATTGTAACCCATTAGTGGTAATTCTGGCTATATCTGGCGCTTGGATAGGACTAGATTAAAATATTTTACAAGACTAAGGAAAGTCAAATTTACACTCAAGATTCAAAGCTGAGGTGAATTGTTTGCCTTCAAAGCCAAGGCAAAAAGGAAGATGAATGGGAGCACTGCCCATGGTCTGCTCTCACACCCTTCATGTGAGGCTGTTTGCCATGGCCAGCACCCTGACTGCCTCATGGCCTGTGGCAGACTAAAATCAGGCTCACAGGATGATTTCCTTTGAGGAGGTGCTGGGGAGGGATCCACCACAAATGTAACAAGCTCAAATCCATCCCTGGGGCTCAGATTTGGGTTCAGAGGGAAGGGTACTCTCTGTTCAGTCCATCTCTTAGAGGCCATGCAAGCTAAGCTTCTGCCTAAATGGACATTTCTGTGAATGCTGTACTTGTATGGCCACCTTCTGCCCTCACTGGGATAAAGGGAATGGGTCAGAACCCCTCAAGGAAGCCCTCTTGAGACCTCCTTTGTGCCTATGGGTGTCTTTGAAAGTGGATTAGTAAAATCTTGGAATTATTTTGAAACAAGCCTTTTATCAAGTAACAGAGAGCAGTGTACCTATGGCCTGGTAGCTTTGGAGTTCTTTTTTTTTCTCTGAATGCTGTCCAATCTCAGTGTTATGCAGTTCCTCTTATGCTTTATGGGAAGAAACTGGATCTCACAACAGTTCCTCAGGTTTCTTGCAAGTTTCAAGAAAAGCAAGGGAGTTTCGGTGATTTTCACTGAAAAATTTCACCCAGCTCTACAGAGTCCTGCAAGGTTAAATCCTTGTATAAGGTTCTGCTGGAAACTAAGTGATGCATTAGCAGCTCACTGCTCCCACTCATTTTTGTCCATTTATCTTGTCCTAAGGGGGAAGATGATGCTTCATCAAAGGAAGCAACAGAGTTGCTATTCTTATATAAATATAAAATTAATAATTTGAAAATAGGCATGCATTTACTTATGTTTCTGTTTTTGAAAAGCTTTTCCTACCTTATGAAGATTTTGAAAAACTAATTTTCTTATTACACTTTTTTAAAATTCAGAATTAGAGTTGACTAGTACACTTTGATTACAAAGGCATTTTAAAGAAAAATCATTGTTAGGAAACTCCCAGTGTTTTCCTGGGGAATATTTCTTTTTCCTTACAGATTTGAAGCAAGTCACAATATTATGTGAACTGCTGTGAATTGTCTGGACTTTTTCTTTTCTTTTCTTTTCTTTTCTTTTCTTTTCTTTTCTTTTCTTTTCTTTTCTTTTCTTTTCTTTTCTTTTCTTTTCTCTTCTCTTCTCTTCTCTTCTCTTCTCTCTTCTCTTCTCTTCTCTTCTCTTCTCTTCTCTTCTCTTCTCTTCTCTTCTCTTCTCTTCTCTTCTCTTCTCTTCTCTTCTCTTCTCTTCTCTTCTCTTCTCTTCTCTTCTCTTCTCTTCTCTCTTCCTTTTTTTTTCCCTCTTTCTTTTCTTTCCCTTTTTTTTCTCATGGGTTTATAGAAAATGGTTATCCCATTGAGTGTGTTTGGAGGTCACAGCACCCTGAATTTGTTCCATCCTTTTGCTCATAAAGATCAATAATGCAATCACCAACTCTGAGCTGCAAATTATCAAATGGACTAAGCAACAAGATCAATTAATTGTGCCAAAACCAGGTACTCTGATTCTGTAAATGCTGAAGAGGTTCATTCTGATATTGCTCAAAATTATACATCCCAATTTTGCCCTGGAATGGGATGAGAAACACGGGTTTAAGGGCAGCATTTGCTGCAGTCTGGATCTTCTGGACTCAGCTCAGTTTGGTTTGGGAGAGCAGCCCATGAAGGAGTGTCCATGCAACATCCTCTCTCACCTTTGCAGTGCAGACTGGAGTGAATCCAAACCTCTAAAGGTCACTGAGCTTTGCTCAGTGCTCAGTTATAGAAGAACATGTAACTTCTGTGGTTTCATAGTGAGAAGTGATGCCTTTTGTCTATCAGGGTGATAAATGCCTGTGCCTGGGGCCACTGGAACTGTACTTCAGCTTGTACATGGCCACGCGAGAAATATTCTCTCTCAAGACCCCTACAGGGATCAGCCCTTCTCCTGCTCACTGGAGTGATGGCTGGGTCTCCAATTCCCCTCCAAAAATGGAACAGAAATGGTCACTGGTTTTCAGTGAGCAATTACCCAAATAGCAGTGCCTTGGGCATGGAGAGCTGAACAGATTTTTGCTTTTCTAAAACAGCACACAAAGAGCTCCCCTTTGGAGCTTTCATCAGGATCATGTCAGTGGTACTTCTAGAGCTTCTCCTAGTGCTTTTTTCCCAATCTTCTGCCTCTTGGCAGTGTGTGTCTGCTGTGTATTTTGCTCTGATATGCTGCTGAGAGCCACTCAGCTTGCTGCCTCTGCATTGTCATTATATCTGCAGTGGGAAACCCTGTGACTGAATGAATCAATATCACATGTGGCCTGATTCCAGGGAGGTAGAATTAGTTATACAAGCCACCACTGATAACATGCTTTTCCATTGTTTGGCCAAATCTGTCCAAAATTTGCATTGGCCATTGTCTGGGACTCAGTCCGGGTGGTGAGAGTTTTCTCAAGCACTCAGAAAAATTTGTTGATCCAAATCTGCACCAGTCTGTCTCTCAGTGAAAAATTCTCAGGGCTGATCCAAACAGAGGGAAGCAAGGGTGGAAACTGAGTTTTGAACTGCAAAACAATAGAACCATTGGATGTTCTTAGTCCCATTAGGCTAACGGGGTCTTAGGGTTACATCCACAGAGATTTCTGTGAAGATGCGGTGCTTAGGGTTTGTGGCTCTGTTATTATTTGCACACAGTCGTTACTGCAGCAGCTGTCTTTAAATAATGCATGTCTGTTTGCATGTTTTATGGGCTTCTTTTGAATATGTGGATCTCTCTTAAAGCAGTTAATAGAGGTGTGCACAAGAGAGTTTGACTTTTACCTTCAGAGGAAAATCAAGGAAAATACTCCAAAGCTCTCCAAGATCTGCAAAGCTGGTGCTTGTTTCCTCAAGGCAAAGTGAGCCCAGCAAGTGAACACCAGACAGAGGCAGTCCTGATGAAGATGTGCTGCCCCTCATCCAAATCTGAGCAATGTTGAACACTCTTCTCAGCCTGCTTAAGTCCCCACTGTCCTGGTACCAGCACCAGTGGCACATGTGGGTTTTCATGAGGGCCCAGATGGGTTGAAATCTTTGAAAAAATCTCTGCTCAGAAACATCATCTAAAATGGGATTGTTTTATTTTGTAGGCTTCATCTTACTATATTACACCTTCACTTGATAAAGAAATCAATGGATAGGACTCATGAGATTCTAGCTTACTTGCTATAGAATGTTTCAAATTAACTAATGTTGTTTGGTTTGATTCCTGGAGTAATCCTGGTCACATGCATAAAAGAATTGATTACTCTAAGTGGAGATGATGCCAGTCTTGTTCCTGCCTCAAGGCTCAGCAAAGCTCCAGGGCAGCCCATCCCATACCCACCCAGTTCCTGGTGCCTCAGGAAGGATCCCTATGGGACAGGAGGTGGCTTTCAGGGCAGAGATCAGAGTCAGGGGGCAGGCAGCATGGTAGAAGTGTGTCTTTAGTCCCAGTTGCCCCTGAGACCCAGAACAGTTTTGTCTTATGCCCTGGGCACACACACAGCAGCAACAACCCAGCCAGAGCCCTGGGAAGCCCTGTCCCTCCCAAGCCACCAGCCAAGCAGATGGATCTGACAGGGAAGGGTTTAAAGGAAGAAGAGAAACCTTCAGGGGAGCACAGACTCATGTGCAAGGCGGGCACTGACTGCTGTGTGCACCCTCCCTTGGGAAGTGCAGAGGCACCAGGCTTTCTTGCCACATCTGAGGCCTCCAATCCATGCAGAGCTGCCCCACTATGGACTGGTGCTTGCTGGTGCATGCAGACACCACGGGCCAGCAGGGACCACCACATCCAGGACAAGCTGTACACCTGGATGGAGGTGGTCACTGCAAAGGCCAGGTGCAAAGGCCCCATTTGAGAAGAGGGAGATCACCATCACACAGTCCCAAAGAAACTGAAGACTGGTTGAAAAGGACCCTACCTGGAGTCCATCCATCAACCTTGAGGCAAAGTGAAAATTTTCCAGGATAGAAATCCATTTTAATTTAGGTGAAATGTACATTTTTGAGTTGAGTTCTGGTCAGAAACCATAGTTATTTAGCCAGACTGCAAGGCCTAAGCTCAGTGAAGTTACTTCAGCGAAGGACAGAGATAAAGGGTAGGAGACAGAAGATGATAGAGAGAGACGGGGACTGCTGTAAGGGCAAGTCAACCTTACCTCGGAATTCTTTCTGATCAAAAGGAACTAGTGGTAAAAGTCACACGAAATCCATAAAAATGAATATGTATGAACCTATTGTGAAACTGTATGCATATGTGTTTGAGAGGGGGATAAAAGGAGACCTGAAGTTCTCAGAGGTATGCATGCCTTTTTTGAGGAGAGCAATCTCTCTGCATGCGTTCAGTGCTGTAATAAACATACCAAGCTTTACAACTTTTACAAAGTTGTGAGGTTTCTTCTTTTCTCCGCAAAACAACCTTTGGATGCTTTGGAATCCAGCTCCTGCACCTCTCTGCCTGTGTGTGCTGTACCCCTTTGCCAGAGGAGCAGTAAAATATGTGCAGTAAAATTACTTGTGAGAGTCCTGCAAGAGTTCATGTGCAGGAATTTCTTCAGTGAGAAGCTGTAGTATTACCCAAAAAAATCCTCACTAAGGGCTATGGATCAACTCAAGTGAATTTCACATCCAGGGAACCAAATGGCTGTAAACTCAAGTGCAACAAGCAGGGTCCTCACCCCTGGTGTGGAGGGCAGACATCCCACCCACAGGGTGAGTGGGAGGAAGAAGAAACAAGGAGAGCAACTGAATCAAAACCTTTTCTTCCATAACTAGGCAGCAAAATGAGAAAATGAGTTTTCTGAATCATGTTAAAGTATTACTCCTGGAAATGCAGGGTCTTTTTAACATGTAATGCAGGAATAGCCTCTAGAATTTGTTTTTCTCTTTCAGAGAAGTCTAAAATTAGCTGCTAAATTATTCTCCTCTCTGCCTCTCTGCTGGCTAAAAAATAAAAACAACAAACCGTCCAGAGATTACTCACATTTGACTTAATTTGAATAAATGTACTATCACTGACATGATTGCTAATTATCCTTGTGCTCAGTTACTCAAATTAGCATCCTATGAATTGATCAAAATGGATAAGCTGTGTCAGGGAAAATATGTTTATTTGCATAAACCTGCAGTCTTACACAGATAGAAGCATATAACAGAGCTTCAGCCTTTGACAAGGTGAGACCATGCTGCTGTTTCACAGTATTTAGCACTTTTCCTACCTTGGGGTGAAGGGAACAAGGCTGGCTGCCCTCCCTTCACAGCAGATAGCAAAGAGACTGATGGTACCCTTTTTATTGGGCCTGTCTGGAAAAAATGAGATGGACACACTCAGCTGCTCCAGCCCTGTGTTCTTCACTTTTTTCATCATGTCTTAATCCCATTATTACATTTCTTTGTGAAACAACATCACAGAGAAAGAAAGGAAGTTGGATGATGCAGAAAGAAACATCAGGACAAGAGCCCTGGGCATGTTTTCCCTTTGTCTGAGGAATATGGCAGTCTTTCCTCAGCAAGAAGAAATGCAGAAATGTGCTGAGACAAGTCAGGAGAAGAAAAAAAGGGAGAAATAATGGGTGGAAAGTTTGCACTGGGGCTAGTGTAAATCTTCATCTCTTAATATAAGAGATGAAGGTGCAGATGGAGGTAATGTAAAAATGAAGAAGAATCTGCTTGTTGTGGGGTGGAAGTGACTAGTGACTTGGAGAAGGGGAAGAGGTAGGGAGCCAAGAGTGTAATTTTGGACTCCTTGGAAATGCTGCAACCCCTCACACAATCCAGCAGCTCTGTTTCCAACGTGCCTGATTTCCTTGGTGGGACCACTTAGCTGTGGGACACCATTTGTTGTTTTCCTTTTTTTTCCTCCCATCCTAAATGTATGAGATCATTTACTGCAGAGCTCTTCCAACAGGCATGAGACCTACATGGCTTTGACCATAGGAATACAGTCTCACAAGAGATTTATTCAAAGGTCAGTGAAATCATGAGTCACTGCTTGAAAGCAAGAATTTTAACATAAGAAAGGAAAAGACTTCCTATTTTTTGCCAGGAAGAGCAAGCCAATGACCATGTTAAGTCTAGCTAACTCCAGTGATCCCACGGCAAAGCCATTACTTGCAGTTTTCAAGATATTAATGGAGCTGCAAATAGATGCTGAGCACCTCTGAAGACCATACCTTTAAAAATATCAGATCAAAAATGTTCCTACAAGTCTATTAAATTGGTTCTTCACTGGGTTTTTCTTTAGTTTTTATTTAACCTGCCAGAAGTGAGAATTTGGCCTGGTGTTCTTCAGCTAGAGTTCAGATAAAGAATAATGTTTGATGTGAAGTAGGACTGAAATTAGCTCACTTTCACAGAGTATCTTGGCTATGTACTAATCAAAAGAATTAACACTTGCTCCTAAATGGCCAAAGGGGAAATGTCACTGAACATGTCATGAAGGGCATACTCTTTTTTAAGTAGTCTCAGTAAAAACACTTCCAGCAGCTATGTTATAAAGGCATGGTGCCAGGTAAAACAGACTCAAGAGTTATAGAAGGCATCCTATAGATCCAAGTCTTAGAAATCGTAAGTTACATCCTTTTCTACACAACTTTCCATCACCTGTTTTGGCTCTCTCTCAAAATTGCTGTAAAGAATTATTTTACTTCAGAAAATTAATATATTGCAATATTACAAAATGCTTTGATTATGTTCACCAACTATTTCTGGCTTCGCATAAATAAGTAATTATATCCAATCTCTAACAATCTTCCCCCCGCCCCTCCACTTTCACCTTTTCACTTTTAAAATCACTAATTGTCCTTTGCAATATTTCGTGGTATAGATCTTAAAATATATCCCAGGCACAAAATGTACTCTCCCCCAGAACCCTTCTACACCCCAATGTGTTCTCACTAATGTATTCCATTAGTGAGAGGAGAAGCTGACTCACGCTCTGATGATTGATGCTTCTTCTGTATCATACAAACAGTCAGGAAACTTGACGTACAGCATTGCTAAGAGATTGTTTACAATCTGTTTACTCCATTTTTTGGCTAATCCAGCTAAATTTACTGATCCTCTTGAAGTGCATAAAGCCCTTTGCCTGAGTTACCTTTAACATGAGTCTGAGTTATTCTTCGTTTTACTGTGAGCACAATAATGTCGTTTAAGCCCCGGAGTGACATATTCCAGTGTCAAGTCAAAGGTGACTCCCCATTTCTACATATAAATCTAAACATGCATAAACCAGGGCTCAGCTCTTAAGAATTACTTCAGGCCTCCAAATAAAATCCCTGCCATTTACCTTTTGTAATTAATGTCCATTACTCTTCTTAATTAAAAGATTCAATTACATTAATTCTATTAATGGCACTGTGTTTGTTACTCAATGTCATAAATAAAGAACACTTTTAGGGAATTACATCAGTGCTTTTTCCCACTAGCTTTTTTTATTCTCTAGAAAGCATTTATTCCTTAGCTGGCCTAAAACTGCCACTTTTCCCCCATTCTTGTCTGCTTTGGTGCTACCATTGTAACTACCCCAGGCGAGCCATAGAAGAGCTTGGGGGTGATGCACAGAATCACCACCCTTCTCCCCAAGCCCTCAGCATCTGTACTTCCAATTTAATCTTTGCCTTTCATGCTTTGCTGCTCTTGGCTGGGTTTGCCAGACACAAACAGGTTCATCACAATTCCCTTCCCTCCATCCCATTAACAGGCTTGTGGCAGAGGTTTGGTTCATACAGGATTTCACTGATGGTAAAAGCTGTTCTGCATCTCTCCTCAGGAAACACAAACCTTTCCTCTCAAAGCAAAGAAATTGAGCACTCATGAAAAACAACCCTTTCAGTACTATATGTTGCAGTTTTAATTGAATCTCTCTCATTTCAACAGGGTCCTTCAACAGCTTTGTGGACTCAGCGAGCTGATGAAAACTTGAGCTGGAAAAAGAGATTAGTGTGGCTACTGGCCAGGACAGCTCTCCTGCATGATATGTGCCACATCACTGTGTCAAGACAGGATTGATCCAAACAACAACATCCTGCTTGTACAAGTGTGGCTATTGTGTAAAAAAGCCACATGACTACATTGAAGTGCAAGGTCGTGTTTGCATCTGGTGTAATTCTGAGTCCTAGAGCAAATCCCAGCTTATATGAGGAAGGTAAAGCTAATGCTGCATCTATATTAGCTCAGCAGGTAAAACTGCCAAAATCAAACCAGTTTTCAGGTATGCTACTTCTCAAAACCATGAAGGGACAGGAAGGGCCACTTCAAACCCTAAAACAGGGTCTCTGTGCTTAAAATCTTCTTAGTCTTCCAATTCTCCCAATGGTCTCCTGAAGGACAGTTACCTACAGCAATTTGATTCCCTGATGCTCCTGAGAATTGAGGTCTACAGCAGTACTGCTGATTCATTTGTGCCTCATCCTACCATCCCTTGGTCTTTGGAGCCTTCTGTCTGGAGCAGGAGGGACATGGCTCCAAGAAATGGCACCATCTTCCCCAACCTGGAGCAGATTCCCCCTCAGGAATGTGGGTCAGGGAGCTGTCCCTTAAACTTGCTTCATGGAAACATTGAAAGCTTATGGATCTAAATAAGGTTGAAACAAAAACCACTGACATTTATTTATTTCTTCAAACACTGACCAGTTTCTGAAATTAAATATACTGCAGTTGTGAATCAGACATCTAGACATTTTTACAAGGGCATGTAGTGACAGGAAGCAGGGATGGCTTTAAACTGAAAGGGAGCAGATTTAGATTAGATGTTGGGAAGAAATTCTTTACTGTGAATGAGGTGCACTCTTGGTTCAGGTTGCCTAGAGAAGTTGCGGATGTCCCAACCCTATAAGTGTTGAAGGCCAGGCTGGACGGGACTTGGAGCAGCCTGGTCTAGGGGAAGGTGTCCCTGTCCATGGCCAGGGCATTGGAAGCAGATGATCTGTAAGGCTTTTTCCAGCCCAAAGTATTCTATGATTCTATCAGTGACACCTGTGGAGCTGAAAGAGTCTGCTCCTCACAGTGGCTGCTTTGGCTCCTGAGTGCCCAGGTGGGACAGGGCACTCCTTTCACTTTGTGACAGTCCAGGATTTCCCATAAACCTTACCTCACTACAGAGCAACCCATAAATTTCTTCTTTCTTTTGCATGATCAAAACCCCCTCATTTTATTTAAATCTCCACTGAAAGACATGATTTAACTAAATTTTTAATGTTTTTTACACATTAAAAACATTTTTAATGTTTTATGCTCATACTTTCTGAATTCCAAAGAGCACTTCTTTGCAGGCTTACTTTATATTCTATTCTCTTTGAGGTGAGTATTCACCCCATTGTGTAGTATTCACCTACAGTCAAGAGCTGCAGCTCTGATCTTACAAGCATTTATCACCTCCTTGAGATGCAGGTTCCACTGTTATTTGTATTTTTGACCTGAACAAATGTCGAGTTCTGTCCACATTCAAGACCTTGATCCCTCTGCATGCATGGCTGATCTAAGGAGGTCCTTTCATTTCTCAGTACAATGTCTGCTGGTTGAGTCTTGAAAAATGAGAGGCATTTACAATGTCAGGTTACTAAATTTTGAACATGGAAAAGCTCAGCATTAAGTCTGCCTCTGAATGAGTGAGTAGCAAAGGAGGAAGGTAGGAAAGAACTGGGGTTACAGGAGTCATTCTTTGTCTCTTTTCTGCTTGGTTTCCATTTATTGTTATTTCACCTACAGCAGAATTTAACAATAGAGGGGATTGAGGGAATATCAGGAGTATATCTATATTGCTCGAGCAGATCATCAAAATTTCTTAACACAATAGTTCCCCTGGGCAACAGAGTAGACACAATTGACTAGGGCTCCCAGGACAGCTGGAAACTCAGTGACTCAGGAGATCTATAGTTGAGGCTGCTAGAGGGGATGTTGTCCAGGACTTTATGAATGAGCTGAACAAGTTTCTCATCCTCCATCCACAGAAAGGTGGGATGAGGGGCACTGCTCATCTTGGAAAAGTGGTTTCCCCACTGCCTTCAGCGCTGTTTCTCTCCTGCCATGCCCTTGGTCTGCTGGTTGCCTCCCTCAGTGTGCCTTGGAGATTCAACCCTCTTTGAAGGCTGGCAGCCGCTTCTGTTGGCACGGCTGCTCCAACAAACCACATTAGGAACACAGCTTCCATGAGCATGTCTGTCACTGCTTTCCACCATAGTTAAATGCATTTTCCAGGTGCTTGTTGAAAATAAGGCTCTGGTCTTCCTTTCAGGCACCGCTCTCAGCAGTTTAGTGCTCAGCTTGGGCTCTTCTCTGCCTTCTCTCAGCTGCTTCAGATAACTTTCAACCTGACTTTTTCTCAGGTTGAAACTGGGTGTGCACCCATGGTGCTTCCCTGCAGGGCTCTTACTCAGACTTTGACAAATTTGTTTTGCCATTTTCATAGCCACAAAGAATGCTGATGTTAAAAATAATTTCTAAGCATGCCATTTCAACCATTCCGAGTCTTTCTGAACATCTGCCTACTAGGTAATTTTTATCTATTACATCCAGTGTCTTCAAACCTCTTTAGGATTTACCTTTACAGACACTGTAGCATTGTGGAAGTAAACATTCAGAGACAGAGCTCAAGCTCTGTTCATATGTGCATAAAAGGAGAAAATATCAAATTGAAACAACTCAGACCTTGAAAATGTGGAGAAATACCTTCAAAAACCATGCTGATTTTAACATTTTCTGAACAACAGACTGAGCTTTCTAGTGCAGAATACACTGGTAATCCCAGAAAGTAATAAAATAAACTATGCAGAACAATTTTCTTTGCAGAAGGCCATGTCAGGATGTGATGTCAAATGTCCTTAAAATAGCACATGCAATATCCATTTTCCTCCTGAGCTGGGAACTGCCTGCTCCTGGAGGGGAGAGGAAAGACTGTGCAGGGGGACTTCTTGCTGGAGATTGATGAAACAGTTGCCTAACTGCTGAATTGAGGAAAAACTACCTCAAACCATCCTAGGCAGAAAGAAAAAAAGGGGGGGGAAAAAAGAACATTTTTGGCTTGTATAAAGATACCTAAATATAAAAATGATGCTGTAAAAATTGATAAGTGAAGGCGTCACAATGCCGAGGTACCCATTCTTTATCAGAAAAACATGGGAAGCCCTCTGCTACAATTGTGCAAATTAAAGCTTTAATTTTTCTTATTTTGTCCTTCCTGATGCCGAACAAATCCTGAAAATCAGCCATTTACAGTGATTCACAAGCTGGGGAAGAGCAGGGCAACTGGAACCCCATATACACAGAAGATTTGGTTGAAGAAGCGCTAGAAGGAAACACAGATAAGAGGTCTTTTGTTTGAGAGAATATTTTCTTACAGATATTTGTCTAGCTGCAGTTGCTAGAGATGTTCTTTATTACATGAACATGCCTAAAAATCTGCTAGAAATGTTAGACAGCTGTCACAGTGTTCAGATTTAGGATGTGAGAGTGTAGCATGGGTTTTATTTTCATCTGAGCGAAATGGCTGAATAACATTCTGCAGTAGTACAGCATATAAATAATTCAGCTGCTCAGAGGGTTTTATAAATAAAAATAGAAATTATTTAACACCACTTTTTAAATTATAATTAGACCAGCTAGCCACTCTTAAAGTACTATATTTTTTCCTTGTATCTCTCTTTTTCCATCAATGATAAATGCAGGATTTTCCCTTCAGGTGTTAGTGTGTTTGTTTTGACATTGGTAAAACCAAACTCTTTTGTTAATTTTTAATTAAATGGGCAGAATATGTCCTTCTGTCTTCTTTGTTGCATTTCCTCCAGCATTCACTGTATGATAACAGAGGAAGAAAAATAACTCTGTGTCAGAAATGCAGGTAATGAGTATTTACCAATGTCACCAGACAGTTTGAGTTCTAATTTTCTTTGCTTAAATGTTTAGACTCTTAGATAGTGGGCACTATATTTAGATAAAATACTGCTTCCCATCTATTTTTGTGGGATGCCAGCCTAAATTTACCCCTCTGATTTATTAAGTTGTTAAACACTAGCTGGTGTTAAAAATCATGTTCACACAGCTCTACCAGAAGTGATTCAAATGGCTATTGTCACCTGGAAGCCGTTTCCTCCGGAGCTGGAAACATTAAATTTGTGTGAGCACTCCAGGCTGCTTCACAGCAAAGTAACCATAAATTAATTTAAATCACCTTCAGTGTCAGAGGTCAGGGAGCATTGGCATAAGGTGAGAACTGCCAAAAGGCAAGATAAATTACAGCCTGCAATTACCTTACATTTTTTTAAGTTACATTAAATAGAAAGTGCTTTTTGAGCCATAGCAATTGAAAGACAAAAACAAAAGCTATAGGGTCACCAGTATGGGGAGAGAGGGGCAGCTTGAAAACATTCCAGGCATGGTCCCTGCCTAAATGCTTAAGATGTGTTTTTTTAGTGGAATACATCTGGACTAAGATGATAAAGGCAGGGTGGATGGTCAGAAGAAAGCTATGGAAAGAGAAATCTGAGGACAGACTAAAAATCATCTTCATGAGGAAGGGCATTAATCCAGTTTGTGGAAACAACTGGCTTCAGAAATGGTGGATGTGATAGCAAAAATCTCAAGTAAATTTCTTGTGCTGGGAGAGGTGATTGAGAAAGTGTGCCAGGCAACTGAAAGTGCAGCTTAATATTCCTGTAAAAGTGGCTGTGGACATTATTTATTAGCACACAGCCAGTCTGCATCGCTCTGCTGTGCTGAGGGTGACCCAGCTGTGTCCCTGCCTTTGCACAGGCTCAGCAAAAGGCTGCTGGGGGTATGGGGTATCCTTAGTCCATGGGATCCTTGTGGGCATCCTGCTGTTGTCTCAAAGGATGCACTGGCATGGAATGATGGGCCAGGAGCATACGGCAACTGTGGTGCCACAGAGCAGACTGAATTTGCCGCTGGGAGAAAAAGGCAATGAGGAGGAAATGAGGATAGCTGCCAAATCTACTGACTAGACTGAGTGCAGGAAAACACCCCAACAAATGTCCTTTATGTGGTTAATAATGTCCCACTAGATAAGCTTTTACAGTTCCATTGCAGAAATGTCAAATATCAATTTATTTGTATAATGCACTCACCAATGTACCTCATGTATTTCCTGAGAAGCTGAGGTTCACCATGCTGCAGCCTGCAGCATGACCTCTTGGGGCTGTCATGGACCAGTCTTGTGTTTTCCATTTGTGACCATGTATCATAAACCAGAGAGACCAACATTACCCTGGCAATGCCTTGTATAACTGACAATATCATGACACGTTGGAAAATAAGAATTTCAGTGTTTGACTGTAAGGTTTTAGTTACTAGGGCAAGATGCAGAGTACACAAACCACTCCTGATCTCCTTTCTCTTTCTTTGTTCTGCTCAGTTTTTCATGCACAATGAGTATGCCTGCAGCCCAGCCTCAGCTGTCATGGGACCTTCTGTGCTATTTGTAGGAGCAACTATTGATTTTAGGATTGTAGAAGATTGATTACTGCTGAGTTTGTGTGTGGGACTGAGGCAACAAAATCTAATTTAGGGACATTCCAGGCAACCTGTGATGGGATCCTTTAGTTATTAGTGAAAAGCAGTATTTTGTTTCCATTTTTCAGGTAATCACTTTGATCTATCACAGAGTTTGTTTTCATTTATGCCACTCCCAGAGGAGAGTTGTGTTTAGTCTCTTATGCTGGCTAATAAACATGTATGTATGTATGTATGTATGTATGTATGTGTGTATATACACATTATGTATATGTATGTATACATGTATATTTATATATACATGTATTGTTTTTTCCCATTAACTCAAAGCAATTTAGAAATGTGCTTTGTAGTTGGAACAAGAGATTGAAGAAATTCCTAGAGCAATATTCCTATAAAATTTCCTTTTTTACATAAACTGGTTTTACTCTTTTTCAACATGCATTTCAATGACATTTTAAAAGTCAGAATGTACCATTTTGAATATTTTTAATGACAAAAATATCAAATTTTGACCTTATTTTTGATTCAGATAAATTGCATTCAAATTTAAATTTCAAAATACTTTTTTCCACACTGTTTACAACTTTTTAATGCAAACCATATACTTACAGAATAGTCCACATGTCCAAAGTTAAGAAAATAACCTGGAAGTATCGAATCATAGAACAGTTTTACAGTGGAAAAGTCCTCTTAGATCATTGAGTCCAAACATTAACCCAGCACGGCCAAGTCCACCACCAAACCATGTCCCCAGTGCCACATCTACACATCTTTTAAATATCTCCAGAGGTGACAACTCCAATACTTCCCTAGGCAGACTCTTCCAATGCCTGCTGGCCCCTTCAGTGAAGAAACCTTTCCTAATGTCCAGTATAAACCTCCCCTGGCATCACAGGAAAGCATTTCTGGTGAAGCAACATAAAGTAAACAGAAGAAAAAGTTGGGACATAATATTTTTAATGCCTTCTTTTTTTTCAAAATACAGTGAGAATTTTTTGTGTGCCATTAGCGTTAATTTACCCGTACATAATATGTAATATATTTTTATATTATTTTAAGTACATTGTGATTAATTTACTATGAGTGTAAGATATTAATTTGCTCCAACTTTCTGAAGGTGGAAGGCT
This sequence comes from Melospiza melodia melodia, assembly GCF_035770615.1. NCBI lineage: Eukaryota > Metazoa > Chordata > Aves > Passeriformes > Passerellidae > Melospiza > Melospiza melodia. The sequence goes on from NC_086195.1 coordinate 84,111,748, forward strand.
TCCCATAAAAACAAGTGCTAAGTCGAAGTAAAAATATATTTTAATTATCTCCATGGAAATGTAGAGGTGAAAGAAAATCTGTTAGAACAACCAAGAAGAAAACTTGATTTTTATGTACAAGTGGATACCTGATGTATTGTTTGTTCTAGTAAGCTTGTGCAAGGTGATGGAGTCTGAAAAAGTCTGCGTTTATTGGCTGTGCTACAGGAGAATGGCTTTGCCCTTGGTCACAGTAGTTTTGCCCTTGGTGACTGTAGTTTCAAGTATTATAAACTCAATATAAATGAATATTGTACAAAGTACAGCTGATGAGCAGGTATAGTCCAATTGATTTTATTCTGTTTTTCATCAGGAAGTTTGTGCAAGATATTTTTGCATCAAAAATTTAGTCAATTCAGCCAGTGGATTGAACATCAACCTTAAACATTCATTCATGCACAAAGCCTTTAGGACCAGAATATTGAAAAGATCTCCTGAACATAAAAGCCAAAGACACAATGGGCATGTCTTGCAGCCTAACTACACATATTTCTGAAGAGAAGAAAATTTCATGAGCAGCTCATGAAACTGTTTTCACAAAGAAGCTCTTCTTCAGGGATCATGGGTAGAATTGGCTAAAGATAGCTACCTTTTCTAATGCATTTCCTTTGAGTTAGAAAGTCTCACTCTATACTAGAAAAAGGAATTGGTGTCAACCAAGATGAATAATATAAACCTTTGATCCCAAATTACACCAGTAAAATCACAGTGAGACTGTTGTTTTAGTGTCATGACAGTGAATCCTATTTTTGTTTCAATAGTGTATTAATTTGGGATATTCCTTGCAAAGCAAGAAATTTTGTTTTAAATGAAATTAGTTGGCTGTATCCACTGTTCAGCTTACTGCTTTTCAAAATTCTCTAGCTAAAGGGATTGCTATTTCTGGAGGCAGATCCTGGAGGAAACCATGGGAGTCTTCAGAACATAATAGGAATTACTGGCTGGCAAAAGCCTTCAAGCTATGAGAATCTTCCACTGAAGAATTTTTAGATTAGATTTCCCAAACATTCTGTCAAAATCTTGCGATAAATACATCTGAGAAACAGAGGATATGAAGGGTAGAGCCAAGGAAAAACAGTGTTCTTTTTTTAAAAGCACTGGTTTAAAATTAATAGATCTAAAAAATTATCCATTGAATCTTGGAAGGTTCTCCATTCTATTTTCAGGTCTCTTCCTGAGAATGTCATATAACACATTTTTTAATAATGGACTGAATTATTGCAGCATGTTATTTAAAGGCCATACACCCTGCTTCCAATTACAGCAGCCATTGCATGTGAAAGAGTAATTTTGCCAGTGGTACACTCTGTAACGAGGATATGAGATCTGGAGGTGGGGGGGAAATGTCTGTCTTCTCAGAATTTTTATTATGGAATAAGAAGATCTCCTTTGAAGAGTCTACTTCTGGGAATTGCCCCTGAGGAAGAATAAACGCCAAGTGTGGGACAAGCAGTGTACATAAAACTCACTAAGAACCCAATGTTCTTGTCCTTAAAATGACTTATTTTAGCCATTCTTGAATTTAGAGGTGTCTAGCAATGATCTATATGGTGAAGGGAATGGTTGTTTACTCATTCTCACAATCAGATTGCTCTGATATATGAGTCATCTTGGATAGAGAGTGATAAGCACAGGCATTAATCAAAACTACCTAGAGTTGCAAGAAGCCTGATGGAAGCAGGAATTACTGCTACTGCCACCTTTCACTTCCATTCCTTCAAACTGGGCATGTGTAGAAACAGCTGTCCAATTGAGATTTAAACACCTATGGCAAATCTAAAACTGAGTGCAGTAAATAAAATACCCTACTCTGTTTATTATTGAAGTTGCCAGCTGGAAAATTTGCTATAATCATTTGGAATGGCTACAAATTGGTTTCAAATTTGTGGAGTGGAGTGGAGTGGAAGGTAACTGAAGTGCTGGCTTGGCTGGAGAAAAAAGTGAGTAGCACATCTGGGTCAGTCCGTGCTAGGGTCACCTATGCATGGACTGGCTGCCATGGGGGGAACCAGCTTAGCTTTAGCTTTGGTGGAAACAACTGGGAGTGGGTATTTTCTCATAGCTGTAGCTCTGCAGTGTGTTTTCCCACTGTGACAAGCCTGACCACCATTTTTCCAGTAATGTCTCTAAATTGATATTTCCACCTTTGCTGTGGATTTGCAAAGTTTAGAGCCGCTTTCCCTGATGCACAATATTCCTTTGGGTGCCTTTCTATGTACAGACTTGTATTTGAAGTGGGCAATTTATCTTCCCTTTCCCCAGCATGATTTAGGCTTTCAGGGACTTTGTGAAGAATGAATACCCAGTGGTGGCAGTCTTGACAGCAACAAGAACCAGATCCACACCTTGCAAGTCCTGCTGGTCAACCAGACTTCTTGGTTGACCTTGGTTAGGTCACCAACCTAATCCTTACTCAGCCTGCCTTTTCATTTCAAGTTTTTTCTGTGGACAGTTTGAACTGATTTTCAAGTGACTCAAGAAGAGTTTTGCCCTTAACTTTTGGTATAGGTATACCTACAGAAAGTGAACATAAAATAACTATGAACTTAATAAAACCACATTTATTTAATAAAACCGTTTCCTGAACAGATTCTCTGGTATTCATGCATTAAATATTTCTGAAGCTTGAAAGGAGATGTAATGGAAAGAGTAACATCAAAGACATTAACAATCCCCATAAAGAGAGGTTGGAAAATTATATACTTGGGGAAAAAAAAGATTATTCATATTTTATTCCTTTTCTGAAAGACTATTATATCATGTCATGATGTGATGAGGTTGTGGATCTGATTGATAATGAGTTTTATCCTGTTTGGTTACTGTTTGATGAACATGAATATCTGCAATCAGGAAAGTGGTGCTTGTAGCAGTAAAGTTTGTGTGAGATTAAACAACTAAATTTTTCTTTCATTTCTATTATCTAATTTTTATCCCTCCATTTACTTATACTTTCCAACTCATTCCAATTATTTTTAAAGCTTTCACTGATCACTTTCATTGCTGGTAAGAAGAAGCTGACGTGTCTGAGTGTTGCCAGGAGCTGTGGAAGATTCAAGCTGCCCTAAAGAGCACTGTGACCAGGAACAGTAGGATCAGCTAGGAACCACAAATAATGAGGTTTCCCTTAATACAAATTGATGTTTCCACAGTTGTTTTCCTTTCCTTCTCCCTCTGCAAAAAAAAAAAAAAGAAAATCATATTATAATGCCATCAGATTACAGCAGCTCCGAAAATTGTGTGCACTGGGAGGCAAAGAAAAATGGCAGATTTTCTATTTCTTATGTTCTGTGTGATTCATTTGCAAGCTGGGTTGAAAAGCAACAAGTGAAAAAGCAGTGCAATAAAAATTAATCAAAATTTTGCTTGCATTGCAATACAATAATTATAATAAATGAAATAATAAAAGTGGGCTGGAAGCAGTAGATGGAAAGATAGGAGCAACTGTTGTCTTTTACCAGAAAGAAGCATTTCATAATCAGTTTTGCAGATTGCACCTCCCTGACCTCACATGTCTGGATGGCAGGTAGAGCTGAAACCTGGGCCTTCCTTTGCACCCTGAGAGCTACTCCACTGCCTGGAGTCCACAGGGGATTTACACCTAAGAGAGACATTGCATCCAAGGAGTTCAGCTTTCCTAGGACTCTGATAGATCTCCCCAGAATATTCACATACAGAGCTACATTTCTTGTTCTAGAGCCTTAAGTTGGTCAAAACAGGCTTGGAAGGGGTCAGAAATATTTTTTATTTTAATTTGTGACCCGATTAAAGGCTAAATGCTGTAATCCCAAAGGCCCAGTGAGAATGAGGATGCCTGACAAGTGGAACTCCCACAACGTGCTCAGGTCACTACTGGCCATAGCTGGGGAGGCAGAGCTGCAGGAATCAGTTGGCAGTGAGAGAAAGCCCCTGAGTCCTCAGGTCCACTGGATCCTGCAGCCTCTAGCAAAATCAAAAGGCCATGTATATTTATGAATGCTTAGCATGCATTACCATTTTTTATTCAATTTGACATTAAAGTAACAAACATAAATTCAAAAAGACCCTGCAACCAAAGGCAGTGTTGGAGGACAACTTATTTCATTTGAACCCATGAAATGTCACTCTACAGCAGTTCCTAGGCTAAAAATATATTTAAGTATATCATACTGAGATTGGTTTTTAAATAGTAATTTAGTTCCTTTTTTGAACATAACACCTTGATGTCTGTCTATATATAATTTCATTTTGGAGTCTACAGAAGAAGTAAAATAAATTTTTCATTATGGTTTCATGTAGGTTTCAACATGAAAGTTGGAAGTTGACTAAATGTCTATATATATATATATATATATATACACAAAATTATGTATTCTGTTACTGTCTCACTTTCAGAATTGAATGCTTTACAGTCCTTAGGAACACCAAAAACATTTTCCTCTAAATTTTAAAGTCACTTTTAAAGTGAAAAGTCTTTTTAAATCTGAAGCGTATTCAGCTGCTTGATGTGCCAGATAGAGACAAGAATTAATCTTTTGTTCTTGATTTTTTGAAGTAAACTGCATGAATTCACAGAGGCAGCAGACATAACTGCACACAAAACCAGGGCACTGAGTTTATGAAATGGTTGCTGTTCTCCCTGCTGATAATTTACTGTTATTATCTCTATTTGCCAGGATATTTTTGCCATTTTGAGATAATCCTTCCTTTCGGTTTTCAGACAGGCATAAATGCCTCCCTTTTACTATCTTAATTTCTAAGGCTTTCAACAGCTTTTCAACACTTTTAGACTGTGAAATTTCATCTGAAATTTTCACTATGAGGGGAGCAGCTATTTGCATCATAACTCTTGTAATTACCTTATCACTCAAGAATGTGATTACTCCAATTTGTGCATGTGTGTGTGTGTCTGTGTGTGTGTGAGTGTGTGCGTGGGTGGGAATACTATTAATATTTTTGAGACTTAGAAGTAAAAACTGAAGACCTGCATTGTTTTCAATTTGACTGGCATTACTTTGAAACACCATTTAGGCAATATCCCTTTGCTCAGAAATAATTACCAGCACTTCCCCAAGCACAGTATATTCTAGGGTTCTGGCAAAAGGCAAAACTCACTGCTTTGCCTTGTTTTAACATTTGTGAAATCACAAACTTTGTTAAAATGGCAAAATCCCCTGCTGTTAGGATATCAACTACGATATGAAAGAGATAAGAAATGCAGATATGCGTTGCAAACCACTGTGTACTCAAAAAATACGATTTTTGATAAGTGCCTGAATGAACAATGAGGAAAATATTGCTTTCTAATGCGCTCCAAGGTTCCAACTGTTTTCAGCTTCAGAGACCTCCTTAGGCTGACGTGATTGCTGTGTAGTCAGGAAACCACTAGTTCACCCTTCCATGAAATTATTATCTCTCTGAACCCATGTGAATACTGCTATCTTCAAGAAGCTGAAGCTGAAGGAACTCAGAGGTTTACCATGTTTTCAATTAAGAGCTCCATGCACGGCTGTCACCTAATCATGCCTGAGCAACACCAGCTTTTCCAGCTGCTGTCACCCAGAGCAGCAGAAGAACCAAAAGTGCAGCATCATATATCAATTTCTGAACTGCCACTCCATTGGTAATTGCACACTAAAAATCATGCAGTTCCTGAAAGTCCTTGCAAATTTTCTGTTTCACCAAAAGTTCAAGAAACCCGAGGCCTTTACAAACAGTTTATTATTTCTTTTTAAACAATGCTTTATCTTCTAATGCTGTCATCCGATCATCAGCTTGGCCTCTCAGATAAGGGAATGCATAAAATACAGTTTAATTTGAAAAAGCAAAACCAGATAAAACATCCAGACCAAGCATGTTGCCATTTCAGTTTGTAATTTTTTTTTGATTCTGTGTCTTTTCAGAAGCCTTTAGTTTGATGTGACATGCAGAATTTTTGCTAAATCTGAATTTGCTTTACCAATCATAGGAACAACATATGCTTTACCAAACACAGAAATACTGCAGTATTTCTGCTTTAAATTTATCCTTCACACAATCTATTTCTTCTGGGCTTTTTTCACAGTGCAAATTCCCTACATGTTGCTCATGCCTTTTTTTGCATTTAAACCTTGTGATTGACTGAGTGGCCTGGAGGAGAGGAGAGGAGAGGAGAGGAGAGGAGAGGAGAGGAGAGGAGAGGAGAGGAGAGGAGAGGAGAGGAGAGGAGAGGAGAGGAGAGGAGAGGAGAGGAGAGGAGAGGAGAGGAGAGGAGAGGAGAGGAGAGGAGAGGAGAGGAGAGGAGAGGAGAGGAGAGGAGAGGAGAGGAGAGGAGAGGAGAGGAGAGGAGAGGAGAGGAGAGGAGAGGAGAGGAGAGGAGAGGAGAGGAGAGGAGAGAGTTGGTTCCAATGTCACGTCTGGTTCAGGTCCATCAGATGGTGGGTGCACACACAGTCACTCTGAGGTGTTTTATTTATACTGGTTCCCATGGATGTGAATTTTGTCTTTTCCAAACTTTTTAGAATGGGGTCAGAGGGTCTCTGGTGGTTGTGGCACACCTCTTCTCTGTGAGAGACTCAGGTACAATGCTCTCCCAGAATTGTTGTTTGCTTAGGTAGGTACCCAAGACAAGGAAGATGGAAAAGTGCTATCTTGCTTCCAAAAGACCCTCTTTGCTGATTGCATCCAGTCATCTCGTTGGCATTGTAAAGTTCTTTTGCTCTTCTGCCAAGTGTTTAGACATTAACTTTTTCGGGTTTTCAGTCTCCCACAACAAGAAAACCAAGGCTCTTTAGAAAATAAATGTTCACAGGAAGAATAAAAAGAAAAACTCTATCTTCTTGCATCCACATGTCAAACTTGTTTGTCAGGACCAGTCCTCTGTTTCCATGAAAATCCTGTCCTAGACTGTCCTAGGAAGCTAGACACCTTCTAAATTCCCAGTCATATTGTCAAAATTTGGACAAACCAGGAATCTGTTTTTTTCTGGACACCTGGAAACCTCATGTTCCTTAACCAGTCAGTGTCAGCCCCATGCAACCACATGTGGAAGACATGGTTGTAAATCCTAACTTGGCTCATTTATTTATTTATTGCCACTCAGTAGGAGAAGCAATATGACTAAAATGAACAAAGTAAAAATTTAGTAGTGTTTCCCAGAAGACACTGCAAGCATAGTTAAAGGAACTATAAGTTGCTATTTTCAGAAGGAAGTATTGCACCACCTCAGCTCTTCCAAAAATTTTGTTTTATAGTTTTTTGGGAAAAGATGCTGAGGATTAGTCACTAGTTGGGATATGACTGCAAAAACATTTGGAAACTGCTGGTAAGCTACAGAATGAGGGAATTTTTCCCTGGCCAGGCTCTGATGCCTGTGTAATTTCAGTGTGAAGTGTGTTATCGTGTATGAAATGACATCTAAGTCTGTCACAGTCTGTTTATTTGGGGAGTAATGCTAATCTTGTTTGGAGAATATAAAGAAAAATATTTCCTTTCCATCTCCCCAGCAGCTTGCTACTTTCTCATCTGAGTTACCACAAAGGTGTAGAAGACCCTTTGTAGAATAACAGACAATAAAGACAGTTGATACTTTATAAAACAGAAGAGCAAGGAGCAGCAGTGAGGGTGAAGCACACAAGACATGCCACTGTTCCAAAACGTGCAGGGTGACTGGTGCTAAGCAGGGCAGGGGTGTGTGACCAGCAGGGCTGCTGAGAGACCTTTCTGGCTAATGAAATAGTTCCCTGCCTTCCCAACCTGTTCTCTACTACCTCTCAATTACTACTACTCCACTCAGAGGAACTGCCCAATCTACATCAGCTTACTCAGCAATGCTTGCTGCCAGCACCCCACAATGGTGGGACTCCAGACAACTTCAGAGAAATCAATTTTCCCTGTTCCTAAGGCATGCAACAGACAGTGACCAAGACATGGTGCAATGGATTCTCATTACTGAAGTGACAGGATTACCAAGGTGATTTAGTGGCTGGAAAAATGCCTAACTAGTTGCAAAATGTATCAATTTGACATCAATAGTTCTTAAACATGTATTTTAAATTAGGAGCTTTTGAGACTGAAGCGCTTTTGAGTCACAGTACAAGTTAAACAGTCTTAAAAGAAACACTTAAAAGGCTTACAAATCAGTGTTTAACCGTAACAATTTTCATTTAATTTATATGTGGGCTGGAACCCAAACCTCAACATCATATTTTGCATATCCTTAAACTTAAACCCTTTTTATTTAAATTTCAGTGGCCTTTTGACTGTTTGTATCATTTATGAGCTTGCCCTCAAAAAAGTTGTGGTGGCAAAATTGCAGTGAGGTATTTCTTTTTAATAAGTCTTAAGATGATTAAAATAATATTTTTAAAAGTCTAATCAAGTACTGCTAAGGAGATATCAATTGTGCCTGTCTCTATTTTGGGTATGTGACTTGGAATGTAAAAATTGCCATAACACCATGTCATGCTGCAATATGAAATAACATCAAAGAGTTAGTAAAAGTTTTACATAAGAGAGTTTCTATAGGAAAGTGGGAGCTCATTGAAGTTTTCCATCAGAAAGAATAGTCTTCCTGTAGATATTTCTGCCAGGAAAATCCATGTGACCTACTGCATGTGTAAATTTTCATTGTCCCTCCCTGCCTGCCTCAGGTATTTCAAAATTCTGTGCTCACAATCCCATTTCTGCATTGATTCAGCTTTCCATTATGTGCCCATGAAATAATTATAATAAAATAAATTTATAATTAGTTATATAAATAATTAATTATAAAATTTCATCCTACTTGGCTTATGCACCATTTCTCAATAAGCTTAACCATATAGAAAATATATATTCATCTGTCCTATTCCATTACTTAGCTTGTTTGGGGTAGGAATAGAGTCTGACACAGATGCTAAATTTCTTAGAGGGTTCAGTTTCCATTAATTTGAATTTCTAAACTATCTAGCAGATTGGATTGTAAAATCTCAGAAATTCATTCAGCTCTCAAAAGAGTATTAGTACTGTAAGGGGAGGTTATGTTGTATTGCTGATATACAAAAGAGAGAATGAATCTCTGCTTCAAACAAAAAATTATTATGCTGCTATAAATCTGTATTACCTTTCAGTGCATTCATGATTTTACTTCCACAATTACCTGAGGCTGATTGTAAATAGCCAAGATTTACTCTCAGAAGACATAGAATGGAAAACTCCAGCCAGGTAAGTCATAGCCATCTTTCTTTTTACTTAATGATCTACACATTGGAAATCTGACTTTATTATGCCTTCTTTTTTCCACTTTGTACTCTCACTTGCACTTTGTAGCCATATTGTCTAATAAAACCACAGGAATTCTACAATCCCCCCAAGTCTGGGTATAGGATTGTTACTTGCCACCATTTCGTCCTCTTCACTGCCAGGCAGAATAACAGGCATGCAGCTTTACAAGGAAGATTGTTAGGAGTAAAGACTTAATTTTTTTAATGAAACTCAGACCAAGGGTAAAATATTACACAGAATCACAGGCTGATAGGATGAGTCAGGTTGGAAGAAACCTTAAAGATTATCTAGTTCCAGCACCTCTCCAAAGGGCAGCAACATCTTCCACTAGACCTGGCTGCTCAAAGCCCCATCCAATCTGGCCTTCCACCCTTCTATGGATGGGGCATCCATAACTTCTCTGGGCAACCTGTCCCAGTGCCTCACCACCCTGACAATAAAGTATTTCCTCCTAATATCTAATCTACACCCGCCCTCTTTCAGTTTAAAGCCGTTCTCCTTCGTCCTATCACAACTCACCCTTGAAGAAAAGTCCTTTCCAGGTCTCTTTTAGGTCCCCTCTCTCCTGATGTGATAAATCTTCCCTCTCCAGCCTGCAAGGCAGTGAGGTGGTTCTGAAAGGGCATGTCAGGCTTTAGGGGAACCCTTTTCCTCTTGTAGGTTCTCGCTCTTGCAAGCTTCCATTCTTCTGTATTACTGGCCCCCTCCCTCCCTTCTGTGTGTGCTGTTGGGGAGTTTTAGGCTGTTTGACCGAGGCTGTGCTTGTGCCCAGCTATCCAACTCTTTCTCAGCCTCCCTGGCATCATGCAGCCCTCTCACCATGTCCTGCAGCTCAGCCACCTGCAGCAGGACGTCCTTCACAGGGCACACCTTTCATAGACAGGTCTGCTGACTGTCCCTGCCCCAGGAGACAGGTCTTGGCACCTCTGCAGCCTGAGGTCTGCACAGCAGCATCTCCCTTCAGCATCTCCCTCTGGGTGGTGGCATTGGCCACCACCAGCATACGTGGTCCAGATCCCCCAGCCATTGCTGCAGCCTGTGCTCCCAGACAAGAGAAAACCAGTGGAAGATGTGGTGTTGTTTGTAAAATTAACCTGCAGTCATTCATATTTGTCTCATTAAAGAGAGGGTGTAAAGTCCCCTAAACTAAAAAGAGTTGTTAATGATGTAATTGTCAATAGGATCTGGTTCACAGCACTCAGCAACTGCTTCACAAAGCAATGAAACAACAGGGGCAGTATGGGACCTTTCGTGCAATGAAGCATAATGGTATTGATCTCTGCAGTAATTTATCATCCTTGCCTTGCTCCTGGCATTTGCTCATTGATGGATTCTGTTGGCAAAAACAAAATACTGATAACTTGTTATGGTGGAAATTTGCAGAAAATCTAATTGATATAAAATACAGCACATTCTTGTGTTCAAAGCCATGCAAAACAGAAAGGCCACAAATAGAATAAATTTGTTTCATGGATATCCAGGAGAGGAATTATCCCGGCAGTTTACTCAGAGTCATTTAAAAAATATAAATTACTAACAATATGTACAAACTGCAAAATAACCCAGAAGAGAGAAAAAAATTCAGCTCCCTATATAAAAAAGGTGCTGTTAATCATTTACTTACTGAGAATTGATTTTAAAATGTCCATATTTCTTCTCTTTTCTGTCTCCTGACAGAGTTACCTTCATAAGGACTTCTCACATGGACATAAATTTCAGGTTTGATAGATCCAAACCTCTTTTAAGTGCTAATCGTTTTCTTTGAACTTCAAAAAGGATATGTGTACAGGGGGGTACTGTATGAATTTATAAAGAAGAGTAAAGGAATACCTAAAAAATATCAAAACATAAGCAAGTAAACCATGGACTAGGTTTTAAAGAAGAGGTTAGTATCTGAAAAAATTTAAGAAATTATATAATTGCTTTGTGTCTTTTATAAGAAAACAATTCAGTCTTCCAAAATTTTAGGGAATAATACAATAGAAATATGGGGTTGTTACCAACAGAGAATACAGTGGCTGCAGCAGTCACTGTGCCATTGTCTCTGTAACATAAAAAAGGATCTTTGACAGGTATGTCTATTCAAGAAGCATGTTCTTGTTCATTTTTCACTAGAATGGTAAATTGTTATCAGTTTGAATGCTGGAAATAATTACTACCTAAACTATTTGTAGCCATAACCTTATTGTAGAGCTATGCTCTTTAGGAAAAAAAAATCTTGTCATAGTTTACCTCCATTTCCTTTGAATACTGAACTATGTTGAGAATAGTAGGGCTTGGAGCAATTTAGTCTGTTGCTCCTTTAACAGACTTTGATAAAAAACAGGTTTTCTTAATATTTAATGAACACTTACTTTCTTGCTCCTTTTTCCTTTAAGTAAAATTACATGTCTCATGTACTGTTTGTATCTTTTCTGCTCTTTTGATTCAGCTTCTTCTCAGTTATTTGTGTTTTGTGATTTCTGATCTTGCCTGTGGTTCTGCAGCTTTTATTTTGTACGGCAGAAGCAACCATCACTAGCAGAACATACCAGTACTTTTCCACACCTTGAGCTTACAAAGGAAAAGGATTTTAAAAACCCCAAAAAGCAATCAATCAGCCCTCAAAGAAAAAAACCCTGAAAGCTTGTAAAAGGTGGATTTGGAGTTCATGAATACTATCCAATATAACTATCCAATAGAATATCCAACATGAATATATCCAATACATATATAAAGGGTTCAGGCTAAGTACTGATGATATGACTGAGAAGTTCATTGGCACATTCTCACAGTACATCCAGGCAATTGCAATAGTTAACATTACACTAAAAATAACCCTCAGACTTTTTTATAACAGTCTGACATGATTTACCAAGACAGCTCTGGCATTCTGTATGGGTAAGTGCAGGCATATCCTTGAACTCTGGTCACAGCCTAGTAGGAAAGTCTACCAGACAACTTTCTTGGTTTTCTTATTTCTGCTTTTCTAAGAGGAGCAAGAAATCCATAGCCTGATTCTGTTATGCCTCCTAAGTTTACCTTCCTCTTTACTTTTTAATTGCCTCTTGTAACTATTGCCTTTTATTATACTGTCTACCTTCTCATCTTTGAGAAGTAGTGAGAAAGGAAGGCAAACTCTTTTATCCAAAGTGGCAGGCTGTTAACTCCTTCTTTCTGCAGTGAGAGAGGCTGTTTGCTCTAAGTGTTTTTGCAGGGTTCATGCTGTGCCCCTAGGGTGTGGGTATATTCCCAGTTCATCTTCCCCTTCCCTTCCCACAGCCCTGCTTACACATGGTGCTCCCCGGTGCACTGCCATACAGACAGGTGGGAATTGCCTTGAGGGAAGAGTTTCCCTCTGTATTGCTTTATGAAATGCACAGGACATATTTTTGTAAGCAACAAGACTTATTATTTGTGTATAACTTTAGGACTCAGACTCTGATCATTTACTATTCACTTTCATTATCTATCTGATACACGAACAGGATTTCCACAGGAATCTAGCAAACCATGAAGATTTGGTCTTATTCTTATCAAAATACAGTTTTCTGCTGGCTTCAAATGGTGCAGGATCAGGCAATACAGCCTTGGAAACATTCTCTACCACTGTATCTGAGCTGAGTGAAATACTTAGATTTATTAAACTCAGTAAACAAATACTCTATAAAAACAAAAAGCACAACGGCTCAGTCCTGCAAGGATTTGAGAGCTGTGGTTTTGATCCAACAAAGCACAGAAGTATGTATTTAGCTTTAAGATATTTATGCCCCAGGGTATTCCTGTGAACTTGGAGTTAAATACCTGTTTAAGTGTTTTACTGGCCAGAGCATTTTTGGCATCTTTTGAGGCTGAGTTCTTTCATAAGACTTCCCTCTGAGATCTAAAAGCATTTCACAAAACCCACTAAAGACAATTCTTCAAAATAATAAGGTAAAATACTGTTGTAGGACAGAATATTGTATTATTCCCTTGAGTAGGTACAAGATTCCCATCCATAACTACCTCTCCTAAATCTGTGATACAAAAATATTGTCTACTTTTTCTCCATTTTCTAAAAAACACCCTTCTCCAGTAAACACTGAAATGAATGAGTCATGTAGGAACGGCAGGTTTTAAAGTAAGCTACAATGATGAAAATCCCTAGCTACAGGGGTTTTGGGGTGTGTTTTGTTTTCTCATGAGAGGATGCAGAGGGATGGGGTTTATTTCCTTATCTGGGAAGAACTGAAAATAGTAATAAGATAAACTAAAGACCATTTATAACAGAGGCAGTAAAGTGCCTTTAGAGAAATGACAAGGAACTGAATAAAATGTCCTCAGGTGCATCAGGCAGAGCATCTCCACCAGGTCAGGGGAAGGGATCCTCCCACTCTGGTCTGTCATGGTGCAGCCTCACAGTAATATGTGTTAATACTGCACATAAATCTCACTCTAGTTAAGTATGTTTTAACAACATCAAAAGACCCTATCTAATTTCTTTGTGCAAGCAGTTCAAACCCATATGGAGAGTGAAAATGTATTTTAAAAACTCTGCAGCACATATGCCCAAGAAAGACAAGAAAAAAAACATTGCAATTTTTCCTCCTTTCCTAGAAGGCATCCCGCCCCACTAGTAGGAGTCCCTACTGAACTAGTTGTATGCCTGCAAAGCTCAGTTCACCTCAGGACACAGAACTTAAATTTCTGAGTTGTCACCTCTGAATGACACCAAGGCAATCACTTGACCTCTCACATATGCGACACAAATTTCCATCCCGACCCAAACTGTAAGAGCTGTGATACAAGAATCTTGCCCAGTTCAGTTCAGGCAGACTTTGAAATCACTGAGAATTCTCGAGGCCACCTAATGTTCCCTAGCTCTTCTGTCCCCTTCCCTCAGGGCTCTGTGTACCTCAGGACAGAGAAGAGGGGGAGAAGTTCCTCGCCTTCCGTTCATGTGGCCTCAGCTGAAATCAGCTCCCAGAGCTGGATGTGAAGGGGGAGGCTGAGGATAGGAAAGGCAGCACTGGAGCATCATTGCCTCTGTTCACCTCCAGCCTCCCTGATCCTGCCACTGCACCGCTCCAATATTCAAAGGTAGAACAGCTCTGCAAATACACCACTCTGGCTGTTATAGGGGGTCTCCATTGAGTGTGGGGAAATCTCTCAAAGATGTGTCAGGCAGCTACAGAAGGATTTTTTTGGTATAGGTTGCAGTAATAAAGGAGTGTTGTGGCTGTTCTCCATGTCTACTAAAACTAGAAGAAAAAATAATTAGCTTAATTTTCAGAGATGGAGATATCAAGCAGATATGAGAGAAAAACCTTCCTTTTTTAAGGCTAACATAATAGAAAGGGCTAAAAGGCTTTAACATGCTTTAAGAAAGATAGTAAAATCTCCAGCCCTGGATGATTGTGATTCAGCCAAGTATCTCTCAGAAGAGATGTAATCTTACTTGATTACTGGAGCATATAAAAGATTCATTTTAGGTCCCTTTCACTACACATTTCTGTGATTTTTATGATTTGACAAAGCAATGGTAATTAAAACACTAGCTTTTTGCTATGATCTGCCAGATGGATCTAGTGATAAATCACATTCCCTTTGGTGTCCTTTTCTCAGCAATACAGAATTTAAATGAGAGCTGACCTAGTTTACATATTCAGCATGAAAATACTTTTGCTATTTAAAAGGTGAATCTATTTCTAATAATGTGCTATTTAATTCTGCCAACATAATCCCATTGCCTCAGTTTAAAGATGGAGAATATTTTTATTAGCATTTTTAACATCTCTGTCATTAATTCCAAAGCCAGAGCATTTTCACAACACCCCTGGCATTAGTAGAATGAGGTCTTAGTTGATCGTAAAGGCTACAAACATATGTTACTGTTTTACAATGATTGCTGTAGTTTCCCTCCTCCCTCTCTCTTTCTTCTTGCCATTCCCAGTCACTCATCTCTGCCATGAGACATTCATGCCTCCTCGACTGCTGAGTGCTTTATAACCATATTTTGTTTGTTAAAACGTTACAATCATGGATTAAGGTTTACATTTACATTTCACTGGATGGGTGAAATGCACACAAAGTGCATACATGCAGTGCTCTGAGTCACATGCAAACAACTGGTGTAGTGAGCTGCATGGTGGTGGCCTTCTCTTCTGCATTTAAACTTAGGTACCTTTCAGAAAACAATTTTATTACTTGTCTTATTTTATGAGCATGTAATATTTCTCCAGCACAACACCACTTTGGATGGAAGATAACTTTATGTTGGGAAATGAGTCAATTTTTCTTTCAGGGTTGTTGAAATGTAGAGATCATGCTACAGGCATTAGGGACAGCTTGATAGAGTGTCTAGTCTGACATTATATCCACAAAATGTGCTATATTTTGATGTCCCTGATAAATCACTGTGTACTCTTTTTTTCCTCTCTCTTTTTTATGAGAATACTCATTGAACAATGCAGCTTTGGGATTTGAGGGTGAGCTGCAATGAACTGAATTGAGAGTTATCCTAAGTATATGAGCCAACTGAGGAAGAAAATAACAGTTTAGAATGTATTTTTATGGAAAAGGTATGAAGCTTTGTTCATACCTTGGTTCTGGACCATGCACATTTTCACACTGGCTCTAAAAATGCTATAGTCTCAAATATTAACTTGCAGATTTGTCTAAGCATCTCCTGTTTTACACTATGCCACTTAGATTCCTCTAACATGCTTTTCATAATTTCTCCTAACAGGTTTCAAAATCTTTCCAGTAATTTTTACCGTATGTTAGGGAGAAAGACTATAAAACTTAACTAAGATGGCAATTACATCTATTCATGTTTCTCAGTCCTTTAAGTTTGGCTATGGAGTCACAGAACCACACAGTCACCCACATGTCTGTAACCATTAAAGACTCAAAACATATGTATTGATATTTCTTGCGCAACTGACGCATTCAAGTAACAGAAATTTCCAAAATTTTATGCAAGTACAGGCAGGAATTCAGTCTGAGGCATTGTGAGGAAAAGCCCAGGGTGGAGGTTTGAGCTAAGCATGATGCCTCCAGGAGCCTCCAGGGCTCTTCTCTTGCAGTCTGCTCCCACACAAGTTCCATGAGATCTGACACAAATAGGCTGCCAGGAAACAGATACTGATTGCAGGGACTTGGTGGGCATCTACTAATTGAAGCAGAAATTTTAAAGTAGATGGTTCCCTGTTTCTGCTGCATGACCCCAAATCCTGCGCAGGACACTGGATTTGATCTTTGGCTTATTTTGGAAAGGTAATATATCCTCCTCCTAGAAGCTCAGTGTGCTTTCAACTCTGTGTGCTTTCAGTGATTCAGTGTGTTATTAAAGTTCTGTGTTCTTTTTTCTATGGGCCAGCTAGTTCTTGAACTGAGTGAGTGAACCTCTTCACCAAACAAAAGCAGGAGACCAGAAGGAAGTACAGCTGACAGCTGTACCGCCACAGACCAAGGCCCAAGGCAAATAAGTGCTTAAGCACCACAATGGCCTAGCTTTTATATTTTTTAACAAAGTTTTTTTGTTTGGTTGGTTGGTTTTTTTGGTTTGGTTTTTTGTTTTTTGTTTTTTTGTTTTTTTGTTGTTTTTTTTTTTTTTTTTTTTTGTCTAGCCACAGATTTTGTTCCATCAAGGAGCAAGGATGGGGCAAGAAGTAAAATAGAAATACTAGAAAAGCAGGCAGCTCGTTCACCTCCAGACTTTGCTATCATAAATAAATACTCTTTGGGGCTTCACTTTTATTTGCCAAAGGTAATCTTTTTTCTTTTCTGTTTTTTTTTTTTTTTTTAATCATCCTTTTTACTACAAGAAGTATGACCTACAGAGTCTATACTGAAAAGGGTTGCATGTGTATGTTGTCCTAATGCACCATGAGAAAGCTCCCATAGAAGTGTTGCAAATCATTGTGTTGGCAATGAACTTAGAGTCATTTCCGAAGAACAACACCATTAATGTTACATCACTTTGGCTGCCTTTCTTTATCTATTTGAGTTGGTACTTGGAATCTTTGGAGACCACTTTTAACCAGTTTAATATATTTTGAGATGTGCAATATGGGATTTCTTTGTAAAAGCTGACTGAGTTTAGATATAAAAAGGAAATGAGTAGCCTTGTTCACTTTAATGAGTATGATGTGGCATTCTTAAGCCAGTAAGAACAGCACTCCAAAGTTCTACCAGACTTTAGCAATTAATAGAATTACTACACTAGTTCAGAATTGAGGAGAAATAAATCATGAAACCATTGAGATTTTTAGTGTAATTAGAAAGTGCAATATTTGCTTTACATGAGCACACATGAAGATACAAAGAGAATTTAGGCTGGCAAACTGACCCATTCAAAGGAATATAAGTGTCCATAAATGGTCAATTTTTAACTGCCATCAAATCCAGTATTAAAAGAAAAGTCATGTTTAATTATTTGCTTGCTAGGTAAATATTTGTCAAAAACTTGTGCAGCTAGGAAGGCAAAATAATAGATGAATACAGAAAGTGTTTTCCTGAAAGACATGACAAGCAGAAGATTTTAGATATAGTGATTTTAATTACCACTTTTCTGATGTTCAGCAACTTTGAAAATAGTGAAAGACTGCTGGGAGTGAGGGAATTGAGACAGCCTTCCCTGCAAAACCACCTAACAAACCCCTGCTGATAACCTTTTCACCGGAACACGCATCTTGCTTCTGTCAAAACAGAGCAGTTACAAATTACCTTCTGGGCTCATTTCCTAGGCTATAAAGAGAAAATCAGCAGAAGGACCAAAGGATAATTTACATGTGAGGGATTCAGGACTGAGCTTTATTAGTTATGTTTCTAAAAGTCAGATCAAAGGTCTGACACGGGATATTCTTGATGAACTGCCCGGCTTACAGACTTGGCTCTTAGGTCCTCCAAAGGACTGAAAGATCTCATCTATGAATTTATTTCTTTTCAAGTCAGACACACAGTCTCAAGGTACTTCATGTCAAAACAAGTAACTATTCCTTACATTCACTGTAACTCAGCTGATACTGAGAAAAAGTAACATAAAAATAAAAGTAATATTACAATAATGTAATGTGCAATGAACCCACTTACCCAGAAAGCAACTGCCCACCTTGCAAGAGCAGGGCCTTCCTTCTCACTTCCCAGTCTCCTTTTTGTCTCACACATTCACTTCATTCCTTCTTTGCAGGGAATTTCAGTCACATCTCCTCTTGAACCTTCTCTTTCTCATCTTAATGCTTGAGGAGTAGACATTGCTGGGTAGAGCACTCTCTATTTGGGCGAGAGCAGTGGATTTTTTGCTAGTTTTAGGGTAAAAGGAGCACAAATCTTGAAGCACAGGTGATTTGAGTGCTCATTTGAAAGCCAATAAACCTTTTTTTTTTCTTTTGGGAATGTTTATATATTTTATCCAATGCCTCTTGCAGCACAAAAATATGAGGACCATGATGACAACACCACTGATAGTCCCATGCATTAGATACATGTCCTTGATACTTCTCTCTCCTTCCTTTCCTTTCACTGCCAAGCAAACTTTGATTTTCTACATGCAGAGAAGAAAACATACTATCATGCATCTGAAATAAGGTGCCCACACACTAGAAGGCTCAGGAGTTGAAATCTTCTCTTCTCTGTCTCTCTTTTTAGAAGCCTTGTGCTAATCATATTGATTTTGAGTTCTAATTAGTGAGCTCAATGTATTAGAAGCTGTGAATTGTCATCTGAAGGAGTCCAAATTTCCATAAAGCTCATATAAAGCATTAATTATAGGTGCATCTCACTCTGAAAGGAATGACTTACATATTAAGTCCCGTACTCTATAATGTCTGGCATAAGTGTTAAAGCATTACCATTTAAGGCCCTCATAAATCTGTGCTTCCTTGAAAAGAACCAGAAAAATTTCCTAGACAAATACCTAAGACCAGTACCAATTCTTAAACTCTATACAGTTCAGCACATACCAACATCCTTCTTCTGGGATATAAATACAATATATCAGCTAGAGTTCTCGGTAGGCATGTAGGTAGAAGAAGTTTAAATCTAAAGCAAAATAATACAACCCTTACCTGAGTCAACCACAAAGTTTTTTTGCATTATCTGTCTTTTTAATTTGGTAATTAATCTAGTCTGTTTAATAAATTTTAATTGTTAATTCAGTTTTCTTCTTGCAGTGTTTCATCTTTAATTCATCTTTTTCAGGAATTGATTCATTTTCCCACTCTTCTTATTAAAATTCCAGAAAAACTATGTGAACCAGCTGATGCTGCTGCAGTCAGATCTCAAAATATATCTTAAACGCCAAAGATGGGGGTAACATCTAATTTAAAAAATCCTGCCCACCAGGTGCTGCTGCCAAAGAAAATTCTTGTTCCCAAGAGTTTCTTTCTAGTTCTTAAAAATAAACTACTCTCATCACCACAAAATATAAAAATATTTTATATCAATAGCTTATTTTAATTTTGAAGTCTCTGATGTCTTTGTGAGCTATGTAGTTTCTCAGAAATTTGGGTTGTTTCCAGATGACAATATTTTTAAAACATTTAAATGTATTAAATTTATGGACAATTACATTTTAAATCTAAGCATATTGTTCTATTGTGTTACATCCTTCAATAATTTTAATATCTCTTATTTTTCAGTTAATGTCACAAATGTTTTCACTTATTACCATATTCCATAAAAATATTCCCCCATGTGTCATTCTGTTTTTATTTTATTTCCTGTTGTAGCTCACAAAATCTATAAATAATTTTTCATGTATCTTCTTATTTCAACAAATGTCAGCAATAATATATGCAATGAGGGTTTTTTCTTAATAATCACTCTATTTTTAATTTTCATTACATGCCTTCTTGGCAGTAAACCAAATAGCTTACACAATATTTGGAAAAGTATTACCGTGGTTCATATTGCATGTTTTTAATCTCAACACAGCAATTGTAAGGGAAAAAAGAGCAACTTTTGTCAGAGCAGTTGAGTCAAAGGATAGAAGTTCTTTTTTCCCCATGCAGTGAACACTATTTGTCTTATATTTGTGTTGGAATTCACTGTAACTAATGTTAGCTCAGTAGTTTTTGATTTTCTGTAAGTAGTGCAGCACTGGCTTCATCCTATTCTCTGATTCTTTGTGGGTTTCTTCTGATTTCTTGCATGCCTTTTGCACAGAATAGTGTACCAAAAAGGCATAGACCTTGATCTCCAGAGCAGAGAGAGACCTTACAGTGACTCCTGATGGGAACAGTCCTGTCTACCCCTACCCCTTCCTGGCTTCACATTCCCACCTTCTCTCTTGTTTCTCAGTGCCTGGCAGATGAGCAGTGAGCTCATGATAAAAAGCTAAACCAGCAGAAAGCTGCTCTTGTAGAGTAACTCTTTGGCCTTAAGGAAAACCCTCACCTTCACTTAGCACCCTGGCAACACAGCATCCAATTAAAAAATTAAACATCTACTGGGTGTCTCTGAGTATTTCAAATTAATTTACAGTTTTGCTCCCTACCTCAGGGTCTCTTGGCAAACCAGGCTAACAGTATGATTTTGAACATAAGGGCCTCTGTCACCTCAGCCCAGACCTCTCATGTGCTGCCTGGCCAGGCACACGAAATCAGCTAAAGCAGGACTTGTGCAAGGCAGCAGCTCTGCAACCTCAGTGGGCAGGGCGAGGAGAGGCTGCCAAAACACACGGGAGTCATTCAGCACAAAAAGCTTTCGTTCCTTCTTTCAGGCTAGGTGACAGCTCTAACTCCTCAAGCTCTATTATCCTGCAATTCTGATGAATTTTTATGGATATGTCTGTCATAAACATTGTTGCAAAGGTCTATATCTAATATTGGAAATCCAGATTGGGAGCATCACAAAGCCTTTGTACATCTGCCTCTCATTTTTGATGGCGTTTTGTGCACTTTCAGACAATTAAAAGGCCAGTGTTCAAATTTACTTTGATTGGATCAATTAACCAGAAGTTTAAAAGGAGCTTGCCTGGGATTTGTGTTTCACTCTCAACAACAAGCTGTCTCCTCCAGCTGATGCCCTGCAACCCACTGCAGGCACAGCTGTCGGACCTCCTACTTGAGACCCAGGAGCCCATCCAAGGAAATGCCTTGCCCTGAAGGAAGTGGAAGGAAAGCTCAGGCATCCAGTAGCAGCCAAGCAGATCTGGCTGCCCACGTCCCACAGCCCTGGCTGGCCTGAAAGCCTCAGCCCAGACAGGAGCTCCTGGCAGCTGCGAGGCAGGGAGGCAGGAAAGGAAGGCAGGAGGGCGGGAAGGAAGGAAGGAAGGAAGGAAGGAAGGAAGGAAGGAAGGAAGGAAGGAAGGAAGGAAGGAAGGAAGGAAGGAAGGAAGGAAGGAAGGAAGGAAGGAAGGAAGGAAGGAAGGAAGGAAGGAAGGAAGGAAGGAAGGAAGGAAGGAAGGAAGGAAGGAAGGAAGGAAGGAAGGAAGGAAGGAAGGAAGGAAGGAAGGAAGGAAGGAAGGAAGGAAGGAAGGAAGGAAGGAAGGAAGGAAGGAAGGAAGGAAGGAAGGAAGGAAGGAAGGAAGGAAGGAAGGAAGGAAGGAAGGAAGGAAGGAAGGAAGGAAGGAAGGAAGGAAGGAAGGAAGGGAATCAGCAACTGCAGAAGACAGGAAGAACCGGTCTCCAGCATTATTCCTGAAATAGGGATACACTAAAATGCAACTTCAAACACTGATGCTGATATTTGGCATTGCAGGAGTTTTAGTCACAGGGTCCACTGCTCATGGGAATTCTAGTTAAGGGGTCAAGCAGCAGTTGAGGCTGGAATATTTGTGTTGAGATTAAATGCAGCATGTAAATCAGCAATAATCTCATCAGAGACTTAGGTTTTCTATAACAATGTGATCATGTCTCTTACAGCTTGCTTGGATATACCAAAAATGAACATGCATCTTGACCAAACAATAAATTCACTTTTATAACCTGCTGTTTTCATTTTTATCTGAAGGCAAAAACAGTTTGGTTTTTTCCTTATTATTTTCATTGAATACCTGGTTTGAAACTGAGGTTTCAAAACCCTAAAAGACAAAAACAATAAAAGAAGTTTCCTACTTCAGCATTCAGGGAGTCAGGGAGTTAACTTTTTCCCTTGTCTGATGTCACAAAGGCTTCCTCTAGAATTTTGTATTAGCTTTCATGGAAATAGCTGCTTGATAATCTGTCCTTCTGTGGCTGGTAGGAAGTTCTTTGAGTGTATCCTCAACATCTCAGAAAAAAGAAGCTCCTGAAAACAATGAATGAAAATTAAAATTTTTTCCTCAGAAAGCACTCATATATGTATGATTTTCAGCACAGTTTTATTCAACTTTCCCTTCTACTTAAAATAGTGCTATATTTTGTGTTTCAAACAATATCTACTATATAAATGCAGCTACAGCTGGATGGAGCAAACAAGCCATTTTTAAGGGGAAATTACTCAGGCTATAGTGAAGCATGAAAACAAGTCCCTCTTCCCTGCACATGGAAAGAATTATTAAAATGGTAAACCAAGACACTGAAGAAACATAATGTCACAGAATGCCTCAGGCCAGTCTTGTACTATCTGAGCAAGAAAAGTACCTGATGACAGCACTCTGGAATGTCTTTTGCAAGGAGTGCTGACCTGATAGTGCCCTCATTGACTCAAAAAACTCCATTGTGTGAATGTTAAGAGGCAGGATTTTAAATACAGGTAAAACATGCTTTCCTTTGAGAGCTTAGAGTTGTCTGGGAAAAAATCATGAGGCACTGCCTGCAAGTCTGCTAGCTTGTTGGAATTGTTGGAGGGAGTTGAATTAATGTGTAGGTGATATAAATTTGAGAACAAAAGCCACAGTTGCAAAGCAACATTTTTGATACTTTCAAACCTTGAACCAGTTCTAGTCATATCTAAAGAACAGCACAAACAATATTATGTGAGAAACACAATGAGAAAACAGAATAAAGGAGCAAAAAGGAGAACAAAATTAACTGTCTCTTGTAACCTTCACAAGAGAATCTCCTGTCCACATCTACACTATTGTAGGCTCCACAGACCTGCCTATAGCACAGATGCTTTTCTTCTTCAGAGCTACTTGACAGTAGACAATGAGGAACATTGGAAAGGAACATCTGTTTTCTGTTTTTAAAAGATTGAAGCAGAAATAGAAAAAAATTTCTCCCCCTTGAGAGTTCAGTAACTTTCCTGATGACAGTTTTAATCAGGCAACAAACAGAATTAGAAACATATAGCTATTCTTCATAGCCTGATGAGAAACAGCAGTGACCCCAATCCAGCAATGTTAAATAAAATCACTAGATGGATGGCAAAATGTTAGGGGACTGATTGAAAGTTATAAGTTTCCATTTTAATTTTTAAAAAAATCTCATATTAGAGCTTTATTTCCTCAAAAGGAATCTCATGTTTGCTTCATAAATCCAGTATGAAATGTTTGACATCCACAGCAGACACCCTACCTTCCTTTTTATCAAGGGTCTTCCTCAACATTTGCTCACATCCTCCTCAGTGCCCTGGGCACTCTTCTGCACTTTTAGGGGCACATCACAGCCCATTGTCCACCAAGAGTTCACTGCCTGCTGCTCATCAACAGCTCCTGCCTGAGCCACACACTGCCTTTGGGCCAGGGTCCTCCCTGCACCTTGCTTTTGCTCATTCTCTCTTGCAGGTGAGCTCACTTCTGTCCCACTGTGGCTGGCCCCCTGCCTAAAGCACTCTCTTTGTTGTCACACTAAGTGAAGAACGGAATTCCTGCTCTTCACAGCCTGAGCTGAGCCTTTAATTCCTTCAACTTTTCCAGTTCAGGGCATTGCAGATAAAGATCTTGGTGCAGCTAAAGATCTTCTGAATGTCTTTGTTATCCTCTTTTTTTGGGGAAAAAAGCATTTTATTAAGGGAAGGACATACGTAAGACTGCCATAGCATGGGGCAGAAAAATAGTAACTTTCCAGAATAACAATTAGGACAAAGAGGTAATGATTTTTCTTCGAGGAACCATAATTTCACAAATCACTCTGAGCAACCTGACTTCATCAGGCCAACTCCATGCAGTGTTTGATTACATGTTCAAGTATTTGGGTATTTATACTTAGATGGCATCAAATCTGAAAAACCAAACTGACATCTTTGTAATCCCAATTACAATACACAGATCACAAACTCACAATTTTCATCACCCTTACTAAGCAACTTACTATTTAAATAAAAGAAATCTCTCCAATAATGCAAAATTACCTTGTCAGAAATCACTTACAGATCCAGTAACAATAAATCTCTTACACTCTTCCTCAGATGAGAGCAGTAGGAATCCCAAAGTCAGACAGATCTGTTCAAATGCTTTAAACACTTGCCAACAACCTAATGGGGGACAGATTTCGCCTTTACAAGTGGGAAGCAGCAGGCTGTGAACATCCTCAATGCCACACCAACCCAAACTGGAGATTTCTTTATGAGAGCAGCTACAAAGGTGATCAGACCCTGAGCAATGCTAAATGGCCACAAACATATTATTGTCTTCTAATCTTACTGACTTCAGACTGTCAGCAATTTTGTTAGAAATTTTGTTCCTTTGTTAGAAATCCAATGTAAGATATTGCTTCTTTCTTAATTCTTTATAAACCTTTTGGGACACAGTCAGCAACTTTTCTTCCATTAAAGAATTATCAAGGTATTCCATCTAAAATATGGAATCAGTAAGGAATTTTCATTCGCAATATTTTAAACCACATCATTTTAAGGAAAAAAAATGTTCACAGCACATGAGGAAATTTGATATAATAAAATGGCAGAATAGTCCAACAAGGTTAGCCTAAATTTTGCTGATATTAAATTAATGAAAAGGATATATCCAGAATAAACTGATGCTTTCAGTAGAAGTACTTATAATAAATCATTGTTGTAAACAGCCACCTTCACACCAGTGCCCTAACACATTTCCTACATTTTAGATTTTAAAATAAGTATTTAGCTTAACAGTTGAGTTTTCATAAGTATTTCTCTATTGGAACAAAAATTGTGGTATTTTGGTGAGGAAAATCCTTTCAATATAAGCACATTAGAGTTAAACATTTAATAGAGCACTTTTAATCTCAGAAAATATTGTTAAAATATTACTTCTATGAGAAAAGTTCTTTCCCATTGAAACACTGTGTATAATCATATACAAGTAAAAGTTACAGTTTTTCATTTACACAAAATTTCTAGAATTAAGCCTTTCCAGTTCCTGCACTATTTATTTTGCAATAATAAACATTTTTCTTATTCTTAGTAATTCCTGAAGCATTACAAAGGCATGAATAAATAGTTCTCACTGTAATTAGCTCATGAATGGTAATTTCTCATCTTGTGTAAAATTCCATTTTTTTTCCTAACAATGCACAAAGGACAGGTTATAATCTAATCCAAATAAGATGCTGAAATAGAAAACATATTGCTATCAGGAAATTTTCAAAATTGCCAGCCTATGGTTTTTCTGCTTTAAACAGAAAATTAGCAATAGAGAATGTATTCATTTGTTCTGTAGACACCCTGTTAGAAACTAGTGAAATATGCCATGGTTTAATATACTGAATTTCACTTAAAAACAGCTATATTAAACTCATTGTGTTTTGTTATTGAAACTCTACCCATGAAAAGTTTTTATTTTAACATAAACTTTATTTTTATTATGCTTTCAACATTTGGATTAAAGCAATGTGGTTAATAAAAACCAAATAATGACTTACTTTTTCATTAGACAAATTTACATATTGCTTTCATTACTACAGTTTTTATTAGAAGAAAGAAAAGTTGGAAATAATTTATTAGCAAAGCATACCTTACTTTGCTTCCTATTTATACACTGTTAAATGTACTTTTATTTATTTTCAACTGTTAGAAAAAAATATTCACTTTACCATCCTTCCAAATTTCTTTTTCCATATGCTCCCTATCAATAATTGGCAGTAAGGCTTGAACAAATTTTGTCATGAATGATCTCGGTTTAACTATAAGATCTCTGTTCCCTTTAGCCGAACCAGACCAGTCCAGACTTCTCCAGAGGCATTCTGAATTCGAGATGACATTTGGGCATTCCAAGGCAGTGCAGAACGAGTTCCTGCTCAAAAGTGTTGAATAACCACAGGTACAAGGAAAAAGGGGGAAGGAGATATGAAAAATCAGAGAGGTTTTTCCTGTGTGGATGGGGGAACACATAACTGTATTCCAAGTAGTACAGAAATACGAAGATAAAAGGAATGCTTGATCAGCTCCTGACTTGCTTCCTATTCTTAAATGTGTCTACAAGTGAACATGTTCAGTACAGCAGCCTTGGGAATGTCACAGGACACAGCTAAGTCTGGGAAACCCACACGCGCAGCAGGTTTCCACAGAGAACACCTGTAGCGTAAAATGGATATTGATTACGGGCTGGTTAGGCTTCACTAGGTGTGTACTCCACAATTCCTGGAACAGATATGTGAATCCACCCCAAAAGAGTGGACAGCATCACTCGGTTATGAATCCCATTGGTATTCCAAGGGCTGGTTAACCTTCACGAAGTGCCCTTGGTGCGAGCGAGCAGCGCCTGGATGCAAAGATGGTGTTTCACTGCCCTCTAATGGCTGGCCACAACCAGCGCCCTTCTTGGGCGTTTATTCCCCAAAAAGCTCTCCCCAGCAGGCCACGGAGATGCAAAGACTTCTAGCCACAGTGAACCTCACATACTTCTCCTCAGACCTGTGGAAAGCACCTATAGAGCACCCTGGGCATGTTGGAAAAACAAAACTGGAACCCTCCTCAGAGGAAAGAAGATTCTTCAGACTTGTATAACTGTCCTCAAACTTGATGTAACTTTGTAGTAGATGGTAGTTGGACAAACTGTGTCTGAAACATCAGCGACTGAAACTTTAACATCTGAACAAGTCTTATCAGACTGACTTGATAAGCCCTGAAGGATCTTCTGATGTAGCTGAGAGAAAAGTTATCTTTAAAAGCAGTTTTAGACTTTTTGTGTCACTGCCTAGAAATTCTTAGTAACAAATTTATGGATAAAATATTTAAATTCAGACTTCTAAGTCTTTTCTTTTTATGGCAAACTACTGTTGACAAGGAGCCACAGGACCTCTTCAGCGTTACTGCTTCTCAGGGTCAGGAAGAGATTTACAGTCCAGTCCTTAACAATAAAAATCTGCCAGCTATTAAAAATGACACAATCAATCCTATTTAAGTGTTGTACAACTACTGAGCATGAATTATAGTGTGAGTCATTTTTTAACCAGGGAAAAGAATAAGCTGGTAAACCACCCATTCATTTCAAAAACAGCATTCAGGAAAGTTGTTTTCCTGTGGAACACTGTCAATGAAGAGTCTGTCATTATAGTAAACACAGGAACCCTAAAGCAAGTACATTTTATAATTATGTGAAAACCCTATGACAATGCCATTTTAAAAATAGATTTTATAAATTTCAAAACTGGATGTTTTCTAAATTGCACTGTTGCTTTAATCCTGCTCCATCCTCAGGCATGGATGTTTCATGTTGATAATACACAGAATTTTCAAAATTTTATTACAATAATTCTTGCAGTTCATCAAATATCTCTTCATCCTGTAGCTGGAAACTATTCAGTTGGGGGGTTTTGCATGGAAAATCTGATATAAAACCAAGTCTTTCTTTTCACAGCTAGAAAAGACACATGAGGTAAAAAAATGGTTAGGAATGTTTAGATCTGTCCATGGGTAAATAATTTTTGTCTATGTTTTAGTATGTGTCTTTACTGAAACAGGATCCAGAAATTAAAAGATTTCTTTTACCATTTTCCAAATATTTTTTACTAATTCTAAGGGCTTATGATTCATTTGACTTGGTTGTTTGGTTGTTTTCTTTCTTTTCATCTCTTCCTTCTTATGTAATGTGTGAACAATAGCTGTGCTTCCACTGAGCTCTCAGTCAGTATTATTTGAGTGATTTTGAAGCTAAGTAAAGCAAACTGTCTCACAGTGACCTGAGAGCAGTAATAGTAGGATCAAAAGATATTCTGTTATCATCTGAAATGTGCCACAATTATGTGTTACAATGGCTTCAAGCAGTATTGACTGAACTGGAGGCTTTCAACAAATCAATTTTAACCCTTGCTGAAACCTCTGGATCTGTCTTATTGCAATGAAGAGCTTTTGCACAAATTGGATATTTGCAGAGAATCTTTTGGTTTTTCTGCTTTAAACAAAACTGTTCTTACAACCACAGTCACTAAAGGAGCCAATGTTCCTTGTTTGCACTACCACATTTGCAATCAATTTATAGACTTATTTCAGTAAAGCACTGAATAACGATGGCATACTTGAGAGCTGTGCACATGTTGCATGAATTTAATGCATCCAGTGGTTTGGTAGATTTTTGCCCTTCAGAAATTTATTGTGGGAAATAGGGGAATGTAGTAAGTAGAGAAGGTGCAACTTCATCACAGGCAGAAATCTGAAGACTGAATTTTATCACATGGTGAGGAAAGGACTGCCTTTAGGGCATTATTGCTTGGAAATGGAAGATTTTGCTTTATCTGTATCTATTCATCAGCCAAAGTGCTGCTCATGGAGCAGTAAATCATGAGTCTTGTGGACCTGCACCACAAAATACTGCAGGCATTGATGAGAATGGATGTGGATACCGAGCAGATGACACTGCTGTTTGTGTGTCAGCATTACTGAAAGTGTGTCAGGGTTACTGGAAAATGTGTCAGGAACAGGTGCAGCCTTCAGAGCAGTAACTGCACTATGCTTGAGAAAAAAGCAAATTAAGACAAGTTAAAATGAATTTAGAGACTCGGAGAGAAAAACTAAAAGAGCAAGCCCTTTCTGCTTCAATAATAGCTGGTTTCTTGTCTGCCAGGGTAATTAACTGAATACTGAGAGGCAAGAGAGATTCAGGGTGCATTTTGAGCTCTGCTAGACCATGTGCATTCTGTTACAGCTTTGCTTCTCTCAAGAGGTCATGGACACACTCAGCTCTTTAAAAGGGACTGTCAGGCCATACTGAACATCTACGTGTACTTTAAAGAAAGCCTTTTTCTGTACTTGAACAAGTACAGAGAGAAAGCTTTTTCCAGCCCAACCTTTGTGCAAGATTCAATACATGAAAAAATGCATTAGAACTAAAAATAGCAGCACTACCATAAGGACTTCAATGAGAACAGCAAACTATCAGAGTCTATTTGTTAAAATACTGATATACAAAGATCTATGTATAGTTTAACCAGTCTAAACTACCTATTTCTGTCCACCTAGTGGATCCCTACAGAAGACTTCAGAACAGCTAGTCTTAATCTCGTCATCCATCTTCAAGTTTTATAGCAAGAGATTGTTAGAAGAAATCTCACAAAAGTATCTTGAAGTATCCAAAACTAATTAATATGGAACTCAAGCCTAGGCTAGGAATCAACTATGTTTCTCAAATATGATTCTTTGCATTGAGCAGTGTTATGAGGACATATTTAGATAAAACTAAAATTTACTTTTCAAAGATCATCATTTAGCTGGATTTTTTGTTTTTTTCATCCTTGTTGATTCTTCCCATTGATCTCATAGGGACTGGATTACTTCACTTTGTTTCTGTCATTCCTTTTCATAATTTTATCCCGTATATTTCATTTTAATCTTGTCTATATTCCATTGGAATCCCAAGTGTCTACAGTCAAAACGTCTCTGCAAACTGAGTTCATAGGCATTTCCATCTCTTCAACTAAGATGATAAGAAAATTGACTTTTTCAAATTAGAACTTTTCTTCTGAAAGACATGGCTAATGAGTAAAAATAGAATCAGCTCTGTAGGATACAAAGAACTTTCCTGTTTTGTCTGGTTTGCTTTTTATTCCAGTTTTAGCATTCTTTCATTGGTTTTTCTTCATTCCTGTAATCTTTTTGAAAGAGAAGAAGTGTTTTACAAGTGAACATATGCTCCATACATGTAATGAAACAATAGAGCAGATTTCCTGCAAATGTTCTACAGAAAACCAGTAATTTGTGATGTGCACCAAAAGAGGAAATAAAAGCTATTTTCTGGCTTTGAACATCTTGTTTGAATTAGTGATTTACAAGACTGTAAATATAATTTCACTATTGCAAAAAAGGAAAGCCATGAATCTGAGTCCAACTCTGCAGATTCGTACTATGACTTCCTTTGCCAATTGTTCAAATATTTTACTGTAATTGTGTGCAGTAAGTGTTCTGTGTAGTTGTCTCTGATGTGTAAGTGAACACTTCTCTGTTGCCCAGCTGCCTTCAGTTCTGGAAGTTGCTTTCCACGTGCTTCAGCTGGAATTTCTTTCTTCACATGAGACTTACATTTTATTTTCCCCAGCCATGAGACTTACGTTTTCTCCAGGTACCACATCCCTCCCCATCCCCAGCCATCCCACAGGGTTCTGCTGATTGACTCTTTGCACCTCCAAAGAGTCAAACTACCAGCAAAGTGCATTGATATTCTGGTCAGCACAGTGCTCTGCAGATATAGGGAAAGAGAGAAAGAAACAAAAAAACCAACCAACCAACAACAACGACGACGACAAAAAGAAGAAAGGAATTTGAAGCTATCTCTTCTTAAATTTCAGTGGTGGCAAGCCATTTGTGGCTGACACTGTAATGCAAGAGGCTGAAGTATAATGACACAGAATGCATTTTAGAGTAAAAAATGAAGTATTCAAATGTGGTATTTGTAGTTTTATCAGGCCTTTCTAATTTAAAACTTAATCAGCTATAGAGGAAATGTCTTCCCATGTTTTCTCAGAATCCCAGCTGATGGAAAACATTTCTGTTGGAAGTGTCTGCCAAAAGGGTTATTTTCCATACAACATGCCTCCCATGGGCATTTCACTGTGATAGCATAAATGGCTGTGAGAATGGGGCAGACAAAGAGAATTGTGGTGAGCATTCCAACATCTGTTAAGTGCAAGAAACAAAAAGTGGTTGTGAGATGAGGTCTCCAGCTAATACACACTCCTATCTCTAATAGTCAGCAGATGATGCACAAGCCTGACAAGTCTGGGGGTTTCAACATAATTGAATATTTTCTTTACTGTAAGAATGAGGAAATTACACCCTGCAAAGAAAACTGACAGGATGTCTAAAAGCATGCCTCAGATAAACTCCAGCTGTGGGATCCCTACAGAATCCCTGTTATACTGTCCTCTGCTGTGGACAGTGGGTAATCAGTGCATATCAGTGTGCTGAATCCTTTAGAGTGGATGCATGGATTCCCACACACCAGCAGGGGTACTTATGCTCAGTGGGGCTTCCTACCAGTAGATATTCATATTCTATGATGATTTCATCATTTGAATTGTCTTAGATGTACACACAGGTTGGTACATGTGCATATCCATGTATGTGCTTGGTGTTTCATTGATCTCATGCCAACTCTCAGTCCAAACAGCAATGAGGAAGGCAGATCAATGAGAGCAGTGCTGGTTGGTAAAGGATCCCTATTTTGATGCCCTCTGCATCACATTTGACATCTGTGGTGTGTCAGGTCAGAAGAAAATGTGTCAAATTCACTGCCATCTCCTCCTTTTTATCTTCTCTCCCTGTCTACCTTCTGGTGAAGTTCTTACATCTCTTTCATTTCCTTTCCTTGTCCTGGGTATTTCAAATCATCCTTCTGTGCCTCTTTCCTGTTTCTTTACCATCACCCCTCAGCTTCTACCTTCGGATGCGCTCATTTGTCTTAATGGCTTTCAACATTGCACCTTGCCTCCTTATAGCTCACCCACAGACCAAGTGCCACACTGCACTGTGGTGTCCTAGCAGGGATTCCTCAAAGACTCATCGTGTCCATATGTAAGAAATATTCCTACCTTCTTCCAATCCATTAAAAAACCAAATTTCATACTTTCTGTCAAATCTCGACTTGTTCAATCGACTGTACATTTATCTGGTCGACCTGTTCTCATCATCTTCTATGGTTTTACCTGAAATTTGAGATCACCAAACATATTCATTTACTGAAATTGATGCAAACTTTTTGGGTTTTACTGTCAGTTTTTGACTTTTAGTCTTGTCCTAGAACATTTCCATTATCATGCAGAGATTTTCACCATAAACAGTCTGTAACTCTCTGTGATATACCATGTAACACACTATGAGGTTCTGACTACATTAATCATTTTTTTAGCTTTCCATTCTTTTTATAAACCCATATTCTAATAATATTTTGCATCAACATTAGATTCCTCTATTTGTCCATCTCACTGCCCTACTTATAGTCTAGGAGACTTCTGATAGTCAATTTATGTGAGAGTTCCTAGTTTGGTTTTATAATTGCTGCTCACAATCAGCAGAAAGGACAATAAAAAATTTGCATCCTGTATAAGAAAACACAGGTATCCCATAGACAAATCAGCATTCGTATTCTGGTTTTCATTTAAATCTGATAGATGATTTACCACTGGAAAATATTACTACTTTTTATAGGAAATAAAGTGGATGGGGAATATATCTTTGACATGGTTCAGGAAAAATCTAATTATCTTGATTTATCAGAATTCCAGCTTAATCTGAATGTCCATATTAACACCCTTAAACTATTTTACACTTCTAGGGATCTTCACTGGGTACATTTATTTACTAAAATTATAGAGATATCTGGAATTTTAGATGCACTCAGGGAACTTCTTTGCCTTCCCACAGCTTTTTGTAGGCATATCAGAGTGCAGCAGCATAATGCAATGGAGAACTCAGTTGTTAGTACCAGGTTGCAGCTTATAAAGTTGCAGGAAAATGGTAATTACATTCTTGGAAACTTTTGGAATGTGGGTGTTGTTTTTGCAGCACCCTGGAGCAAAAGAAAAAAGAGAATTCTCTATGAAACGTTTTTTAAAAATCTTGAAATGTTTCATGTCGATCCCCTCTAAAATATTTCTTCCTGCCTATTTATTAGGACTCATAAACCCAAGTTGGTCAAGTTATTACAGCACTGGGACAGCTCTTCAGATGGGCTGCCAGGCTGGGGCCCTGCAACAGCCCTTCCCTTAAATCCAAGAAAGCAAGGAAAGCATCTTGGCAAGAAAGAGCCAAGTTTAGATGCTGTTTTCCCTGTGGTCTGCACTAATTTCTCAGAGAAGTGGAGTGACTTAAACATGTCTGCATTGTCTAGTGGAAATTGTTCTGCTGGCAGTTTCTCAGGTGTCATGAGCTCACTAGGCCAGAGCACAGGGCTAATAATGCCAAGGCTGCAGGTTCAACACTGGTGTGGGCTATTTGCTTAAGAGTTGGACTTGATGACAAATCCGACCTTATCCCTCTCTGCAAGTCCCTTCCAACTCAGGATATTCTATGGTTCTCTGATTTGCACACATATATAAATGTATTTGTATGCCAAATACCTGTCTTGTTTCTGTTACCCTTATTGTAGCACATGGATAGTAGGATATTAAACTTGATTTAAGTGTTACTTATATTTGCTTTTGAAGAATGTAAATCACTGTAGTCCTAGGAAGTGCAGCATCAGTGTTTTACAGCCTTCCTGATGAAAGAACCTTACCAAGGAAACTTGGGGGTGCTGCATCTAGGTGTCCATTCCCTTTCTAAAAAGAGGTCCCAAAATGATTTTCCATGTGATCAGACAAACTTGGTGAGTCATGTGTAAGACATTTCCTCAAGAATTCCTTTTCCCAGGCCTCCACTAATACCCAGAAAGTTGGAGTCACATGGAAGCAGAACTGTTTGTTCAGTTCCACTTGCTTCAAGTACCTGTGAGTAGAGTTCCCTTTGGTCTCCAGCCTAAAGCTGTTTTACAAGCACAGAGATGCCTAAACACACTCTGACTGCAAAAAAGGTTGAGCTACTATAGATATTTATTAGGTGATTTACTAGCACGTAGTGAATGCTGTGAGCATTTTGCTGCAAGGCTCACTTCAGTGTGGAGCTCATCTGACAAAATATGTGTGTCAGCAGGGTAAACCAGCCAACTAACACAGATCATAAGGATTGCACACAGAACATGTTTATGCCTCTCCTCCAAAGAGAGCTTGGGGTGTGAGCCCCAAGAGATGTGCCTTTTGAAGTGTAGATATTTGCCATTAGGTGAGCTGGATGCTCCTGGGGTTTGTCATTCCTGCTGCTTAAAGCCTGACAGCCCCAGGCCACTCACTGAAGATCACTGGTTGTGCTGCCAGCAGTGGAGTAAAGAGCACCCACCAAATATTGCTGAAATTAACAAATCAGGAATTTCAGGATTATTCCTTCTTAATGATGACTGACTGGTCCCTGTTTAATTTTGTCAGTTCAGTACTAAAAGTTGTCAAAATTTTTGTATGGCTGAATATTTGTTCACATGACATTCTTGAAGACTTGTCTGGCTCACCAAAGGAAAACAGTTAAAGCTCAGCAATGAAGCTCCCTGGCCTTCAGCTAGTTTGTTCAAAATAGTTGAGTACATTTACCTCCCAAACAGATGCCTGCCATTTCCCAGCATCTCCAGTCACAGGAGGCCACTCAAACTTCATCTCAGAATTTAAACAATAAGGACAGATGACAAAGAAGCTGAGGTTACCCAGGCTTCACAGGCAAGGTGAGTCACCCAATGTACTACACCTGGCATATGTAAATCCAATGTGCCTAAAGCCTTTCCTGTCTCTGACCCTGCATCAGCTCACTCAGCTGTGAAGTCTGATTTTTGACTGTTGCAACACTGACTAGTTAAAATCTAATTTTAACATAGGTACCAACTATCACTCATACACAACCAGATCCATTTTTTCCCAGATAAAGTTTTTAGCAAGGGTACAAAGGTAAAGAATGTGTGAGTGTCTTGGAAGTTTCTTTACTTATTGTATGAGTTTCTTACATTATTACGTGAGTCCTGGAATACACACATTGAATAAAATCAATATACAGTCACTTTTGTGATCACCTTTTTAACAATATAGAGCAGCATTTGCCTTTGAAATTCATGTTTTGATCATGTTGGTCAGATGTGCCAGATGTGCACAGGTGAAGGCAGTTTTGTATGCAATACACAGAGATCTAGTCCTGCTCCATGTCACAAAAAAAATAACTAAACAGAAAATAATTCTGTCTAGTAAGAAACACCTCATTTTGTCATGAAACCAAGCTGTGAAACTGTCATGAAATTTTTTTTTATAAGTACTCAGGTCCCACCACTGGCACTTGAAAACATGACTTCTTGGAGTGTAAGAAGCTCTTCCTTTATATTGTTTTGAACACTGTTCCCCTTCCAGGATTGTCCTGTGGAAGATGATGCAACCTTTGAGGAAGATGAGAGCCAGGACTAGCAACTGCTGTCAGTGACAGAGAATAAGGCCTCAAACACCCTGTGTTCAAATGCCATCTCCAGACATGTGACACAAATGAACTGGATTTTGCAGTAAGAAAGGGGATTGCTTAAGCAGTCCCCCAAATAAACCTGATGTCATTTCCCAGTGTATTCCCAGATCCTCTAAATCAGACCTGAGAATCACAGGGTTTTTTCTCACACCAGTACAATAACAGGAATTAAAGCAAATATGAAACCATATGGCCAAATTTCTAATGCTCATTGCAAGGGCACTATTTTGATGTCACTGATGTTGTCTTGTAGTGTTTTTCATCATTCTGTGTAGTCAATCATGTCACTGACCACTAGTTCATTTTTTTTTCAATCTGTGTGGTGTCTTCCTGTTTCCCATGTTACTTGAATTTGTCAACAGGTAGAAATGTCTCACTAGTTTTAAACCCAGGTCATTGGAGATCTACACAAGAGATTGAAATGGCTGTGAGTGCCCATCTTCTCCCTGCCTGTGACAGCCCCATTCACACCTGTGATGTGTTTTGTGTCTACACCGCCAGCAGTGCATGTTCTTATGCCATTGATTTAAAAAGAAAGGAACAGGCAGTGAAGTTATGCCTGCAAATCACATTTCCCCTGTGAGGGGGAAGCACAGGTGAAGGGGCTGCACCTTGAATCCTGTTCAGTTTTGGACTCCTCACTACATTATTTTTGTACCAGATTTTTGGTTTTGGTTTGGGTTTTTTGGGGGGGATTTTTTGGTTTGGTTTTTTTTTTTTTTGGCAGAGGGGGGCATGTATTTTAGTTAATATAATCTTGCATATTTTCATATTGATATTGTTCAATATCCAAGTAACTTTTCATAGAACCATAGAAGCATTACAGTTGGATAAGACCTTTAAGACCATGAAGTCCAACCATCAACCCAGCACCAGCACCATGATCACCATTAAGCCATCTTTTTATTTTTCCTCCATGATATTTTCTTTCTTTAAGACCTTCAAACATCTTGATGAAAGAATCACACTTGTCAATCCTCCATATTAACCGTGTCATCAGGATTAAAACTGGGGTCTGAGTTTCTTATAGGTCTCTTCCATGCTAGGAGTATCCTTACTATGTTTCTTTTAAAACTAAAGAACATTTCTTAAGTTGTAAAAGTGGTTAGAATTATTTATATATTTATTATATCTCCTTTCTCAAAAAGCCTACTGGGATCTCATGACCTAAACTGGAAATCCTTGGATGCAACCAGCAGAAGCCTAATATCTCCTTTTAGAAAACTGAAATAGCATCTAAGACTTGGATAATTTCCCATGCAGATATCACTGTTATGACTGTGAAATTACATATATGGCAGAACTAACAGAGTGTGGGAGGGAGATGTTAGCATTTCCCATTGCTCCCACCAAAGAAACCAGCACCTCAAAAGTACAGTCTTGATTTCTCATAAAAGCTCTTTTTAACAGTATCCAGGGAAATACATTATTTGATTTTCTAGCAGAAAATAAAGGTTTTGCTGCTAGTCTTTTTGCTCAGGGCAAAGAAAATTAACAGCTTTGTGTCTTTAATGATGCACTGACTAAGCCAAGCTCTAGGCAGACATCTGCTGGCATCAGAGCTGGCACCAGCAGCCTTTGGTCCAGACTCCACAGAACCAGCACTGAAGCAATGGAGGGAGCAGGGGCTGAAGTACATTTCCAGCCTTCCTAGCTCCCACAGGGACCCACAGCAGGGAAAAGAAGGTCACAGCTGGTATGGAAAATCTTCAGTAATCATACTGAGAATGTCAATTATTTAATAAACACGGGGGTTTTTTTGAGCTTTTCAATTTAGCATATTTTACTGTCAGTCAATGAATCAATTGCCTGTAAATAAAATACATTCATGAGCTACTATCAAATAGCACTATTTGTGCTAAGTCTTGCTACTGGAAATTTTAAAAATCCTTGTCTTGTGTAGTTTCTGTAAAACTTACTTTAAATTTCAATGCAATGTAACAAAATCTAATCTTGGATTCTCTCAAAAGTTTACATTTGCATATTTCTTACACTTACATATTGTGTTATCAAGTATAAAACATCCTGTTTTCTAACCATGATTTAATTTATAATGATCAATGACAAACAATACACTTGGGGTTTTTCCTAAGAAGATCTGTAGTCAAATATCTCTTATTGACTGGATGTAAGTTAACGATGCAAAAGCTTTATTTCATAAATGAATATATCTCTTCCTGTGAAGACAAAAACTATAATCTGCTTATTCCATTAGACAGAGCCACTTTTAAAGGTGTGACATTTTAAAAAATGTATAACCTTGATAAAGTTGAACCTCAAAGGGTTTCAACTGGCTGTCTAAAAAATATCAGTCCTTTGCCAGCATAAACCTTTAGAGCTGCTTGTTCTCATGACTGTCATGAGTTTAGCAAAATTTTCCCTAAACTTTAGTTTCTCAAGGAAAATTAAATCAGTTTCTGTGACTGTGTGTTCTTCCTAAGTATAATCTAGAACCTACAAATATACACTGCAATGTAAAATCTCCACCTAGTGGTCTCTATTTATTGTGGTACACAGATTACACATCAAAAATGCCAATATATCAGCCTATTATTGCTGAGATGACTGGTGAGTTAAGCCATAAATAGAGAAAAAATAACACTAAATAAAGGATATAATCTGCTTTATTTGGTATTTACACTCATATTCAAAACTAAGTAATAAATTTAGGCTATTTTTTGAATAAATAGATAAAGGAAAGTCAGAATAAAAGAAGACTAGCCCAGACTTTAAGCTTCCTCCTGCAAAACTATTACACAATACATGAATAAAACCACTTTCTTTATTGTTTTTCAGGGACAATGGAGGCAATCACATTAATGCCTTAACTAATCTCACCTTCCTGGAATGAGATGTGCTCACTGTACTGTAAGAAATAAGATGTATTAAAATACGGCAACAAAACCCTTTTGAATATGTGTGGCTCTCAGTCCTAACATAGGATTTGTCAGGATGTATAAAGCCTCATCAGGACAGCTGTGCTATTGTCAAGGAGGCATTCTTTACAATTAATTGCATTATTGTATGTGCAGTCACATGACACCTTTTGGCAATTGTCACAATCACTTGTTCCAACAAACTGAATAAGAAACAGGCCTACTGTATTATTTTTGCCTTGTGATAAGATCACGAGCACCAGGGTGCTTTTTAAACTCCACTAAATCCTGGGACTTGCAATCTGATCATGAAGCAGAAATAATGTTGTATGCCTGTATCTCAGCATACAGATATTTTCTCTTGTTGAATCCATTCCTCTTTCGGAATGGGCTTTCCCTTTGCTGGAAACCCAGGCAAAACATTAAAATGAAAATAAAATATATTGGTTATAATAACTAAAATATAAATAATTAAATATCTTGCACATATGTGTTATCTTTTATATATGTATGCATATATATGTATATATATATGTAAATATCTTTTATATATGTATTTTCAGCTATCTCTCATATAACACACAGGACAAGAAAAGGAAGATCATAAACATATATTCTACAGCTTAAGAAATGCAAAATGGTCATTGGTGTTACTCATGTGGTAT
Organism: Melospiza melodia melodia; assembly: GCF_035770615.1. NCBI lineage: Eukaryota > Metazoa > Chordata > Aves > Passeriformes > Passerellidae > Melospiza > Melospiza melodia. The sequence goes on from NC_086195.1 coordinate 84,150,803, forward strand.
CTTACCAGTGAGGAACAGGAATTGGGGCTGTATCAATCACAGTGAGAGAAAAAGCAAAACATGCTAAATTTGTACATGTAGCATTTCTGAGAATAAGAAATCCCAGAGTCTTTAATAACAAAAAAAAAATAAAATCTGTATTTCTCTTTTGCTTTGCAATTTGGTTGTTTTAATTAAAACTAAGGAAAATTTTACATAACTACTTAGTCTCATGTGGTTTTCTTTTGCAGCGCAGTGACTACAGTAACACACCTTGCTGCAGCTTGAAAATATAAACCAGGTCCTGTGTCATTTCTAAGAAAACTAGGGGCAAAAGCACCAAACAGTAATAGAAACATGAAATTAACACTCAATAATAAATTGAATCTTTATGTACTCACTCTAATGCATATTTTATTTTACACATTTTTTGTTGGAAAGCAAATTCACTTGCTACCTATAAATACCTTTTTGTCATTAAAAGATTTGGGTTTTCTGAATTCTTTTATGAGTTTTCTGAAATGTATTTTAAATCACGGAGTGTGAGCTTTTTTGTGCCTGTAATCTGTGAGAGTACTGCGCCTTTACTCCAGCGGTGAGGCAGGAGGCTGTGCAGAATCAAAGGCAGAAGGACAGGAGGCGAGAAGGCAAGAGGGAGCTGCACCAGGCCTTAGGGGAGAGGGGAAACTTATTTCAAAATTTTGTGTGGTTTACCACAGGCATCGTTGTATGGGCTGAAAAACAAAGCCTCCCCCTGTCCTGGTGACTGTCAGGATCCCTCCCTCCTGGGCATATGAGAGCCCAGCTTCACCTGGGTCCCATGGAGCCAGCTAGGACATTTTCCATTTGCCTCGGCTCACACACACTGAGGATACCCACGGTCACTGTGGAGTCCATGGATGGATTGTTAGGGCAGCACCTCTGTGCTGTGGAGGTGAACCTCTCCCAGGAGAGAGGTCTCTCTGGGAGCTCAGACACCTACTGTAAGATCTGAGACCTTCATTAACCCCTGGACAAGCGTGCATGCATTAGGCTCATCTGCATACAAAGCAGTTGTGCCGCATCTGGGCTCTGGTTCCCTCATTATCTGCTGTGATGTGCTTAGGCAGGAGCATAAAGCAGCTGAAGAAAATGTAGGAGCTGAAAAGAGAAGGGAAAGCTTGAAGGAGAGGGGGACCTGTCAGTGACTGCAGTGACATGAGTGATTGAAACCAGCTGCTGCTGGCTGTGGCAGGAGAGTGGAAGGAACTGATGTTATTTGTTGAAGACACTGATTTGCTGGCATAATGAAAACTCATTCACTAATATTGGTCTTCAGAGGTGAATTTACTTTGGGAGTTTTAATTTTTTTTTGCTTTGTTTTTCCTTGTTCTACCTATATTAAATGTGAAAGCTTCACATCTATGTAATTAGGCTTTGATTCATCTCACCTCTCAGCAATTACTAGGTTCATAAATTATAGAGAGACCCTCAGGCAAGCAGGTTCCCAAATTAGATACCTCAGCTGAATTAGTTATGATGAATCAGAGCTGAAATGATCCATGTTTAGCAATTGCCAAACATCAGTGCCTGTACCAACTGGCTTCAAAGTGACTTATGGATAAAATCTGAGAAAAAAAAGGAAGTATTGGATGAACAGAAGTGATAATAAAAACTAATTTTGCTGCTATTAAAATTTTAAGATAGCATGCTTCCTCACCTATAAGGAGAAAAATCTCAGTACTTACAGTACCTAAAGTTGGTGTGTTGAAAGGGATGAGTGCAATAGTAAGGGTAAATCTGACTGCTTTTGCTCTCTCAAAGGGACCTCTCCAGCAACATGATTACAGACTCACCCATGTTATTTCTTCAAAGATATGAAGTATTTATAAAAGTTGTGAGTTATAAATGAGAATCCCGCTTGAATGTGAAAATGTACTAATTTACCATGTCTTTTTCCTGAAATAAGTATTTTTGGCAAGTAAAACCTGAAATATTTACTAGCATAGTACATTAAAATAAATCTTTTTCTCCCATGAAAAATACTAATCAATTTCTAAAGGTGTGTGGAGTATTGATTGCCATTCTGTAAGATGCTGAATGAACTTCTAATTTCTCTTCCTTCAACACACTGAGGTGGCAGGCTAGAATACCAAATTACAGTCATACATTTCACTCAGTTTTACTGCTATTCACAAATTATAAGCCTAGGAGCAAGCAAAACATATAAATTAAGAACAAATCACACAAGTACAGACAGGGCACTGGGGCACACAAGGACATCAGTAAATGGTGACAAATAATTTAGAATATATCTAGAAAATATTTTTGGGGTAGTTTATAAAACTTCACAAGGCTGAGGATTCAGCCACACTTTGGTTTTTAACCAAGCATTTTAAACAAAGCTTGAATTCTTAAGATTGATTATTTCCTCTTTAATTTGCAAAGAATCACCCTCATTTAAAAGTCCATCTCATCATTTGATTGGATTAAAGGCTGAAAAACAAGCCTAAACCATCTTTTTAAAAAATGTCACTCTGCCGTATGGCTTTTTCTTAAAAAGCTGTCCAAAAGAAGAACTAAATGTTGTTTTTAAATTCACACTATTTTTTGTTAAGGAAAAGGAAAAGATCCTGAATTAATCTGAATGATTAATTTGAACAGCTTTTCTGCAACTCATTGTTTGGTGTTTTTCTCTTCTGCTACCCAGTAAAAGCACTGTGAGGAAGTCAACACAGAGCAATACTGAGTTCCTTCCTGCAGACCCCTCTGTGTGCCCAAGGACAGCCAGGTGACCCAAATGTCATCACAGCAAGGGAAAAACAGGTGAGGTGTCTAGTGCTGTATGACATCCTTACACCATCCCCATTCCAGAAGATCTTTGGTCTCTCATGGCTCCTCTATCATGTCTGCCTGCCCACATGGATGTCTCAGTTATCACTGCACATGCCAGAAAATTCCTGATGGAGTCTTAGTCTGGAGAGCCACACAGCAACCCAAAAGGTAATCCAGATTGGATAAGCAAGCCTTCCCACAGATCCCTGTGGCTGTGTTCACCTCTGCCTGATCCAGCTGCCCATGTACAGGAGTCTGGTGCCATTGGAGATGCCTATAGGTATCCACACCTCTGGACTGTACCCTGCTAATCCTTAAGAAGGCCACAGGCCCCTTGCAGGTCTTGTGTCTTATCAGACAGCTCAAATGGGTGTTTCCAGGACACCTCAATTGTTTTTTGATGGATAACTGAGTCAATTATGCAGCAACTGGGCCAGAACAGTTTCCTTTTAGATTCTTTGTGAAGTTGCCTCGCAGCTCTCAGTTTCGTTATTAGTCACAGAATTAAATGCATCAAATATCAGTATTCTAGTCCATAAGCCAACGCAGGAACAAGGCAGCAATCATAAGACAGGACATTGTTTTAAACCATAGAGGGAGACGTGCTCTGCTGCCATACAAACTCCAACCAGTGAGGGAAAGTGTAGCTATTTCAATCTGAGAGCACATTAATGTGACAGATTTGGTACTGTCAGTGTAATAGTACCACCTGCCTGCCTGTCAAAATGATTGCCTGATCTACATTTCCAGGCGAGAATATGCAGCGCAGAAACAAAGAATGTAAGACAGACATAATGTCACTCCCAAAATCTAACTGGGCTAGAATTAACCAGAACAAAGTGATTCAGTAATCATTCATTTTTTCCAGAAGCACTGCTGACAGGATGACAGGCATTTCATTTCTTGGGATAGACAGTATATAATCCCCAAAAAAAGAGTTTGAAGTTAGAAATCTTGGGGGGAAAAATGTCTGCTGGCTCAGGTCAGGACAAAAACTAAACCAAATCCTCAACTAAAATTTGAAATTCTTATCAAAAATAATCTCTCCTGTGTCTTCCTACAAGTGAAATAGACAATAGAGCAGGGAATAGCTGAGGCAGGAACATCTACTAGGTTCTACGGAAATACAGGAATCTCTGATCCTGGGTTAGGTTCAAAGGGATATCTGCCCTAGCACCAAGGCCCTGGAGTTTGCAGCTTGGAATTTAATATTTTCCTATGATAGACATGAGCACTCTTCTGTCTTATTCATAGAGTTATAGGATGGTTTGGGTTGGAAGAAAACTTTAAAACTTATCTAGACCAAATCCTGCAATAATCAGGGACATCTTCAATTAGATCAGGTTGCTCAGAGTCCTGTCCAACCCAATCTCGAATGTTTCCAGGGATGGGGCATCAACCACATCTCAGGGCAGCCTTGATACAGCCACAACAATAACATTGTTTGTATTGGTTGCGAGACCTGGATAGATGCTCCACACACATTGTCACATCTGTCAAGAGGATCCCCGCAGTTCTGTCTCTGATACTCTTCAGAAATGCAGAAATCATTGTTCTTCTCCTTTCATCAAAGTAATTTCAAAGTGACACAACCCAAGCGCCTTTTATCCAAGTAGATCACCTGTCTTGGTTATTTTTCTTTTTGGTTCAGTTGTGATGTTTCCCTTTTCTAAAATATGATCAAAGGATGTTTTTTTACACACTCTCTTGCCATTGCTGTGAACCAATTCCAAATTATACCAACTGAATAACAGAATATCATGGGGTTTGATTTTCATGTTCCTAGAGCCTCACTGACAGGAATTCAGTTCCTGTCACTCTTCCAATAATTCACACACCTTTCCCTGAAATATCATCTGTGCAGATATTGTACTAAATCCCTTGAAATGCTATTGTCCAGATAAGGTGAAATTTATACAATGCAGTCCAGATATGCCAGCACGGAGTGTCTCCTGCCATGGACTCACTCACAGGATTCTGTCATTTTTGCCTCTGTCAGGTATCTACCCTTGGCTTTGAGTATGCCAGCAGTTTCTCCTCTGTTTTTGGATCACAGTTAACCAAATAAGATGTTTCCATGGCTTCTTCTTTTATTTTTTCCAATATAGACAAATTATGCAAAAGATGGAAGTTCTGTCACTGTTTCTGACCTTGCTGGCTTTGCTAATCCTCCAGCACATGCACTCCTGACACTGAATTTGCAGACTGAAGGTCGAGTGGGATGCTGCAGAATGAAGCTTGGCTTTCAGACACTTCAGGAAATGCTTACTGAATATACTCAGTACACAAAGTGTTCTTTCACGGCAGCATCACCATTAGGTTTTTTATAAAGTTGAACACTTTTAAGGCTCTCAGTGCCAGTGCTGGTTTTGTTTGCATGTTTTTAATGTTATACAAACCTTGCTTTTTTGTCTTATGTCTTCCTCTTTTCTGATTCTGATAGCAGAAGCTGCCTTTTATCTCTGCGTGCTCTGGCCTTATTCGTGCTTTCCGTTCTGACTCCTTTGTTACTCAGAAGGCCCTCTGGACAAGGTTTATAACAACAAGATTTTAAATCGCTCTGCTGTGAGCAGCTGAGCTTAGCGCCCAGGGAAAGAGACAAAATCCAGCGCAATCACTTCTTGTGCTTCCCTTAATGGATATCGCATCATTTCAGAATGGCATAACCACAAAGGAAATTCAGGCTAAATGTACCTCCCTGCAACACAATCTTCCAGTAAAAAAGCTCAGTGCAGTAAACAATCATAGGATCATTTCAACTCAATATAGTCAGGAATTTTTCCAGAAGTTAGTTTCTTTAAGACCTATCATCTAAAAAAAGGCTTGTTTGCATAATTAAAATTTGCTAACTACAAAATCTCTCGTTTCATATACTTCATTTACAAATCATGACATTTACACATTTTACAGATACCTGGAAATGACTGAGCTTCTAGGTGCAAATGGAAGAATTTTTCAACCTAGGAGGAACCTCTTCTACATGTATATATGCAAAATAAAAGGAGTTAATTAAGTGGGTGGATGTACATATAAATGTCCACCCATCCAAGGGTGTTGCTTTTCCATGTTAATTTCTGAAAAAATAGACAAAATATTTCACTGTTTTACACAGATCTTTATTTTGTTCCCTCATTTCTACATCATATCACAACATTTTTTTTCTGGCTGAAGTGGAATAAATAAACATGTTTGCTTGCCTGGGAGTTACTGTAGCCTTAAGCTTAGCAGGCAGAAGTAGAATACTTCATTCATATGTTTCCAAAAGTGGGAAATGAGTTAAGAAACAGAAAAGTGATTATATTTTTGGATAGGAATAAAAACCATCTTTGTTGATAGAGAAGATAGGATGTGTGCTGAATACGCATCTTAATTAGCTGCCATAAAGCATGTTCTTTTCCTTCACAATATGTCAAAGCTACAGGCCAGTAACACCAGGTGACTCTGAACTAGAACCCTGAGCTGTGGTGAAGGGCTTTGGGAGTGTCATGCTTTCACAATTCAGGGCAGCCGGGAAAAATTCTCAAATACTCAAATGGTTGAATTGTTCTTCGTGATGAGAAATCTTTAGGCTTAACTTTTCCTTCTGATTTTGGTCTTCTAGTCTATAACAATCCTAAAATACTTATATTTGCTTATTCTATTCCATGAATGTGAGCATCTTTTTCAACTGACTTTTTCAAGCACCTTCTTTCTTACTTTTTTGCTAAAGAACTCCTACTACACTCCAGCCTTTCCTACATCTTGAAAAATAAAACTCAAATCAGCTACTCTCCAGTTCCTTACCAGCCGATGGTGAATACAATCAGTAAGACCACATAAACATCCTCACAAGGTTTGTGAAAACAAAAACTTATGCCAGCTCTGACTACTGCATAGAAGAGTGACATGAAGGGAACCACTGGTGACTGTGGCCACTACCAGCAGCTTGTTACCAGGGACTGAAAGGACGTGAGCTGCCACCAAAAGCTTAAGTGAAGCCTCCTTCGATTTAATATATCACAACATGCCCCTTATATGCACTAGGAACTCTTTTCTTAAAATTTCATCTCTGATTGCTCCATGTCCCTTCCAACTGAAATAATCTCTTCTAGTCTAGTCTAGTCTATCTCCTTTTTATTTTGGCACAGGAACTAATAACTGCTTCTATTATTTTTGAATGGTGTATTTCAAAATGTGATATTTCCAAATGATTGCACCATATCCTGTCCAGCAGTTGTTCCCAAATAAGGAATAAGGCAGCCAATAGAAATGGGGGTCCAAATTCATACTTGCTGTGGCTAAATCCTACTTCCTTGCAAGCTTATGGTGCAATAATGTGACACTGTTGCTAAATTAACCCTTTAAAAGCACATGAAACCTATTATTACTTCCCCTCCCTTTGCTCAAATTAGTCAAACCTGTAAACTCTGCTCTCTGACTGCTTGTTAACTTCACACAGGAAAGATTTTATCTTGCATGACTTCAGGGGTTTACAATGCAGATGTCTATGAAATGGTCACTTTGCTCTCTCTTTATAGTCAATGAGTTGTACAATTTACCTAATTCTGAAGAAGACATCCAAAGCAGGCCTAGCGAGTCATGTCCCAAAATCATCTGTTGACTACATTGGCTATAAAGACAGACAAGGCACGACTGGCTCAGATCCTCAACTTTCAAGATGACCAAAGAGAGGTAAAATTAATTCATTGCTTATAGATATGAAGAGCTGAATCCAAGGCAAGACATCAGAGGTCTCCTGTGTATTTATTATATAGTGCCATAAATATATTGTATAGTGCCATGGATCTCTGCCTGAGATCCTTCCAGCTTACTCCTGGCTGGAATGCTGCCACTGCAGTATGTCTAACCTGAGGAGCGCCCAGACACTGTTGCAGCTCTCTCCAGGTCTGGCAGCCTGTGTGCCAAATGTTGCAGTGATTCAATATTCTGCTGGCCAGAGCCAGGGAACTTGACCCCAGATCATCGCATGCTCAAAGAAGACCCATTTGGCAACACTTCCACTCTTATACCCTGACACCAATTTTCACTCTCTCATTTGAAATAAGGAGTTTTCTAGCTCCATAGCAAATGAATTCTGATGCCACAAACAAAGGGTTAAATTATTTTTTTGTGCTACCCCAGGTTTAGCTAAACATGTAAGTATATTATTGATGGAGTATTTCATTGCTCTTTTTCAGTAAACTGTAAAATCAATTTCTTAAATAGGTGCTGATTGTCTAATGGGAGTATATTTGTTCTTTATTAGAGTTTTTGATATTAAATACTGTGGAGAGCATAAAGATAAAATTTTAGATGAAAAGTTTACATGCCATATCATGGGATTCATTGCATGCTATTGGCAGAGGTATTAGTCCTGTTGTTGACATATTTGATGATGGATATGTATTTCATGTTTGTCCTTCCCTTCAGTAAAATCCATCCTGGAAAGCAGCAGACACCAGTGATTCTTATATCTCTATGGATTGATGGATTATTTGTTCCAAACTGTATTTCTAAGCAAGAGCCTGTTTTTAAGTTGTGGTGGGCTGACCCTGGCACACATCAAAGCTGCTTTATCACTCCCCTTCTCAGGTGGGCAGGGTGACACCAGACAGCCATTACTATCATGTGCAAAACAGGTTTGATTTGGGGAAATTACCTGAATTTATTGCAAATCAAACCAGAGTAGGATAACGAGAAGTAAACCCAAATCTTAAAAACACCTTCCCCTGATCCCTCCTTTCCAGGCCCAACTTTACCCCAGTTTTCTCTCCCTCCTCCCCTCAGGGGGAGGAGGCTGTACTCAGTTCATCACATGTTGTCTAACTGCTCCTTCCTTCTCAGGGTGAGGACTCCTCACACTCCTCCTCTGCTCCAGCATATGGTTCCTCCCACAGAAGGCAGTCTTCCATGGGTCCTTCCCATGGGCTGCAGCTCTTCACAAATTGCTCCAGCATGGATCCCCTCCATGCAGTGCAATCCTTCACAAACAGGCTGATCCGGTGTGGATCCCCTGTGAGATCCCAAGTCCTGCCAGCAAAACCTTCTCCAGCATGGGCTCTTCTCTCCACAGGGCCACAGGTTTCTGCTAAGAGCCTGCTCCAACATAGGCTTTCCACAGGGTCACAGTCTCCTCTGGGCATCCGCCTGCCATGGCATGAGATCTTCCAGGGGCTGCAATGGATATCTGCTCCACAATGGACCTTCATGGGCTACAGGGGTCAGTCAGCTGCTTCAACATGGGCAAGGGAATCTCTGCTCTGGCACCTGGAGCACCTCCTCCCCCTCCCTTCTTCACTGACTTTGGTGTCTGCAGGGCTTTTTTGCATACTTTAATTCTTCTCTCTGCTGTTGTTCTTCCATTTCTCCCCCCCACTCCTTAAATACTGTCATCCCAGAATTGCTACCACTGTTGCTGATGGGCTCAGCCTTGATGACTGGCAGGTCCATCTTGGAGCTGGCTGGTATTGGCTTTGTCAGACATGGAGGAAACTTCTGGCAGCTTCTCACACAAGGCACCCCTGTAGCACTCCCACAGCTAAATTCTTGCCACACAAACTCAAGACACAGGTGCTGGGATCTTGACATAAAAGGATCTTTCAATGGCTCTCAGCTACTTGTCACAGCTCTCCACTCCATGGCATTGCCGCTTGGTGAACAGTAAAAGCCTTGCTCTGAAACACAGCACAAAGTGATTAAAATCTGAGTTGCACAGCTTGTGCTGCCCATGTTCTTCCATCAGTACTTTGGGATAGATATTAACATAGAACCAAAACAACAAGTCTGAAATGAATGCATGCCTCAATCAGTTTGTTATGATGCTGGGAAATATGTTGGTTTTTCCATGCTACAGGAGAGATCTGCAGGTGGTTTCTGCTTCAGGTTCACTGCAGCATTTCTGGTTGAGAGACCAGATCTCTGTGGAATCACAAGCCCACCCATGCTGTGCATTAATTGTGTTTCTATAGTAACTTCTTACAACTTATTCACATCTTGCTGTGTAACAGATGGGAACACGTGATATATGATATATAAGAAGGCAGTGTGACAGCAGAAAATATTGAGGAGATGTTTCTAACATAAAATTGGTATCTATACACTACAGATACATTAAAATTATAATAAAATAATGGAAAAGAATGAAAAGTGGTTGGAAGAAAGGGAAGAGAGGAAAGACTATTTCAATGTTCTTTGTTCTGAATTTTCTTTCCCCACAGGTGTGACCTGGCTGGCGTCCATCATCATTGTGTTTTCATAGGTTAGCATGTTTTATTTTGTTCAATACAAAAAGAAGCCCTTCAAGCATCAGAGTTAAGGAATCATATACATAAGAATGTTGCAATTGACAATCAATATTTTTTTCAATAGTATTCACTGATACCATCTGCTGGAATTGAGCATTTGTCATTGAAATCCTCTCCTCATTCCAGGTGGAAATTCCAAACAATGCTCTGTGTGTGTGACTTCCTTTGTTGAAGATTCAATTCAAACTAAATCAATTCTGCCAGAGGAATTCTAGTTAACCATTGGTGAGGAGTAAGTATTGCTCAAAATATTTTACCTTGTGTACATTCAGAAATTGACAAAAACAGCAAATACGTGTCTGCTATTCATCTCCCTCCCCCAGGGAGTCAGTTTATCTACTCTTCATATAATATATATAGGTTAAGGGAAAGGATCTTTAACTCATTTGGTCTGTATCACCTATTTCAGGATACATCTTTGAGGTGAGGTGTTTCTCCCAGGATTGGAAGTCTTTGGTGGGAGAAAGCCAGACAGTCTATGCAATGTGTAAATCTAAATTAATCTTGTTGGATTTAAGTAATATATGAGCTCTGCAGAGAGGTGAATGTCTCTTTGTGCATATAAAGTCACTACTCAGGACTGCAAGACCTGAGCAGTGTTATTACTATATTTTAAGGCACTAAAAGTCAAGTGAAACTTCCTGTGTAAGCAACAGAGTCCAGACTGAAATAAGAATTAAATAATGAAGCTCTCAGAACGATCCTTGAAAGCAGTCAATTCAGTTTTCATTGCACCAGGTTTTATGAAGCATAGGCATCCTGGCAGCACGGGCAAGCACATGCTTATGAGGAGTATTTATGGCACTGAGGCACTTGTAAGGAGGAACAAGGCCCCGTTATTACCTATGTTTTCACAACCACCTTAGCTATATATTGACTTTATTGCATATGAGTTGCTGACCTGTTATAAGCAGAAGAACCAAGCTCTTAGAGAGAGAATAAAGCAAAGCTTTCAGCAAACTTTTAATTTGTTTCAATATTTCATAAAGATAAGAAGCTCTAGTTCATAAATCATTCTGAAGTGTCATCAAAGGGGTTTGGAAAAATGAGGAAGATCCAGAAATGGAGAAAAACGAGTGTGTGGGAAAATCACTGAAAATGAGGAGCCTGAAGAGTTAACATTTCACAGCTGAGATGGTGAGACTGAGTGTGTGCTTCAGGCCCACCCAAACTCCAAAATATGATGGATATATTTGAACTACCATGAAAGCAGGACATGAATAATAAGGTCATTTTACTGTGGCAGTGAGCCCAGTTGTGAAGTTTTGAATCTTCACAGCACAGACTTCAGCATGGGATTCTGCCTCAAGGTATCTATATTTCCATTTAGGTACCAAAAGATTTTCTCAGGTAGTGACACGGTCGACCTACTTTCCAGTAGTGACCAACTCACTGGGTGCCTTAATTCGGTAGACACTGTCCTACTTGTCCTGCACATTCCCTGGAGCCTCCTGGGTTCAGCATGTGCCTGGTGACAGCAGAGCAGGAGTCCAGGGGCAGAGGAGCTGGAGCAGCTTGATGTTTGTATCAGCGGTTTCTCTGCCTGTATCTGTGCAGGTGAAGTTGGGTCTGGCTGTTGGAGGTGCTGTAGGAAATGCCCTACCTCAGACACACCAGGACTCTGCGCACAACCACAATGGATGGGAATGCCAGGGGAGGAGCAAAGCAGTCCCACTGCTGGTACTGTGGAAACCTAGGGCACAGGGAATATTTCTCTGTCTGCTCTGGGGTGCCCTCATTCCCAGGGGAGCACTGACTTTGACCCTCATTCGTGGAGAAAGTTTCCCAGACTTCAAGATAGACTAGAATCCACAAAAGTGTGAAATAGATTGTAGAGAGTAGTGTAGGTGTATCACCTGGTGAGAAATTTAGGGTTTGGGGATTTTTAGTATGTTGTGGATGGAAGCAAGATGGAGGGCACAGGGTGTCATCCTGGGTTTTTTCTTAATGCTTCTTCTTCCTTTTTCATGGGTTTGGGTGGCATTTTGTATATGGGCAGAAAAGCCTGCATTGCGGGCTCTTTGAGATCAGTTATTGGGTTAAAAGGGAAAATAATCTAGATGTCAGTTCTCAATTGGATAGTTTAGTCTTAAAAGACCTTGTAACAAGAGATTGTCAGCTGTTTTGTGCCTTGGTGATGAAGAGCTGCCAAACTCACAGTAGTGAGACTGTTTTACTGATAAGAAATAATCAACACCCGAGTCCGAACATGAACTGCCATCTCAAGTGCCTTCAATCCAGACCCAGAGAAACCACAACTGGTACCACCACAGTACTGCAGAGAGGTGATGAAATACTGGGGCAAAAGTTGAAGGCCAGCACCCCAGAAAGGCTGCTGTGCCAGCTAAAATATGTGTTGCCCCTGCAAGCAGATCTGCAGGCAGCTAGCAATCATCCAGACTTCATGTGCCTGCCTTGAAGAGGCAATTTCCTCCCGTGCAGCCTCTCCTGACATACAAACTGCTGCACCTCAGTAGCAAACCATGTGCATTGCACTAGCTAAAGAGTGGGGATAAGATGGAAAACCAGTCTTGACTACTCCACTGTAGGCACTTCATCCTTTCCTCTCCTTGACAAAATCTTCACTTAAAACTCACTTTCTCTTGAACTTTGGGATAAAGTAGAAATTGAGCTTTATCCAGCCTTGTCTGCCCACCCAAATTTGATTTATAATGACAGAATGACACTTTTCCATATTAATTTTCAATCTGTTCCAACAGATTAATATTTAAAGTATGCCATTAATAAAAATTAACAATTTAATTCAAATTTTTATGTTTTGGGTTTCCATGTGTAGTAACAGAACTGCCTATTACTGTGAAAGAAGACAAAAGCTATCCTTTTTCTGACTAAAATATCTCAAACATCAAAGTGTCATGGTACATTCTTAAAAGCGATTTGATCTTTTCAAAACTGCTATTTTTTTCTTTAATTTGTACATCCTCATGGCCCTGTCCTCCTCTGATAAGTTGCAAAAAATGCAAGACAGATTGTTAAAAAGCAATAAAGGAAAAATTATGCAAATAGAGATTACAGAATCACAGAACCAAAGAGAAATTGAAGCTGGAAGGCACCTCTGGAGATCTAATCCCAAATATGAACTCAAGTTGGAGCAACTAGCAGGTCTTCCAGGATTATGTCCATCTTGGTTTTGAGTATATTTCAAGAATGAAGATGTCACAACATCTATGGGTTGCCTCTTCCAGTGTTTGACAATCATATAGTAAAGAGTTTTTATTTTGCTTACATTTAAACAGAATTTCCTGTATTTAAATTTGTGCTCCTGTCCTGGCATTGAGCATGAAAAAGAGAAGTCTGTCTCTCTCTTCTTTGCTCTTCCCCAACAGGAATTGAAACACATTTTTAAGATCCTCACTGAGACCCCTCTTCTCCAGGATGAGCTGTCCCTGCTCTCTCATCCTCCTCCTGCATGTCAGGTGCTTCTGGCCCTGAAGGATCTTCATGGACACCTTCCTTAGTGACACCTCAGAACGTACGTCTGTCCTATGCTGAGGAGCCCTGATACGGACCCAGCGCTCCAGATGTGCCTCTCCAGGGCTGAGCAGAGATGAATGATCACTTCTCATGACCTTGTGGAAACACTCTTCCTACCTCAGCCCAGGAAGCTTTGCTGGCTTTTACTGCAAAGACACTTTGCTGGCTATGAACCTATTAGCTCTCCACAAGGACTCAAGGCCTTCAGAGCTGCCTGCCAGTGTGTACTGGTACACGGCATCATTCCTCCAAACAGAGCAAGGGATTGGCTTTTTCCTTTGTGGAACTGTGTGAAGTCCTTGTTAGCCCATCTCTCCAGCCTGTGAAAGTCCCCCTGAATGGCAACACAACCAACTGGTGCATCCTCCTCACTGTTTTGTGTCTTTTGCAAACTCTGTCCCATTGTCCAGGTCACTGTTGAAGACACTAGACAGTGCTGGATCCAGTACCATCCCCTGGATTACTTTACTAATGACTGGCTTCCAAACTGGCCTGTTTGCCTCTCAACCTCTGAACAGCTCAGTTTTCAATCCACCTTACTGTTCATTTATCTAGCTCATGTTTCATCAGATTTTCTGTGGGATCTTTTGGGAGACAGTGTCAAAAGACTTTCTTAACTTGAGAGACACAGCATCCACTGCTCACCCTTCATCCACCAAAGCAGTCAAGTCATTCAAGAAGGCTATCAAGTTAAAAACATGCCGACTGCTCCCAGTCATCCCATTTGTCCTCTATATATGTTTGGGAATGGTTAACAGGATTACTTGATCTGTCACCTTTCCAAGTTCCAAGGCGAAGCTGACTGATCTGAGGTTCCTCAGATCCTCTTTCTTGACTTTCCAAACACAGAAAGTGACATTTTCTTTTTTTCAGTCTCAGAGTTTCTCCTTATTTGACACAGCAAAGTTTCTTAGCATATAAAATATCTGAGGAGTTGAAAAGATTTGTGGGGCTTTTTTGCCTCTAATGTCTGTAATTCTTTATAATTATTTTCATGGCTATTTGCTTAATTTTGAATTAAAATAAAAGAAAAGAAAATCAGAACAAACAGCTGTGCCTAGACAAATATTGTTCAGATAATTGCTCACCATGAAGAACTGAAAGGAGAATTGCTTTTGTGCTGTGCTAAACATTTTTTACTCTGTTGTTACTGGGATCTGTTTAACAAGCAAATATAAAAAACCCTAAAGTTAGCTTTACAACATAATTTTTTGACAGAACACAATGATGAATAAAATAATTTCATTTCATGTCCCTCAGAACTAGTATGTAATCAATGACAAATGAAACACAGGGGCAGGAACTGAAGGTGAACACTGAAAATCCCAAGAGCAGTTCAATTGTCTGCAATGCAGGGAAGTTTTTTAAGGTCATTATCTGCCTGATAGCAGCAGAGAACATTCCCTTGTACCTTTTATCAGCCAACAACTGAGAAACAAACACTTCAGTCTTAGAAATCCTAACAGGAGATAATCTAACTCAGAGCCAGATCTTTTGAAAGGTAATCTTTTATGTTACCTTCCTACTTGAAATACAAGATAAAATGGATCAGGCAGGACTGGCTGCAATGATACAGAAGATGATGTATTTTAAAACAGGGACTTTCAAACTGTTGCAAAAATCCATATTATTCAGCATTTTCATTGTTTAGTGTTTTACAATAAGTGTGTGCCCTTAGGATAGTTCTAAAATACTGTGCATTATTCACTGTTTGTCCAGGATAAAAACACTTGGTTTTTCTGCTCTGAACAAAGGCTGTTCAGGAGGCACACTGTAATTTCAAAAAAGGTAATCTCAGGTCAACACATGAATAGTGGAACAGAAAGTAAAGTTAGACACCTTCCTATCTGCATAAATCTATAAAAAGTACTTCAGTATGATAGATGGTGGTGATGGTGGACTGAATGTAGAATTGTCTCTGTATTCAAACACATAGATGCCTTACATTATTTATCAAAAAAGAGTCTCTTAATTCTAAAAACAAGGCTGCACCAAAACATATTCATGGCTTGAGCTACTCTCATTATTCCATTCATTAGAAATCTATAATATCAACACTTTCTGAAAGGTCAAACAAGATGATTTCTTCATTGGCATGAGTAGTATTTCAGTGTTACTCGTTCTGCAGCCTAAAAAGGTACCAAAACCAAGGACCAAAACACCCATCACATGTAAGATAAAATACTGTAATGCTGGTTGTGCACATTAGTTGAAAATTAATTTTTTATGTAATGCCTTCGTTTATAATTTGAAACTCATTAATAAAAGCAAAGGTGAAAGTAGTGCAAGTATTTCCTACAAGACACCCCTCCCTCCTTGAAAAAGCTATGAATACACAAAAATGTTCTGGGAATTTTCTCTGCACCTTAACCCAGAGTTTTAGGGATTGCAACGAGCACAGTGTAATTGTAATGTCTGTAATAGTACTATTTTATAACCTCACTGTAAGTCAAGACAGAAAACTAAAGAGTTCAATGTGAAAAAGGAAGATGTTCTACTCTTTCAAGGTTAAACATTTTTTCAATGCTCCCTGCCATTCGCTGTCTTCTCTCCATCTGTGTTTTATTCCTGTATTATTTTTCAGCTCTGTTCCGTGTGCACTGATAATAGCATTGTGTAAATGAACGAAATGATGCCTTTCAGAAGCTGACATTTTAGCTACTTTTGCTTTGTTTCTGCTACCACACAGAGAAAGGGGCAAGGGAATGACAATGGAGGAACTGGAGAGTAAATAATCTCGTTTGTAAAGGTTCACCAAGCAGCACAGCACAAAGGAATTAACAAAATGTTCATGGCAGCTCTTTAGCTCTTTAATCACTTCTCTAACATGTGGGAGACTTTCACTGCAAGGGAAAAGGTATCTCAAGAGAGGAGTTCACTTTTACTAGAGATATTTTTGCCCTTATTGATACCACTATTAAAGGTAACAGCTGTCCTTGGATTTTATTTCCACTCAACAATTAATGTCTCTCATTTACTCCCAGGGCCCACACCTTTGTTACAAGAGCCTCCACACTGACTGCCTGGAGCAAATCTACCATATACTCCTTCAGAGACCCTTTGGCATTTAAAAAATGCCCCCAGGGTTTGTGGCATCAATTACAAGTCACTGCCGACCTTGGTCCTAACTCGTATTTCCCCCATCATATCCTGTGATGGCCTCATAAAACCCCAGGTAACGAGCTGCTCCTGCTGCAGTCCCTCAGCACCCACAATGACCCTGGTGGTCCCTGTGCGACAATACACATGAAACTGAGAAAAGGAAGAGAGAAGATCTGGGTGCTTCAAACAGCTCCAGGCACTGGACAAAGCACCATCTGTCATTCTGCAGTGGCAGATGCATACAACAACCAAGGAATCGTGCCACCAAAACTGACACCAGGCACAATTTTAGGATCCGGCATTTCCCCATGCTTTGGGAGCATGGCCAAGGGTTATCCAAGCCCTACTAGGCAGGGAATTTATTTGCTAAGGAAGTGGCATAAGCAATAAAACAAGACTTCAGACACAGCCTGTAAAGCTTTAATGTTTTTACATCAATCAGCAGCAGTTGGATGAACAAGGAGAGTTCACGCTGTACCTATTCAAAGGGAAGCAGAGCTGTGACCGCAGCGTGACATCCCTGTGGACCTCCAGGGTTCAAGGTAGCTTTGCTACATCTGATCCCTCCCCACATGACTGCTGCCCAGAAAAGATCCAGCTACCCAGGAACTTCTTGCAGTCTTGCTTTAAAACACAAACAACATTAAACTTAAATCACTGGAGGCATTTGAAGTAAGAAAAAAATCAAGAGATGAGAGGAAACTAAACTTAAATTTTTTAAAAATGGCATATATAGATGAAACTATACACAATTTGAATGCAAAAGAGTTATTGAATGCTGCACTTATCAGTATTTATTGTGATGGGGAAAAGCATTAATGCCATAAATCTTAAAAATCACCATATATAGCCACTCAGAATCCAACTCTTTTTTCACTCTGACAGCCACTGAGAGGATTACATCAGAGTAAAGTGCTCTTTGCCACATCAGACAAATGTTCTCTGACACTTTTGTTACAAAACACTTATTAAAAGGGAAGGAGTCTCTCAGCTTCACTTTTCAATGCTAGGTGATGCTTGATGAGATAGAGTTTCTCAGATATATAGGATGAAGTAGGAGCTGTGAGACTATGAAATCCAAAAGGGACACAGACCCAAAAGTGTGGCTTATGATGGCAAAAGTGTTTTAACTG
Source organism: Melospiza melodia melodia (assembly GCF_035770615.1). Classification (NCBI taxonomy): domain Eukaryota; kingdom Metazoa; phylum Chordata; class Aves; order Passeriformes; family Passerellidae; genus Melospiza; species Melospiza melodia. The sequence goes on from NC_086195.1 coordinate 84,168,609, forward strand.
AAACATTTCTCACATTTCTGCTACCATTTCCCCTCTGTGAATCAGTTCTGCTTGGATAAGAAAGCAGACAAATAAAGAAACATCCTCCTATTGCTGACTAGTGTAAAATCGGCCCTCAACTCTCTAAAATCAGCTCTAAAATCAGCTCCACTGAACATGAGAGAAATGTTGTCCCAGAACAGAAATATCCAAAAAGAGCTGAGATCATACACTGAATGAGTCTCCAGTGCTCCGTACCTACAAGCAAGTCTGTAGTCTTCTTTGGGTGTATAAAACTCCTCTGCTCTGATTTCCTGGGATCTTTTAGTACCACTTGTTTAAATCAGTTTTGGGCACATAGACAAGATGGTAAACAACATGGTGCTAACAAATAGCTTAAAAAGCATGAAGAATATAAGAGATACATTTAATATGAAAATACTAAGAAATCATTTCATCCTCCCCACACATTACTCATCTGTAGCTCTGAAAGCCATTACTAATGACATTTTTAACACAAAACTTTTTTTTAAATTCAAGCATTCATTTCTTATATCACAATTAAAATGAGTATTCAAACAAGATCCTTGGAAAAAAGATTTGTTTGAAAGGAAATATGTATTATAGTATTATAGTATACAGTATAGTATATAAATATGTATTTATTAGTATTCATAATTATATTCTCTAATGAAGACACAGCTTCCAAGAGGCAATTTTTATCTACGCATACTTTTGAGATTTTAGGCTTGTATTTTCCGTCAATAGCCCTAAAAACTATGACACCTATAACAAAGATTGCATTGCGTAAGAAAACAGAGCCTTTGATAATAGCCAGTTTTAATTTAGGATGTGACACACTAAGCACTTACATGAAATGAGCACAAGCAACAGAGAGCAGGAGATTATTATAGGCCTGTGCAATGTATGGTAACTTCAGGTATAGAATTAATGCCATCAGAAGGACAGCCTAGAAACTTCTGCTGCACATCTGGGTCTGAGGAAGAAGTGGAAATTTCTGACATTTCTAAAGAAGCATATGGACTTTGGCCCATCTTTAACTGTTCATAAAAGTTAAAACAGTGCTTGTTGATTTTTACTGCTTCATCCTTGCACTTACAATCACCAATTCACACTCAGTAAAAATGAGATTCACTGTTTTCTGTTTGATACTGAAAGGTGCTGTATAAGGAGGTAAATCCTTTGGACTAGAGGGATGTAGATAAAGAGGAGGCAGGAGGACATAGCAGGCTGTAAAACTGATTTTCACCCAGATAAATGAGAAACAAAAGCTACAACAGCTACTTAAGCAGACTGTATTAGACCTTCACCACCCTTCCAGCCAAGAGGACTCCCAAGTACAAAGCAAAATCTGGTGATCTGGTGCTCTGTGCTACAGCTCACTATGAGAGAGGTGTGAGAAGAAGGCTGAGAAGACACAGGGCTGTGTAGGCACACATGTCCTTGATAAATGCAACCAACCTGTCCATTTTATGCTATCTTTCCAACTTCACCTGTTTGTCCAACTGATTTTTTGGGACAAGTGTTTTGCCCTCAGGTGAAATGCCTCTCCTGCTTGTTGCTTCACTATTTACCCTATGGGTAAAACAGTTTCATCATTCATAATAAATTTGAAAAAAAAGGAAGCCAAGGGACAGCTGCCTAAGTCACCTGAATTCTAAGCACAGAACATGAAAGCAAGGTCTAATTATATCCTACTTCCTTTCTAGAGTTTCTGGAAATGTGATGATGTTTCAGGCAGCAAAGGGCTGCACAATCATATAGTTTTATATAAACAACACACACATACATACCTTTCAATCACTCTTCCTCAAGTAGCTTCATCACATCACCTCAGTCCTGTATTTTCTATTAAGATCTTTAATTCATTAAGAAGGTCTCACCTCCCATTTTGGAGAAGCTTTGTTTCCACTGATGTAACAGCTATGAAAAACAAGCTATATGCTGTGAAATCTAAGTGAGAAAGGCCTCTTACTGGTTATTTGATATTATGCAATAATATCCATCCAGACCTCACACTATTGAGACAGCAGAACATTTGATTTGAGATATAATAACAGTCAGAGACTGGATTTGTTTCTAGAATTTCAAAGAGCCAATGTGTTAACACACGGTAGGCTTATTAACACTCTTGACAGTCTCCAGGTGAGCATGAGAAGTCTTGCTTCTAAAATTAGGGTCGCCAGAATCTTAGCAAATGAAAACACACTGGATTTGTGGGCCATTATTTTGGTCATGCTGCTACACACAAATCCAGCCAAGCAGACTGAAGTTCAATTCCCATATGTCTTATTCAAGGCACAGCTATGTCATTCACCAGTGCAGATCAGGGAAGCAGCATGCAGATGAAGCTGCTGCAGTGCATATCTAGTAAGGAACATCTTCTGTGTGCTTTGTCATATGTTCTTGCATGGGGAAAATAATTTCTGTGCTTGGTCTAGTATTGTAATTCCTGTTAAGCAACTATAAATGCTTCATTAAGGTTTATTTCTCAATCACCTGTGACCCTATTCAAAATTGCTCTAAATCAAGTCATGCTATTAGAAAAGTCACTTGTGCAGTGTTACAAATCATCATCATTTTGCACCCCATCATTTTGCTCTGGTGGAAATGACAAAGAGGCAAGCAGCCACTGAAAACTGCACTGAATGCTTGAGTCCTTTAGAGGGGACAAGCAATTACTGTCTTAATTATTCAGATTTTGGCAACCAATTTCTACCTTTTGGTTCTCCTGCCAGAAAAATCAGTACAATTAGATTAAAGTGCACAGCAAATAGTTTGAGGAAGACATCTGAACAGTGTGTAAGCATCTGAAGGATGGTGAAGATGAGTACATCAAGATGGTGCCTCACTCCATGAAGAGATGAAAGCTGTTTTCAAAATGCATTTCCTCCATTATTCCCCAAGGATGAATCTGCATCTGGCATGTTTTGCAACTGGTGTTTTACAGTCATCTAACTTACTCCCCTTGTCATTTCTGACAGATGCCAAAGCAGCTCCACTTTCACCTCCCATTCAGTTTATCCACTTCAGCCCAACCAACAGAAACTGGCAGAGGTCAGTTCATACATCTCACAAGTCAGAAGCTGCCAGAGTCCTGCCTGAAATCTCATTGCTGGAATAAGATGCTCTTGGACCAAAGACTCTGCTAAGAAATGCAAACTTTTAAAAGGTAAAATCCATTCCAGACACTGAAAACAATTGAGACTATTTAAGAATGTAATTTCTATACATTCCTGTGATCCTGGTCTTCAGTGAATGGAAACAGGATTTTCTTGGATCAAAATTAAAGAAATGGATGAGCTCTGATTGGTACAAAATGATGTAATTGGGGATATTCACAATTTATGTAAAAATAATTTTCAATATCAGGAGAAAAAGGAAGTGTCAGCTCTTAGCACTAACAACTTCCTCTTTTATCTCTGCTAATGTAGCATGTGGTATCTTAGGAAAAGGAATTTGAAAAATCACATGTTTAACAGAACTTGTCACAACTGAGCAAATAGTTGTTCCTAAAGTGTTACCAAAGTGTAAGTAAATGTAATGCAGGAGCTGAAGAACACTCATTGTCAGTATATTTTGAAAAAGAGGCAAGAGTCAAGCAGAAAGGTGCATAATGCCCTGTCTTGCCATCATACCAAATAATTTGAATATGTTAATTCGAAATTTGCAGCAAGGTGTGGCCTTAGGTTGAGAGTCCAGCTAGCAGGAGGGGCGACCAACAGCCCACTGCAACAAGATGAGCGCCCCTCAGCGTCTATGGCCTCGGGCTGCATTCGTGGCGGACGGATTCGCTGCTGAAGAGACGAGACAGAAGAGTCTGGACACTCACTGGGGACTGTCAGATTCATTGTAGAACCCAACGTGTCAACCAGGGAGTGACTCTGAACAAGGGGGTGCAACAGGATTATAAAGGGGGGAGGAATTCAAGGGAGGGGTTTACAAAGGACCAATAGGGGAAGGTCAGGGAGTGAACCTAAGATAATAGACATTAAGGGAAAACCAATAGATACAATGTAAGGGAGGGGCCCCGGAGCCCTAGCCAATCATGCCTCCCCGAGAGGAGATGATTCTGGCAAACTAGGAGGGGTGGGGAGTGATTGACTGGGCCCAGGGAGGAGAAACAAGTCTACTTAAAAGGGAATGAGGGGAGGGGAAATTATATAACTTAAGGGATTGACAGTAACAGTGGCGGGAGTTACTAGGGCAACTGCATAACTGACAACATAATGGCGGGAAAAACTGGGGAGGGCAGAACCATTACAGAAAATGGGGGAATGATACAGAAGATAGGGGAGCAATTAAACAAACTAACAGAACACACTACAACAGAAATTTTCTGAAAGTTTCCCTTGTCCTTCATTGTTGATAGGCCATTAATTGAAGAAATGAGAAGAAGCAGAAAAGTTTGGTAAATAAAGCAGTGTTAACTGCTCTGAGAGCTGCCTTCTCTTCCAAAATATAGTGTGACAATATTCTGTTCTCAAGTGTGTCAAAATGCCCAAATTAGGAAAACTATTTGTTATTAATATAATCAAACAAAAATTTACCATTTGCAACCCCAAATGATTTTTCCAGACATTAATTTCAAGCATGTTTCCTTGGAAACTGAGAGATGAAGAAACCAAATTAATCCAAACTGCTCTTTCATATCATTCTCTGTCAATGAGAGAAAATTCCTTCTCATTAAAAGTTGTGCTATAAAATTTCTGTGTAGCTTCCAAATATTTGTTAAGACATAAAAATTGGCATCTTTAAGGCCAAATGATGCACAGGTCACATTTTTAAAAATTCAGCTTCCTTCTCTAAAATATACTGAGTTTTAGAGAGCTTCCACACAAATCACATAATCTTTACAAGTGTGCAGGCCAGTTCATTAAATGACAGACCAGGTCTCAGCCCTGAAGCCAGCATGAATGCACATCTTGTGAGTAATCACTTCAGGCTGGAAATTCAGCTTTCAGCATCCTTGTAGGAACAGAGGTATTCTAATTTGCTTGCAAGGGACTTAAGTATGGTTATTTACTATTATGAAGAACTGACACTGTTATTAGACCAATAATAGAAAATAAGGCCAAAAGAGTTCAGATACACTCCATTTCCTTCCTCTTCCATGCAGTGACGTTTCTTAAACAAATTCTATCTCAATATTTCCTCCACATCAGCCTGTATCCTCTATAATGTCCTTCAGTTTTCCACTTCATATCTTGGTTCCCACCTTCAGCAACCCAATACTTTCCTAATATATCCCTCATAATATCTTCACCATCATCTTCCTTCCTGGTTTCATCGGAGTGAGTGAGGGGTACTCAAGTGACACAAAATCAATGCTGGCCCTTTCCATTCACTGTCAAACACATCACAACCTGACTATTTCCTATTTTTGTCTGCTTCTGGTATTTGTCAAATACAGGACACAGTGATGTAGGATATCATGGGTTCTGCTTTTTAATAAAGTCAAGTATTTCAAAGGGTAATGGATAAATGCAGCATTATGCAGTCATAGCTCCCTCCTTCTACACCCAAAAGGACAGATGGGATAGAGTTGCCTTCTACAGGAGGTCAGTGGTTCTCAAAACTGTTTTCTACAAAAATGAGAAAATCAGATTTTCTCTAACCCTTGGCTTTAAGAGATATCCTAATTAAATGTAATTACAAAATCTAGCTGACCTGAAGACAAAGGCGATAATTCAGTCATTCTAAATCACAATTAGCACTCTGTTCCTCTTTTTCCCTTGAATGTCAGAAATTTTGTCCCAGCACTCACAATCACCATCAGTCCCATAGTGGCTCAGTTGCATTGGTTAGTGTACTCTAGGGAATCAGCCAAGATTTAATTTATTGCCCTCTAGGAGATGAATATTGTGTAACCTTTAAATTAGGTTACTGTATAACCTTTAAATTCTTGTTTCCCAGTGGCTTTTGAAAGTTGTGTGTAGAGATTTAATTGGGCTTCTCGTGAAACCTGACACCTCTACAAAATTCCAAGATGTTTTCCGAGAGCTTAGTCTCAATCTATAAGATGGCACAGCCTGAAAAGACATTATAGGTGCTCAAGGTAGTTACAGTGTTTCAGCTCTATCTCCTCAGAGTGCCCTTCCTTTTCTAATGAATTGTTGTAAAAGTCAAAATCTAAAATGAAGATTCTGATTTTTCTTATAATGTAATCCCCCAGACACATGTCTGGGTAGATGAGATGCCTCCAGATGAAGACAAACAAGTGACATCATGTGCAGAGTGAAGGAATACAATGAGGAACACAGCAAAGCTGGTTAATTGGGAAAAGGGAGTGGAAAACATGAACCCACAGTAAGGGGAATACTGGTTTTCAGGTATAAATATTTATATGCAGTTTTCCTACAGAACACCAAAGATGAGATTTTAGGGAAGGCTGAAGCAGTGAGTGTAGAAAACACTGTTGCCTCCTCACTCTGAACGCTCTGACATCAGCCCAGAGCATTGAAGAGGCTGCTCTGCAGAACGCTGAGAGCACTAAAAGGCAGGCAGAGGTCTCTTACCCCACTCTCCCCTAATGGCTCTGCGCTGCCTAGCAGTAATGCACAGCACAGATGGTGTATGGATGATATAGAGACAACACCTAATCTTTCACCAGCCTGCGACACCCTGCTAGATACATCTTTATTGGATAAAAAATTACCATTTGTAATTACTGAGATTCACAGTGATTTAGCTCCCACAGAGGTGTCTAACTGTAATATAAATATGCTTTACTATAGACAACAAAATAACATGAGTTATATGTGTGCCAGTTTTCACTTGGAACCAACCCTAAGTAATGTGAGGTTTATATGACTATTTCATTATTCTGTCCTTTTGTCTGTCACTGTGTGCCCCACACAGATTTTGAAGCCTTTGTCAGTTTGACAAGTCAAGTGGAGATTTGGATACAAATCTCAAGGACACTACATTTTATGAAATTTCATGAGAATTCAAGGAGTAGAAAAGACACCCCAATTAATCTCTTGACTAATGTCACCACTAATTTCACAGTTTTACTTGAGTGTCTTATGAATTTGGAAAGAGTAATGACACATCTCTTGACTGGTGGCTCTGCACATGGATGTCAGCCGGGCATACAGGCAGGAGGAAAAAACTGCAGGTGACTTTGCCAAGAGGGTGAGATCCAGAGGACTCAGTGGAAATAAACAGGGAGAGTGAACATCCCTCCCTAGGCAAGCAGGCCTCATTAGCTATGCTGCTTAAGCAACAGTGTGTTCCTTGTAGGAAAAAGACACCAACCTGCTTTTTTACAGTCCATCTGCCTAAAGCTGAGTAGAACTTTATATATATGTATCTTAGTATTAACAGATGACAAATTTTTTATTTCCCAGGCAAGCACATTCACCTTTATAGCAACCTTCTCACACCTGTCTGTGTTCCTACCTCTATTCCTGGTATTATTACAAATAATCTAAAGCAACATGAATGGGTTTAAGTCTTTCTCGGCTGACTCCTTTCACACATAATGTTACCATTTAAGTTACCCGAGACCGCAGACTTAAAACCCCATCCTTCAGCAGCTCCTCGGCGAGTAGATAATGGAGCGCTGTTCTCCTCGGGATGCCTCTCAGCAGCGGCACCGCGCTCCTGCTCCTCCCAATCAAAGCGCAGAGCACTCACCGCAGCTTCTCTGTTTTTTTGGACTTCACTCAACCCTTTCCGCCTTATTTTAGACCCGCACCCCATCCAGGATTTCAGATTAAGACCTCCTTGCCGGCAGGTACTACCAGCACCGCCGTTTCCCTGGAAGTCCCGGTTTTACACCCTCTTTTCTATTTCGCACACCGAGCATCTCTCCTCACTAGCGGGGTTATCCGACCCAGCACACTTGCTGCGGGGAGCGGCGCTGGGATCGTGTGACACTGAGGGAACCCGCCCGGCCTGCCGCCGCTCCCGGCGCTGCCAGCCGGGCTCCACAGCCCCGCCGCCGGGCTCCTGCCACCTCCTCCCGAGAGCGCGGCGTGATCCTGGCCGCCTCTCCCAGGAAAGCTGCCCAGCTTTCCTGCCGCGACGCCCAGGTCGCTCCGTGCCTCCCCGAGGGGTAGAAGGCGGCCGCGCCTACCATGCCCGCCCGCTCCCGGCACGGCACGGCACGGCACGGCCCGGCCCACCGCCCCCCTCGCCTCTCGGGGCGTCCCGGCGGGGAGGAGCCCCGGGAGCTCCGGGCGGGGCGGCGCGATGTCGCCGCTGGCTGGGACTGCCCGTAGCCGCCCCCGCTGTCCCCATCTTGCCCCGCTCCCCCGCGGCGGCGGCGGCAGGGCCAGGTGAGGGCGGGGCGGTGCCCGGCTCCGCCGGGGGAGGGCCCAGGCGGTGGCGGCGGCTCCCGGTGGCGAAGGAGGGGCCGGGCGGGGGGAGCTCGGGCGGAGGGAGGCCGGGCTCAACTTGACAGGAGGGAGGGAGCGCGGGCAGGAGGCGCCGGTGGCTGCGCTCGCCGGGCGCGGGTGAGTGAGCGGGCGGCGGCGCGGGGAGGGCGGCGGGCGGCGGATGGCGGCGGGCGGCCGGAGCGGGGAGCGGCCTCGGCCGCGCCCGACGGACCGGGAGAGAGGCGGGGACACCGCGCGGTCCCCGGCTCCGCTCCGGGGGCTCGCGGCGGCGGCGGCGGCTCTTCCCTGGCGGCGGCCCGGAGGAAAGTTTCGGGGATGCCGGTGAGGCGGGGGCTCCCCCTTCCCCTCCGCCGGCTCCTGGGAGCCCGGTCGGCAGCCGGCGGATGCCCGCCTTGATGCCGCCGTCGCTTAGCGCCCGATGGCAGACAAAGCCGCCTCCCCACCTGCAGCTCCGGCCCCCTCCCCGCCCGAGGCGGCCCCGGGGAGCGGGGGCCGGGCAGCCTGCCCTGCCGGGGACGGGCGTGGGGAGCCACACTGGCCCGCTGAGCGCCAGCAAACTTATTTTTAGATGCGCTTCCCATCACAATGCGTCTTAAAAATAGCATGGTTCTTATTTAAGGAGTGGGAAATAAACTGGTTCTGGAGGCCTCGTGGTGGGATTGTTTTTTTCCTTGAGCCTTTTCTTCTTTAGAGAGAGAAAAAAATATGTTTCAGTGGTGTAGGCAACTGTGGGCCGGTTAATATCCACAGGTGCACCTAGGATGCTTCTACTACGGCTTCATTAAGGTCACCCCTGAAGCGTGCGAACAAAGGTGCTCATGGCGTTGTCCTCCGCGGTGTGCCTTCGGTGCGAGACGCGAGGTCTGATGTACGTGCACCTGATTCGTGCAATACTTCCTGTAGGGTCACTCGAGCTTTTTTTTATCTGTCGTTTCCTTCTTTTTCTGTCCTGTCACTCATCTGCAAACGCCTGCAGCTTGTGGGTGATGCAGGCTGATGGAGTGATAACAGCCTGCAAGATCAGAGCTGTTTATTACTTTGTAAATGAATCTTTTGCTTTTGTTTTAGCTACTGTATCTCAGTAGACTCTGGTGATGGAACTACCATAAAATAAATGGATCTTATTGCACCAAATGTGTAATATTACATCATTTCTGTCAATGACCTCATCATGATTGCTTGCAAAACGTTTCTGATTTTTATTTTGAAGCCACTACAAATAATTGGGAGGCTTGTGTAAAATGAAGCATATATGAAAATGGAAAAGTACACCTCCACTAGGGAAAGGAACTTAAGGAAAAAAACCCACTGATTTGTAGAGTATTTTAAATTTTAAAGGACCTCTGGGTGTCAGTTCTGTCTCCGCACTCAAAGCAAGTCCAGTTGGGTAATGTTTCTCAGACTTTGTCCATGTGAGTTTTGAGTATTTCCAGGAGTGGAGGTTATGCAGTCTCTGTGATTATGGTGGTGCCAGTGTTTGACCATCTTTGTGGTGATTTTCTTTTGCTTAATCTATTTGCAATTTCCTGTGTTGCAATTTGTTTGTGTTTCTTTTTATTCTGAAACTGTGCACCTTACATCCATCCATGGGTAATCACCCATGTACATTTCATGTACATCTGTAGTTTTAGACACTAGAAGAAGCCATGCTAGTGTTTTGAACCAAAGAACAGATTGTTTCATGACGTCATTTTAATTATAATAGCTAGATTTTATTCTTATACATTGGAAATTTATTAATCGCAAACATTTGCTTAACACTTCTTATTTATTTAAATGCAGTTAACAGCAGATTAGCATATTATTTTGAAATGCATAAAGAATGCATAATGATGAAGACTATTTGTTCGTGCTTTCTTTAAATAAATGGAACAAATAATATACCCATCTCTGTCCCCTGGCCTTGTGTTCCTTAACCTGAAATTGAGATTGCTTGCTCCCAACTTTTGCTAGAGTACTTTCACCATCAACAGTGTCATATATAATCTCTTAGAATGACAGAGACTCTACTCATTTTAATCGAGGGGAAGCTTTTTGGCCTTAGTCTTGAGATAGATTTTCCTTGGGAAGGGATGTGCCATGAACAATACAGTACAACCTGTTATTACTGAGATGTTGCCTTTGTACTATATAGGTGTTGTTTAATGCTCTGGAGTTGGTTGATATTTATGATGCTGTTGATGTGCTAAATTATGTGGGCACTGTTTTTTTTTGTTGTTGTGTTTTTGGGTTTTTTTTGTCCAGCAGAAAAATAAGAGAAAGCTTCTGTGCTGTGCAGAATAAAAATCTGCATGTTCTCTACCATGGCATAAGGCTGTCAAAGTTACTTGTTTCTAAATTTGTGTAAATTCTTGGATGTTGCTGATAATACCTCAAAAGCAGGGGAATATATTTGTAATGTGATTTATAGTGTGTCACTTCTGGACGTGTCTGGGTAGAATTTCAAAACATTACTATGGTGCTGTTAATAGCAAATGCTTCTGAGTAACTCATGCTTTCCATTAGAGCCGTATCAAATAATTTATTAGAAGCCATTTGAATGACTGGCTGCACTGAATTTGATGATATTTAGAATCATTTGATAAATAATTTAACTTATGTTTCCAGATAGCAGCTGCCTTTTTATAATGATGGGAACACCTGACGGGTCCATTCAGTGACTTGTATTAATTGTAGTGAGCTTCCAGTCAGGAAGAAATCAAATCTATTTTTGTGGTGTTGTTTTATATTATTCTATTTAGTCATGTAATGACTGTGTGAGACTTAGATGCTCTTGACATTTATAAATCTCTTCTGCAAGCTTCTAAACTCTAGATTATGTATTCTAAAGATTTTAAACTTTACCATTTAAAATTTATTTTAGATCTTTTAAAATGCTATTTTCTGTTTCAAATGTGGACTGCATAGTCTGTTTATGCTTTTCCCAGTCTGTATTAATCTCCTTCTAGCATGTAATTATGGTAAAATAAATAAATAAATGACATATTACATTTCCACAAAATCTAACCTTTTCAGGGGTATAAAGGCTGTATTTTATTTGACAGTATTTGAGGGTGATTTGCATAGTTGGAAAAACAGTTTATCTTGGACTGTTAAGATCAAAGTCTTGGAAGAGGTGATCATCAGGATAGCAGTGATTAATGTAATAAATTTCAGTTTGAATTTGATCAACTACATAAAACCAGGAATGCTCTTGTTATATTCACAAATGGTTTGCTTATTGTAGTGCGTACAGAAGGGCTGTCAGTGGCTTTAACTTTATTGTTATAGGACAGAATTTCATAATGCAGTTCATACACTTTCAGTTTTATGGCCTGGAGGACTGAATGTTGGAAAGGCTGTGCTAAATTAAACCTGGGGTCTGTGACAATGACTAATAAAATATGCTTCAGAGGGAATTGTGAGAACAAATGGAATGTAATTTGCATCCCCTGCTCAAGGTGAATATGATGCTTTGTAGTTTGGAATTGGCTTAAAATCTGAATAATATTTAATGGCCTCTTCAGATGTTATTATGCATAATTATGATAATTTTGGACATACTTGTTGCTGATATAAGTAACCAGTCCAGATCTGTGGCTGATTTGGGGGGCAGGTATTTTATGCTGTTGTTCTATTTGCATGCTTTTGCCAGACTGTTTCTAGACTCAGGCCAAATTTATTTAATGTTTTCCACCAGATTGAGTGATTGGGGATAATGTGACATTTTGGAAAAAGAGGTTCTTTTGCCCATAGATTTTATAGTTTCAACTGTAGTGGTGACAACACTCATCTGGATGTGAAACCTGCCCAGCTGCAAATTGCTTTTCTGTTTGCGTTAGAGCAAGGTCTGGAACAGAAGCTGTTTCTCAGAGAATCCCATTATCACCAGTTTGTAGGAAGGTCTGGGGTGTCTATCTTTCAACTTCTCTTGTGGAATTGACATAGAGACCATGCCTGTACTTGCTAACTAGGTCTTTTATTTTGGAGATGGAAAACTTGGCAAGTTTGTGTTCCAACAGCTGTCCTAGTGAATTTTCAGGTATTTTAAGTATAAACATCTACAGAAAAGCCTGAAATTACACTGATACGTACTAACACGAGTCTCCTGAGCTCTGGGCTTGAGTTAGAGCTCAGGATAAAAAAGCATTGTTATAATACAATCTGTTCTTCCTGAATATTGCTTAAGTGCAATATCATATCATCTTGAATGAGGGATGGTTATCATTTCTCATTTATTCAAAGCAATTACTTCTGAGTACTGAAGCAATTGCTTCTGATTCTTGGTGTTTATGGTTTCTGGTAAGAATAGGTTATGTGCTGTATGAGTATATATTTAAGAACTTGCCATTGTGTAGTGGAATTACACCAGTCAGTATTACTCAGTGAATACTTCTAAGTATAAATTTCATTTTATTACTGATTAGGATTTTTTTTTTTACTTTTTTGAACTTTATAGATTTCACATGAAGCTCCATGGAGGGTTTTGAAATTGTGAAATTCTGCAGTTTGTACCACAAGCTCCTGACAGGCTCCATACTATGTTTGAGGACTTATGTTTGAACTTTGATTGAAATTGCAGATAATGCTGTTCCAAATCAGTGCTCCCTCAGCTTCTGTGTGTGGTGGGTGGCTTTACATTTCTCTTTTCCATAAAGAAATCCTTTATTTGCATAGATACACCCAACCGGCCCTGAAAGGAGTGCTGTTGCTCCTGCTTAAGAGTTACCTTTCCTAGACTAGAAGTCAGTAGGCTGCGGTGTTGATCCCATGAAAACTCAAACAGTTTAATTCATTGTTTACTAATATTCGTACTCACGTACGATCCAAAGCCGTTTTTCACAAAATGCTTTGTGTTCGCAGCACAACCACACATTCTGTTCTCATCAGTGCTGGCATCACTGCTGCAAGCACGAGACTGCTATAGATGGCAGTGTCAGGCTGGGGAAACGGTGGGAGAATTTCTGGTGGCTGCAGGCACAGGAGGTGAGAACGAAATTTAAGGCCTGAATTTCTGTCCCTAGTAACTGAAGTTCATTTGCCAAAATAGCACTGATAAAAATCATAACTTTCATTGACTTTTTGTTGTATTATCCATGTCAACCAAGAAGTGATCTTAAATGCTTTAGGCAAGTGTCTAAAAGGAGGGTTAAAAATGTAGTAGGTGTTTACTGTCATACTTAAGGCTTGCTTCTTGGAAATTTGTACTTCAGAAAAAAAGATTCTTATAAACCTCTTAACATATTTTTAAATGAGCTGGAACAAGATGTGATATTACAAATAGTATTACTAAGGTCTATTGAATATTAGCCCATGTTTCTCTTAATTAGAGTGCTTCGAAAAGAGTTTAAATACAAGTGTCAGTCACCATCATAAAAATGAGTGATTGTTAGTATGTGGATTTATTTTATTCTTTTGCATCATAATATGTGGTTTGTCTTGGAGCAGCAATTGCAAGACCTTCATACCAGGCCATACAAATTTGGCATGGGATTCCAAACTGGAGCACCTCACTGGAGTAAGATTAGAACTTCTTGGGCCACTCCACTTGTAAGGGAGTGGAAGACATTCAGTAGTGCTATAGGATATTGCTGTCTTCTAAGTTAAATAATAGGTGTATTCTTATTTAGATAGAAATTAGTTTTCAAAGATAGGCTCTTTGGACAACAGATCCCTGAAAAAGAAACTTTGTCTCACCTTCTGGAAGGCTTTGTTTGGAAACAGAACACCTCTATTAATTCACTGCAGGACTTCCACTGTGATCATTTTATGTGTACCTGACAAGCTGAATTAAAACAATGCAGTGACATTTGGGTTTGGCTTTTTTAACTTGATGAAATCAGCTGCTACATCCTTAATATTTTGTTTCAGATGTCTTTACTTAAAAATCTGATTCCATGCAAAAACACTAATATTTTGAGTAGATGATATTGTTCTTCAAAAAAAGTACTGTATACTTGTGTACTTGGCATAAGGAAAATACAAACTGGTGCTTTCAGAAAGCAAGCTGAATTTCTCCTGTGGTAGACACAGACTTACTTGTCAAGACTGACGAGTTTAGTGTTGCTGGGCAAGAGCGTGACTTCAACCTCTGTGTATGTGATGAAATACCCCAAATGATGCTGTAGTTAGTGTTGGCATTGAGGGTGAAATGACAGAAAACAAGTAACATAATTGTTTGTAATTGTACCATAGCTGCCTAGGCTATTCCTAAGTCAGTGATAAAGGCAATTTTAACAGACTTCACAGAATTCATCAGTCTCACTTTTTTTTCTTTTTCCCCACAGCATGATGAGATTTGAAATGAGTTAGAAGGAAAGCTGTATGCTTAGCATTTGTTCAGAAATTATTTAATGAATTTGGTTAATCTATAGATGTACTGTCAACTTGGTTATTACTGAACGATCATTTTCAGTATCTGAAAATTCCTCATCTTATATACATAAAAAGTTGTATGCATTGCTTGTTAGGGATATTTTTAGCAATAGATGTTCTGAGAGAGGGATGGTTTTGGCTATTAATAGTTTCAATAGACAACCTTTATTAGAAGATTGAAAATGAAAATAACATGATTCAGATATTTCATATTATATTTGCCTATTCCTTCTGTCTCCTGATTAAACATGATTACCATTAAGAGCAAGTGTGTCCTCCTGTGAAGTCTGGAGTTAGTAAAGCTCATTTTGTTATAAACTTGTATTTTATGGTTCCTCTGATGGTTATGATCAGTGTTTTTATTATGTTGAAGGCATGGTAAGATTTCTCTCCATGTGGACTCTGCTAATGTGTAATATGATGTGAATCCATACTCTCATTCCGGGCATCTATTGGAGCTGTTTGTCAGAAGCTGGTTCTTCACTTGGCCATCTGTTTATGTAAAGCATGTAGCAATTTAACCACCTTAGAGGTTGCTATCCTGTCAAAAATCAGTAATATCTGTCAAGTGGTTCAAAACTATTGGGAGGGGAAGAGAGAGATGTTCGCAGACCTCGTGATCACATAAGCTTCTTAGCTTTAGCAAAGCAGACCTGAAATCTGTATTTTAATTATTCTGCAGCACTTGGGATTCTGATGCTCTCCTTAAAGAGATATGTCCCCAAAAAGAAAATTATTTGTGTATGAAAGTTTAAAACGTGTGCTGAAACCAGATAATATTTCTTATAATGCTTAGTGTCAATAGGACACTCCTAAAAATACTGACTTCTTTTTAGTAACTGTCAGACCCACCTTTTTCCCTCTGTAAATTATAAGATTTCATGGATATTTTGTTAGCAGTAATAGCTACAGTTCATTCAAGCAAGACATTTTGATGAGTATTTATTTTACTTAATATCCTTTACTTGATACCCTTCCACTTAATATCCTGAATGTCTGTAAGAGTTTGTACAAGGAGTGCAGAGTCAGTCACATGTAGGATTGGGTCACCTGTAAAAAAGAGTAGATTTAACATACACTGTAAATACAAGGCTCCTGCTAGAAATACTTGTGGAGTAACATATTCTAACATGATGTTTATCTCAGTTGTTTGGTTTTTTTTGTTTTTTTTTGTTTTTTTTGGTTTTTTTTTTATGATGTGTTATTTCAGTTCTAGTCTGTTGCAATGTCATTTAGCAATCTTGTTCTGGAAGTCATATTAGAGAAGTCATCTTGAAATTAATCCATACCATGCAAATAGGAAGTTGTTCCATAACAAATTAAAATCAATATCTTGCTTCTTTAACTGCAGAAAGAAGAATAGAAAACTGTTTTCAGTCAATAATGATCAATGTCAGTTAAACCTTGCAGGACTCTGAAGTGTGCTTTTGGTAGTGACATGCTGTACATTCTCAGGAGTTGTCTTACTGTAAAAACAGGAGGTGAGAAGTAAAATCCTGAAGAGGGAGATAAAATAAAAGCAAAGATTGCAAAAGTAAATGTAATTTTTAATTTAAAGAAACTTAATACGTTGATAGGAAGGCGTTGGAAGGGTGAGACTGGATGGAGATGGAATGAATGAAGAGCATAATAAAGAATCAAGGGGAAGATATTACCATTTATGGGAAAAGAATGAAGGCCAGTAAAGCCTTTTGAAAATCATTGGTGTCCCAGTAAAAGTAGAGCATATATCTCTGAATATACTAATTTGAATACATTCTTCAAAAGGATCTGCAATATTCTTAGACTCATGTTAAGCTGACTTTTTGAATTGCTTCTTAGATTTCATTGCAAGATTTAGCTGTGACAATTAGTTAACTGTGACTAATTTGGTAGCTGTAAATCATCCAGGCCTGAATCTTCACTTCTCAAAGTTTGTCTCATAAAAGGATAAAGTAAAATACTTTGTAAGTCTGTATGAACAGTGTCAGAACCATGTGAGAATTCCGTATTCCCTGTTTAGGAGCAATACTGGAAGGTTTACACAACGAGACCTTTCTGTCACCACATAGGCTTAATGATGCTGCAGTGGTATTTTTTCCCCAGTCTAAGCATGGCAAGTAAAACAACTCTGGCCATTTACAGTAGTCTCATTAGGAGGTGCAAGAGCAAAATAAAATGAGATTTATTTTGCTCTTGCAGTTCCTAAAATGCTTGCTAATGTCATCTTGGAAAGTAAAAATACACTATTTGTTTTCATGCTTTGTACACATAGTGCGTCTTGTTGGAAAACACTGCTGTTGTGCTATCATAAAAGGATGAGAGAACAGCTGCCTGTATATTTAGCCCTGAGTGTTGTCTTAGGTCAGACTGAATGTTTCTGAGAGGGTGAGAGAGGGTCACTTACCATCAAGGAAGCTGAGATCCAACTGGAGCAGCTTCTGAGGTGTAACGAGGAGGAGGAAGGAGGGAGCAGATCAGAAGGTGCAGTGCTGCTAGAGTTTGGGAGATGGAGAGGAATGGGTCTGCCCCCAGCAGAAGTCAGACCTTGGCAGCTGTGTCTGTACCGCTGTGTCCGTGGGTCTGGAGCTGGACACCTTGCTCAGCTGAGCTCAGCCTGGAGCAGTTTGCTGTACAGGGCATGCATCCAGATCCAAGGACAAGCTGAATTGTGAACAGTATAAAGAGTTGGTTTGGTGCTCAGGATAGCTTCTTGTACTGCCTTTTGTTCTCTGGTAAAAGATTTTTAGGGTGCTAAAGCTGTATATAGGCTTATGGAAATATCAAATTCTTATTGATGTTATTTAGAACAAGTTGTTCTAAATTATTTATGAGTCCTTGGAGGAAACTATGTGGATATTCTTCGCCTGAGGTAGTGACTGCAGATTGAGCGGGAAATAAGGTCCAGAGGAAGGCATATTTCACACAGGAGCGTAGCTATGGGTTAGATTTGGTTCTCAGCTTTTTTTAATAGTGTCAACTGGCAACAAACCAGCTTGAATTCTTGTTGTGCCCAGTTGCATTGCTTGAGGTTCCTATTTTGTATTTTAATTAAATACAACTTCGGAGCCCAAAAGCTATGCTCTGGGGGCTTCTTTTCTTCTTACTTTCTCTCTGTTTTAGAGGGATTAGTGAAACAAGACTGTTTTAATCTGAGTTCTGCATTGGGTTTCAGCTGCAAATGCTAATGCAATTAACACAAATAAGAGGCCAAAAGGAACAGTCAAGAACATATTCTTATCTCTGACAGATTGCACAGTGTGCAAAGTTCTTCATAAATACAGGTATTTAATATGATGACATGATTAACTTTTGCCAGCTATCCACTGATTTTTTTTTAGTGAATTTACAATTTAAATTTATAAGCATATTTAAAGAGCGAGAGTGGGACTTTTAATACATTTATTATAAAAATGGAAAAGACCAAAATTTCCTTACTTCATACAGTCAAAGTTGTCAGTAGAGAGAAACAGTGTGGAAAGTCAATGTTGCTGTAGCTGACTATTTTTCATTCTTTAGAGTGATTTCCATGCTATCCTTTTCCTATCAGTACTTTCTTTCTTCTGCCTTGTAAGTATTGCTGTGGAGTGTTTCTTCTGTTAATAATTCTGGTCTAGTAATTCACATGCTAATACCTATCTTTGAGGTGTATAGTAACAGGATCTACAGTCCCACTATTCACAAATGAGTCTCCGTTCTTTAAACAGTCTGATTATCTTCCCCATCCCTTGGGAGGATCCACAGTGCTGCCTCTGGGACTCCAGAACAATTTGTGACTGATCAAAGTCTGCTGATCCTCAGGCCAGTGAATCCACCTGAGAAGGAGCCCTGTTCAAATGATGTCTAAAGCATTCTGTAATATTATTACTCTTCTCCTCATTTCTGCCACTGTTGAAAAATGAGGGAAAGGAAGAAATGGCCAAGCTGGTTGGCTGTCGTTTTCATAGATTTGCATAAAGCACATGGGTGATTTGTTGTTTCTTTTCCCCTTTGGGAGATGGGGAAGAATAGCTATATCCTTAATATGCCATGTAAGCCATATTTGAGTATTGCTGTGGCAGGTAGCTCTTTGTATACAGTCTCTGTTATTATTACAGTAGTAGTTAGAGTAGGTTAAAATGTAAATTAGTATTTTGTTCTCTTAATAAAAACTGTGTTTGAAAAAGAGTGCAAAAGGCAATAGTTAAACTGCTCGCTACCTATTGATTGAGTATTGTGATACTGTGTGGGTGAAAAGTTAATATTGATATCCTTGAGGATGGCAGGTTACTTTGCTTAGCAGAAATTACAGAAGATTCTCAATAAGTTTGTGAATGTTTGTTATGTGAAATTCAGTGTTGACATATATTAGGTTCTACATTGTTGACAAAGGGAATAAAATAAAATACATATGCATCATTGGGACATCAGAGTAAATATCCCCCTGTGTTGATGGATTAATAGATAAGCCAGGCCCTGCAATTATTTTTTCCTGACCCAACCAGTTATGAGCAAAGACATGGAGATCTCTGTTTATGTGAAGCTGTTTGCAGTCAAGAAAGAGAGTAGAAGTTGGAGATTGTCAGCAATAAGTTGGCTTTGGAAAAACTTCCCTATAAAGCAAGATTGAGAAGATTGGCACTTTTAAACTTTTCCCATTAGAACTATATGCAGAATACTAGCCTTGATAAGGAAAGGGAATTGTGTGTTCTCTCTATCCTTTTTGATAAAAGGTTAAAGTCTGTGTAATAAGCTAAAAAAGTCAAGCATGAAAGAACTTCTTTTCAGATGCTGTGTCATTAGTTTATGTAATTAACTGACCAAAATATCTGAGCAGTGAGAAGATTCTGTTATTTCTACAACAAAAGATTACATGCTTAAATGCAATATATACATTTAAGTATGCTTTAAGTCCTTTCTTCTGTAAATCCTTGCACTTCAAAATACAAGCAAACTAGTTGGAGCAACTAAAGAGACACTTTCTCAATCCAGAACTGTCCGCTGACGAATTTCTTGCACCTTCTGTCAAACCATCTGCCGCAGGCTAATGAACAGACAGCATGCTGGATTAGATGTAGCACTTGTATGAGCTATTTTGATAGCTCCTGTGTTCCTTTCAGTGGGAACTCTGTGATTAAGGAAGCTTAGAGTTAAATTTTTGAGGGCAGGGGTAGGCAAAGGGTTCTTTCTTTGAGCTTCCGCACTGCAGGATTCCGTTGACAGAGAGGAGTGACAAACCCACATCGCTGTTTTTGAAGCATGTTTCAATGCTTTCTTATAAGCCTTCATTTAGCAAAAGAACATCTCAGTAACCTGTGTCACATGCCCATGGGAAGTAATGACTGAATTGAGAGGAGTGCAGAGTTGTGCTTGTTTTGGGCTGGGGGATCTTCATAATTCCAGGCACCAAACATCACTCTGTGGTACAAAGCAGATACCAGAGCTGGAGCTACAGCCTAGCTAGAACAAGTACCAGCCTCACTTCAGACCTTTGTCTCTGAGGAATCACCACCATGACCTCTTAGAGTTTCTTCCTGTTGTGTCTCTGGGTAAGATACCACCTGTGTGAGCTGACACTGGCAGGCAGCGCAACAACCACAAATTTGCAGCTAGAACACAAAGAATAAATTTATTTATTCTATTACCTCATTAACTGGGGGATCCCCCAGCAATACCCAGGCAGAGGCACACAAGTGGAGAGGCAGGCACTGTTAAGTTTTGGTCCAATGCTAGAGAATCACTGGCCTGCAGTTCACACAGGTTTATCAAGGGCTATTCCAGCTGCAAGGTCATTTGAGCAATTCACAGTTGTCCTCACCAGTCTTTTGCTTTTTAACACATTCCTCCCAGCACACACAAGTATTTTTTCTAGTAGCAGACACAAATCTTGCATTTGAAGCTCTCTCTATACAGACTAGCAGAGAAAGTATTCATTTATTTATATATATTTATATATATTCCAGTATATGCCCTTTTGAAGTATTCTTAGATATGCTTCGTAGATGTATTTGTGAGGGATCCAGTTTTACTTTAAGTCAATCATTCTTGCATTTGTCAGGATTGAAAAAAAGTTAATGATGCTGTTTGGTCACTCTTTAGTGATTCCTACAATTACTGTTGAAGTGGGAGCTGCTCATAAACATCAAAGATCCAGTACCAACAGCAGTAGGTGGAAGTGACTGGCTTTACCATCAAGCTGTCAGTGCTGCTGGTGGGTTTCCAGTCTCTAGACCTGCTCACGATCAAAGCAGAAGCACATCACTGGACACAGGTGGTCTGCTCTGAGGACAAAGGAGCAGTGAACCAAAGGATGCTCTTCCTACAGTGTGGTAGCTGCAGGAAAAACATCCTTTCTGCCTGCTAAATCACCCATACAAGCAGCTGGACTGAATCTGTGTTGACCTCTCAAGTGTTCTTGCTTGATACTACATTTGCCCTCTATACAATGATCATTACTGGCATTTTGCATGTAGATCAACAAAGCAATTTTTTTCTTTTGTGTGGGGATTTTTTAGTAAAGTGTTGAAGAGTGAGTGTGCCCCTGTGTTCCTCAGCGCCACAGGAGCTTCTTTGGTAGCAGAAATTCTGATGGCTTAAAATTTTTGCTAAAACAGCTATGACTTAATGATGCCACTGCAAGAAAATCCACAAAGTGAAAAACCATTATGGTCATATTGGAACAGTCTGTGCGTTGTGCCTGCGTGCTAATAACCAATCATTGGAACTAATTGATTTTTTTGCCCAATCTGATATACAGCCCATTGTCTTTGATGTATTTCATGAACTCTCCTCATACAGTAAGTTGTACGTAGATAGTGCACAAACAAAAAAGCCACTGTGGATATTACTGATAGATCAACTATTTCAGTCCATGCTTTCTGTCCTGGCATAACTTGAGTGATTTCATGCTTTCAGTGTGCCTACTTTCAATGAACTGACCAGCTTAGCTTACGTAACTGTCAGAGAGGGCAAGAGTCATTGCAGTTCATTTGTTCATCTCCCCCAGCTGTGAATAAATCCATGGAAGTTAAAAGTAGATTTGGGGACTTTCTGTAGTTAATGTTACTGGGTTGTGATCTCCATTTCATACTTGAAAAGGCTCTGACATCTCTGTGTAAATACTTATTTTTATTCTTTTGTATGTAGGGATGTCAGTTAAACTCAGAAGCTAAAGTTGCTAATCACAGGCATTCTGGTGGCCAACTAGGGCCTGATATTGTGTTCTGTAGCGAGTCTCCTTAATTTTTTTTACACAAGGTTTTTTACAAGATGTGGCTAAATGAACTAAGACTGATCTGTTGCAATTCCTTTTCTTCTTTTTCTCTGCTTGTTAATTTACCAGCTTAAATGCTTTAAAGCCATGGTTGTTGTTTCCTGAAGCATAATCAAATTTCTTCAGTATTTGGGGGATGGGGAACAGATTTCAGAGTCTGCCTCTTAGTTTTGCTTGTCCCAAGCAAGGCCATGAAAGGGTTACTGATTTCACCCATGTGAAATCTGTATCCTCCCCAGCTGACACCTGCAGCAGCTCAAGCAGCACTGGACCCTTGTGTGTGGGTGAAACTAAATCAAGACCCTAATGCCATATAAGAGACATAAATCAGTTACAGTACCCCAGAGCTACAATATCCTAATAATTGCTGACATGTGTCCTCTGAACTGTCTTGAGGAAAAATTCTAAGGTCAGAAATTTTATGGCACTTGATGTTCTTAAAGAGGCAAGGAGCATAATTTAATGAACTTCTAAGATGTGGACTGCTGTACTGTAACTCTCTTAAATTTGTCTGTATCCTCACTGCTGCTGGAAGAATCAATCCCACTAAACATCACTGAGTGCATTAGGCTTTAATAGCAATTTGGGCTGGGTCCAGTTATCCTGACAAGTAATCTTTCAAATATATATAATTTTAAAATTTGGAGTGTAGTCATATATGTCTTTGAATAGATAGTGTTGCTATTTTTAATTAAGTTGGAACTATTTTATTTTTATTTAATTTCCACTTAAACCTATCAGTCATAACCAGAATGTACTGCATCCATTAACTGTCTGGCCTTTTATTTTCTAGAAGATCTGAAAACTCAATTAAGTTTTAATTAGTTTCTATAGTGCAGATTTTGGTGGGTGTGTTGTTAATCTGTTTTTTTTTAAAGATTGAAAATAAATCCACTCTAACTTGCCTTATATAACCTCACACTTCTGAATATCAGCTGTGGAATATTGCTCCACAATTTAAATTAAAAAATCCCCATACTAAGTCTCCATCGTTAGGCTATGGATGATTGAGAAATTCCTGTGGATTTCACTGCTGGTAAGATGGAAAACTACATTAAATAAGAAAATAAAATTTTCCACCACAGTCTTGTTTAATATTCATCATATAAATTTTACTACTTAAACAAAGTGATTATTGAGACTTAGTTGGTGGTCAGAGCGAAAGATAACAGACATAGCATTTTTTACATAACAATGTTATAATGGCAAGTTTGTTCAAGTAAAGATTTTCAAATAGCAGTTTAGTTTATTTGCTGTTTCTTCAAGTAAGCATTTTCTTCTCTTAAGAAGTATTTTCCATATTTTTTAATAAGCTCTTCAGTTTCATCCTAAGCTTAACAACAAGGTCTCATTTGAGGATGCTGATAGCTTTCAGTACTTCTAGTAAAATTTCTTCAATATTATCAGTTCCTCCAGTTAGGCTTTTATTAAAAAATCCAGCTTATTTGCACGAATTGTAACTTTACCATTATAATTTAACTAGGAAGTATAATTTGTGTAGGTAGGGCTGTACATTTCTCCTTTTGGATTGAAGTTAGAACAGTTAAACAATTCGAAGTTCAAGTTCTGAAACCTTCTTGTCTTAGGTTTGTGTGACCTGTTTGCTGAGTGAGCTTGGCTGTCTGTGAGACCATCTCTTCAAAGTCTCTTCAAAGTCCTGTAGTCAAATTGTGTTGTGATCCGGGAGTACTGTGCTTCGTTACTGGGGTTATAATCCATGGTTGTAAATAGTGCAAATTGCATGGTAAGAAATGGCTCCTAATGCCATTTGGTGCACCTGCTATCCAGTGTATGAATGAGGAGATTGAGTCAAGAGCCCAGGTTTTTGCCTTGTGTGTGGTCAGGATCTTCCAGTTCCTTGCCAAGCTCTGAGAAGATCACTGAGACTTAGTTTTTTGGGCAGGAGTAAGGAAGCTGAAGCAGGAGAAATTTGCAGTGTGTATAAGCTGAACTGAACTGTAAGTGTAATCCTGGGGCCCTCAGTTGCTGGTGGAGCAGCTTCTGCTCTCTGAAAGATGTGCATTGTAGTTGTTTATAGTCTCATATGGAGCATTATGGTTAACTGTCTTGGGAATGTGTGTATCACTGGCTGGCTTAAAACATGGAGGTGTGGTGACCTTGTCACTGATGCACAGGAAAAAGTCCCAATACATGCATTTTTCAGTGGTATTTTGAATCTTCCCCCCACAGCCAAGTCCCCCAGTTTATATACTCATCATGATGTTTTATGGTATGGAATATCTCTTTGGCCAGTTTGAGTCAACTGTCCCAGTCATGCTCTGTCCCAGCTTTTTGTGCACCTGCTCACTGGCAAAGTATGGGAAACTGAAAAGTCCTTGGCTTAGGGTGAGCACTACGTAGCAACAACCAAAACATCACAGCATTGCTAACGTTGTTCTCATACTGAATTCAAAATACACTGTACCAGCTACTAAGAGGATAATTAACTTCATCTCAGCTGAAACCAAAGGGAGGCTGCCAGCACTTGAAGGTGACAGAGTGTAGTCCCACACTTCCCAAACAAAAAGAGTTGAGCAGTCTTGACATTATCCAGCGTCAGCCGGCGAACAGCCCCCTTTGCCAGACAGTCTGGTGGTCGTGAAGCAACTTCCTTTTAACTGTGGTGAAGATAAGGAATGTGTCAGGGAAATATCACACAGTTCCTCATTTTAACCAAGAACAATATGGGAACAATATTAAGGACTTACTGGGAAGGGACATGAACTCTCTGTGCATATCACAGTTTCTACGCTGTTAATACTGCAGTAAGGTTTTTGCATATTAGAGACACATTAAGATTTTTTATATTATCAAAGCCTTAGAAATTGCTGCCAGGATGATAATGAGGTGCTCAAAAGCATGACTTTAATCAGTACTCCCTAGAGACCCCAGCAGAGGTACCACAAGTTGAACACCTTTGTGAAAAGAGTTGGGAAACAAGAAATGTTGGCTGTTCTGCTTTCCAAGGTGAGGGGAGAAACCTTGCAGCACTAAAGCATTAAGTATCTCTCTTCTAGATTAATGAGCTACATAAACAATTTTAACAGTCTGGAGGGGAAAGGAAGCATGATTGTGTGTTGGAACAGCTAAAAGGGTGAGAATTAACGGTATCAAGAGTGTTGGAGAAACACAGGGGAAATGGGTGAAGAAAAAGCTAATTACACAAAAAAAAAGAGAGAAATTAGAAAGAAGAAAATCACTGAAAGGGACAAAATAGTTTGGCCCAAATGAGCTAGAAAAAGATGCATTTTTATGTGTACATATATGTTTAATAATGCTGGAAAACATAAAGAGATAGAAAGAAAACATTGACATTGTGTCGTTGAGATTATACCAAGAAGACTGCCAGATATAACATATTTAAAATAAGGTACTCTCTGAAAATAAGTGAAATAGTTCTAAAACTGAAGAATGACTTTAAAATTTATAGGGTTTGGAAGGTCAGCCATTTCCCAGTTTGTGAAAAGACCACAGAAGAGGTATTGCATTCAGACAGTAAAATCCATTCTGAATTTTGCTAGTGGTATTTCAAAGCTATATATTTATATTTAGCAGTAAGAGACGAATTGTCTGGTTCTTAGACAGCTACCATTTCAATATTGGAACAATGAAAATTTATTGGTATTTTGGAAGCTGTGTAGGGTTCATGATGTAATAAGAAATGCATGTCTATGTTCATGGTGTAATAAGTAGAATATTGAGTAATCCAGCAGCTTGGTCTAATATTAGTTTACAGATTCACTGATTAGGGCTGAGAAGGGAAGAACAGTGTTGCCATGGTGAAGTCTATATGATAAAGCACAAGCAGAACAAGCTAGTGAATAATTGATACATGTCTAAGATTAGAAACGATCATTTGCAGCTTGTGCTTTGATGTTCATGCATGCTTTTCACTTTAAAAAAGCTCAGAGAAACACATTAGCACAGACTGTGACAGATTTTTGCATGAACTTCTAGGTAAAGCACCAATGACTTATGTGTGGAAGAGCACACAAATACACAGTTACTGCTGTGCTAAGATTGAAAATTCAGGTGTAAGCCAAAAAGTTCCAAAATGGAAAGCTGTTAGCGTGGGATATATTTGGCCAGCCTGCATGTATTGCTATATTTCTTTAACACAGAAGACAAATAAATAAGAGTGTTCATCATAAAATTCAGTAAGATAAGCTGTAACCTTCTGCCTATGTCCTTATCTCCTTCTGGGTTTAGTCATATAATTTTTTAAACTTTAGTTCAGAAGTAATTTAGTAAGATATCCCAGACCATCTTGAATTAAGCAACAGTACTTTTAAGGCCTGATAAAGGTTAAAAACAAACCTTTTCAAAACAGATAAAAATTTGACTGCTGTTGCAAAGGTATCTGAGTACA
Organism: Melospiza melodia melodia; assembly: GCF_035770615.1. Classification (NCBI taxonomy): domain Eukaryota; kingdom Metazoa; phylum Chordata; class Aves; order Passeriformes; family Passerellidae; genus Melospiza; species Melospiza melodia. The sequence goes on from NC_086195.1 coordinate 84,194,908, forward strand.
ATAATGGAAATAATTTTTGTGGGATAAACCTGTAGATCTGCTTGAGCAAAGAACTACAGGCATCATGCCTTTATAAAGTTTTGCTTAATGAATGTGTGATTTAGTTTTATAATTGTATGATGGAAATCAGTAAACATAGACAATAGTTCTAAATAAAGTCTGTCTTCCCTGTAGCAAAATTACTTCTCATAAATTCCTTTTTAGAAATCTCAGTAGCTTTTCCTTGTTATATATCCCCTCAAAATAAATAAAATATATGAAGTTGGCTTGTGTAGAACAATCTTGAGGCTGAGGGTTTTGTTTCCTCTGCTTGCAAGCTGAATGAAATTACTTAGAGGGGGAAAGAATGACCAGTATGGATTAATCCCTGTATAAATACTGCATGATTTTATTTTTTTTTTTTCACTTTTTTGATGCCTCAAGTTTGCAGGGCATTTTATAGCACTCATTAAAGGAAACATCTGCATATTCGCTAGTGTAAGTTACAAGTTTGGTTAATCTCTGGTTAAGTTTTAAGAAGGTTGTAACAATATACAAAAACTAGTTCAGTAGTTACTGTGAAATAGTGATGGCAATTGTCAAAAGATAGAACTGAGAGATACTCTAAAGAATTATGGTAAATGTCAGTATCAGGTTCAATTTTAATTCATTTACTGCCTAGAATAAGTAAGGAGTAGCATAGAGCACATAACAAAGCATTTGAATTTGTATTACATGGTGAGGCACTTGACTTCTTCCATTAACTTGTAAAGCTGCATAGGCTTCCTGTGCTTTTTTCTGTTGAAAAATAGACAAACTGGCACTAATGATTACAAAGGAATCAAGACATAAAGGCTAAAAGGAAAGGGAGTATGGATAGAGGATCATTGAGGTACTTCATAGATATAAAAGTGATCAGCAGTTTTTTTTGTCAGCTGGCTTGTAGTACGTCTAAATATTCTTATTTTCCTCATACAAAGTATTTAAAGATTGGGCTTTCAGACTAGAGTTTTTTTGCCTGTCCCAGAACTGAATCAAGAATATTGGTGTTTTCTATACTGAATGTTTTATACAGACCAACCATGGTCTGTGTAGAAGAAACTATTCCAAACTTGTCTGCTTTTTGTACTTGTATGCACACTTGCCTGCACAATGCTTTAAAAACAGGTTTATACAGAAAAGGAACAAGGCTTTGTATCTGAAGCAGCAATCCCTGTAGATGTAATAATAATATTTTGTGAGGTCCTCTTCAAAAAGATTTTGATATAGAGTGGTTGTCTTTGCCTCTGCATTCTTCAGTCAATGTTATATTTGATATTTGAAAACATCCTTATTAATTGCAAAAAAAGATAGGATTTTCCAGTATGGTGAAGGTCTCAGATAAACATGTCATTGGGGAATGTGAACTTGATAAAATACACCTTTGAGAACAGACTGGTGAAGGTTACTTTTTGCAAGAAGGGAGTTGTAACTTGCCAATTAAAATGGAAGCGAAAATTATGCAGATCAAAAGCTAATAACTGTAATTATCTTCAAAAATAAAAAGCACTCATCTTTTAGCATGGCCCCATCATTAATGGGAGACTCTTCAGTGAATGGCAGCTGTTGTCTGGTCCTTGTCTTCCTGTTCATCCCTTTGAAATGAAAGTCTGAGGGTTGCAAAGGTTCCCCTCTGGATATTGCAGTCGGCAGTTCCTTGTGTGCTGCACCAAGCTGGGATCACGGTGTTGGCAGCAGAGGTGCGCCTTGTGTGACCAGTCCCACACTGTCCTGTGAGGCTCTGCTGAATGGAGCTGATGTGGGCTGGCTTTTGGGATCTACTGGTCAGTTAAAATTACATTTCAAAAATTACATTTCGAAATTACACACAATGAAGGAAAGCTGTGTAATTCCATAAATGCCACAGACACAGTTATTTTCCTTAATTAGCTCTTCAGAAGTTTCAAAGTAACATCTTGAAAAAAGTGGCAGCGTTGAAGTCTGTCTGTTTTTGTGTGCACACCTCCAAAAAAGCAGAGGGGGTATCTTCTTTTTAATAGATGAGTGAAGAATTAGGCCTGTATTTCTGCTACCTGGTACTTGCTGTTTTTCTATTAGATATCTCCATATAGTTTTTTCCTCTGCCTTATTTCCCATATAGGTTGCTAAGCATCAATAAATGAATTCTGTATATGTTACTGTTTGTGATTTGCATACAGGGGAACATTATCACAGAAGTTGCATGTGTTTGTTAATATTTGTTTCTGTTATTTCATTATAAGTGGCTGTTTGGTTTGGTTTGGGTTATTTTTCAGAAAAGCAGATAGTACTGAGTATTGCAAATCACAGATATTCTCAAGTTTCTCTCTCAAAATGTGGAACTATATGATGTAGTTTTCTCTTTTTATGATAGAGTGGTAGACATTTATCAGAGGCTTCACTGTCAGAGACAAAGAGATCTGGATCTTCTGAGCAAGGTGGAGAAGAGCAACACATTAAGGACTCACTATTAATAATTTTGAGAAAAGGTTTTTTACTCAAGATACATGTTCATCTCATTTTGTTGGTGTAAGTTTCAAATAAGTTATCATGTGCTTTATTCTGAAGCATGATTAACAGTGGTTTATTGTACAACCAAAAAAGCAATACTGATTGCAAATATAAAGGCATTCTTACAGATACTTTCTGAATTTTTTAATTTTTCTGAATGAAGTAATTTAAATGAGAATTTTACAGCAGAATGTCTCTTTTTAATTTATCTATTGTTTCAGAAATCTTTAATGATTCTGATTCTTGATTTCATTTTTGAGATTGCCATCAGTGTGACATCTAGAAAGGTCATTCACTAAAAGTACTTTTTAGACCACTCATGTTACCAAGTCTAACAGGGATGCACTTGGCCAGCCCATGGAGGCTCCTGGAGTTTGGTTTTGTATGTCCTTTTTGTCTTTTTTTTTTGGCTTTAAGTATTTTCATAAGTAAGTGGGCTGTAAACTGATTGGTATTACAACTAGAAGTGACTTACATGCTGTTTTTGTTAGTCTTCTTAATTATTCAGTCTGAAGGAGTGTACTTTAAGTGTAAAGACATAACAGATGTATACATAAATTCTAAGTCAAGGGGAGGCCTTGTTTGGTTGTTATTTATATTTAGTATTAAATTTCTACTCTTCTATATCTAAAATGCTAGAGTTACTTGAGATAGAAAAAGAAAAAAGTAATGCTGTACTAAAGAATTTACCTATTACTTAGACAAAGGAAATTTAAACTAAAGAGATGGCCATTTTATGACATGAAGTGAAAATACTGGCTGAAGTGGGTGTTTTGTTTCTTTTCTTAAACTACTTAGCTGCTGACAAAGTCTTTGCAGATCTTGAAAGGGTCTCTGTAACATAGGTTTCTGTTCTACACTTCTTGGTACCATCTTTCTAGTTGTTCTTCATGCTTGTGCTTCCAAGTAAAGCTGAAAAAGTTCAGGTCTTAATCTTTTTCAGGATGTTGTACAGACTGTGTAAGAGTTTCATCCAGAGTTTATTTACTGAAAGTTGCATGACCCATTGTCTGGGTCACTGAAGTTGCTTCCATATCTGATTAATCAAAACAGCACGGGGAGGAAGTTCAGAAAAAGGAAAGTTATTTAATGAAATGCCATTTTAGACATTGAATTTAATTAAAACTAGCAAAACAAAAGTAGTGGTTCCTAAATGAATACTCTTGCTGCCAGCCACATCAAAGACTAGTAGAAGATTAGATTTTTTTCCTCCAATCAAAGATCTGAGTTTTTTAATAAGGGAATTATTTTTCACTTTTTTATTCAAATGGACCTTCACTCTTGCTGTAGTCACCAAACCAACACCTGATGGACCATTAGAGATTCTAGCAGTAGGAAGCCTTTTAGCCACATGTAGAAAATTCTTTACCTTTTGAGCAATTAAGTGCTTTCTTTTTATTGCTTTGAGTCCCAGTGTGGCCATGGGTTATATGATCCCTTTCACCAGGAGGAAATCAGGCCTTATGCTGGAAAATCAGATTCTGTCATCCTATGTTCTTCTCTGTTGCACTAGCTCTCTTGTGTTGGCTGTGCTCAAGTTCTCCCAATGCAAGTTAATGTGAAATAGAAGGAGGGTTGGGTTGGTTTTGGTTTTTAGGTTGTTTCTTTGTGGTTGATTTAATCCTCTACCATAGACTTTAGGACCCTTTTAGCATACTGTCTGATTTGGTCCTTTTCACTTCTGAACTCCCTGACAAATGCAAGTTATTCAAGACTGACAGGCAGTTTTGAGGGGAAATGTACCTAGAGCTGTTGGGTTTTGAAATGTTCCCTTATGAAATAGTCATGAGAGTTTAAAACTAGAACGGGATGGCATTTATTGATGGTAACTCTCAAAGTATTCATCAATGTGGAGTCTCCAGAGAGCTGGCTTGGAGCTGTCAGTGACCACAGTGGGGGACAATAATCCAGGTACTGCCACCCTGCTGGCAGTCAAGGTTGATCCTAGCCTTCACTTAGCAATTTTTCATAGTTGTTGAGGTGTTTATTTTCCATCAGTCTATCTTCTTTTCTGTCAGTGAATTAAGTAAATGTCTCTAGAACCACAGTTTGCTCTATAGCAAACTGCCTTTGCTAATAGTAATCAGGTCATGCAGGTATACAGTCTATTAGTAAGGTTTGTCACTAATTAGGTCAATGTTAAAGAAGCACATTATCTTATGTATAATTGGTAAGAAACAGTCTGCCAAGTTGAGCTCTAGAGACTATGTAATAACACATCAGAGTTGTGCCTTCCTGCCAGTGTGTTTATCAATCTGTTTCACAGCATGAATGATGCATCTCAACTCTTCATTTAGTGTATTTACTAAATGAGTAGTTCTTACTAAATAAGCATTTACTTACTGTGTGAAGCAACATGGTTACCTGAGAAGGCTCCTGTGTGTGAGACAGTGTGTTGGGGTGAGAGCTGGAGTATAAATGAAGAGCAGTACCAGCTGTCTGTGAGAGCATGGGGGGAAAGCACAACTGCTGGAGCTGCATGTGCAGTGTGAGCTGGACCAGCAGAAATGCTCACGCTGCCTTTCTGAGCTTTTTGCACCAGTTCAGAGCTGCAGGCTGCCTGGGCCTGCCAGGCCAAACCAAACACTCAGAAAAGCAGCTATTTGGGTGGATGTGGGCAAGTGATAGAGCTCTGCTCCTTCCAGCCCCCAGACCAAAGGGATTGTGTAGCTGCTCTGAAGCAAGCACAGTTCCTGGTGGGGCATTGCACTCCATGGGCTGGGCAAGTGCATCCCTGCTCCTCGGAAGATGTGCTTCTCCCTTCTGCATTAAATACTTTAAAAAATGAAAAATGTAACTTCTATATGAATACAAGTGGTCAAAGTCCCCAGCTAAGCTTATTGTCTCTGTGGTACATAATCAGTTCCTAGCCAAATAAAGACTTTGAATTTGTGGAGGCTGGGAAAATCATTAACTGGAACAATTTTTTATGAACACAAAAGTGGTACTATTTTGTGTACCCAAATAGTTTTGGGTAGTTTTGTGGGGTTTTTAATTTTGGGTTTTCTTCATACACTGCTGTTTGAAGTACTGGTTTCATTGCTTCTTTCACAGAATATTTATTTATAAATCTTCAAAATAATGTATTATATCCTGGAATTGTGCCTATTGTTAACCAGCACAAACGTAGTAAATTAAATAAATAGTTAATTTTATTCCTAAAATTGTCAACAGTATCTTTAATGTTTGCCTTCACTTTTAAAAATTTAGCATCTTGACACAAAGATACTAGTACTGAACCTTTCTCTGTAAGTATTCAACATGTTCAGCTATTTAACCAGGAACACTTTTTAAAATTTTATTGTAAGTGAAGCATGTATTGTAAGTGAAGATTTTTTTCAGCATTCAGTGGAAAGAGAAGATTAGTGCAAGAATAGCAAAGTATTTACATGATCTTTTGCAGGGATTAATGTGTTCTCTGCATGAATTATTTCACTTAAGAATCATTATCATATTATGATCTCAGAAGTAATTACCACTCTGAGTGAGAAATAGTTTAGCTGCTTTTGATTCCTTCTTCTATGTTGTTTGTTGCCTTCTTTTCTTAGAAAGTTGCATTTCTCATGAAGAAAAATGCTATTTCCCCTTGCACTTCCCATTCCTGTCTCTCTTTTTTCTCCTCCACTTTAGTTGCAAAATGTGGCTGGTGCAGTTGCTGTTTTGGACCCCACCCTTGGCGTTGCTAAGCAGAGGAACGTGGTTGCATAAGTAACCTGTTCCTGAACAGGCTACCGCAGCCCTAGTCAGCTACCTAATGACAGCCAAATCCTAAAGGAAGTAACTCCTACCATTTACTGTTTGGATCCAGACCTTTTAAACATGGAAAAAATGAGGCATTGAATTTGTTTCAAAATAACAGAATAGATAAAGAGAAAGGAATCTACCAGCAGAAACTAGTATAAAGCAAGAATATAAATGCCTGAAAATAACTGTGAGAATAGTAACTCCTGAAAATGGAAAAATGCAAGTTCTCTATTGTGGTTTTTCTTTCAGTTTTGAGGTTTGGGGATGTGGATTCAGTTTGGGTCCACTTCTGGCTTCTTGAACTGGTTAGTCAGTGGCCTCAAATGAACTGCATAGATTTTGTGAGGTAGTTTCTAGTTTGTTCTGTGCAATAAATATTTGACTCTAATAATTCAGATCTTGACATTCCAAATCAAACTGATTTCTCCATCCCAGTTAAGTGGTATAATATAAATTACCCAAAGTAGAAGCATGTGTGTAAATATTTGAAATAGGGTAGTAATGCTTTCTGACAAATAGTACCACAGATTTGTTTGGTAAGAAGTGTGTATGCATTTCTGCATGTTCTGGAGATTGTTATCAAACATTGTTTATTAGCACCATCCTAAAGTTGATAAACATTGAAATATTAGGAGATAATCATTTGAAGCTGCACATGGGAAAGAAAAGAAGCAGAGAAGAGAGCCTGGAAGGGTGGTGAGATGGTGAGTATAAATTTCAGGAGCAGACAGCATGCTGTGAAAACAAAACTAAGGAGATACAAAACTGTAGAGAGAGAGGTTAGAGGTGCGAAGTTAAGAGGCAGTGAAAGGAGCAGGTTTGCAATAGCTGATGACATTTTTGAGAATAAATTTTCCCCTGTCATTAGGATCAGTGAAGAAAAGCTCTTTTGTTGTTCTTTTTGGGTTTTGGCTTAGCTGTAGGGAGATAAGGTAGGCAGTTACTCAATTGCTCGGCTGGTGGAAGCAGACAGACAGCTCCATGAGATCTGCTGGTGTCCTGCCTCCCCTTTGCTTGTGGCTCCTCTTCAGAGGTGGTTCAAGGACTGTGGGATGGCCAGGCAGCAGGTCTTTGCCTCTTGCTGCACAGCCAGGCACAGGCTGCTTTCCCCCGTTCTCACACACTGAGCGGCCAGAAAGGACCAGGCAGCCCCGATCACCACCCTGCGTGGCTTTTCTCAGAAGTGGCTCTTACCACCCATACCCCCCCAGCTCCATGGGAGCCCACTGCTTCTCCATCTCAGCCCTCCTGCTTCCTCCTTCCTCTTCCTCTCTGCCCCCCACTGCAACTTCACATCTGCCTTTGCAAAGCTTTGAGCCGGCTTTGCGAAGCAGCTGCCAGGCTCGCTGGGCTAAGGGCCTTTGCTTCTGGAAATTACACCATCTGGCTGTGCACAGTGTAGGGAGTTTATATTTAGATCACCTTGTATCTGGCATCTGGACTTTATTCTGTGTGCTTGATGAGACCTGATTGGAGCACTTTCTTTTGTGGATGATATTCTGCATAATATAAGCGTTGCTCGTTCTCAGTAGCCACGGTGAATAATGTTCCATAAAAAGTTGTTCTTTCTGTAGAGTTGTTGCTTCTTTTAGTGAGAGCTGCATACAAGGTGCTATTTATTATTGGTGTTTGTCAGAAATATCAGACACACACAGGGCTTGCAAAGAACGTTTTGCCCTTAAAGTTAGCTCAATTATAAATATCTGCAAAGATGGGCTAATGCATGACACATCCAGCAGTACTGAGCAATCTGATATTAAACTATGTTGTGGTATACAGCTGAAGATTTTGTGCATAGGCCTGTGTGGCATAGTAGGTTTCTGTTTGCTTTTCATGTATCTTTTTCTGTAAAGGAATCTTTGTCACAAATTCAGGATCCAGCAACTGATATTAAGCGTGCACAAAGTACCATTTTGCCTGAGGGCCAACAGAGGGTGCTGGAGTGATGCAGCGCTTAATTTCTCTCATTTTTGTTGCTTCTGGAGAATAAGGCACATTTTGACAAACCTCTTAGTTGGCATGTCTTACTGTAACAGCTATGGAGTTAGTGCATTTTTTGTACCTTTAGTATCATAATTTTGATACTTCTAAAGATTGTTACATGATATGAAGATTATTTCAGGAATACACGTTTAGCAAGAATATGTACAAGAGTAATGTGTACCTACTTAGGGCATTTCAAAATTTTCTGTACTACTAAAAAAGAGACAAATAAAAATTCTCCTTTTTCAGAAGAAAAAGTTGGGCACAGTGGAAGTATCAATTATTTCTGTGACTTGTGTAAATATGTTATTGTATATATATTATTTAATGAGGCTGATGGAGCAAACCACAGATCTGTGAAAGTCATGGTTTGATGTAAATAATACCTGGGTAGAAACAGCATACTTACAATGGAATTGTTCAAGGAGAATGAATAAAAAGTTAGCTAGCATATGACGAATCATTGTGCAACACTTCACAGTTGAATGAATTATTTCCATACTATACTTTATTTCAGGTTCCTCATTTTTGTCCTTGTTCAGAGTCTGGTTTTCCTCAGTTTGTAGAGGAGACTGTGCCCTTTGCATACTGGACTAAAAAGGTGGTGTGTCTGCACAGGATGGCAATGTTTAGCTTGAGACTGCTTGTTTCAGGTTGTTCCTCTTCTTTGAAGTAATGTCCATGAAAGTCAGTAATTACACTTTATTACACTGTGTCTGGTATGGAAAGCTCTTCCTCCTCCTCTACCAGACCATCCTCCTCCCCCAGAGCACAGGATAATGGCTTCAGGTTACCAGAGACTGAAAAGTGCATTTTGTGACAGGGATATACAAAAGTAGGTGATTGCTTCTAACGTGCAGTGTCTCCTTACTGCGCAGGTGTGATGTATGATGCCTAAATCTGCTCTCTTGCACTGACAATGACAACCTGAAGTATTCCATGTCATTGGGATTTCCTTTTATGATTTTAAAACTTGATAACCCATTTTTGTCCACAATTCTTGTATCTCTCTGACAGCATCTTACAGGAGATGAAAATAGGGTGGTTTCAGTAACCTGTCAGATCTATTGTCTGTCATTTCTTACATTACAAAACCAAAATGCATCTAAACAATAGAGCCTTATCTTTAATATGCATTTGGAGTATAACTTAGAAAAAAACACTGAAATCTGGAGAAATTTTGAAGGAGCAGGTCTGTGACTGTCCTGTCTCTCTGAATGACTTCACTCAGATGCCACAGTTAGATACTCTTAACATTCAGGAAACCTGATAAACATGACAGAAGAGAATTATTCAGACTTACAGTAGTGCTACTTTAAGTGTGGACAGAGGTATTATTGTATTTTTATAGACATCAGCTGCAAAGGGCTATCCAGAAGGATAAAGGCACCAGAGAAATCAGGATGTATAACCCCTTTAATAATCCATGCTGAAGTGGCAAGGGTGGTTCCTGTTGTCAGGGGAAGGGTGGGGAGAGGAGACAGGTTGTAAAACACCCCCTTATGAGATAGGGGACTACTCATTATCATTTGTTAATATCAGCTCAGTAGATCTTTTAATTACATGCTCTGTCAATCGTTTCATGGAGCTGAACAAGTCGAGGGGGAGATGGACTGTCCTATTTGCTGCCATGGATCTGGATTGTGCAGGTGGAGATACACTGTTGAAGAGGCTGCCCTGACAGCACTGTGGCTGTCCAGAGAAGTGTGTCTCTGTCCTTGGAGGTGTTCAGTGCCTTGGCTGGACAAGGCCCTGTGAAACTGTACTTCATGTTCAAGCTAGCAAACAAGGTGTCTTCCTCATGTCACAGATGTACATGGCATCATCGCTTCTTGAGCTCACAGAGAATATTCAAACTGCCTTCACAGTAACAAGATTGAACTTGGACTTGGCAATTCCCCCTCTGGGCATACCCATCATGGGATAGTGCTCTCCCTCCCAAATGTGGTATCTGCATCTGCTGCCAGTGGTTTTGCAGTGGTAGTCTCAACATCAGAGTCTTTTGGCAGCCAGATGCCTGCATTTGCACCAAGCAGGAATATAATGTTTCCTGTTGTAATAGGGACCTTGCAGCAGGACCAAATAGATACCAAAGTGCATTCCTATTTCCAGCCCTTTTTTTTTTTCCCCATAGGCACCATTTTGTTTGCTTCTGCGTAAGGAATTACAGCATAACTCAGTTTTGGCTGTTGCTTATAGCTTCTGACCAAAAATCTACAAAAAGAAAGGTCTAGTGTCAAGTCTAGTTTATAGTTCATATTTTCAGTGTAATGACAAGTTGTAATTTAAAAAATTTATGACATTTGTATATAAATTTTTCTCACTTGTTTTATGTCTCTACCCAAGAACATGAATCCTGGCAAGAAAGCATGCAATAGTTCTTTTAATGGCATCTGTTATGAAATGTTTGGTACATAAATACATGTTTTAAGACATGGAATTGTTTTATATCTTTTGTTTAATCTAGGAGCAGTAATATTTCACACTATCCAGGTGACTGAGGGTTGGCTTTTATTTTTCCTAGGTAGTTGTGATGGCTCACAAAGCAAAACAGTGATCTCCAGGAAGCAAGCAAGATAGCATCCAGACTGCTTGCAGTTAACCCATCTCTGCCTGAACCAGAAAACTATTTATGAAGATTACATTTCAGAATTGAAGCATTAAGAAGGATCACTGCTGGAAACTGTTGCTTCAGGGAAAGGTAAGACTTTGCATTAATTATGTAGTCATAATGGATTTACATGAGATTTTTCTGGTAAGACTGATAATAAATTCTAGGTATTAATGCATTTCTTTATTGAATAGGTTTGGCAACTATTCTAAAATTTTTAGTAAATAGTTAAAAGTCTTTTGCATAGGTATGAAGAATATAAAACACGTAGATCGGTATTTGGAAGCTCATGTATATGTGGTTCTTACCAAAAAAGATTGTGAGCATAAATTTAAATATTTGGCAATAACAAGTTTTGGGTTCTTATGGCCTGACTTTAAAAATTAATTACAAAGATATATTAAGACTATCACATGTGACATGAGACTGTGCATACTTTACTACAGATATTTGTAGAGTCTTTATCTTAATGTTGTTGAAAAGTGGCAAGCCATCACCAGGAGCTGAAGAAACTTGTGGCTTTTAACAAATGTGATACAGTGCAAGTGTTTAGTTAAAGCCTTCCTGGGGCTGAAATTCCTTATGACAAAGAGTTTGCTATATTTAGTTTTGTAAATGCTGATACGTTGCTGGAAAACAGATGAACAAGCATTTTGCACATGTACTAATTAAAGGATATAAAATAGCTGCAATTGCTGCCATGCATTTATATACCAAGGAGCCAGGGGAAAAGTATACAGCAACATGAGTGCATCAGTGTCCTCTTGAGCAAAACAAAGCCTTTCTTTTCCTACTAGAAAGAAGGTGGATTGGTTTTAAACTACTGTTAGGAGACAATTAATTTTGCTGCATAATCGGCTATAAGCCACATCAGGTGACCTTGTTAGCAGAATTTCTCCTGGAGTGCTGGCTTCTATAGTGCTCCCAATTCCATTCCAATGGGGGGGGGGTTGAAATATTTTCTTTTGCTTTTAAAGAGCAGTACTGTAAAGACTCTTGACAGGGTCACAGCCTTTTCAGTGGAGTAGTTATGTTATTTTCTTTGTTGATTGCTTAAATACAGATATTTCTGTTTCAGCTTTCCTAGATTTTTGGATTATGCTTTTCAGTACATTGGGACAATTATTATAAAGCCATTTATTATTCGGTGCTTATTTTATTTTGATGTAGTGTGGTTTTTATCCAAGACAGTGCAAATCAAAACAAGTAAAAGCATGCATTTATGCTGAAAAGTACAGAGATCTGTAAATGTGTGATATGTGTTCTGGACCTTTATGATCACTGTGAAGATGGTTATTTTCATTGCCTATAGATAAGTTGTTCTGTACATCAGTGATGTGTATCTTACAGCTGATGTGAAAAGAGCTCCCTTTGGCCAAGGCTGTGAGTTTGCTTTGGCCAGAGGTGGGGCTGGGGACACACCTGCACAGCAGCATGTCCAGTTTCAACCTGGTGCATTGTTGGAACAATAGGAAATTCCCATGACAGTGTCTGAAGGGTGTGAGGGAGATACCTACCTCTTGTAGAGCAGTGCAGCCCCAGGAGTGCAGGGCACGATCCCCAGTGCTCCAGGCACGAGACTGAGCACGTATCATTGCATCATGTGAGCCAGGAGGGAAGGAGTGCCTGGTGACTCTGGTCTGGAAAAGTACAGCTGTTGGAATAACAGGCTGGTAAGCTGGGAAATGCAGGAGCTGTTTCCTAGACTACCTTGCAACTGTAATTCTAAGACTTCCAGGTTTAAACAAGCTCAGAAAATACTAGATCTGACCACTTCAGGATTAGTTTACCTGTTTTACTGTGCCTTCAAAGAACTGGTTAATACTTATGTTTCTCCTTCATGAAGCAGTTTGAGAATATACCCCCTCTCAGCAGTTAAGCTAATGGCTTCTGGGTGGAAATGGTATCTCATGGCAGCAGGCTTCCCACTCCAATGAATACAAATTTGGCATATTAGCAGGTGTCTTGTAAGTGTCCTTGAACTCAGAGAAGGAACTATGTGAATATGCAAACCTCTTTGTGGGATTTTATTTTCTAAAGGGAAATGAGACCAAATGACATAACGAGCTGTTGTGAAATGTCTTCTACAGTTTAGAAAAACTCCCAGGGAACTGAGGAGCTGATTTAGTTCCATTTAACTAGAGCAGTGTTTTTTTTTAATCACACTGGTTGCATGTCAGAAAAATTAGCAGTACCGAAGTCTGATGAATGTGTGACCTATTATCTTCCCACAGATCTCTCAGGTTTTGGAGGATGACAGTGCTGGCCTCAACAAGACAGTGGTAGAGAGCAGAGAGATAATATCTGTTGCTACTCATAAATACAACTGCCTTATTTTCCCCTATTTATTTAATACTTCGCTGTAAATTTATGCTATTTGTTTTGATGATATTTTAATAGTATATGTGTTGAGCTGTAGATGGAAATTAATTAGCTCTGTGCCTTTGGCTTTTAGAAGTAACAAATGAAAACTGTGCATTTAGACCCAGCAAGGCATGTGACAAGCTATCTGGCAGTAATCTAGGAATGCAATTAATCGTGATCGTGTTTAATTAGCACTTTGTTTGCTAGGCTAGAGTTTTAAAATTTTGCATGGTAGAGATCTCACAGGACTGGTTCAACCATAAAAGTTCAACTTTTTTTTTTTTTTTTTTTTTTTTTTTTTTTTTTTTTTTTTACTACTTTGACTTCATTTGTCAAAGTTTTAAAAACTTCATAATTTCTTCACTCAATTATTTGTGAAGCCTGTGTTACCTAGGAAGGTCCTGATTTTTACTTAAGTTCTGATAGCAAGCAACAGTTTACTGAGTGAAAGAAAAGTGCAGATTCCAGCAGCTGTAGGTTCAGGAAGTTGTTCTCCATTTTGATTTCCCTTCTTGGAAAGCCTGGCTCTGTGGAAGATCCAGTTCTCTAACTGCCTAAATGATGTGCATGTATACATGGATTATAGTACTTCACAAACTGGAGGATGCGATATTTAAACAGGTCTGAATGATACAAGAAAATAAATTAGACTTAAGTGCCCAAGAATTGAGAGGGAACACAAACATAGCAGTAGTTTAAAAAAAAAGCAAGAGAAAAAGGCCCGGAGAATGAAGAGCTAAAAATAGACTTGTTTTGTTATTTCTAGGCATTCCTGCTGGTTGCATAGAAATCACTGAACTTAAAAGGTTGTGCTACCAATGCTCAGTACCTCTCAAGCATTCATTTTAATCTAGTGCAGAGATCCAAATGAAGACTGACACTTGGAATTTGAGGGAGGCAATATAATTTTTTCCTAATTAGATATATCAGTGTCCTAGCTTGAAATCTGTTCTGGGAAACATATCAGCATCATGCATCATGTTGAAGCCAACAGTATTGATACTGACCTGAATCAGGTGATATTTTACAGCTGATAGGCATTATTTAATATTGCCTAAGAGTGGATTTTGATTTTCCTTTCATGTTACGGAACTGTAACAGTTCAGGAAAGGAGTTTGTCAATATCAATTCCAGAAGAATTCTTAAGAATCTCTATAGCTATAAGATGTGTGAGTGCTTAAGTAATTCGGTTTTTGCTTTAGCTTTCTAGTTTCTTAAAAATGGGGGTGGGTGGGGAATAAATAAAACAAAGTATTTTTCTTTAAGAGTGTGTCTAGCATCAAAGATATCACAAATAGGCAGCAATTCTTATTGCAACAGCAAATACTGGAAAAAAAAAACCCAAAAATATCCTCACAAGATGAACTACAAAATCACAGACAGTATGCTGTTATTTCTTAAGTAAATATTTTACCAAATAGGCTTTTGATACAAGGAACAAGATGTGCAAGGAACAGGATGTGATACATATCCAGTACAACATTTTAAACACATTTTAAACATCCTGGCTTTTCCCTTGGTTATATTTAGATACAGCTTAAATGGTTCCACTCAATGTTGTTTGGCTTTGATTAAAACAGACAACATTTTACCCATGTAGGTGACTTATCGGGGGCTTTTTTAAGTGTAAGCAATTTTTTCTCATACACATGGTAGAATAAGAAAAAGGGTTTTATCCTCCATTTCCCCCTACAGAGAGATGAGCTAAAAAGTCCAAAGGTACAGATATACTACTTTTTCTTTCAGTGCTGATGTGCTATTTTGGAATATGTGCTGACCTACTTTCTGTGTTTCCAGAAAGCAAGCTGAAAAATTTTCGCTTAGGCTGCAGACTTGAATTTATTTTTCAGTGTATTTTTGTACATACTTTCACACAGATATGCACACACACACACATTGATATTGTGGGGGTTGATATACAGTAGCAAATCGAGATTGTCAATTTTGGTACAATTTCAAACTACTAGCAGCAGAAATCTGCTGCTAGACACCTTCCTTAAAATGATTTGACAGAAGAATATTTTCAGCCTAGTGGTGCCATTATTTAGAGTTACATCATAAGACAGAAAGTTTTCAGTTTCCAATTTCAAATAAATTTGATACCTAAACAGAATAATCCAAAATTGCAGTGAAAAATGCTGTAAGAATCTCATATCCTATTTTTTACAGTTTCTTCAGCATTGTCTTAGACATTGGAAGATAAAATCCCTTTGAATTGTTTACTTTCACTCCATGCACTCTGACCATCAGAGGGAGTTCTGCTCATTAGTTTGCCATTCCCAATTAAAATAATGATACATGAAGCTTTGGAATAGTATGAACAAATTAGGAGAAAGCAAGTCATGAGAGATGAAGCCCTGCTCCGTCCTCTGCTTAGGGCAGAAAAAATGTATCAGTCTTGGCAACTCTGTGCTCACTTCTGAGCTTTCCCCAGCAGAGAGTAGCTCTGCTGGTGGAAGAAAATTCTTTTTTAGTGTATTGTCCTTCACTCACAATTACTGTAGTGTAGAAGGTCTTGGTGTGGCATTCCTCTCATCTAACCTGTGTGAGAATTCAAAGGGTGAGCATCTGCAAGTCTCAGTAAAAGGCTGCAGTTAAGGAGGAAAGACAATTTCCACTCTGCTCAGGCAGAGGAGATGAATTCTGCCTTGCAGAGGTGCATCCTTGTCTCTCTGTTCACTACAGATAGGGTTTAGACTTTGGCAACTTGATCTTTGAATATGTGCAGCTAGGTGGGGGAAATGCAGTCTCCTTTCTTTGTATATACCACAGTATCCTGATGTTCTGCAGGGAAAGGCAAGACAGTGTAAAAGAGGCCTCAGAATGTCATGAGTGGTAGGTCTGAATCTTCCTGCGACTGACAGGCATCTTACTTCTCTGGAAAGTATTATGGCCTCCTTAAGCTAGCTGTGGGTATGTTGTATGTTTCTAAGACATTTTAATTGCTACTTCCCTTCTTTAAATTTACTGTGTATAGCTTAAAGACTATATACAGTAGTTTTTAAAGAAACCCCATCTTTCAAATCTTTGCTTATGGTTGATATTTGATATGATTTTTGGCTCTTTGGGAGAGTTAAGAATTCTACAGTTTCATAGCTTTTTCATATTGTTTTTCAGCATTTGGATGATGTAAAATTTTCACTTGGTAAGTATCCTCAGCAGTTCTACTATTTTTCCGGGGGTCTAAAACTGGTGAGATATTAGTTAATACTCAAATTAGATCAGTATTACAGCCTGATAGTCATATGTGAATTGCCTTGTTAAGTGCTCATGGTAGAAAAAAAAACATGTTCTTAATGTTGTTACATGGAAGGTAACTGGGCATAGATAGGTTGCAAATACAGAACTGTTCAGGGTGGTAACTTGAAGGAAAACCAAGGGGCAATTTAAGAAGCTTCTTCAGCTTAGCTGCTAGTGTGATGCTACAATATGGTGGTACCAAAATACTGTATCCAGTGCCTGAATGTTTTGACTTAACAAAGAGGTATAAATAAGGGAGAAAGTTGAAAAAGGAGGCCTGTGGAATTTTTGAAGGTCTGGAGAAGAAAAAAAAGCAAAGGAAAAACTTTTATATTGTGAGGCTTCAAGAGGTCAGTTGTGTAAATTTGTAGAACAGAATTTTGCACAGTGAGTTAATCATCATCTATAAATTCTTGTGTTTTAAAAAACCATCTCAAAGCAAGGAAATTCTCAGCCTAATAAGTAAAGGCACCTGAATGTTGAAGCTGAACTAGCTTCACACAAACCCAATTTTTCTCAAAAGAAGGAAATATCAACATTGGAATAGATGAGTTGTAGCATCTTCTGCCATAGAAGGAGGGATAATCCTATGATTGCGGGACAGGCACTCCCAAAAGCTAACTTACCCTTGCCCCTATTCAGTATATTTAGTGGAGAGGCAAAGGTTATTCCCAGCTGTAAATCCATGGCTCTATCCATGGACTGTAAAACAGGTATGGAAGAATAGGCTCTCAGACTGAAATTAGACTTTGTGATTTAATTCATGTGAGTCCCCAGAACCTTCCAAAAGCCTATCCTTAGCTAGCAGGAAAAGCTTTGCAGCCTCTGTATGCAGTTGGTCAGACCCTGGTTTACACTGATCTCTTGGTTTTTGTGTGCCTGTGCTGTATTCTCCCCCATGCAAGATGTGTCCTGCTTGTTCAACTAGAGAAACTCATCTGGAAATCTCATTTCTGCTGAAGTGTGATCTGAACTTCACCCATTTCTCCATGTGCTTCCAATCTGTGTAGGAACCAAGGGAATCTCAGGTTCTTTAGGTGCCGTTATTATTATTTTTCACCCTCCCCAAAATTATTTGTTACATTTGCACACCATGTTAAAAGAGCTTTTCCCCTAATACTTGCTGTTTGGAGTCAAGACTTGGAAAGATAGACCCCAAATAATTGTCTCCACCTAAGAAAGATAGAAATTTTACAACCAGCAGTGCAAAGTGCCATGTCTGGCCCTTGCTCTGGTACTTTTTCACTTCCATACCTGTGATATGTTCACAATGCACAGTCACTTAGCTAAATTCATAGTGCTGACATGACAGTAGTGCTTAACCATAGAAAGGTAAGGGTAGTGACTCCTAACACAAACTGATTGAAGGATTTACTTTACTGATACAAGTCTTCCTGAAAAGAATTCATTTCTTCAGGGAGTATTTTAGGACTTTTTATTGCATGTTTGCATAATTGCAGAAGGCTTCAAGAATGTGTTTGCCTGTTCTAGAGACTGGTAACAACTTGACTTCCCAGAGATATGCCAAATCATGGCGTTCTTTGCTATCACAGACATCAGTTCTTCAATTTCCTCTTGAAACTAATCTGAAATGTCAGAAAATTATTGTTTATTCAAACTGTGTGTTTGACTGTCTTTGAATCTGGATTAATTTCAGGATTTTCCTCCTGAGTCTGAAAGCCCTTAATTAATTAGCCAACAGTCCAGCTGAAAAATGTATTGCTCCATGATATTTGGCCACCCACCTTTGTTTCAGAGTTATAAAGCCTGGAGCTGAACTTGGAAGAAGCATGAAGATGGTGATGTGTCATGCACCTCCCTGGACTGTGGAATGAATTACTGGAAAAATTCAGTGGGAGCCTCACTAAGTTTTGGGAGTGTTTCAGGGTTTATCTCTCTTGGCAAGCTTTTTTTGTCTCCTAACTAAGCTCTTAATTAACTTTAGGTGAAATAAATTCCTTGTTTCTGGAACCTTGCATAAAGATAATGGTAGAAGACATGAAGGAGTGAAGGGTGTTTCCTTTTCTTGACAGACCTGACACTTGTGTGGATTAAATGTTCACAGTCAGTGGGCAAACTGAGTTTTGAGTTGTCTCAAAATTCGTACTTGCTGCAGGGAGTGTCTGACTTGAACTAGGTTATTGCACATTTCATTTTACACTAATGCTGTGTTTTTCTCAGTTGTTCTCATTCATGTTACTATTCAAAATAGGGTTGTGCTGTCTTAGTTTAAAATTTAGCAGTTGCACAGCTGACATTCAGGAAAGTAACTCTCCTTTTCTGTTGTGTTGTTGCAAGAGCAATCTTTGTGTCTGATTTCCACAGTGTACAATAGTTTGTGTGTATGTTTATCTGTGTATTTGGTGTTTATCTGGAAAGCCTTGGGCCACTGCAGCACCTTGAGCAGCACAACCCCTAAGGGAGCATCTGCTCAGCACAGGATCTTTCTTATCATTTTGACTATTTAGGGGACTTGCAAAGGAGACACAGCTACCCTCTTCTGCTAATACTGTTTTGAATGCATTCACTGTTATTCTTGCAAATTATTTGTCAAATTAGCCTAAATTGTATTTATCTCATGCCTGTACAGAGTCACAAATAATCCCATCCAAATTTTAAAATGTTTTTCTGTTTGTATTAATTGAAACTGTGTCCACTGGGTTTTAATATGAACGTTAATGGAGAAATTGAATAATCAATATACCTATGTAAGGTTTTACTATATGTTAAATATCTATATATCTATATATAAAATGCACAGGCACACTGCCTTAAATCTAGCATTGTCCTATAGGCTATATAAATTGAGTCATATTTATGGCAGCGTGATAGAATGTAATATTTTTCCAGTCCTGTCTAGGAATAATATTTCAGGCATTATTTGGAAGCCATCTTATCATGCGGCTGATTCTTCAAGAAGTCAGAGGAAAATAATCAGTAAAATTGGGAGTTTTAATGCCATTGTTTAAAATGGTGATGTTCTTTAACAGTTATGTTCTCAAACATCTCTAGTAAACAGGGATGGATGAAAGAATACCTGAAAAAATCTCTGACTTCAAGTAAATCTGTACAGCATTTCTTATTCTTCTTTTCATGTTTTGTGGAATTTTCTCTCTTTTTCAGTCTCTAAGCACTTGGGATTTTTCACTCACCATGAAGCTTGCTTTAGGGGTCAGGCCGTGCTTGTGCTTGCCAAGCCGTGCTCGCTGTTGCTCTGTGGCAGCACTGTGTGTGGCAGTTACTCGCTGTTGGCCGCTGCTTCCTGTGGTTTGCAGACCCCGAGTTTCCTCACATCCTTCCCATTCCCCGATCCTTCTCACATGCTGGTTGTCATTTTTTGTCTCTAAGTATGGCAGGTGTGTGTTGAGGGGAGGGGTGTGAAATTTGCATGTACTATTCGGGTAGCTGCTCCTTTCCTTGCTTTTTCTCTTTCTTTCTGTGACATTGTAGGAGAAGCTCCAGTTTGCTTCTAAATCCATATTTATGAACTGGTGTAGAGTAACTTTCCCTCAGCCATTCTCATTTTGCCCAGGCAATGATTTGCTTACTGCAAATGGGAGAAGGAAAAGAGGAGAAGAGAGGTGTGCATAGAGAGGGAGTAAGCTGGTGCACAAAAAATGCTTATATTATAATTGACATCCTGTTATATTATATTTATGTTATAGTTATAATATAACTGACATATCCTACTGCATTGCAGTGTTAGGTGCAATAAGAGGTCCTTATTAATACCGTTTAAAGGCAAAATAAGTATTTATAAGAAAAGTATTTAAGTTTAATATTGTTCAATTGAACAAGGACAAATGTTCAGCTGTGGGATTTTTTTTTCCTGGAACTGGAGGTTTTAAAGATAATTTACACATCCTGCTTTATGATGCTGTAGCAGTGTCACAGAGATTCTTGTATACTGCTGACTCCTGTAGCAAAAGT
Organism: Melospiza melodia melodia; assembly: GCF_035770615.1. Classification (NCBI taxonomy): domain Eukaryota; kingdom Metazoa; phylum Chordata; class Aves; order Passeriformes; family Passerellidae; genus Melospiza; species Melospiza melodia. The sequence goes on from NC_086195.1 coordinate 84,215,288, forward strand.
TGAAACTCAGTTTGGAGTTATGCATCAGTCAGACATTTAGAGTTGTTTGGGATGTGTTCTGGTGTTTCTAGAGCTCTGGTCTTAGGTGGAGTGCCTTCATTTTCATATTGATTGCTCTTGCACTTGAGATGGTAATCCTCTCTAAAAAGTGCTTTTAAGTTCCATACATGGTGGGTTTTTTCCCCTCTATATCTGTAACACTTTTTTTTTTCAGAAGCTGAAATGCTGTTATAATCTCACACATATGTGCTAACAAAATTTATTTCATGTAGAATACTGAACACTCAGAAGTGGTTTTAAATAGAAAATTGTCTCTGAAATCTGTAACCTTCATATGCATAGTTTGCTCATAGCATTCACTTTCAACATAGAGGGCAAGAGTGAAACCATCTGCCATGTTTATTCAGGACTAATACTACCTTATACTGAGTAAAATTCCCTCAGAGCCTCAGGTCTTTCTCTTACCACTGTACCCAGAGCATAGGCTTAATGTCCCACGTTGCAGTGGAACAATACCACGCATGATTTTGTGATTGCAAGTGTTACTATTGTGCAGACTCTGGCAAGTTCCACCCTCAGCCTTTGATCTTTGGAAGACGTTCAGCCGCTGCCACTTGGGCAAAGCCACGTGTGCTGACAGCTCTGAAGCCATCTGCAAGGAGCCCTGTCGGCTAGCTGGGTGCTTGTGCTGTGCCTCTTCACTCTACCCTGGCAGAAAATGCCTCTTTCCTGGGTTGGGAGAAGGACTGACTTTCAAGTCCTCATGAAAATAAGGCTGCAACAGCCATCGTGTACTGGGAACGTCGGTGTGAAGTGAAATTATTACAAATGGACATTTGCCTATGAATTGTTCTGCCTATGAAATGCTGTGACTTAAGTCAGGTTTCTGTTTTAATAGGGGACAGGCACATTATAGATCCAACAGTAAAAGACTAATAGTATCTTAAGAATCAGATTACAGCTTTTTGTATGTTGTTAGCGAGAAAGAATATGACTTCAAATTAATGGTGCTTATCTTCTTTCAGCTGAAGGACAAAGCATTTGAAATACTCAGCCAAATCTCTTATCAGTATTCATCTATTCAAACCAACATTCCAGCATAGAAAGCAACTCTGTAAAAGCTCTCTTCTTTTATTCATGTTTTATCTGTTAGTATTTGATAATTTGAAGAATCATCTGGGCTGAAAGCCTACTTCTCTTTTCTGTAGCTCAATATTAAGTTATCTACTACAAGTTAAAACCATAAATATAGTGTGTGATATGAACATCTAATACTCTTATTTAGCTTCTCGAAGGTCAGGTGTAGCCTGGCAACTGAGTCCTATTAGCACAATTCTGTGAGCCAGTGTTTGCTACAGGGTAGAGATTAATGTGAACCTAAAGTGATGTCTTTGCTTTTTTTAAGATTGTGACCACAATCAGCATTAATTTGATGACCTTTTCCTCTTATACTCACTTCCAAAAAATGATGCTTGACTGAAGAGAGATTTTTTTGGCCGCTAAGGCTGTGCCTAGTCCAGACTCTGCTTCTAACAGCATTAAACAAGAAGAAAAAGGTTAATTCAAGTAGGGAACTTGTCAGATGTTCACATCCTATGGATTAAGACAACCAGGATATTCCAGAAAATTAAACAAATACTTTTTTGAGCAACAGTTGGAGGATTTGAACAGCTGTGTATTTTCCTCATTCCTTATTTTTTATACCCTTTTTTCTCTTCCTTTGTTGTTTAGCTTTTCTATGTGAAATGCAAGACAAAAAAAGTTAGAGACTCCATGGCACAGATAACTTTTGAGATCTATGACTGTTCTGCTATGTACAGGGTGTGAGACCTGGGTAATAAGTGCTTATGGGGAATAAAAGAACAAGATTGGTTTGCTAAATTGGTGTGTGCTTTTTAACAGTCTCCTTGGCAAGCAGGTACACTGGAATATTCAACTTGATTTGTAACAACTTCATTTCTTTAAATGTCTGACACCTGTAAAATGCACTGAAATTAGTTAAGTAGCCTGAGCATTGCCTTTATAACCTTATTTTTACAAATATTTTAAGGTGTAACAGTTAAAATTTTTTTAACCTGGCTCAGTCGCAGAAAGAAAGAATTAATATATTCCTGTCCTGGATGCTTACTCTTGTCTTCCTGTCCTTTGTGGCAGCATACAAATAAATACAAATAAATAAATAAAAATAAAAATAAATAAAATAAATGCAAATAAATAAACAAATAAATAAACAAAAGGCAACCTAGGTTTGTGCCATAGTTTGCTGTGCAACATCACAAAGTGGGTGCTGATGCAACAAGGGGAAAAGCTCCATAGGCCGCAGGCAAGAAGGATGAGGTTTGGTTGAATAAACTGAGCTGGTTTAAAGTGTTAGTAAAGCTCAAACTTTCCCTTCATGCCTTTGCAATTCCTCCAACATATATGGCTTAGAGGCCTCGTCCTCCCTCCAGGTACCATTGTGTCCTGGTGTGTGTGGCATGGTGGGAAGGACCATGGATCCCTGTACGCTGATACAGAAGTTACATTACCAAACCAGACAGGAACTCATTGCAGAGTTGGTTTTCCTTTTCCATAATACAGATTTTCTGAGCCAGCCTGCATGAGGAAACACACTGAGAACACTTTTTAGAAAAACTTTTTCTTGCTTCTGCTGATGATGAGCCAAATATTTCCTCAGCTGAAAAGGGGAATGGCAGCTCTAATGCAGTCATAACAACAACTGGCTCACTTCACAGGAAATATAAGAGGATTTGCTGCTGTATTATTTTTTAAAAGCTAATGATAATTTCCCCAGTGAGAATTTTTTATATTATTTTTGGACCAGGCTGATTTTGTAGCTTCCAGTCTGTATTTCTGCAGTATTATCCAAACTGAAATCACACATCAGTTATCTTCAGCACTTACTTCAGTCAAAATAATTAGTAAGAGAAACTGCAGACCCTGCAAGTGGGTAATTTGCTGGAGGCAAGGGGAAAGATGTTCTGATTTAGCCTTTGACTGAAATAGATAAACCAAATGGTTATTATGCTGACCTTTTAAAATCATAAAAAATACTGAAATACACCAAACCTACCAGAGAAATCTGAGGCTTTATAAACCTTTGCCAGCCTTAAAATGTAGCCGAATTATGATTCCTGGTATTTGTTTTCTGTAATTTGAGCACTTTCATGATTTAGTTCTGAATGTAACACATGATTACTTTCCTGTAGTAATCTCTTCTGAAGGATCTTATGTGTTATTTGTCCTTTGACAGGATATGTAATAGAGTTAAACTACTAAAGTGACACTTAGGCATCTCATTCTCAACAATTTTCAGACATCACTAGAATTCTCAGTTTCTGTTTTACCACTGCATATTCTTTTACTTTACCTGCTCAGGATTTTCAGTTTTTGGAACAAGTGTTTGCCTTTTTTGATTTTCAGTTCTGAAGGCATTTTCAAGAATGTGTTCTAGTGTAGATCCTATAAAAGGCAATTTGAAAGCTGCTCTGGATTAAACTTTTCATAGATTCTGGTGTATGCTGACTTGATCAGGAGTTTGTACCCTTGACAGATTTTCCCCATCTGAAAGAGTATGACCACTACACAAATTTGAGTGTCCCAGCAGCAATTTCTGTTGGAAATGTTCCACTTGGCATGAATATTCATTGGGCTGGAGAAGGTAGGATTGTGTGGTGCAGCAATTGTATCACTCAGTGAGAATATGGGACACTCACTTTCAAGTCACTCTTCTAATGAATATTTAATTATTTATATGTGTTAGAGTTTTTTAAGCTGGAAAAGTTCTGAGCTGTTTTCATATCTTGTAACCTAGAGCTTAGATCACTTGCTGAAGATATTGAAATTTTATTTAAAGCTTCCTTCAAATTTTCCTTTATAGCTCCTCAAAAGTTAATTCCTGCATTTTTTATTTCCCAGTCTTCACACCTGGTTCAAGTATATTTATATGCTCACATTTAAGCATCTTCTGTTGTTTTGAAAAGCATTTGATGAATTTACTTTGGTTAACTTGGGCTATTAGAAATGGACTAAATATTTTTATGCTGGTTCAGCCAAAGCTGAAAAAAGAAATGGAGTTGTAAGAGAAGGTGAAGCAAGAAAAACTTCTTGGACATATTTTTCAATTAACCGGGAAAAAAAGGATGAGATACACAGGTTTGAAGGATGTGAATTAAGTATTTTGTCTCTAATGATGAAAACCAGTGCGTAGAGGGATTTTTAAAATGTAACTGAGCAATTTAGACACACAATTCCCTTTGGTTATAACCTCATTCTCACCACCTAACCTCTTTTGGAATCCAGTGGAATTTTGAAAAGCTTATTTCCACATGTAAAAAGAGCTCTCATGATCCCTAGAATACTCAGCAAGATCAGAAATAGTCTGTTGGCTATCTACATTTAATGTTCATTTGGTTTAAATGATCTGTCTGTTCATGCAGGGTATGATTTCTGACTCCAATGTATTTAAGATTGGATCTTTCCATTCATAATTTCTACTTTCAGCCAATACAATTTAATTCCCAGAGGACCGAGACAGAATCTAGCAGATTATTTGCATCCTCAATAAAAGTTTTTTAAAAGCTACACACTTTATTATATATATATGTCAAATTTCCACTCTTCCCTTCCAAAAACATGTAGATGAACCATTTATTTTTTTCAGTCATAAAATTACAAAAGGTTGTAATGAACTTCACACAAAAACTGTGTTTGGAGCAGCCAACCTTGTGATCATTACACCAATCTTACAGTGTAGGCTATCTTTAGGAAAGTAATTAAAGCATTTTTGGTGTAATTGTTTTTAAAAAATTAAAGAAATCAAGTTCTGTCTTCAGTTGCTAAAATCACTTTTCTTTAGGTATCCACAATTGAAACATTATTTGAATGTTTCCCTTTTGAATTACCACTCTGTTTATTCACTTTGCCATACTAAGTGCTGTTTTTTAACAACAAAATGCATATAGTCAGAAGATTTGTTTGTTTTGATTTACTAATTCATTTTGCCTCATTTATGGTAGAATTTAATAAGAAAATTAGCAGGTGAATAGAAGATGTTTCATTTTGTCTTCTCTGAATATTTGAGAAAGGAAGATCACATCTGGGGGGCTCAAAAGATTTAATTGGATTAACTGGAACAAAACAAGAAAAGTACCTGGAGTTTTATTTAAATGGAGAATTTACAGACCATCTCTGTCATACATGTATTTAAATGTCTTATTTTTACTAGTCAGCAGTTACATAGAGAGAGAAATTAGTTACACTATCACGTCTTTGATTTCTTCAGTAGGAAATAACATTATTGCTTGTTGAGGAAAGAAACCCCAAACTGACAGTTGTGGCCATAAAACCCTTTGTGATCTGGATTGCTTATCAACTTTCAAAATGGAAGTTTTTGAAATGACAGGACTAAAAACCCAAACATACTGTGTGGGTAGTGCTTTTCACCTGACAGGTCCCTAGGCTGGCATCTAGAGTTTGATGGTTTGTTTGGGTGTTGTTTTGTCATTGTTTGTTTGTTTTGTGTGTATTATTCTTGTTTGTTTGTGGGTTGAGGTTTTGGGTATGGATTTGTTTGTTTGTTTTTCTCTCACACTGTTTTCTTTTCATAAGGTTAAGCAGCACCTGTTTAACTTGCCAAGTTAATGAACTATTAATGAACTGACCTGAGAAATACTGTGGGTATAATATAAACCATACTAGCGCTAGACAGTGCCTCATATTAAATTGTATTTTCCACTTTGTAGAAATTGCGCTGCTGAGCTCAGGTTTGCTGAACTTCCTAATTACCTCAAAAGTTTCAAACGAATTATTTCAGCCTGCCTCCTCCCTGTGCTGTTTCACTGCTGCAAGGAGGGGCGATGCAGTAACACTACACCTGTCCCAGCACACGCCTCTCAACCTGCTCAACTTCCCCAACGGGTGAGTAGAGCATGAGAACATCTGAGATTGCTGGCTCTGTAACCCCTGGTCCCGACACCCTGGGTGTGCGGGCTGCCTTCGCGCTGGGGCGGCGTTAACGCTCCATCATGGCACTGGATGACAGCAGCTTGCGCTCCAGGACTAAGAGTAAACTTAATCCCCATCACACTCGTTATAAATCTGCAAGACGGAGGAGCCTGCCGCCAGACATCCTGCTAGAAAATGATTTTAAAGGAAAGTTTCAAAAAAATATTAGGAATGTAGACCCTATACACCCAAGGCGCTCTAAGAAAAGACCTTCCATATTTTCAGGTAGGAAATGCTATTTCAGTAGCATGTTAGCGCGGTGTCTTTTAACCTTTTTGGTAACTGAAGGATTCAGCACTGAATTACAGTCAGAGCTTATTCTGACTGTAAAACCTAAGACAGTTTTCATGGATAGATTTAATCAAGTGACATTTATGTTAAATTGTGTCAGCCATTAGCTTTTAAATGAGGGAACCAAAGAGACAGCCTTCATGTTTTTGATTGCATGTTGCTTGCTTGAGGGATTTTTTTTTAATACTTAGCATTTAAAGAAAGCCAGTTGTTTTTCCAGAGCTTTAAACTGCATTTAGCTTAACCCCACTTACAAGTAATACAGACAACAGCTGCAGTGTAAGAATCTCTCTTGCTGCTGTAATGCTGTATGTCATTGCTTTTCTGGAGGAGAGTGGTTTGGAGAGTTCTTCAGTCTAGCAGATTTTTTGTGTCTGTAGCCAGAAATAAACATCACTAAATAATCAAATGCATGCTTTAAATTCCTGGTTTGAATTGGAGCCTGTAATGTCAGGAGTTAATAATTTAGTTTAACTCCCTAGTTGTTAAGAAGTAGGAACAAGGTGTGAGAGCTGAAGGCAAGCTGGAATATTTTGTTGTGTTGTGCTTTTAAATAATTTTAAATATGCCTAAAAATAGGCAACAGATTATTATGAGGACAAAGGATTTGTTGGAAAACAATCAGGTCATCTTTATGAGGAGCACTTAAAAGGTTCTAGGGGGGAAAATCAATACCAGCTCATCCCCACTGAAACTGAGAGCGTGTTTCTGTGAGGCGATCAGAGGAAATGAAAAACTCTGTAGAAATAAAACTCCTTTAAATTTAAATGTCTCCCTTTCCACATGAAAATCAGGGTTTTCGCATTTCTGGGGGAATTAGTACATTCATACAGATCTTTGATGAGTTGTGAAGTATATAAAATTATTTACATATTCATATTATATTCCTTATGATAGCTAAGCTTACACAGATACCTTTTCAACAGCTGAAACACCAGTGATGGAGTGAGAGTACAACGTCAAAAGACAACACAGGACAGCATTGTTTGTGTGGGATTTAGATCCTCTATTGAACCTTAGTTAAGGTAGTTGAAATATTTCAACACCTCAGGAAATAAAGCTGTTTTCCTCCTTCCTATTCTACTTCTCTAGCTTAAAAAAAATACGAAAAAGTCTTAGCAGATCTCAGGTCAGATGACTCAGACATGCCCAAGGCTCCTGGGCTTCCCAGTGCCTGAACTGTCTCTTCCTAAGGTGTGATATGGTCTGTTGGTGACTCTCAAATCACATTCTTTTGGATAGGATAGACCCTCTGGATCTTACCTGACTTTGTATCTTATCTTTATCTCAGTTGCCACTTTTTACCTTTTCTGCTTCTTAATTACTCCATGTTTGTGAGCTTTTTCTCCTGTAATTTTTCTAGGGTTTTTTCCTGTGTGTCAACATTTTTGTTAGGGAAAAAACATATTAAATATGTTTTTGGCCTTGTGTTTGGTCTTCAAACCCATACTCTGTTATGCTTACCCGGATTTCACCTTTATTCTGTGATTTTTTTTTTAAATGCAGTTCTTTCTCTCAGCTCTGTTTCCACCCTCCCAAATGACCACATTAGCAGTAGTACTCCATTCTTTGTGCTGTGTCAGGCATGAGCACTTCAGTGCTGTTGGTGTGTCTGGAACACTGCCATTATGCTTATGAAATCCACTGCAGATGTGTTACTGTACACTCAAGGGCACTTAACTCAAAGATAATGCAAATTGATTCCTATAAGCAACTGATGGAGCATGATGGAAAGATGGGTGTAGCCTTTCATTTGGTAGGTCAGCAGTATACATGGGAGAAGCTTTACTTGATTTGCTTTTGGAAACAGGTTAACAAAGTACACTTGAAGTCCTCTAGATCACTGTCTTTCATGCTGTAAATGTAGGTTAGAGTGGAAAATAGTACAGAATATATAATATAATAGAATCAGGAAATGGTCTGGGTTGGAAGGGGCTTCTAAAATCCATGTAGTACAGCCACCCTATTGTGAGCAATGAGATGTTCCACTATTATCAGTTTGCCCAAGGCCCTGTCCAACCATGGATGGATGGATGGATGGATGGAGAGATAGATAGATAGATAGATAGATAGATAGATAGATAGATAGATAGATAGATAGATAGATAGATAGATATTAAATATAAATATAAATAAATAGACAGGCTTGCTTGGCAGTCTTTTGGATGGATGAATGAAGAATTTGAAGAATGTGGTAATTCCTATTTCCATGTTTCAGCCTAATCACCTATTAAAATAAGGATTTTAAATCTGTATCAGATTGACTCTTCCACATCCTTCTAATCCCTGTATCTCTGCTAAGTAACACTGTTAGCTGATCTTGTATTTAGGACATTGTTGCAATTGAGGCTGAAGTCAGGGATTTGTTTTCTTCTATTCTGTTTTACAGAGCTTTACTCATTCAGTAGTGAATAGACACACCAAGGCATGTAGCTGCAAGGAAATACATCAGTCCATCCATTGGGACTCTTGTTGCAGTCTTGGTGCAAACTGAGGGAGGGGTCTTGCATGCAATAGGCTTCTTTTATAATTTTTTCTTAACTGTGGTAGCTGGAAACTCTCTCTTTAAACATGAAAGCTGAAACCTGAGAAAAGTGAGTTGTCTGTCTGTCCTGCCATCGTGAAGTTAGTCATTCATGTATGCCTAGACAGGACTGTCCAACAATGATGTCATTGGGTTGTTGTGTTCATCCCCATATGGCAAGGGAGAGACAGAAACTGTGTGCTGAGGAACCATGGCATTGCCCAAGGGACACACTGCACAGAGATAACTTTTTCTTCTTTTACAAAACACCTTATTTCTTCCTGTTCTTTAAATCTGAAATGTTTAGAGCTGCTGTATACTTCAGGACTTGGTTAATATCAACTGCTATTTATATATAAATTTTGATTTTTACTATTACATGGTTATGCTTTAAAACAAAAATTTAAAAAAAGGCACAGGCACAGGGGAGCATAGTCAACACTAGAGGGCCATTTATTGCCAACAGAGAGGCTCATCACCTTAATTAGTGGAGTTTGTACAGATCTTCTGATATGCTCTCAGTTCAGCATACTCTCATGGCCATGACTGAACTTCACTCTGGCAGGACCATGCAAGAAAATGAACATGTCTAAAAGTGCTAAAAAATGTAAAATGGTCAAGTTCTGCTTGGAAGCCATTTGTATTGTGAGCTAGGGATGTTTTTTTAATTAAGTACCATTAAAAATCTACTTATAGTACAGCTGTTAGTATCTTGTAGGCTTTTTTTCCTTCTCCTTCATTCCTTGTTCATGTAGGTAGTCTTGATGATGCTTGCTCACTGATGTGTCAGTTTTGAGGAATGGAAGGTGAGAAAAATACCTGGGATTTTCTGCCTCTCCCAGGACCAGGCATGCCTTCATTTCATGGCCATATGCCTGTGCCTCAGGTGTTGTCTTCCCAGCCAAAATTATCTTTTTGTTTTCTGTGGGACAGCACATGATCACTGCTTTGGTACAAGCAGTGTGGTGTTGCTGTGAGTTAATGTAATGAAGGTCACTGGTTAACAGTACTTTACAGAGCTACTCAAAGAATGAATGCAGCTTGCTAGTCTGTGATTTTACAACTGAATAGCTAGTATTTTTTAACAAATTCAATGTTTTTGTTTTTTTTTTCAGTGAAAATATTGTCGCAGTTAGAAGTCTTGAGGTACTCTCTCAAAGCATTTCTGGAGTTCAAACCAGCATACAGTCTAGCAAAGTCACTTTCTAAAATAAGTAAGTTGATTTGATGCCATATTTGCATGTAAATTATAATAATGAAAAATAATGAAAGAAAGAAAAGGTTTTATACATATGACAAATCCTTAAAAGTTATTCAACGGTGACATGAATAAATTATTTCATTTCCCATGAGTCGTGCAGCTAAGACAGCCATACAAATTACTTACTTTTTACTTTTGACTGGCTGTGTTAATTGGGAAAGACTTGCCAAAATCTAATTACTTTTAATAAGGATGCTTAAAGTCATGGGTACAGTATGTGTCTTGATTCAAATGAGTAATAATGATCTGTGTTCAGTATTTTAATTTGGTGAAGATTTGAATATCCTGCCTCCTCTGTGAATAAATTGGACTGCATGGCAATGATGTATGCTTGTGATCTGCATATGATAATTGCTGTTCACTTATGGTACCCCTGTTGCCATTTGGGAGATTGACCTGTGTTGGTGCTGCACTTTACAAGTATCATCCAGCAGAAGGAAGGGAAGAACTTTGTCCCAAAGTTTTTCTCCTTCCTGCCTGACTTGAAAACGTTGGATTGGTTTCCCACTAATACAGTTACCAAGACCTTCTGCTGACTGAAAATGCAGAAAAGGGAGGAGTAGCAATTTTTGTTATTTGCTGTTCATATTGTAAGGTGGCATTAGTTCTGCCTTACTGGCTTTTATTGAGCCTTATGCTCAGATATGCCATTGGTGCATTGCTGATTGTGTGTCCACCCACTGATGTGGGTAAGGGGCCCACTGCTTCATTGCCAGAAATTTTATTACTGATAATGTCTTGCTTTGGTCTGGCCTTTTTCATTTTTGTGGTCTCATGCATGAGAGAGATCATAAAAATGATGATTTTTATATGTATTACTGAATGTACTCTTCAGCATTTTAATTTGTGCATATTTGTATTAAAGTGACATTTTCTTTAGGAAGGATGGGTTGATGATTCAGAGAAAGGCTCTGGATTTCTCATGAAGTCTGATGTAACAGATGTATGTCAGACTTGTTTTCTTCTTGGGTTCAATGGCATTTTATGGAGTGGGGAGAATGATTTCCAAATGTTCTTGTAAGCAAGTGATGAAAATGCTGCCTCATCTTTAAGTTATATTTAGGATTTAGATGAGGTTCTCTATGTCCTTTGGAGAGTAACTTGAACATGGAAATGAGAGAGAAGGTGGGGAGGAAAGTGAGGTTAAGATAAGGAAGGCTTCTTTTGCTATTATGGCTTGGATTTTTGTGTTTTGATTTATTGTTTGTTTGTTTTAAAAACTGTCTAGTTGTCTCCTAGATTTAAATTGCCACCATCAGTTGTTAGAGATGTTGAGACTTCTTGAAAGTTAAGACTCCAGTGTTCAAGTGAATGAATCCCATTGTATTACACAGTAATTTACCCCAAATCTTAAATGTCTAAGGATTTGTAGACTTCATTTGTGCTGAAAGACATTGTGAAGCAGTTACAGCACTTGCATCCTGATTTCAGCACAGATTTCTGTGTGTGCTGCCTTAGAAATAGCATGTCGAAAAAGAACTTGGTTTAGTAACATGGTTTGCCAGTTTTACCCTTGGGCTCTTTGCTATATCCTTTCTAGGGGGTAATGATTAAAGTGTAGAGGAAAAATCTCAAAACTTCTGCCAAATGCTCACCTTCTGGAAAATATAACTGTTTTGGGGGTTTTGTATGTTTACATGGTTTTCAAGAAGAAGCATTGAACTAATATTCAACACTGGTTATATCTCCAAAGAAATACATTGATATATAACATATTGTATTTTAAAACAGAAGCCAGGATCCTAAGAAATGCTAGCAAAATAGGAAACAGACAAAAATATTTTAAAATGTTTGAGAATAAGTCAGTCACTCTTTGTATCAAATGGTAGTGGCCTTAGCTACATTTCATGTGCAGTAAATCTATGAGACTTTGTTGACGTTATTTCCAAGTAAATCTTTCTTTGGCCATCAAGAGGCAATAGAACTGTTTGTTCTCTTTATCTGATTTAAGATGCACTGTGAACAGTGCAAACACCATAAGAATATGCCCAACTCTGAACTCTGGCCCACAGAGATGCATTTTTGTGCTTATGGATTGGAGAGATTGACAATATTTTTTTTCATAGAGTTATGAAATATATATTTTAATGCATGGGAAAGAGACATTATTTTTGAAGTCTTACAGTAGTGCATCTGCAGTAATGAAAAACTTATCAACCAAGTAAAATGTATTAAAAGAATCAGACTTAAAGGTTGTCATAATGGCTTTGGTTTAACTTTCTGGCTGATACTCTTTTCCCCTCCTGAAGAGCAATCTTCACATAAGCAAGTGTAGACAATGACATTGAAGCATGTTCTCTTGGTAATCTGGTGGGTCTGTGGACTGCATACAAATCACTCAAAATATACTTCTTCTATAGTGCTTGTTTAATTTTAGATACGTCTGTGCACTTGTTGGGTGCATTTGGCAGGTAACTGACTTTCAGATATTTATACTTTACACATTGACTTGGAGCATAGTGTATCCAAGTTAAATCACATGATAATCTTGGAATCTCTGAAATAAAAAGTTGCGTATTTTTCTTGGTTTTAATTTTTTTCCTGTCTTACTGTACCTGAAGTTGAACTACAACCACAAGAAGTTTAGGATTTTCTGAAAGTACTTGCTGAATTTCCAGAGGTAATTTTAAAAAATCAGTATTTTATTAATCTGGGTGCTAGACTATTGTGCCTGAAGATTGGTGTAGAAAGTAGAACTCATCTTAATTACAAAAGACTACTTAATGAAAAAAATCTTAGAACATAACTAAAGTGAGTTGGAAGTTTTCTTTTTTTAATGCTTCTCATGATAAAAAGATGCCCTTAAGGATGAAATCCTTTTGGTACTTCTGGTAAACCAGCCATAAGCAGATAGATGCTGAGTTCATATACTTAGATTTTTGTAAAGAACGTACTCTCATATTCATTTTCTTTATTGTTATCAAATAAGAGTGGTTATTTTGGAATGTGGTTTTTTATAAATTTTGGGGGTTGGATCTCAAATTAAGAACCCGACATGAATAGCTCAGGACAGTCTTTATTATATTTGGAGTTTTTGGGAAATTGAAATTGCAGGGATTTTCGCAATATGATATCAATTTAAATTCCTTTGCTCTGGATATACTAATGTGTAGCTGCTAGGAAAAGCTAAAATGCAGTATTATATTTAGATACACTTTCAAAGACCTGAGAAATGTCCGTTCATGCTTTTAAATCATATTTTAGGCTGTACTTAAAATTTATTAAAATAAGCAATCTTTTCCATCTATTACTGGAAGATGTTTCTGTTTCAAGGAAAAAAATGTCTGTAGTTATGCAATGTATATTGTGTGTGAGACGATCCTGTGGCTCCTCTTACAAGGACCTGTTGTGTAGTGGGCTTTTTATGTATTTAGTTGGTTTACAACTGCTTGAGGGTATTGATGTGACTTTCTGTGGGGTTTTGCTCTGTGTCTTTGGAGTTACTGTTTCATGTTGTCTATAATGGGAACATGCTTTAGTTGCAGAATGTGTTAGAGATTATCTCTATGGTTATCTGTATGCTCAATTTGTTGTGAATTATCTGCTAGCAGAATAAACCTTTTGTGGGGTAATTTATGCTACAAACAAACTAAGGCTGGCACAATCATTTTTAAGCCTAATCTTAAATCTGTGTTTTGGTAAGGAGAGGGACAGTTGACAAGTGCCATCTTTCTCACTGTAATCTCATTTATCGTGTATTTCCTACTTCGTTTAGGATCTTTGAAGTAGGCAGTCTCTTGCTGGTCTGTCCTCTCCTGTTCTTCTTATGCAAGTCAGAGAAATCTCTCTCTACCAAATTGTTCCATTTCTTCTGCATTTTGCCTGGATAACTCTCCTAGCAATTCTCAGACCCAGTTCAGAAGTTGGCAAGAGCTGAGGAATCGAGAGAGAGCTGGATTTGCCACCAGAAATTAGGTAATGTTTTGCTGTACACTTGTAGGCTGCTCCATGGCACCATGGCAAGAAAACAGCCCCAGGGGTTCAGGTAGGCATCCATGGGCCTGCAGAATTGAACCACCAGTCTGTCCAGCAAGACATAACTTTAATTACTGCCATTAAAATTCAGCTCCAGTTTGTTCAGTGAGTCACAATAAAGTGCTTCGGATCAGACTTGTTTAGGACAGTTACTGACTCCTCTATAGAAAATCATTCAAGTATTAAATTTCCACTAGTTGCTGAGGCTCGGTTCTCTAGCAAAAAGTCTAATCTGCAGCAGAGGTTTTACAATTACACAAAGATGCCAGGGTGAAAGAAGGATGACAAGAAAAGCAGAATACCAGAGACTAAATTAAGCTCACAAGATGGAATTTCAGGGTCTGAAATGTAATTTTCTGCCCAGTGAATTGAGGATAAACAAAACAAGTCCAATTTTAAATCTGTTCTGGAGCTACAAAATCATCAGTTCTGCCTTTAGAAGCTTGTAATAATGTAATTTAAGTGTAGATTTGTCATACTAAATGTTGTTGGACTCTTAAGTAAGAGTAGTGTCACAGTTAGTTCTTTATCTGGTTTCAGGGTTAAGAATGCTTCTGCATAACCTATTGTTATATATTTATTCTTCCCACTTGAAAGCCCATCCTAAAATAGGTCTCAGTGACTGTGTAAACTTCACCCATCAGCAAGGACAGTGATGGTGATGGAGATGGAAAAGGCCCAGGTAGTCAATGCTGCCTTTGCCTCAGTCTTTACCTTCGGGAGATATTCAGGAATCCTGGGACCCAGAGACCAGTGGGAAGGCCTGGACTAAGGCTTTACCCTTGGTACAGGGATAACAGGTTAGGGAACATTTGGAACAAGCTGGACATCCATGGGACAGGATGTCCTGACAGGATGCAACCCCAGTGCTGAGGAAGCTTGCTGGCATCATGGTCCAACCAGTCCTGATAGTTTTTGAAAGGTGAGGGCTACTGAGGGAGATTACTGATAACTGAAAGAGACCAAATGTGACTCCTTTCTCCAGGAAGGGCAAGAAAGAGGATCTGGGAGCTGCTGGCTGGTAATCCTCACCATAATCCCTGGGAAAGTGGTGGAGCAAATAATCCTATAATCCATTTCCAAACATAAGAAAAGTAGATGACTGGCAGCAGTCAGTATGTTTGTATGAAGGAGAAATGATGCTTTACAAGCTCAGTAGACTTCTAAAACCAGCTTGGTGGATGATGGAAGATGAAAGGACACTGTTTGTTTCAACTTTAGAAGGGCTTTTGGCAGGATCTCCTTGAACATCATCATAGACACAATGATGAAATACAAGCTCAATGGGTGAACAGTGAGGTGAGTGGAGGGCTGAGCTGCCAGGCTGACTGGGTGGGGATTGGCAGCACGAAGGCTCACAGGAGATCAGTCACTAGCAGCATAGCCCAGGGGCTGATATGGAGCCAGTACTGTTTAACAGGAATCTCATGAAGCTCAATGAAAGGAAGAGTCAAGTTATTAGAATTTTAACACAGTTTTGTTTAATGTTTCCCCTACTGCTTCTACAAGTACTTGGTTTCACTCTGTATTACTGAAAATCTTGCCAGTTCTCTTACTCTGCTTTCCAAGATTATTATACTTGTTTAGGCATTTCCTCATTATTCTGTTCTTTGACAACCTTTCTCACTAAATATTTCCAGAAAATATAATCGACTTTTTTTGTTGTTTCTTTATGTGGAAGATAAATGTAAAAACTGTCAAGCAATCCTATAGGCCTACTTCATGGCATGTAGCCTTAAAATGAGGACCATTGTTGCAGGAGTTGCAGACATCCTTCTTTTCTTAGCTCCCTTGCTTTCCTCCACTCCTGATACCTGCAGAAGGAATAGTGGAAGTAACTTCCATGAACATTAGCATTGCTCCTTTCTCACAGCAGAGGTCCAGAAGGAGCAGAGTTATTGTCCTATAAAGACTGATTATCACTATCCATTCTGGTTTTTTAAATCTTCAAGCTCATTTTCTGACCATGCTTCTTGCAATTAGAGCTAAAATGTATCTGTTCCTGTGACAGCTGCAGTTTAATAAAGGCTCAGCCAGAAAAGTGGCCTGGAAGAATGTTGTTACTATAAAAAGCAGTACCTCTTATAGGTAGAAGTGCCTCTTATAGGTGTTTGTAAATGCGTATGAGCAGTTGGGAAAGCTATTTAACCATGTAATACCTATGACAAGCATGTCTCTGATTTTTTAAAACAGGTTGGGGTTTGGTGGTTTTTTTCCAATTTAGAAGTATCATTTTCCTTTGCTTCTTTCCGCCACCTGAACACCCATCAGCCTCATTGCATTGACCACTGGGGATACACATAACCTCATTTGAACTGAAAGTAATTAAGGTAAAACTGTAGCCCCAAGACACACCTGCTACTCTGCACACCTCAAACTTCTGCTCCTTAGTAATGCCGGCACAAGGAGACCTGATGGAAATTTTGGGAGAAAGAGAGGGGATGGAAGAATTTCACAGCTCTTTCAACAGTAGCACAATCTCAGGTTAGCTTAATCAAACAAGAAAGCACACTCTGGGTGAAATCTGCCGTATTATCAGATGGGGGGAAAGTATCCTTCTGTTCTTGGAGAAGTTTCCATTTTAGAAAGGTTCTGCGTGTGCCGATGCCACGTTTTTAGTTCACTGAATTAGTCAGTAGCTGGCGATGACCTGCCTTGATCTGCGGAGGAGTTCATGCAAGGTTCGTGCGCTGGAGCCCGCGGTGAGTGGGGAGGATCCGGTGTCGCTGAGCACTGGGACCCGACTGAGCACGAGCTCAGGTTCCACACCCAGCACTGCCTCCAGCTACACTGAAAGGTTTCAAAGCAGGTGAATCCCTGTTGTTATTTTTTTATGATCACCGTTCCCTTTTGAATTAGGTTGCCGTAAAAGTTAACTGGATTTTTTCCAGATCCAAGCGCCGTATACAAATGAAAGTATTATGTCTCAGTGGATTGTTTTCAGTTATATATTCTATATTTTAGATCTCACTTCACAGCTGAGAAGCCAAATCAAAGATGAAAAAGAAAGAACTATTTTCCTCTTCTGATCTGGCAAAAAAAAAAAAAAAAAAAAGGAGGAGAGAATAAGATCTGCTAATTTTAACAAGTTTAAAAAAAATTAGTTTAGATTTTCAAAGCCTTTAATGATGCAGTGGACAAACAAGTACATGGGAGTTAGATACTTATCCAGATTAGACACTTCATAATATACAAAGCAACTGTTAGATGTTTCAGAAGCTAAATGCCTTTGAAAATCTAGGCTGTGGTGACTCAAAATCATTAATCATTTTAAGTGTATTTAAAGCAACTGTAATTACTACTGCCTTTTCTAGGAAACTGTTGAATTTTAAATGTGGCATCTTTTTGTGCTTTCTTCCTTGTACTGAGCCTAAAGTACTTTCTTTTTCTTTTCGTTAAAAAAAAAAGCAGATTGTATACTTTGTTTTGTACATTTTTTGCTAAATTGCAGTTTCCATTCAAATGTAGCATGCAAGAAACCTTGAATAACATAACCCTCTTAAACAGGAAGAAGGTCATTTGCCTTTTTCCAACATAAGCAGGCAGGTGTATTAGACCTCATGTCTCTGGGAGACCCAGGACATTTTTTGGTTTAGCAGGAAGGGATGGACTCTGAAGGATATAAAAGACCCAGTTACAAAGGCTGCACTTATATTTAACTAGGCCTCTCTGGGGACACTTGTGCTTCTGAAGAATAGCAGCAAGTTGGAGGATGCTGGAGCTCTTCAATTGCCTGTGCCCAGATTGAAGCATTGCTGTCGCAAAACCTTCACCACAGCAAGGGAGAGCCCTTGAGCAAGTGCTCATCTGTTAAAAAATGCTCTGTTCAGGGGGAGAAAAAAAGCAGGAAAGAAAGATTGTACCTCTCAAATTGACATCTCTCCTGGCACAGATTACTCCAAAAGATAAAACAATACGGACTTACAGATAATGTTCTAATTAAAAAAAAATTAGAAGTCTTGCTTCCCATTACATAAAAAATTACAGAAAATATTTTGCAAGTCAGAACAAGCATTCTTATGTAAGATCAGTCAGTTTTCTTTTAATCCAAATTGTTGTCTCCTATCTAGCCAGCATCTAAACACACTGTTGTGCAAGTTAAGAGTATTATATAGTAAATTCCAGACGCTGTGTCTCACCAGTGTTTGCCTAGGAGGGTTATGTGAAAAGTGAATTCAAAACTACATAAAACAAGACATATTCCCTTCAACAACTTTAGGATTTAGGATTGAGATGGTTTCATGACATCAATTCTTGAAAGAATGGAGAAAATAATTTTGAATAATAATGGGAGAGCACTAAGCCAGACATTGTAACTGAAAGGTATTCACATAATGAGAAACAGAAATTTCACTGTAAAATCATATGGCCTGATTTTTCCTGACAGTACCTCACAGCACTGTAGTCATTTATGTAAAGTTGCTGTGAAGTAGCCAGTGGCTTGAGTCGTGAAGATTTTTGCTGACAGCTATTTATGTTTACTTTGGATATTCAGAATATTTTCAAAGGGATGAAGGGCATGGTGACAGCCTAGCTGTTAAAGGTATCAAGTGAGCTAAGAAGTGTATGTGCGTGTCCTGTTTATAACCTACAGTCAGGGAAAGAACAATTTTATTTTTTGGTCTACCACCTAGCATGACTTCTGAGGTAATCCTGATTTTTGAAGTTTTAGTTCTTCCCACCTTGAAACAAAAGAATTATAAAATTTGTTGATGTTATCTATCTTAGTCAATAGGTCCCTGGTCTAACTGGAGGTAGCACTGATCTGAGCTCCCTGAACCTGAGCTTTATTAGCACCTCTGAGTAAAATGAGAAAAAACCTCTTACACTGTAATGAGCCAGGCTCCAGCTATTCCAGGCACTTCACTCACAGCAGGGGCCTGAGTCCTGGAGGATGTACAGTCCTGTTTGTGGTGGTACATGTCAGGGAAGTACACATAAAGGAAAGAAAATTGATGGCAGTGATATTTCATCATTTGAAAAACTGGCCAGCTAAATCTGATAGTACTCAGTTTCCCTGTTGCAGCCACATAATTCTAATGCAGCTGTTGCAAGAGGTAGGATTTTTCTGAATCATTGAGAGTGGACACTGTATGCATAAGGCCCACCTGAGGAGACTGGAGGTGTTTGTGTTACAGGGGCACGTGTGCCAGCTCAGACCCGAAGCCTGGCTGGTCTGACCCTCTCTCTGACAGTGGGCAGAGCCTGATACCTGATAGGAAGGTGTAAGAGGCAGCAAATGCAGTACAATCTGATCCCATGTCCATCTCATCTTGATCTATAGTCAATGGAAGCTCTTTGAAATCCTTCCAACATTTTTGTTCTCATTTTTTGAGAGAAGTAAAAAATTGACTCATCTGCTAAGGCTGATGTTTTAGTGGAGCAAAGGGACATAAGCAGAAGGATACCTTTCTGCAGAATAATGTAAACATTGAGGTGTGAGTATCAAATAGATCAGCCAGAAAGGAAGAAGTGTTAATAATTGAAGACAGAATGAGAGAATGGAAAGGAAAGTTTAAAAAAAGAACAAGTAAGCAAGTAGCCTGTCACTGCACCATCTTATTTAAAGTCAGGGAAAACTTTAGGATCTGCTCTGGCAGAATTAAGAGAAAGAAAATATATCTGTAAATGTATTTGAGATTCAAGGAAACATTTGTGTTAAAAATCACATGTAGGAAGTGCATTGAGATAAGATCTGTCTGAGGGATGGATTAGTATTAGAGAACAAATTGGAGCTACTGCACTGAAAATTCCACCTTCTAATTAGATAATCAATGAAAACATTATACACGTGCAACATGTTAGAGGGAGGTGTCTTGTGGAAAATGGATATTTTGAACATGTTTTTCTTTAAGGGAGGCAAAACTAAGGTGTGTGATATAGTTTGTTTGGTCCGGGTGCCTTGGTTTTGGCATCAGGTCACCATTCTGAGTGGGTACACACCCCCTCCTTGTGTGTCTTGCTTGCTTTCTGTCACATCTCAGGCACCTCTCTGAAAAGGTGGGAGCTTTTCCTTTCCCAAGGCAAGTTCCATTCCTGGGGAGGAAAGGGAAAGGGGACTTTTCCCCAGCTCCATGGCCCTGGCAGAACAGGGGGAAAGCTGTGCTTGAAATCCCAGGCTGTGTCTGAGAAGAAGAATGAGGAGAAACAAAGCTGAGAACTCTTATGATCTCAGCTGCAGTAATGTGCAGTAATTGTGAGCTGTCCCTAGAGACCCTGTAGGAGCAAACAGGTTGCTTTGAAAAATGCCATGTAATGAAAAGTCTCCCTGCCCATGGCAGGGGTTTGGAATAGTCAATCTTGAAAGGTCCCATCCAACCCAAACCATTCCATGACTCTGTGAACATCTAGGAATGGGCATGGTCCAGCCCTTGCCCTTCTGGCTTCCACCTCTCTGCCCTCCCAAGGGTAGAAGACGTTCAACTGCGTGACAGAAGGGAAGTGGAACAGGGAGTTTATGACTTACTATGGCCCTAAATTCTGCAGTATTTGAGGATTCAGTCTATGCTTTGTGGAATGAGGAAATATGTGTAATAGCTTGAGAAAAAGGGAGAACCACAAAGTCTGGATTCCCTCTGTCCTAGACCTGGTACCAATCTCTTACGAGTAAATTAGCAAATACAAATTATACTGTGAGTGTGTGGGTGGGGTTCAGTTACTTCATCTCATCTCTGAAACAGAATGACAGTCACCTTCAGTGGTGGTTTGGAAACTTCCTGCTGTAAGGAAGTTCTGACACCTCATGCTAGAATGTTTGGGGAGTGTGATATATAACCTTGTCTCTAAAATGCAGGTAAGGATTTGTTACAAAGGGAGGAATTTTATAGGATTTCAGCAATGGTAAAAAGTTTGTTTAGGGATGGTTCCTGGAAACTTCAGGTGAAGAGCAGGAACAAAATACTGACTAAATTATTCCTTTTGCCTGCTGATGCCTGTCGTCTGTGCTTGTGGGACACAGGCTGCATTTTGACATGCACAGCAGTATCTCCTGCATCAGTGTTGCCTGAGTCTGTGCCCCAGTGGTAGTGGTGCAGATTTCCTAATGGCTTTCAGGATGGTATCTTTGTAGCATATGCATGGTAAGTCTGGGCAAACAAAATTTCCTCCTGGCTGGCAGATGCTTCCAGACACTGTTCATCTAGGAAGAAATTCAGAGGTGAATGACAGAGTCCTAAGAGGACATGTCAGTTTGACAGCTCCAAAGAAAATTCAAGGGAAGAATAATAGTATTTTGAATCTCTAGGCATAATTCCAACATTCACCAATTTCATCCTCTGCAAAATGCCTAGTAATAATTTGTCATTTATAGATTAGGCACAAACTCCTTACAACCTATTTCATTACTCTAATGAATTTACTACACAAGCTGAGGATGAGAGCTGGGTGATGTATGACTCTGTAATGTATCTATGAAAATATGTTGTTTTGTTCTATTAAATACCATTCAGTAGGTTTCTATTTAAATATTGTGTATAACTGTACCCAAGTTGCCTGATGCCCTTGTTTCCGAAATACAACATGTGCTTCATTTCAATGCTGCTGTCTTCCATTTTGACGCAGTTTGTGATGTAAACAAGCATTCCTCGTGCATTATTTGCTGTTCTCTTGTTTCTGCCTGTTTTGCTTCCCATCACTAGGTGGCAATAGCTGAACAGCCACTTACAAGCAGGAGACAAGACAAAATGGTGCAGCAAAACTAATGAGCCATAAACTAAGAAGGATTTCTATTACTTTATTTAGAGATTATCATATTAAATGAGATTTCCTTGATGAAATCTTATTTTGTGGAGTTCTTTCTGTCACTCTGTACTTTTAACTTGGATCATAGCAAGATGTTTGTTTTACCTTGTTAATACATGGGACACCATAGTATGTAAAATTTGATTGGTTTAGATACTACAATTTTGATCTTTGATTCAGCAGAGGACATTAGTTAAGCTAATGTATGTGTTATGTCATATCTTCCAGTCTCTGTAAATAGTTCCCATACCTTAGGGTATCTATAATTGTGCTAGACACCTAAATTTAGGCACTGGAATACCATTGAGCTATGACCAGCATCCATCTGAAAGCTGGCACAGTCTTTCAAGAGCAGGGCAGAAAGAGGTTCCCAGAGGAGGGAATGCGAAATCATGAATGCAATGCAGCCTATCCCAGGACATGATGATATCCTGCTTGTTTTCCTCTGTTAGGTATGTTCTGCACTGGAATCAAATGAGTCTGGGAACCACTCTTTGTAGGGTTGTTTTATTTTGCCCAAGAGGACTAGACTATGTAAAAACCATGAAGACACTGATAAGCAGCCCTTACTTATTCCTGAGGTGAAGAACTCCAGACAGCCTAACTTTTATACAGGCTGTACTTGTGTGAATCCAGTCTGATCCATGGAAATCAGAGACACAGATGTAATTCAACATACAATATTATTTGGCTAAAAGGGCTTAGTATTTAAATCAAAATAAGAAGGAAAAACTATAGGAAGCCATAGAAAATTATAATCATAATCATAATAAAGCAGGTTAAAGCCTTCAGTAGTTCAGTAGAGCTACTTTAGGCTTTGAGATGTGTCCACACCTCTGCTTGGAAGACAAAATTTGAATCTATATTAGCTTTGTTACTGTTGTCATCTACTGTTGGCTACTCTTTGCATTTAGCCTCAGATTCTGAGGAGTTAAGATTGCAAAATGCACATAGGCCTTTTCATACCAAGCTAAAATGAGCCCCAGAAGATTGTGCAAGACTGTGCTATATTCAAATCTCCATGTGCTTTTTTAAGGATTCCTGCAAGCATTGCTGAAAACACAGAGGACTAAACTGCCTGAATGACTGTAATAAACAGTAGTCACTAAAACTGTAAACAAAATTGGTACCTATGCTAGTAAATATTAAGAATCTAAAAATCTAGTTTACAAAAGTAGTTACCCTAATTATCATGTGTATACAATGAGGAGAAACAGGCTGCTTTGAGCAAATTATTGTGTTCTTTACTGGAACTCTCTGAACTATTGTGTCATGCTGGAGGCACTCACCTCCCAGTGTAGGCATCTGAGCTGGATGCCTCAAGATAGATATTGTGAATACCTCCAGCAGTATGTGGTTTTGTTATTCTTGTCCCTTTACTGAGTGAAAGCTTTGGAAGTCTATTTTTCAGATGTTTTGCAATGACAATAGCTGCTCACAAGGACATGTCTGACCATACTGGTGAACAGTGTCTCCCAGCTTCTTTTTCCCCAAAGTTGGGCATGGAAACTCCACAGCTCCAGATCTGTTCAGACTGAGAAGGGTACTAGCCAGGTAACCAAGGTTCCTGGGCTATTTATTTCCTCTGATCTCAGAAAACAGTGGGAGAACAGAAGGTGCTCAGTGCTCACAAATGTGGAGTGTGTGTTACATGTAGTTTAACAAACATTTAGTTTAAACATTGCTTATGGTAATCAGCAGGTAGTTCATCATGGCAGGCACATGAAAAGCCTTACATTTTGAATCTGTGGTTTCATGGTGAAAAAAAGAGCAACTGTTATTGTCAATTCCCATGTAGTAATGTCATAAAGAAGGAGCCCACTGTATCTGTAAATGTGTAAGTCTGTAACAGCCCTCATCAGACAATTTACTTTCATGGACAGATTTTGTATGCTCATGCCTGTCTGTCTTTCACAGCCTGGAATATGTAATTAAATTGTAAATATTGCAAAGTCAACAAAAATGAAAGTGGAAGCTATGCAATTTCAAAATTTCTTAGTCTTGTGAGCCTACCAAAAATAAGTTCAGAACACTAAATTAGAATGCTGATGTTTCTGCCATTTCTGTGTTATTCCTGTTTTAGGAGTGTTTCCAAAATATGAGTAAAATCATTATATATGGTAGATGTCTTGCTTGCAGATTTAGACTGGCAAATATTTAAACTTAATTTAGCATTTAAATTTTTAAAAAATATTTTGTGACTAATGATAGAAATTAGTAAGATTTTAATTGATTATACTTTTAATTTTAAAGAAGCTGTTAAAAGTTAAATTCTGTGTCATTTATATTCTGGGTGATACTTTTGAAAGCAGAACCAATAATGGAGGAGTATCATGCCTGAAGTAAATCTTAACAACTATCATTCTGTATGAACTCATTCATATGATGCCAAAAATATAGACTCTAAGAATGGTGGCATTTTTCCTTAATATACTGTCTCAATATATCCATTAAGCTTTTCAGTATTTTAGTACAGCATCATGCTGTCAGTGGGAACGCACAATAGGTGGACATGTTCTTCAGAAAATGGTGAGAGCAGTAAGATTCTGCAATTATGTTGTGATGCAATGCTTAAAAAAAGACCTACATGAAATTGGATTACTTTGGCTCCATATCACTTTGGAGAAAGTCTGTAAAAGAGGTGCAGGGGATCTGATAGAAGCTGAATGTAGCTGTAGCCTTTTTAATGTTACTTCACAAGGAACAGCAACTAGGTATTAGGTGGTACTTTAACGTGCCAAATGCAAACTCTTCCTATGGTAGTTGAATCCAGGTGTCCTTGGATGCAGTAGCCCATTTATTTCTTCACCAAATGATCACAGAGTCAAGAAAAGATTGTTAGATTGGTTAGACTTGGTAACTGGTGATGATCAAGTGGAAGGAACGTTACTGGATCCTATTCATACAAGTTGACTCAAAATTAGCAAAGATAGATCTGCCAATCTGAAAATACAAACATGAGAAATTAAAAGGAGCTGGATAGTGACAGTTAAGAAAAGTGCCCATGTGGGATATCTGAAATTTCTTTTACTTGAAAGCACCAAAACCAACCAACCAACAAAACCTTGAACTTTTCATTCTGCCTGTGAGGGACACATGGGACCCTCAGGAGCATGCCATGGAGCTAACAGGTCACCCATGGAAGCTGGTATTCTGACAGCAGCAGCACAGAAGATGAGCTGAGTAAGACTAGGTGAGGGAATAAAAAGCAAATGGGTAAACATCCTTATTCCTTTACAACTTCAAAACAAGGACATTGATTTTAAAGAGTCCAGTATCCAGTGAGGTTGAGAGATGGAGTAAGAACAAGATTTGACCACTAACTACATGAATGCTTTTGCCTTTAGTTTTCATTTTCTCTTGTAGAAAAACAGAAGTAGGAGGAGTAAGACAAACAGAACAAAAAATCATTTGTGAGGTGTTAAAAAACCCCTCAAAGATCTTCAAATTCACATTATTAAAACCAGTTAACTTCCCATTTATTCACTCAATGAAGAGCAGCCATATGACGTTGCAGCTTGGGTAATAACATTTTTGTTGAGCATATCAAAAGAGAGATTCTGCCCTGTAAATATAAACCACAGATTTGTTGGGGGGAAAACTATCTGCATCAACAGAGAGACTGCTTGATACTCAAGACTGAAAAAAAAATTGGTGAGAGATTATATTTAAAGGTGTGGATTTAATTTAAAATTGGATAAAGTCTAATACGGATTTAGGAAATACAACTACTTGCAAATTAACCTCCTGTTTTTATTTTCAGCAAGAGAGTTGCAATGAAATTAATTTATCTGTCATCTACAGAAAAGCATGTGATATAGCACCACAAGGGAAATTATTACTTAAATCCTTGAACATAGGAATTAATGCAGTATTTGTGAGGATGAATAAGGACTTCCAAACCTACTTGGCATTGTGTCTGGTGAAAAATCAATTAGTGGGATGGTGGAAAGTCATTGGTCTCCTAGATTTTGGAACGTCCCTTACTCGGTGTTAAGTTTAACTTTAATTGTAAAAGGCTGGATTGTGCTGGCTAAAACAGGATGGCACAAAGAGGAGGCTTTGTCAGTGGGGCGTAGGAAAGAAGGTACAAATGGGACAGCAAGGTCTCAATATAAACTGGGGATGCAGTGACAGCAGTGGGATGATAATTAGCGGCATAGAGAGGAAGAGCTGATCAGCTTTCATTGACATGGGGGGTGAGGTCAAACCTGAGATACTCTGAACACTTCTGGTTGTTCATGTCCATGAAAGGGTGTAAACAGGTTTTGAGTGAAGTTCATTTAGAAACTGAAAGAATGTTTACAAAGTGAGTTTAAACAACAGCCTGTCATTAGTGAGGACACAAAACCTTATCTCTAGATGAGGTATGTTTGCAGAAGACATTTAGCATACTTTCAGTGAGAACCACAAGAGCTTGGTCTCAGTGACCCTTGTGTTCCTCAGCTTCCAATCCAAACATCAAATATTCTGCATACTGAAACTAAAAGTAATGTGCAAATATAATTGCTGACAAAGTTTTTAGAAGAATGAGCAGCAGACAAGCTCTATTTTGTCTCTGATACTATAATTATGAAATGCTGCAGGATATTTATTTCACTAAGTGAGAAAAATAAGTACTGTTATTTGCAGGAAATAATATCTGGAAGGGTGATACCAAGAATATGTGAAACAAAAAGTACTTTGGAAACCGATTCTTATTTTTCTTCATTACCATTAAAATATGCATAGTGATGTAGTGTGATTATATGAAATAAAACCTTAGGAATATGGAAATTGTACCTAGCAATTAAGTATTTTGTAGAAAATACAGAGAGATTAAAAAGCAGTGAATTGCTTCTGCCTCATTTTTCTTATGTGAATTCAGTTCCTTTTTAGAAACCATTATTCAATATAAAAATTATATCAAACTGAGTTTTCTGTGGCTCTTTCAGAGGTGAATACAAAGCAGTGAGCTCTCTGGCTTATTTGGCGTTATGAATCCAGCTTGCTGTCTCTCATCTTTGTTAAGGGAGGGAGGGGGGGAGGCAGAAAAAGTGTCAAGAAAAAAATGACAACACGTTTCTCTGTAGCAGTGAAAGGAAAGCAGAAGCAGCCAGTCTGCATGCCGTGGGTTCAGTGTTCTGGAAGTGCTTCTCTTGTGCAACTGGGCTGAGGGAGAGCCTTTTTTCCTTCCCAGCGTCACTGCAATCAGATCTATGGGTGCAGCTCCGCTTTGCTGCAGCATGATGCAGTTGTGTGTAGTTCAGCGGGCTCCTCTTGGAAGCAGGCGGAAGGAGAGCAGCTGACCAGAGCAGGCAGACGATGTTCATTAGAGGCTGCTTTCTTTCCCGCTGAAGCTCAGCAGTACGTGCGAGATCCCTGCAGCTGCAGAAGAGACGCCTTCGGTGAGGCTTCCAGTTGCCGCTGGGTTTGCGAGAGGAGGTGCACGGGCTCGGGCTGACAGGCTCTGATGGGAAAGCAGCCTCAGACAGGCAGGCTGCCCGCTGTCAGCAGCGCGGCTCCGACACCCTTCGGGGAGCCGCTCTAACTGTGCCGGTGGAACAAGTGCTCTGCTGCTGCTGCTGCTGCTGCGGGTGCCTTCGCCGACCAGAAGAAATCTGCCCGGTTGTGGAATGGAATAAATGAAAATACTGAGTGCTGAGGGGGCGAGGGAATTAAATACTCTTCAGCTAGAATTAAGAACAAGCCCCGAAGGAAGAGCAAAGGACAAAAATCTCATGGTGTGTTGTTGTTGTTGTTGAGGCTTTTTTTATTTTTTTTTTAATGAGCTTACCTACCATGAACGGAAGAAGTGGATCTGCGGAGACTTCATTTCCTCCTCTGACCCCTCGTTTACATCACTGACTGGTGACAGTCACATCTACATACATAGTACCTGCCACTTCAGCTGCTCAGAATTATAGAAGCCTCTTTGTATGCAGCAGACATGGCTAGCCAGCAGGATTCAGGCTTCTTTGAAATCAGTATCAAATATTTACTGAAATCCTGGAGCAATAGTGAGTAGCAGAAGAGTAATCTTTTCATATTATGCGTTGCTTGGTAAATAGCTAGGGCAACCTGAAGGATAGAATTTTACCTTTCTGTATGTTTGTGTTGTGTAAACCAAGTAATTCTTGCTTTTTTCGGCTCTAAAAATCAAAATGTCAGAGATTTAAGTAGGTTTCATTAACTGTAAGGGCTGTAATGAGATTATACTAGATTTTATTTGATTGAATTCTGAAGTTAGGCTGCTTTCTGGGTCTAACAGTACATTGCAGGGAGTGCATTCCAAACATTTCCTGCCTACATGTTTGTTTTATTTGTTCAGACTTTACCTAAATATTTTTTTAAATTATGTTTAATCACAAGGGTGTGGCATTGCTCAGAAGTTGGTTTTTATTAATTGTGCACTGAGGACAAAATATAATTATTCTACTTCAGGTCTGAAAGTCATTTTGATGTGACAGGAAGCAAAACATCAATTGCTTGTAGCTGCACTTCCCACCCTCTATGCTTAATTTGAGAATCTTATGCAATATTTCTAGCCAGAAAGAATCCATCTGTTTATCTGATCCAGGCTGGGTTTTGCAGAATGTAAACAAATAGCATTTTAGTCTGCCTTAGTCTTTTTAGTATACTGCTGTTCCTGATTTCCATTGCTTTTTTAATCAATTACTCTATAGATGATTTAGCAATATTATGTAATGAAGATGTCTGAATAAAATTTAGTGCTTGCAAATATATTCAGATGAGGTAAGGTGATGAGATAACACTGGCAGAAATTTGCTTTTTAAGTTAAAGTACATGAACAGTATATTCCTCCTCTATATAAGCTTTTATTAACAGTGCTAAATCTCCATATTTAACTGGTTTTAAAAGATAGAACACAATGTCTCTGGAAAAATCCAGCTTGGCTAAGTGTGAAATAAGGTTCTGATCATCCTGCTATCTGTAATTTAAAAATGTCTGCATAAAAGTCTAGCATTTAAAAATTCTGTGGTATAAAAGAATTGCAAGATCTGCTCAATACAAGGAGAGTACCTTATACCTGCAAAGAAATAAACAAAACACTATGTTAGATGTGTGACATGCAAGTCTTGTATTCATTAAATGATATCCATAGAAACTGTATTTTTCCAGGTCATTTGTAACCTCAGTAACACTGTAGTGCTTGTTTGAATCTGTTTTTCTACCACAAGTGTGAAGCCACCAGGGAATAATAGTATTACCTAAACAGCATTGCTTATCTGCCCTCCTACAAAAATATTTAGTGCATATTCATTCAAATGAGTGATCCCACAAGGACTAGGAGAGAATTTTATGATTCAGTTACCTTCTTGGACTAATATTAATCTAATACTGAGAACATAAGTGTGTATTGTGACAGCACATATTTTATAACAAGTTAGGCACAGCTTATGACAGAAGAAAAACAAGGCGTTTTATGGTGCAGAAATCAAATCAGTTATGGCATTAATTTTGTAATAGCCTACTGTAACTTGAAGTAAAACCAGCACTTAAGAATATAAAACCAACTACATTATAGAATTAAAGTGTTGTTTTTTTCTTTTTCCTTTTTCTTGAAGTACACACTAAGTATTTCAATATAGAAAAGGTATTTCTAGTCTGAAATTAGAAGTCCCGAAGTTCTAGTTTAGGGAAATGGAAACAGTATATCTATATGAATAATAGATATTTCTGACATTCTTTTAGTGAATAAACACCCCTTGTACTGTATCTGAAGAAACAGTAGGAGGAAATAGAGTAAATGAACCCAGGTTGCCTTAAACTTGTTGTCAATTGGAGGTTTTTTGCTTTTGTACTGGAAGGGTATGTTCATAAATCTGGTATGTTCATGAATCTGAATGTGTCCTTTCTAGCTGAAAAACAAACTATTTGATAAGAAGACAGTAGGGAGTTAAAAAAAAAACAAAAAACTAGGGCTTTCTTCAGCTCTGCTATGTGATGGGTGGAGCAGAGGAAAACACTTCCCTTGCTTGAGAAACTGCTGGGAAGCCTGCACATGCATGCATGGGAGCATGTTTTTCTGAGAATAGGTGCTGTGTCTGCACACCCAAGAGCAGAAGTAAGCCATGAATTATGATGTGCCATTTACATAGCAGCCAGAGGTCAAACCTACAGTTTAAAAAAAAAAAAAAAAAACTTTGTTTCCTACAGTATATATTTTGCTGCAGTGTTAACAATGCAGAGGTGCTGTCCATGTATGTTTCTGCAAACTGGCACTTCGAAACATCAGTTTAAACAGCATTTATCCTTCCCAGGCTTTTTAGTCCCACCAAAACCAGATCTTTCCATTGATTTGTGTTTTGGCTTACACAGAACATTAGCATTTTCTAGCAGATTGCCATCCATGTCTGTTGCCCATACCATGAAATATACTCAGTTATTCTACTTGGAATGACACTTTCCCCTGATTTTGCTATCTAAGGAGTTTAACAAACTAGCCTTCTTGACATGCCAGGCAGGATTTCAGTTCAGTGTCACACAGCACTCGCTGAAGTGTTCACCAAGCATGCTGCTTGCATTTGCATGTTCATCACCCAGCTGAGGAGGCAGGTAATTTATGGACCGTGGGGTTAATTCACTTTAACTGTTGCAGTCAGGATAGCACAGTGTGATACAGTCTCTGGGGTGTTCTCAGAGAGCCTGCACCCTTCTTCCTGGGGGATAAAAAAAGCTAAGTCACAGTCTGGCCTTCAAACCATCCCATCAAACTGAGAGATCTCAAAATACTCCTTTGTGCAGTTCCCAAGACAGACTTTTGCTCTGCATGTGTCCATAAGGTACTGTGCATGTCGTGCTGTCTGGAAAATATTCCTGCATTGTGTTGGAGATGGAATCAGAACGGGGGGTTCTCTGGTTGGAAAATAAGAATAATCTAAGGGGCCTTTTTACCCATCTCATTTGTTCTTATATTTTCTTAAATATTTGAGCGTTTTTCATCAGTGCCGCATTAGTCAACAAC
The DNA here is from genome assembly GCF_035770615.1 of Melospiza melodia melodia. Taxonomy (NCBI): domain Eukaryota; kingdom Metazoa; phylum Chordata; class Aves; order Passeriformes; family Passerellidae; genus Melospiza; species Melospiza melodia. The sequence goes on from NC_086195.1 coordinate 84,246,053, forward strand.
TGCATTAATCATTTGCATTACTTCTTTTTTGAAAGTACTGCTAAAATAGCTAAGTCAGCACAAGATGAGTGGTACTTACTTGGCCCATTGAGGTCAATAAGCTAACAAGAATAAAATAGGGCTTACCAAAACTGGAACAATCAAGAGTCTTCAGATTTGTTGTGGAAATAGTGCAAAATGCATTTTATAAATAAACATTTGTAATTTATTCAAGGCATAATACATTAATACAAATGTTAGGAATTTGAAACCTGATCTTTCCTTAATTTTTTTTTTACTTTTTTGAATGAATGAGATAGATTTATTCTGAATTTAATTTCCAAATGTCTTTTTGAAAGTCACAGTTTAAAAACAAATCTGAACAGAAATTTAGAAATCTAGCTACAAGAACCTAAAGTACCATCATTATAAACTGCAGAAAAATCTATAATAAATTCTGCCTTTTGCAGTTCCTAGATCTGATCAGCAATTAAGTTTATTGGAGGAAAGGATTCTGCAGAAGGATCTAAATGGCACAGGTAGATGGCTCACTCGTGCTCTCACAAGCCTTGTGGGCTTGTGGAAGCTGCATTTCTTTGTCTCACAGTTACTAGAGATAGGTTTTAAGGTTTCTTTCTGTGTAACAAAATGAAATTGCATATTCTGCATAGGGAATATTATATTTGGCACTTCTCATAGAACAGAGTTATCTGCAGGGCCTGATTTTGAGGATTGCAATGCTTGTTTATCTACCTCTGAATAGAAAGGGGGTTTTCTGCAGACTTGTGTTTAATGCAGACTCAGCATAAGGACTTTTCTAATATCAGGACTTCAGGTCTCTTTTCCACGGCCAGACTTCTTTGCCTTCTTCCACAGCAGCCAACATCCACATCAAAATCCTCACGCCATCATCCTCTTGCCCTCTGTGCTGTCCAAAGCCCTCTGCTCAGTCCTCCTGCTGCGCCGTGTGCTCCTTCTCTGTGCCCTGTGTGCCCAGTCCCGTGGCAGCTGTCAAAAGCTCCTTCTTCTTTACAAGTGCTGGTGACATCAGGGACAGCCCAGGCCTGGGACCACCCAGACACCCACATCAGCTCACATCCCACAGTGCTCCCAGCAGGATCTCTGGCTCCTCCACAGCTTGCTGGTCACACACCGAGCTGAACACAGGGCTGGCATCCAAACAGGATCTGTGGTCAAAAGAGCATCAGGCAGCAGAGACTTCCCAGTGGATGATGTGAAACCTGGGGGGTTGCTAGCTGCCACATGGTCAGCCATGTTCTGTCCTTCTCTTAAGATATGTTCCTACCATGTCAGGAAAAGAAATCAGTAAGGAACATTTCATTAAATGAATGTAATGCACAAGGCTGATAAAACTCAGCCTTTTTTACAGGAATGTTCATGAAGTCCTGTGTCGATGAGCAAGAGAAAAGGGAAAGGCACAGACACTTTCTTAACTGAAAGTCTTTGTTATGTCCAAGCCTGTGATGCATTTCTTTGATCGTCTAGTAAGATTTTAATGTGCATAAGTGTGATAACAGCTATTTTGGTAGGTTCCCTTTTCTACCGTCAAACACAGCCTGTTTAAGGCTGAATACTCTGAGCACACCATGCTATCAGACTTAGAGATTTATAGCAAGATACCAATCAAGGGAAGAGGCTCCTTCCTGTTTTCTACTGCCCACTTAGGCAAACACATTCACTGAACAAGGAGAACCTTCCCCCCTCTCTTGCTCTGGCATCCATACTCTTGCAGGCCCAAATAACCTGATTCCAGAAGCTGATGTGCTGCAGGCTCACCCTGCATGGAGAGGAGCAGTTCTTGCCTGAAGCAGCTGGGGAAGGGACAGGGCCAGTGGCTGCAGTGAGCAGATGGAGAAGCTGGGACCCGTGTGTCCTGCTGGCTCCAGAGGTGTCACCCTGACTCACCTGCAGAGAGCTGGTCCTTGCACTGCCGCTGCCTCTGGGGAGCCCTGGGCACGAAGGTTTAGCATCTGCTGTGTCTTGGCAGCTGAGTCTGCCTGGAACAAGGGATGCCACTAATTCAAGCTGTTGTGCTAGGTGAAGGGGATTGATTGCTCTGTCCATTGAGCCTGAAGGGAGGGTACATAGTGGATTCTTCAGCTCTAAGTAGTCTGTGACTGTCAGCAGTAAAGTGTCTTGCTTGATAATGGTGACTGTTATCGCCCAGGAACTCTCTTTGTATTTGGTTTGATCCAAAGGGAAAGGTAGCAAACCACAATGTTTAGGCTCTTCGTGTTCTGACCCATTTTAGAACTTGCATTTTGACATGGTTCTTCTCAGAAGTAAGGGAAAGTGAAAGTTTTACTACCTTGGAAACATGAGAACTCTTTTAAAAATGATTTCTTTTTATTTTGATGTTTGCTACTCTATTGAGGACATTCCAGAAGCGTTTCTACTATACTTGGAGGGAAAAAAGGATGAGAAAATCATAAATGCTTTATTGCAAGATCCAGTTGATTTGTAGAATGAGTTTCCTTGTCATTAAAAAGTTTGAATTGCTGCAGTAAAAATCTACAAATGCTTTGACTGCAATATAGTGCATAAGTTTTTCTGGTAAAACTTCAAAACACCAAAATATTAGATGACCTGGAAACTAGGCTTTGTTAGTTACTGGTAGATATTCCATGAAGGCTCTAATTATTTTACTTGTGGTGAAAACAAAACTATTCTGTTATACTATATGTATTCACTATGAGTGATTAATTTGTGATATCCTTGTTATCAAAATACCAGCATCTTGGTTTTTCTAGTATTGCTAGTTGTTATTCAAAAGGATCAGGAAAAGAACTAACAATTCTTATGTTTCCTCTATTCGTATAACATACCACTGAATAAGCTGTGGTACCTTTTATTTTTATATGTCTATATAAATATAAAAACTATAATTATGAAAAATGGAGTATATATAGGTATCAGGAAAGTGATAAACAGGATACCTTAGGAGTATAAAATGTACAATAGTGTTTAAAATGTAATACTGGTGAATATAAGTTGTTATATTAATATGTTATATTAAATTGCTACTTAACAATCCTTTTCTATTTTCTCCACTTTTGATACACTCATTGCATTAGTAGCTTAACTCTTTTCTGTGTATTGACTTGGAGTCAGTAGGAAGCAGGCTCTACACCTACAGTGGAGAATTACAGTGGCACGTGCTTGTCCAACTTTATTTTCTGTTTTCATTCCTAAGTTTCTAAACAGTCAGAAACTACAGACCCTCGCTGTGAGTTGGTAGCCCTAGAGACTGAATTCCTGAATGGCACATAGGGCATTGCAGTAGCTGTGACTGGGAGGGACAGTCTTATCCCAGTGTCTTACTCCTCTCGCCATTCTCCTACCCCTTCTCTGCCACCCTCATTACCCACAGAGTTAGTATCCTGAAAGCTAAACTTTCTAAAATGGTGTGGATGCTGGTGTCAGCATGAGAAAGGGGATGAGGGTACACTACTAGGAGTGGGAGGCAGTTTTGGCTGATTCCTGCTATTAGGCTGCTGGAACTGTATGGTAAATCATATATACTTTAAATGGTGACTCCTGTACCTATGCCTGCTTATAAATAATAGCTCCTTCTCCAGGAGGGAGACAAATCTAGCTTTTGCATCCCTCTTTTCAGAGCATCAGCAGTGAAGTTGTTGCCATTGTTTCCGTGATAAATTTGGAGTGCAGAATAATTTCACAGAGATAAGTAGCTGAGTTATTTGTAAGTCAGTAATTTTTCAGTCACTGCAGTTACCTAAACTAGATTAGAATCAATTGTTCACGGAAATAAAATTGCTTCTCCTCAAATTTTCTTTCTTCTGAATCCTTTGTCTATTGCATCTAGCTAAAAGGAATAGTAAACATAATGTTCAAACTTGGCAATAGCTCTATCAGGAAGATATTTTAAGTTCTTGAATGGTTTATATTTTTAAGAATGCAAATAGAAGGATATTCACTAGTTTGACAAAGCAGTAGAAAACATCTGCTGACTGGCTCATCATCCTGCTGACAGCTGGAAACTACGGGTGCCAGTGGAGGGGGATTATGACCCATAGTTCAGTTAGGTGACAGTGAACAGGAGTGGAAAGCAAAGGATATAGGGCAAAGAGAATAAGAGAAACATATTAAACTGTAGAACAGAGTGGAGAGACAGTCTTTTATATGTTGTATGCATACGTTAAATGTATATATACAAATTCATGCATTCTGGAAAACACTAAGGAAGAAGCCAAGTGCTACATGCAGTCACAAGTTACAATGTCACACCAGCAGCAAGCTGGGTGCCAACAGCTCACACTGTTGGAATGCCGTGATGGATGGATCCTTAGAAGCTCTTGAGGACCTGCACGGAAATAGGGAGTGGAAGTTGCTGCCTTTGTGAAGGAACTCCTTACGGATCTGGAGCTCTTCTGTGGGATGGAAGTGTGCTGGGTGTGTGACAGTGTGCTGGAGAGTTTGTGGGTCAGGATTAGAACAGATGACTTGGAGTGTTACAGGGTGATGGTGGGAATATGTTACAGGGCATTGATCAGGGTGAGGAAGTGTAGAAACAACTTTGAACAACTTGAGGAAGTTCATGAATTGTTGTTGTTGGTTCACATGAGAGACTTGAACTTCCTGATGTCTGCTGCAAGTGCAAAATAGTAGGTTGCAAGCAGTCAAGATTTCTTGAAAATGTTGGAAGTAACTTCTTGAATTGCAATATACCAAATTGGTGAAGTGCAACTGGGTCTGTTACCCATTAACATGGAAGACATGACTGAAGATCCAAATCCTGAGGAGAGTAGGGAAAGGGTGGCTGTGTAGAGACCCTGGACTTAAGGAGAGTAGATTTCAGTTTTTGAGATTTCAGAAACTATAGTGGGGATCTCATGAAGGACAGCTCTAAAAGGCAAAGAAACTTAGGAAAGCTGACAGGTCTTTGAGGTCAGCATCTTCCAAGAACAAGAATGGATGAGAAAGGAAGCAAGCAGGAGTATGAGGCGACTGGCTTGGCTTATCAGGGACCTCTTGGCTGAGCTCCACTCTGAAAAAGATGATATATCTGAGGCAGAATTGTGATTTGGCTGCAAAGAAGGAATTTATAGTCATTGCCTGAGCATGCAGGGACAGTGTTTGGAAATTCAAAATGCAACTGGAGGTGGGCCTTGCAAGGAATATCAAAGTCAAGAAGGAGAGTTACTCTTGCTTCCTTAGTGGTAAAAGACTGAACAAGGGCAATGTGGACCCATCACTGAATGCGGCAGGGAATTTAGTGATGGTGGATCGAAGTACTGAGCGGCACTTCTGCCTCTTTCTTGAAGAGCAAGATGGTCTCTCTGGCCTCTGTCTGCCAGGTCCTGGAGTTCCCCTTGATATGGCACGTCTCAAAGGGAGGAATGTGGACCTCATTCAAGGTCAGAGTTCAGAAGCCCAGACTGTCTTCTTCACAGGAACTACAGAGAAGCCTGGCAATTCCTTACATATTTATGGTCTTCTATATATTGCCAATTATAGTCACATTCAAAACTGAGGGATGGAGAGTTTTTCTTTTCACGGCAGACAGCAGAGCTTGCTAAAACAAGCCACTGAATCAAACACATCTGAGAAACACTGACTTCCTAATTTGCTCGCAGCCAAGTAGCAGTAGTTTCACTTAGTTGCTGAATCCACTTGCTTCCTTACCTGCGTGAATGAGAGATCACAAATATAGAGACGCTCCCCAAAATATTGATGTTTGTGCATAATATAAGATCTGACACAACTGATATTAGAGGTGCCTAAGAGATTCATCTCTGTCATGTCTCAGAAGAGAGATTTTGGGGCTTTTTTCAGGACATTGGTTTGAAGAGAAATCCGAGTGCTGTTTTGTAAATACTGTGGGATCACTATGGTGACAGTATCATGTTTCTCTAGGGGAATACATTGCTGATAAAGAGCTTAATTAGGTGATTGGAACCTTAGGAGAGAAGTTTCACACATTAAAAAAAAAAAAAGGGAGGCCGTTTTGAGAGACATGCTGTACAGTCTTTATCCTGGATACTTTCTATTGTTTCAGAAATTTGCAGTCATCACATGTAGTGCTAATGCCTACGAGTTGAGAGACTGCTGTGGTTTTTCACTAGTCAATGAGGGGGTGAGAAATCACAGTTTGTGTACGGCCAAAATGTGAAGACGTTAGATGGATTAGTATCAGACAAGAGATGATCGAGAGAATGCATCAGATTTTGATTTTATTTATAATCATGAAGTTGCAGGTGGTTTTAGTTTTATTTTTAAAAGCTAGACTTTGGGAGACTAATGAATTCCCTTGAATTCTTAACTAGTACGTGGCTCATCTGTCAGACTCACAGAAGTCTGACAGATCCTGGTTCGAAGGAATTCTCCCATAATTGGGTGGTCATTATGGTAACAATTTTTCCTGATCTCAGTCTATCTCCTCTCTCTCTGTAACTTTGAAGAGTCTCAAATTAAACTTTGAAGGATGTCAATTTCTAAATCGGTTTGTTTTGATACTGTTTTCCTTGAACAAGTTTTGTTGAATACAATATACAGAATTACCTTTCTTACTGCATTTCTGATTATTATTTATGAATGCTTTTAAATGCATGGAGTAATTTGGATTTTTAGTCAGAAGGCTATCTGGATAGAGTTCCTGTTGAAGTTCTCCCTTGAGAAGTTTGCAGGGCGGGTTTCTACATATACTTACAGCAATGCATTGTTGTGTGTTTTCATAATAAGGTTTATTCTTTGCACATTACTGAGATACCAAGTGCTGAAAGTAGTCATTCCCTGGTAACTGGAATTGTTTTAGATAGCTTTCCTGTGGAAGCAAAACTATTCAGTCTGTCTGCCTGCCTGCCTTTTTTTGGACAGGTTAACCACATTCAGAACAATTCTGAGCAGGGTATAATTCTTAAAGATGCTTATGTTTCTATGAATTTGCAAATTGAGGCTGTTTGACAGTGAAGAGGGAATCTCAGATGTTGAAAAATGGCTGCATTAGCCTCCTGCCTTCTTAGATGCTGGGAAATCCTTTCTCTGGCAGCCTTCATAAATACCCCAGCTGTGAAACCAGCTTCAGTCACACCTCTGAGAGGATTGCACACAAAACTCCTTGTTGCCTATTTTAAACTACATTCACCAGATGCAAATTGACATTCATTAATTCAGGGAAAGTGCAGGGAAACCACTGCAAATAACTTGGTTGCAATGGTCTCCATTATAATAATATTCATACAGTGCTTCCCATCTGGAAGCTTTACAGATTGAAATTTTTCCAGCATTATTACCTGAATATGAAGGATTGCTTTATTGCTATTCCTGGGCAAATCAAAACAGAGAAATTAACTGAGAAACATGTGTCCTGTGTTAGATCTGGAAATGAAGCCCTGTCTTCTATTTTTGTACTGGAAGAACCTTTTTTCCTTCACTCTCTTGTTAGCCAAGTGACATGTAAATCATGACTTAGCCAGTTAATATATATAATGAGATTTTTAATTGACAGTAAGTAGTAATTTTCATATGGAAATGTCATTGGATTGTTTTAAAATTCCACAGCATGCATATTTATTGCTACTGATGTCTTAAATGAGGAGAAAATTACTTAGATGTATTTCTTTTTCTATAAAGGCAGATGTTTGAAACAAATAAGCTCACCCCACCCTTTATCTGTGTGCCATCTGAACCAAAGCTATGTGGTTATTTTGATTTTTGTTCTATTGTTCATAGGCAGGAAAATGGGACAGAACAGTGTATGTATTCTTTACTGGGATGAGAGTTTGATCAAGAGAATTTCTGATTTTCTGTGAATCAGAAGTTGAAATGTATCACTTTTTGAAATACAGAAGTCATCAGGGTTTGTAGTAAATTCAGCAAAGTCTCAGTGTGTCCCTGGTGAATCTTTAAGAAATATGTAATGGAAGATTAAAATATTTTCAAAGGGAATGTGAAGTTAAAAATGTTGATTGTTTTTACTCATTTGTCTGTCACATATTCAAGCAGTAAGGGATAGGACAGGTAGAAGTGAGTGTTACAGAAACCTGCAGACCTCCACAGCAACTGAAATGACTGAAATAATTTGAATTATTGTTTTCATGAACTTTTAAAAACTGATAACAAAGAGGTTGGAATATTATTTTTTAAAAATTAAACAAAATTAGTGATTGTGTTTATATTGCTCTGCCTACTTTTTTAATGTAAATCCCCTCTTTTCCTGAGCTCTGCAGTTTGGGCTGAAGCACTTCTAAACTTAATGTCCCTGAAGGTGAATTTTAGAATTTTCTGCTGAAATGGTTCTACCTGCTCCAATAATGAGAAAATGCCAAATAAACCCTGTTGTTTGTACATGTTAAAAATTATCTTGTTGGGAATGGGTGGGGGACAGAGACCTTACAGCCAACTGCCTCTGTACAGTGACTGCACAAAGAAAGTGAGGACACAAGGGGGTGAATCTGCAATAAAAGCCCAGCAAAGAGCCTGTGGGAATGAAAGGAGAAGGGGCAGAGGGGTCATGGGGCAGGAATCAGAAGTAGAGGAACTGATAATTCCTAGATGGTAGGAGTGGAAATTGAGAGTGCCTGGTATGAGATGGAACCAAGGGGATGCTGGAGTGGGGTGGGTGAAGGGATAGGGATGGGAGGAGGAATAGGATGGAATTAAGAGGGCTGGAAGGGTGAGATGAGCAATGTTTAGATGGGAGAACAGTTCATGGGAGTCTGGAACTGGAATAGGGAGCCTGAAGTGAGGAAGACGCAGCCATGAGGAGACAGCAGATTGTAGGGATGGAGTAAGAAGGGAGCAGCTGGGGAGATGGGGAGGTGATAGACAGAGAAATCCCCTCCCAAGAGCAGAATGCAGTGCATGAGAACTGATTTCCATCCTACATCCTTGCTTTATAGCACATCCTTCCAGCATACAGGGTATACCATGCTTCACCTCAGTGCTCAGGTGGACATAAAGTGTTAAATGTTATCAGGTGAGGAGAACAGCAAGTGCCTAGTGCATGCTGTTAAGGTAACTGGGTCAACAGTTGGTTCATTTGGCATCAGATTAATCATACATCCTCTCTATTATCTCACTTCTGAAAGCCTGGGTCCGATGAGGTAATGCAGCACAGTGGAAAGCACACAGATGTACAAAGAAATGTCCTCTCAGCTTATTATTCCATTTATTATTTCTTGTAATACAGTAGCAGGTAACTTCCTAATGGACTTCTCCAGTACAGGAGGTAATGTCTAACCTTATAATAAAAACTAGTCTGCAGTAGCATCTCCAAGGGGAGGGTGTCAGACAGATCTGGGCACTTTTGACAATTCTCAGCTGAATGAAGAAACAAACTGTGTGATTGGGCATTAGGGAATGTTTGAGTGTTACTCAGCATACATTCAAGCATAACAGTTTTATAAGCAATGTGTTAAAAACTGGCATGAGGCACTGTAGATATTAAAAGTATCCTTGTGGATGGTTTGTTATCACATTAGATTGAGCTACGCAGTTGTGTAGGGATGGACTCTCGGCTTTACTTTATCTCATCAGGGCTTTGAAAGAAGATAAATAGCATGTTGTGACATTTAGGTATATGTAGACACATTGAAGTATATAAGTATTAGTAATGAGAAGGAGAAAAAAAAATCAAGTGAAATAAGGGATTATTTAGAGTAAAAACCTGGAAACTTCTTTACCATGTGAATCTGCAAATGTCTTTTAAGATACACATAGTTTTTAAAACATGAAAAAACGAGACGGCTACATCCTTAAACTGCAGTGTGAGGGCCAGCTCTTCACTGGAAGGGGAGAAACAGGATTTCTCACTGCAGCTGCAGTGACAGAAGGTCCATGTATATGCATAGCTGCTCCTGGGCTAATTCCCAGCTCTGTTTTGCCCAAAGTGAGAATTTCAGGTGACTTACTGCTACAGTGGAGCTCTGAGAATGGCATTTACAAGTAAGCGTTTTTCATTTATTTGAGGACAAGCAGTAGTCCTTTAAGGAGTAAAATGGAAGCATCACACTGCTGTCAAGTTAGATATTTATTTGAATTAATAATGTGCTTTGATATTAATAGATAATTAGAAGGACTATCTGCCTAATATTAATACCATTGTTTCTAGATCACCATAAATTCTGTTACTAATTTCGGCAGTAATTTCCTAGTTGCATTAAAGAATCTATCCCTGCAAGGTAATGAGCAAGGTTTTTCAAACTTGCTACCACTGACTTTAATCAAGCATTTTTCTCAATTAAGTACAAAGAGGCGCATAATTTTCAGAACCTCTTGCACAGCTAGCACACTTACTTTACAAATTTCAACCAAATTGGTAAACTTCCCTAAAGCCTGACATGTCATGCATTTTAAAAATTCCATTTGTATTATGATAATATCCTTGGGGCATGACTTTTTGTTAAATTTTTTTCATTTTTATAATATTAAATCCAGAAAAGACATGTCAAGTTGGTATTGTTTACATTTATTGGGTTGGATGTGTTTGTCTGCTTTATAATGAGCAGAGCTCTAAACATGTGCCTAGAAGGTCCAAATCTCTACATTACTGTGCATGTGTAAATATAAATAACAAATTGTGTCTTTCTCATTAATACAGAAAATGGTCTTCAGTCATTAAACTTCCTAAACACAAGTGACCAGTGAACATTAAATGTCATCATACACAAGTGATCAGTGTGCTCAATGGCAATCTTTTTCAGTTTCTTTTTTCTGTTTTGAATCATGCAGTCATATGCATTTTGGATTCAAATGATAGCTATGATTTTCTGTAAACTGTAGAAGAACTGGCATGGTGTCCTGAAAATGTAATAAGTATCTGCACTCATAATTTAAGTAAGATATACTGAATAGCATTTTCAGAAAGCTGAATATTGTCCTAAGGGCTTCATGGGAAACTAGAGAGTATTTAAATTTTTTACATCAGTGGAATTGGAACTAGATTGAGTTCAATAAAACAAAACAAAACAAAACCACTCCAAACGTAATTTTAAAATTACTGTATTAGTTATTCTAGATGAAATTATTTTAAAGGTCAAAGGTGATATTTCAAAACCTTGAAGTTTAATTAAGCATTTAACCCCAAACTATCACATTCTGGGTGAATTTTTTAGCCATTAAGCTGTTACATAAGCAATTACAGCCAAACTGAAAAGGAGAGGAGCTGTTTCTCTGTTCTGCTTTGAACATTTGAAGTGGCCCAACAATGTGAGAGGCTGCTGTGGGGATATATCTAAGGCAGTGTTGGCTGTTGTGGATCCTGTTCTGAGATCATGCTTTACCCAGTAAATTGACCAGCAAATTTTACCCAGATTTATTCAAGTGATTTATCATTTGGGTAAGTTTTTATGGTTTCTGTTCCACAGGCTGATTTAAGCATTCAGCTTCCTAATTGGTAAGCCCGCCCTTAGCAGAAGTGTCATGGATGTGCCATGTCCCCACAAAGGCAATGATTGGCTGACAACATGGGGAAAATTCCTTTGTATATACGGAAAGAAATGTCAATGCTGGTGTTTAAATTCTTAATATGTTACCAGCCTTCTGTACCATTTCAGGTGCCTGAGGTTCATGCTTTGTATAGTTTTGTACATGTTTTCTTCCTGACAAAGGCATTCATTATCATTGGGTTGCCATGGAGTACTGATCACATGGATCTGGGAATAATAACCCATTATGCTAATATAGCTTGTCATTGTTTTTGATGTAAGGCTGTGTCCCCTAACAACATCTTGTTGTTGTAACTAATGGAATTTATGGTAAGATCACAGGTCATGGAAGAGTGTTGGCAAAATTGCCTGTACTCTTCACTTTGAGCTCTCTGATTACATACCTATAGCAAAACCATTTGTGCATCTTGAGGTCAGTATTCTTCTGGTTTTAATGTCTTTCTGCAGTGAGAATCAGAGGTTTCTAACAGAGCAGTTCAGGCCTGTTTGCTTAGTGCTAGAAATGTGTGTTTTTCTTCTGAGCTCTTGTGCCCCTTTAGGAGCCACAACTTTGATACTCTGATTATACGATTGCTATTTGTACCTGGATGTACAAAGAGAAATCAAGTACTGATACTTGATATCAAGTACTAATAGGAATTCAGACTTCTGCTTCTTGGTATTATCATGATTAGAGATATTGTTGTAAGAATCCTTCTTACAATATCTGTATCCTAGCTTTGCCAATGAGAGATTGTTCTCAGAACTATGTTTTCTACTAATATATTCAACAAGTCATAAATTATACAACCAGAAAAAACATTGTGTCATCCAATCTGTGCTGCACATAGAACAGGCTTTATGGCTTCTCTGAATTAATTTCTGTTTGAGACAAAGCACATCTTGAAAAAAAAAATCTTAATTTAAAATTCCCAGTAATGGAATAATCAGCACCAGACTTAATAGCATTCTGACAGTTAATTTTCCTTCCTTTATGTTTAACTTCTTTAATGCATTTGTCTACTTGAAAATTCTAGACATTGGATGTTTCTGGACAAAAATCTGTCTCTTAGCAAATTTCTATTCCTGATATTCCTGCTTAATGGGCATGGAAGTTATCTCACCCAACTTTCAGGCATCCTTAGCCAGGCATATTTTGCATCTTACACAATCAAGCCTGATTTTCCGGATAACCAGTGAAGAGGTACAGGGGTACAGTTAAGATGAGCTGCTTTAGACATGTTTATTGTAATGAATCACATTTTGGATGTGCCTGAGTGCCTGGGCTGTCTAAAAAAGGTGTTTGGAGATAAGAGGTTCCAGGGAATACCTTTTGCAAGCAGGTGCCATTGAAGAAGCAATAAGTGCAAATTTCTGCCCTTAGATATGATGGTATAACTTTTTCATGATCAAATTAAACTGAACTTCAAGGCAACTTTTGCAGTCATGGGTTATTTCTCACCTTTCCCAAATGTTCCCTAGATCTCCAGTGTCTTTTCTCAAGCTGCAGATACCAGAACAGTACTGAGCATCCAGCTGCAGAGCCACTGACAATGAAGCAGTAGGGCTTCCTGCTTTTGCTTTTTTACATACTGCTTGAAAAGGCTCTCCATAGCTCTTCAGGTCACAAGAATAGCAGCCTGTTTCCAGCACATTAGTCATCCTGGTCTCAGGCCTTTTTTCATCATCAGTGTTTCCCAGGAAGAGAAAGCTGCCTTCTGTCTGTGTGGCCTGGTTTCTGGCTATGCAATCTCCCATAGGTTAGAATTAGTATCTCATGTATTATTTGCTTGCATTAATGTTTCAAATGCTATTCAAACAGAGTAGAAGGGCCTTTTTCTGCTATTTTGTCTGTAACCCTTAATTGGTGTTTTGCCTGTAAACTTTGTAGAAAAGTTTTTCTTTCATGTCATTACCAGTAATGATAAATAATACAGAACCAAGAACTGGTCTCTGTACCTCCACTAGAAGTACATTCATTACAGTATGATTCTTCTTTAATTCATAGATGTTACCTATCTTTTAATCTATATTGGTTGTGAATGTAGATTTTACAGTTTGGTAAAATACCAGTCCAATAGCCAAGCAAAAATGCAAGACTACCCTTTCAGCCTTGCTAACCAAATTTATAATCTCATAAAAAGATGTGGTTAATTTAATAAAATTTGCTTTCCATGAACCTATGATTATGGCATTGTATTATCATACTTTGCTTCTTTATTAATCAAAAGCCGCCACTCCAGGATGAATATCAGGCCAGCTCTGCCGTGGTTGCCTGGATTGCCCTTGCTGACACTTGAGAAAATCTGATACAACATTAGTTTTATCCTAACCCTCAGGAATACTGAATTTCCCTTTGAATATACTATAAAAAGCATGTTTTTATTATTTTCAGATTTGATTAGGCTCTTTGGTTTTTCTAATGAATTGCTCTGTTTTTGCAGGGTTTAAGCTGTTTATTTGAAACATCCATTGTGAACCCTAGGATTCTTTCTTTATTTTCATAATTAAATTACACAGAGTTCATTTCTGTAGGTGCCTGTTCCTCTCCAAATTTAGCAACATATTTCTGACATTTCAACACATTTAGATATTTCAATGCATGGAAGGATTTTTCTGTCATGGCCCACTGATCAGCATGAGAGCAATGTCCTGTCCATGTTGTATTGGGTATTTGCAGCTGACTGGTCATGCAGAAGGTCCCTTGGACAGCAGCTAAATTCCATGCACTCCACTTACCTGTTCAAGTGAAAGTTTCTCAGTGGACAGCTGCACTCAAGCCAAACTTTCAGAAACCTTCACTGAGCTCGTGTAGATGGTAAAATACATTATCTTGTATTTCAGACACCACAAAAAGTATTTATATCCTGGAGCCACAGCCTACCAAAGCAGCAAACATTTGCATTTAGGTTAGTGGCTGAGAAACAAATGAACCCACTTTCAAAGAATTGTTAATGTAATGTAATAAAGGGTTAGTAGGTACAATAGCATCATAATGGTCTGTGGCTAAGAAAAGATGTCTGTAAGCAGAGGCCAGATAGCATTGAATATGGAAGATAGACAATGTTATGAGTGTGCTGCTGCTGCTGTCAGTATTAAGTAATGACATTAGTGATTCAATCAGACATAGTGTTGGGGATTGATAATGAATATTAATCCAGATTTTGGCTGCAAAATTTTTTCCTTCATTTTTCTTTGTGTAGATGTTACTTTGTGTGTTCCACTGTAGAGGAAACATGAATTGATGTCTTTCTCATGTTAGTCTTTATTCAGGGAAATCCCTCCTGTGGTGTCATCACAGAAAGCTTTACAAAATTTCGTGAAAGTCTTCTTGGTTTGTGATAGTTTCACTTGCCAGTCCACAGATCCAGCTTGTGGCTTGGTTTACTGCTGGTGTTGAGCCATTTTCCACCCACATAAGCAAGGCCAAGAATTTGAGCCAGCAACAGCTAAAATGCACCACAATGCAGTTTAATCCATACAAGGTGCTCTTGAAGAGTCTACAGATTTAAGAGTGAGAGTCATCACTAATAAGTTTGGGTATCTTTGTTGTCAGTTCTCTTTCAGTAATCACTGAATGAGTTTTAGGCACCTCTAGAAAGTTATTTATTCTATCTTAAGATAAGAATCTAAGAAGGATTTGATGGATCACCTAGAAATGTCGGTCTCAATTTTCCCAGAGCCTGGATAGCTAGATTAAGTTTGATATTTGGATGGTAGGTGGCTAAATTTATAACTTTCCCTAAAAGGCACCCATATAATAGATCAAGTGCACCAGAAAGCAAGAAAGCAAGTACAGTTTTAAAGATTTTCCTCTGTAGTACCACACTTTGAAACATAACTAGACATGACATCTATAATATGGCATGAAATAAACAAAGCTGTACAAAACCAACTCTTAGTTGGTTGAACAGTGTTATGTCAGGAGAACCAGAAGCTGTTTCTTTTTATACATTGGTAATAAAGTATTGCTTGTTTGTGCAAGTGCATCACAACACACTCAGGTTTTCATACATATGTGTACATTGCACAGAAGACACATCATCCACATCATCCAGCAATATGCTGTTTCCATTCCAGTGAAAGGAGGTTTTAACAGCATGATCCAACATGTCAATAGTTTGGAAGAGCAAGTGTGAACAAACAGACAGCAAAAATTCAGGGACAGTTCCAGTTCTGACATCTGAGGTAGCTGTTGAAATTGGAATAGGACTGAGATGCAAGCATTTAATGTCTCTCTCTTAAAAAATAAGCAGTTTAAATATATGTTCAAAATTCCATCTTATCCAGACTTACAGTTGTATTGCAGAACATTTAAGTAGAAAAGAAAAAGTATATTGTCCCAAAGAGAAAATGTATAGATGTCATGGTTTAAACCCAGCTGGCAACTAAGCACCACAAGGCCACTTGGTCACTCCTGTGTGCAGGCAGGTAGGTGTTCAGCCGTCCCCAGGAAAGCTGGCTCTCCATTACAGCTTACAGTAGCTTGGGAATAAAGATACTGTAACTCTTAATGAACCCCCTTCCTCCTTTTCCCCCAGATTTATACACTGAGCATGGCACCACGTGGTCTGGGATGTCCCCTTGGTGAGCTGGGGTCAGCTGTCCCCACCGTGTCCCTTCCCAGCTCCACGTGCACCCCAGACCACTTGCTGGTCTGAGAAGCAGTGAAGCCCTTTGGCTCTGTGTAAGCCCTGCTCAGCAGTAACTGGAAAATCCCTGGGTTATCAATGCTGTTTCCAGCACAAATCCATAACACAGCCCCACACCAACTACTGTGGAGAAAATTAACTCTACCCCATCCAAAATCAGCACATTAGGGAAGGAAGATACCGGTCACATCCTCCCTGCTTGCTAGTCAGTCCCTCTTCTGGAAGTAACCATTCCTTCTCTTTTGGACTCTTTTAGCCTTGTACTTCCTCGGCCCTTTTCCAAATTCCCTAAAAATAATTCTTCTGCTAACACCCATCAACCACAAAATTACAGGAATATGTTCATCTCCCTGTCTCTGAAAAGGAAAGCAAATGCAACAAAATGTCTGTCTAAAAATCTTATAGGAACCTATTTTCTGATCCAACAAAACCAAAGAGGAGCTTAGCCTTTTTGCCCTAGTACCTGAAAAAAGTGTAAAAGAAGAGTATGAATGTCTTTATTCAAAATCAAATTATTTTTAAGCTCTATTTGAGCCCAAAACAAATCCTGATATCATTTCAGAAATAAACCTTGTCTCTGCTTTAATTTTTTTAGGAAAAAACCCAACAATTACTCTTCTGAAAATATCTTTTCATCCTTTTTTGGAGTTTTTTCTTTTGGAATAACTGGAAAGGTAAAAAAAACCCTTGTGAAGTTATGTAGAAAAGATACTAAGATTTTGAAATCTTTTGGAAGTATATTGTTAATCTCAAGTTAGCCTGCAAAGAGGCAGCATGTCATTACCATATAAAACACAGAAACTGAGAAGTATTTTGGTTTGATTTGGAACGCATCAGAGGCAACAAAGATAATTCCTTTAGTGAGAAGTCACTCCTAAATAAAACACTCAAATGTGAAAATTGTAGATTTTCCACAAGATTTTCCATGTCATTTAGCACTTTCAGTCTTTAATCTCATAAAAAACCAAGCAATTTCTAGAATTGGTGCAATTAAAATCTTTATGTTATGTGCATATATTCCCACTTATCTTCAGCACAGTGGTATGTGTAAACAAGAAAGTAATGGAAAAGGAGCAGAAAAATAGGTAAGTGAGCAAAGAGAATGAGAGGGAAGGAGAAATGCTTTCCTGCCTCACTCACATGGCTTGCAAGGATCTGAGATAAGAACCTAGGGAACACTTGTATGCTGCTCAACCCCTGACCTGTCAGTTAGGAGAAAGAGAGAGGGAAAGTCTGTCTTACAGGATGCTTAGCCAAGTCAGTGAAAAGGCCTTTAAAAAGTCGATGGACACATATGACAGGATTTCCTGTTTGTTTATTTGTTTTGGCAGTTATCATTCTTGAATCCTCTGCATATGCAAGGGGAGAAAATATGTTCCACTCACTGCTTTCATCTACAGGCTCTCACATCAATTACCCCTCTTTTGCAGAGAATTGCAGTACTCCTCTGAGGATAACAAAGCTTAACACTTTTCTGCCATCACCTGGGATGTGAGGGCCAGAAGATTGCTAGTTGGCTAATAAAGCCAAACAAACAGTTTTATTCTTTCCAGGGCTCAATGTTAAACAAGAACCTTTGGCTTCGAAGTTAACAGGCATTTCACCACATCAATCTCAAATAAGACCTGTCTATATGTTACAGACATGTAAGGGCTGTTCTAATGTTTCCCTGAGTTAGAGCAAAGATACTTGTATTAAACTGATTATTTTCTGGTGGGGTGCATCACAGAAAATGGCTGCTTCATAGACATCTCTGAGTGGAATGAACATATGAACTCTTTGTAGATGTGCAGAGAAGAGCATTCCCCACAAGTGCTGTTTCAGCATCCATAAGGCCTACTGAGTGACCATATATTTATTTCTAGGTTTTGTTTCTATCCTGCAGAGGATTGGATCTGATTGTTAAAAAAATACCTATGTTCTTAGGCTCCGTTCTGCTAATCATTGGCCACCCTTGGGTTAAGGGGAGGGCTGAATGAGTTTGTAGCAAGAAATTAGCCTTATGTCCCAGAATCCTCAGTCTCACTAAGAATACCACATGGTCTGTTTTAGGCTTGTTTTTTTATAAGATGCTGAAAATAAATTCAAGAATTGAAAGTATGTGCATACACACGCACACACAGAATGTTCAAGCCTCCTTTTCTTTGGGTAAAGTAGTTGGATTACACAAAAGTTACACTTTATTGGCAATTCTGCCACTCCTTAGTGAATGTACTAGTTAATTTGTCTCCTGTTTTCTGTCCTTGCTGTTCCTTGATTTCACATGAAATTTGTATTTTCCTATTATGGTAAAATGAATAGGAAGTTTGGACAAGATTTGCCAAACCAAGTCTACAGGATTTGGAACTGTCTTTTCTAGCTCCACAAGTACTGTGAAAAGAGTGGAATAAATTTATCTAAACCTGGCAACAACATTTTTTCACTAAGTATTCAGACAGAAATAATTTAAAATATTGGTCTTATCTTGGGTAAATTGGTAACTAAGTCCTGGAGTGCCTTTATCATGGAAGATATCTTCTTCCTTTCTCTTCCCCATGCCAATTTACACAACTTAATCTCCCGAGACATGTCTCTTTAAAGAAAGTAAGGAATCTGAAATGTATAAATTAGCCTTTTCTCCCTTTTAGTTTCCGAATAATCAGAATAATCAAATATTTGAAGATACCCATTTTGGAGAGCTGAGGTCATCTCAACACTTTATTGAATATCCTCCCAAATCTGTTCCCTTTAGACTTGTTTTCTAAATGAACTGCTTCGCTCCAGAATCTTGAACTTCTGTTGTACTTTTGCCCACTGACCCTACTGTCTCTTCTCTATTTTATCTTCTAGACTAGATAGTATTTCCTCTGGCATAAGGATTTCCAGACTTTTGTTTTGCATGTAATTGTTTAAGTTTATCTTTGGTGCATTGCAGGCCATCTATCTAATTGGTCAACCAAAGAAGCTTTTCCTAAAGAATCCTGTATTTGGATTAAATAGGCTTTTGAAAGTCAGGATGAGTTGGGATAGTTTTATGTCATGTTGTTGTGTCAAGACAGATGCACAAAATGACTGATTGTCTTCTCCAATAGTTGCCTGAACAGTTTTAGGCAGTCTTTAGAGTCTGGAGTTTTCAAATACATGTTTACTGAGATTTCACAGGGTCACAGAATTAACTAGGTTGGAAAAGGCCTTTAAGATCATCTAATCCAACCTGTGACCTAACACCTCCTCATCAGCTAAACCATGGCACTAAATGCCACGTCCAGTCCTTTTTTAAACACCTCTGGGGACGGTGACTCCAGCACCTCCCTGGGCCAACAATTCCATTGCCCAGTCACTCTTTCAGTGAAGAATTTCTTTCTAACATCCAACCTATATTCCCCTTGGTGCAGCTTCAGACTGTGTCCTCTTGTTCTCTGATTTGTTGTCTGGGAGAATAGGTACAACCTCCACCTGACTACGGCCGCCTTTCAGGTAGCTCTAGAGTGATACAGTCACCTCTGAGTCTCCTTTTCTCCAGGCTAAACACCCCCAGCTCCTTCAGCAGGGCTTGTATTCCAAGTTCACCAGCCTTGTTTTCCTCCTGTGGACACGTTCAAGAATCTCAATCTCCTTCCTAAACTGAGGGGCCCAGAACTGAACGCATGCAAATTAATTATGAAAATAATGCTTACATTAAAATCGTGCTATTTGTGCTATTAGTACATCTTGCTAATAGACTGGAACAACATTTTCCCTGGGAATCTTACAGTTTATTTCACCAAGTTAAAAATGAATCTGGTAGACCTTTAATTTGTTTCTTTCAGCAAAAGTTTCCTTTTTTTAATTCTCTGTCTATCAAGCTTTAATTAATTGGGAACATTTTCCTTCAAAAGCTGAAAAAGCTACCTTTTGTGGCACGTTGACCATATCCTTGTAAATTAAATTCTTCGTGCTTTATTAAATAATGTGTTTTCTTTTTAATATTATAATTGCCATTCTAAAACAAAGCAAATTTTCTCAAGAGTTACTGCAGCAGATGTACCATTATTCTTAAGGATATGTGGTTTCTCACTGATTCTTGGCATGGGAAAAGAAGAGATACTGGGTTGGCTTTATTGAAAGGAATTTAGACTGTATGTACTTTTGGCCAAAAGACTTTAGTTACAAAACAAAACCCATCCTGTGTTGTCACTGTGCTTTGCATTTCTATACTAATTGCTTTCAGCTTGGATTGTATGATAATACATGTGTTTGATATGTGTGGTTTGTTTTTGTCGTACTCCATTATCCTGCCTCATGTTCTTGGAGTGCCTGAAGTAGTTTCACTAATCTGTCAGCATAGTATGTACTCATGGATAAATATAGACGTGCAGCCACTCTGTGAGTGGTCATCATCATATGCTGAAGCTAAAAATTACCCCTTTGGTTATGGAAAGGCTGAGCTGATCTGCAGGCCTGCTCTAGCTCAGACATTGCAGGTCTTCAGCATTTGTCTATTGAGAAACAATAACAAGAAACCGAAGGAAATGTCTTCCTCACAAGCAGTGAGGAAGTGTGAAACAGGATTATGAAACAACTAATTTATTTTTCTATTTTAGTTAGAAAAGGATTCTAACTTTTCTAACTGAAGGAGTGGAACATTTCAGGTATTCACAGGCTCATGGATATTACAGTAGCATGTTGGAGAAAATCCAGCGTGATCGGCTTTATAAAGGGGCTCGGTAGGTATGAAAATACTGCAAGTTGATGTTTGCGTTTGTCTTACTAGTTTGTTCATTGCTGCTAAAGTGTAAATTTGACACAGTTTACTAAAAAACTGCAACCTCTGCTTTTCTGCTTAAAGATACTGAAAATTCAGTAACTGTAAGGCTGAAGTTATATCCAGTGTAGCACAGATTCTTGCTTGTGTATTATGATCGTTCAGTTGTTTTGATTCCTCTTACAGCTCTAAGAAAAATAGTGCAGATCACAGCAGGGACTCTCTTATGATAATTTCAGTTGGTACTTATCCCCAGTATCAGCTTTTGACAGTTGCACTAAAACAACTGTGCTTTTTTACAGCTGTTTTTCTGATCAGGGAATTGATCAATACATGGAAAAATCTAGCAGTGATTTTATGTCAGGAGGCCTTTCTGTTGCAATAGTGTATGGTTGTGATGACAACCATGTGTGATATTACACTAATATTGCCATATTTATTCCTTGTCTTTCATTTTTTAAAAATACATAAAATTGAGAAAATGATGTGCTTATAGCCTGCAGTAAATGAAAATGCTCTGTAGGATAAGAGTACAATTTGAAATACAGCTTATTGCACATTTACTAGAAAAATAAGAGACTGTGTTGGAAATAAGAAAAGATGCTTCAGACAGAATTACACCTACAAATAGTACAGGCATTTTATAGTTGATCGAGCATGGTTAAACTTCATTACAGATTTTCGTAGGATAGGAGCTTTAAATATGTATACAACTTTCTAAACTTGATCTGTACATTCTCTGCTATTGCAGAGTCCTTGGGCATCAGGGTTACCATGGTATCCTCCATGTGCATCACCATTCATTCTCCTGGGGGATGAACTACTTTCCTCTAAGTCAAGAGTTTAGCTTAATGCAGTACTTATGTGGTGACCAATACCCTGCAATATGTAGACATTCAAACTAAATGCTTCTGTGATCTGTTCTGGTACTTCTCTTCGTATAAAATTTATTATTTTGAAATCAGGCAGTAAAAACTAAATTTGTTAAGGAAATTAGTATCTCAAATTAAGTATAACTCCTTCCTTCCACCCACCTCCTTCTATGTATCTTCAGCATGCACCCACACAAACTCTACATGGTGATTTCTCATGTTAAAATTATGCATTTTATTTAATGGGGCAGTGCTTCACTGGCAAAACTGAGTCCATCCCTTTTACTGCTACTTCTAAGGCTCACATTATAATGTGTCAACATAAAGGAACCAACCAGTAATGCAGCTACTTCTTTGAGTCCTTGATTTCTAATTTGATGTCTCAGAGGCTACTTTTTTTAAGTGAGTTTTATAGGGCTCTCGGTCTAGGCACAAAAGCTGTATTCTGTTAAAGCTCATACATTATCAGTATAGACATCAGTGATAGTCTTGTCACTGGGCCAGATTTTTTCAATGCAAATATCAAGCATATGCAAATACTGGAGATAATGAAGCTGAAAAGATGCCTTAGAAAGCCAAACCTATATATATAATAGTTCATGACCAACTCATGATCAACTCCAGACCCTCAGAGTGTTGGCAATGTTAGCTTTCACACTAAAGATGCTTAAATGGAGTTAACAGCTACAAAATGGTCTTTTAAAAACTTGAACTAAATCAATGTCATATGTCAGTCATTTCTCTAAACTGCTGTAATTGCTGTAGTAATGGTAGATGTTAGCCCCCAGGATGTGTTTTTTCTGTATTTGGGGAAAAGTTGTGAAGTTATTTATTTCTGAGAAGAACTAGAATAAAAATTCTTGGTGCATGGCAAATCTCACAAATAATTGCATTCCTCTATTAGAGTGTCCAAATAAGTGATTTTTTGGTTAGATGTCTGGGAAAAAAAATTAAATCCTCCTGTGTCACAAACCTAACTGAATCATTGTTAAAAGGTTTTGTGAAAAACGCCAATCACTTGTGTTTTAAATTTTAAAAGTTTAATAGTAGTAAAATAGTTATTAAAATAGTAATACAATTAGAGTAATAATAATTTGAATAATTTGAATTAGGACAATATGAGACATAGAGACAATGAGTTACAGGCTTCAGGGTGCCTTTTTCTGGGCAGCAAGGGCTGAAAAAGGACACCTGTTAACAGAGGATTAACCCTTAAATACAATAGCCTGTTGCATATTCATACACTTCATACATGATGCATAAATTCCATTCAAACACAGGATTCTGTCTGGTCATCCTCAGCTTCTTCCTCTGAATCCTAACAGCGCCTTCGAGGCGGGAAGAAGTTCGTTTCTTCTGATAAGAGGGCAATAAATGCTTTTTTTCTGAAAGATTCAGGTGTCCTGTGGCTGCAATCTCGCTGCAAGTCCTTTCTTTAAAAAAGTATCTTACATAGCATAATTTCTGTTTTAACATTTTTTTATAACCTAAAACTATATTTAACACACTACTTGAGAGAATTCATACAGCATTACTTTCTAACACAACACATATAATATTCATTTTAATATTTACGAAAAGCCAATCATAAAATGGGCATTTTTCACAAGCTTCCTGCTAACAGTGACTCTGTGGATTTAAATTCCAGTCTCAGAACCCTGGCTGAATGCTCCGATGATGGAAGATTAGGGCGGCAGCTCCCAAGTAGCATGGCTAAAGTTTGGCCGCGATGCGCAGCGTGCCTGCTCTCACACAATGCCTTCCTGCCTGCCTTGAGTCCCCCCCGATGTCCTGAGCTTAGCGGCCAGGTTTGCAGCAGAATTGCCGAGGAACAGAAGGCGGGTTTGTGTTCGATCCGATTGCTCCGAGAGGCAGCCCGGGCCGGCTGCCGGGCCCAGCGCGGGGTGTTGTGCTTGGCAGGGCCGCGCTGGCGAGCGGCCTGCCCGGGCCGGGCACGGCGCTGGGAGCGGCGCGGGCAGCTCGGCCTGCCCGCCCTGCCAGGCGCGGGGCCTGCGCCGCCCTAGGGACTCACATCCCTGAGAAAATTGGTTTCATGGCTCACCAAAGAATTCTCCTGACCCAGCACTTGGAGATCGAGATGATTTGCATGGGTAGATGTGAGCCGGTTGAAACCGCACATTTGGCAAATAAATTCCTGATTGTAAAAATGTTGTCTGACTCCATCCTGAAGCCATTTGTGGAGAAATTTCCATTGCCTAGTGTATTTGATAGTCCATAAAAATTTGCATCTGATCCTTTGCGTCCCACTGTCTTCAAGTTTAAGTTTTAAGAGAACTTAGGTGATGACAGAGGAACAGTAGCACTTACCCTCTTCTCTGGTGGCACTGCACTTTATTCAGTACTTTGAAGTAGATTATTATTGAAAACAACAGTGTATTTTTAGAACAAGTCCTGTGTTGTATAAATGTAGGAGTTTTATGCACTTCGTTTTTTGCGAAGAGTCATAATGCCAGGAAGATTCTATGATAATGCTTTTGCCCTCAAAAGTCAAGTGAAACTTTGCAGGAAACAAATCTAGCAGGAAACATCTGTCACAGTGGGAGAAGTGCAGCTGCGGTGCTGAAGAGTGATGCTGCACCTCGTCAGTGAGGGGTTATTTTCAGTGAAGAAAATAACAGTATGGATGTGTTACACTTGCAGAATAATAGCTACATGAAGAGAAGCATTTCTGTCTTCTATTATAGTCATATAGAAACTTCTTAAACTGATTTTTCTAAAGGAAGACATGTTCTCTTTTCTCTAGGGGATGCTTTTTTATTTTTCAGTGTAATTTTGGGTTCTTATTTAAAAACTCTGAAACCATAAAGTTTCTTATTTTAATCTCTTTTTTTTTCATTTTTGTTCAGCAAAAGTTAATGCTCCATTAAATTTGCCTAACACTATTAAAATAGTGTTGAAGTCTATAGGAAAGATCAAAAATCTAACCTATCATTAAAACAATCATATGTCCGTAATAATTACAATTCATTTTAGTAACACTTATAATTCTGTACCTCAGAGGAAAAGTGATACTAAAGGTATTAGATGTGAGGCAACCATCATTGTAGTTCATTCTTCTTTCTCTCTTTCTTTGCAACTTGGATGCAAATGTAACCCTCTGGAGTGCAGTGCTATGGGGAAGTGCTGTAATGGTTTTAGTTCACAATATTTCCATGGTTTGTATTGCATTAAAGCATCTCTGTCCCAATCACCAGTAGAGCTCGTGGGCATTGTGACACTTTTATTACAGTCAGAGTGGATAATGGCTGGTCTTGCCAGTGTTACTTAATTTGCTACTTTAAAAGTCTGGCAAAACAGAGAGAGAGTGCTCCCAGTATCTGCCTGAGCACCAAACATGACTTTTATTGCCAATAAGAGCTGACCCCTGAGGATTTTGGGTTGTAAATTTTATATGTAGGATGGTAACAGTGCTTCCTTTTATGTTTCCTTCATTCACAGGAGAACAGCAAGTAGAGCTCAGTCTAGTATACAATATCTTGATACTCATAATGGGGAATTCAGTCACAGGATAATTTAGTTTGGAAAGTGTCCCTGGTGGATGATAACCTGGGGAAGGTTTCTCAGGACCTTGTCTGGTCAACTTTCAAGTGTCTCCAAAAAGTGGAGTTTCTGCTGTATTTCTTGGCGACATGTAACAGTGTTTGATCACCTCTTCACAGTGGAAATTATTTCCATACATCTAATAGAAATTTATCACATTCAAACTAGTGTCTGTTGCCTCTTGTCCTGTCGTTCTCAGCTCAAAGCAGACTCTAGTTCCTTGGCATCTTTGCTATACTTCATTAGGTAGCTAAAGAGTCCACTAAGATTCTCTTCTCAAGGTTAAATTAAAGGTCCAGCACTCTCAGCCTTTACTAACCTAGCAAGCCCCTGAACATCTTTGTAGTCCTCTCTTGGCCTTGCTTCAGAATGGCAATGTCATTTTTGTATGGGAGAGCACAAATCTGAGCAAAATACACCAGGTGTAATCTCAAAAGTGCCAGATGGAACTGTAGGGTTTGGTGCTTTCAGGAAAGCTAATGCATAATTAATACTTTTTGACCATGGAAAACATTCAATTTCTGACTCTTCATCTAAGATTTATACTGGTAACATGTGTGTTGTTTTTTGAGTCATTCTTACTGACCTCAGTATAGATTACAGGAGAAGAAGATCCTTTACAACTCACCATAGTCAAAAGACCAGACTCAAGGCTAAACCAGTTTGAATAGCAATAAAGAATAAATTTTTGTTAGTTGACAACTGAGTTACAGGTCTGACTTGAATGCAAAAGATAAAAAAATGATAATGTTTTTCAGATAGGTATCAGCAAGTCTTACCATGGGAAAAAAAAAAGAGGACTGAGTATGCGCTGCATAATAAACACCACTCAATTTTTATATAAAATATTTCATCTTTGATTTCTTCTTCCAGTTAGATAATGTGTATTTCACCTATGGCACCATGGAAGTTTTATTGATGTATTGTGTATTTCTTTGGTTAGCAGCTAGTCTCCAGTTTTGCTTTGACCATGTAGTGAGCTGTTGAGGTGCTCTGTGACAGTTAAACCATGTTGAATTACCCTGAAGTAAATGTGTCTTTTCTACATTTCAGCTTCTCCAGTTGGTAACGGATATATCAAGCCACCTGTCCCTCCTGTTTCTGGTACACAGAGAGAAAGAGGGCCCCCAGCCATGCTGCCCATCAGCATTGACCCGGACAGCAAACCTGGGGAATATGTCCTGAAGAGTTTGTTTGTTAACTTCACTACCCTGGCCGAACGCAAGATTCGCATCATCATGGCAGAACCTCTTGTGAGTAAAAAGAAACTCCATGTATATATGTGTGTGTGTATATATATATATATATTTTTTTTTTTTTTTTTTTTTTTTGTGCTTTGAATTTGTTTTAAAAGCAGGCTTGCTTGCTGTGCAATGAAGAATATTTTGCTTGCAATCTGCGTTGGAGTTTGATAGTGTTTCCCAAACTGTGAGATCTGCTGCTATGGCAGTTAGAATGTTGTGGGAGAGGGCAGAGGTATGCAAGATATGCCATAGGGGTGACATGAAAAGGAATTGATATTTAGTTTCTGTTTGCCATGTGGGCATACGCTGATGGGATTGAGAGGCAGAAGGGGTGTCAGCCAGCATAGATTTCACAGCTGGGAGAGCAGTCACTTGAGTCAAAATAGATTAGAAAATGCTGAAATATGATAAAAGCATATTTCTGAACATCACAGGTTTTCAGCTAAAACATGAAAATGGCTACCACTTTTAGTTCTGACAGTAGTAGATTACACAATCTAGCAGAGGACTATAGCACCTATTTTCCAGATATGAAAAAGCATGCAGCACTTGAGAAAGGCATTACAATACAAGGTCTTGCACAGTGAGAGAGCCATTGTTATTTGTATTTTTAGGCAAATTTAACACGCAAGTATGTCTGTTACAATTTGTCTTATGTAACTGAACTTCTGCTCATTTAACTTGAGATTACATTTTATATACATTCTTGTTATTTTGATTAAGGAAGAATATTTCTGTAATTTATATTTTAGTTCTGATGAGGTAAAAAAAGCCAGGACCTAAAAATAACCAGAAATCTCTACTTCTGTACTAAAAGGGAATTTTAATTAAGTCTTAGAATGTTTTTGTTATAAAGTCCAATGTAGAATACTTAGCTCAGTTCCCCATTTTCAGGATATTTTGTAGGGCAAAATTAAAATTTTCTTTATTCTGATGGCATCTGTTTAGCTTTGATTTAGATTCAGAAGCATTTGATGCTTGGAAAGTTTTAGCAGGCTTTCTTCTGAAACATTAGCTAGATGCAAGATGACAGAACTATCTTATGTAATTTGGAAATAACACCAAAAAAAGCTTACAGTAAAGAATATTATGAAAAAATCCATTTTTTCTTCTTTGATGTGTTCCCTCCAAATCACGAGAAGTAGAATAAACTGACAGTCATAGTGTAGGTCCTTTTAAAAAATAAAATACCAGCAGCTATTTATTACCATCCAGTCTTCATGTAATGGCCAGAGAACATCTTTAAAATTTTAAAACAAAATGTCTGTAAAATTATTTGACAAGATCAGGAAAACAGCAAGAAGACCAGTACTGAGGACATAATTTCCTTGCAGCACCTTTGTTACTCTTAAACATGAACCTCTGCATTTTCATGTAAGATTTCAGGCATGGATTTATTCCCATTTCACCTTGTGTTAAGATGGTTTTGAGTTGATGTGTGGTAATATGTTGTTTTTTTCACTTTGAGAAACTATTATTATCTGAATGTTGATCTTATTCTAGAGGTTATTCAATGGAATTTTATTTGGTAAATTCAGTGTAGAATGTAGAAATACTACAAGAGACTGGAATGTCACCTTCCTGTCATCATTTTCAGAATGTATTTTTTACAGGAATCTGACCATGAGACACTAACAATAATTCAATTACATACTCACATATCATTAGTACTAATAAAACTTACAAGCCATGGCATGCTGCTGTTTGAGGTTGGCTGTGACCAATGAGTAAGCAGGATTCTGTAGGCATTCAGTCAAAATGATCTTGAAGTAATTAGGTTGTAACGAAAGAAGTGACAAGGGAAAATGGCAAAAATTATTCTCAAATAATAGCTAAGAATATAAGTCTGCCCTTTTGGCGAGGTAGCTGTTGGATGTTTAGCGGCTTTGTTCCCACATTTTAATCTACTGATTAGAATTGTGACCAGGAGGTCCCAGGGGTTTGGGAGACGAAGTTTATAAATTGATGGTGAAAAGCTACCTTTTGGCCTTTTTTCACAATGGGTAGTCAGATGCTGAACTCTTTGAAGTTTATGTTCTAATTAAACTCAAGTGTACTTCAAAGGAAGTCAAACATGCACAGTGCTCAACGCTGAGATATTTCTAGTTTGATTTCTCCAAGTCATTACAAGATATGACAGTTTAATTTTATAATGAGTGATGAATACTTAGGATATCTTCTAGAGAAGATAAAATGATCTGTTTATAATATTGTTGCCATTGCAACTCTTTTATCACCAAGTCTAACTCACATTAAAGCTCTGAAGTTACTATGGTTAAATTAAATATTTATTGATACCTTTTTTACCTGGATCATTCTTTTGATACACATATTCTGCCTGTTTATACTTTCTGATTATCATTACTGTTGTTTTTATGAATTTTTCTTGCAGTTTCTTTGGGTTCTATATGCCCATGTGATATATCAAGCTCTTTCTTTTGTTGTGCACACAGAGATGAAGTGTAAATTGCGGTGTTCTGACAGCTGTGTTGGAAAACCATGTTTGTGTCACACCATGAGTTGCAGATGCTAGAAAGGCACTAGAAAGCTTTGTTATTTTTTAGGGCATCAGTGAAGGGCACAGCAAATCCCACCTCTTCCTGCAGCCCCATGAAGTCTCATCTGGAATAGCAATATTCCAATGGGAAAGAAAACAGAGAGCAATGTCACCCACTCATCCTGCTGCCCTTGCTGGCAAGCAAGTATCATTTGACATTTTG
Source organism: Melospiza melodia melodia (assembly GCF_035770615.1). NCBI lineage: Eukaryota > Metazoa > Chordata > Aves > Passeriformes > Passerellidae > Melospiza > Melospiza melodia. Next base: position 84,275,212 of record NC_086195.1, read on the forward strand.
GTTACTGGATCTGGCAGTGATCATCATAAAAACACACTCCCCAGTTAATCTATTTTCTAGACATGAATATAATGTCAACTATCCACTGCTAAGTTAAAATGGAAAATTTTTGTTTCTAGATTCGACATTTTTTAACTTTGTCTGCAGAATATTTTATTCAGAATTTCAGGTCGATTTTCCCCCTTTTTACGATCTTTAATATATAAAAAAACAATTCAGTAATTAAAAGTTCATAGTCATGTGGCTAATTTTTAATGATTTACTGCTGTACCCAGATTGTCAAGTTATATTATTTCAAATTAAAAGTATTTGGCATCAGACTCGATTAAAGTGGATTGTCCAGTTTAAAAAATAAAATTCCCATAAATTAAATGTAAATAATATTTTCTTGATAATCTTTAATAATTTCCTGGCTCTTTTCTGTAGGTAATTGTTCTTATTTTTAACAAATACTAAGATTTTATTCTGCAGACCTTTTTTCACAGTTGACTTAATTAATATTTAATTTTTATCAATTTTTATTCTAAATCTTCTCTGCATTGCTTCACTTATGAACACAATCTGATATTTTATCGCTGCTGATTTTTTTTTTTTCAAGCAGTGGTGACCTTGAAATGACGCTAGAAAGAGGAAGCCAGGGAAACATTCTTGCCGGTTCAAATGAAAGAATATGTATCATAGCTCTGTAAGGAGAAAACCCAGAAAACAGTTTCCTTTTTAGGACTGTTGATTATCACTTTGGGTAATAATTCATCCTGTGCATACAGAGCAGGCTAATCTTTAAATACGGCTTTCAGCAGTACTTACACACAGCTGTAGACATTGATAAAACATAGGGAGCTACAGGCATTGACAGTTGTTAATGGTTAATTTAGCTGTTGGTAAACTTTCATTATGCTTTTCTCCTGCAAGCATCTTCTTTTACTGAGCTTGTCTAAATTCAGGATCTCTCTGAATACAGAACTCAAGAACAGAATTTACTCATTATAGGATTGGGACTATAAGCATATTCATGTATTCTGCGTGTAACTTAGGCAGGTTTCATCTCACTATTAGGAAAAACCCTGAAAGGAGTGATGTGGTTGATACTAGTGTCTTTTTTACTCCCATTTCCTTAGGATCTTGAAGACGTTAAAATAGAGATCTATTTTAAGACAGGCCTAGTGATAATAACCTAGCAGATGGTTCAGAAGACTTTGAAAAAAATGAAAGAATAATGCAAATTGCAGAGACTGACCAACCATTATGTATAAAGGGACTCATTTCTGATTAGCTTCAGTCTAGGCTTCACTTTGTCTAGGCAGGAGGAGAATAGGCTAAGAACAGACTTGGGAGGAAAAGAAATAGATTTTTGTTTTCTGAGGACTGGGCTGTGATAACTAGGAATCTTTATGTAGGCTATGACAATACCAAGCAGTTTTATCCCACAGCTGTAATGTAGAATTTTCTGGTTTGCATGGACTAAAACTCCAGCTGCATCACACCAGGTGACAACTCCCTGGTTGTCACCTGTAATGAGACATATTACTGGTACACATATTTTACATTTGAAGTCCTCATTAATAGTTTGGCATGTACAAGGACTTTGACCCCCTGTTTGTTCACAGGGAACAGATAGTAGTTACTGTAAGGAACAAGTAATTTCCTGGAAAAGAGGAAAGGCAAGCTGCCTTGCTCTGTTCTAGCTATTCACTCAGGATATGTATGCCCAGACAAACTGACAATTTTACAACTTTATTTGAATACCTTTATGCAAATACATATTGAAAATTTTGTTCTCTTTTCTCATACAAAACCTATCTAGGGCCTTTCCTCTATATATGCTACGAGCATGCTGCCTTCCCATTGTCATATGTCCCTATCCACCTCTGTGTCACTGAGGGATTAGGCCACTGATCATTAATCTAATTCTTTTATTCCATGACTGTTTGTGCTAGTCAAAACTTTGTAGCAGTCAATCCCAGCTCTAAGGACCTCATAATTCGTAATACCATACCTCAGTATCTAATGTCGCATCATTCTTTATTTCTACTGTATTATTTATTTAGCATTTAAATTATATCAATAAATATTATTATAGTAACTTCTTTAGACCTAGTTGCAACAAATAATGTATAGATAATTAAGAATAATTATTCCTAATTATTCTTTAAAGAATTGTCTCTGAAGTACTTAAGATGCTTCTTTATGAAATTCTGCCTCACTTTATTATACTGTGCTGGGCACTGTTCTTTCACCTCACCATAAGAAAGTGAAAGCATCTGCACAGCATATTACTTTAGGTACTCAATATGTAACCTGAACATGTATGATCTTTCCATTGCATGGAGCCCCACAGATCTGTTACAGTGGATGTGTTAACTGAATGTGCAAATCTGTCTCAGTCAGTCGTAGGACAGCCTGGAGGACCATGAACAGTCATTCCCCTCAGGAGGGGGTCAGTCTCCTAGTCCTCCCAGAAAGTGTCAGCTCAGCAGAGTTCCTTTCCTGCAAGTCATTGACTGGATCCTGGGTCAAGTTTTTAGACTAGTAGTTGATCTCAGGATTTTATTCAACTTGTAGCCATACCTAAGGATTTCTCATCGCCCAGAGAAGCTTTAAGTGCCCAATCCCTGGAAGTATTCAAGACCAGAATAGAGCAATCTATCTAGTGGGAGGTGTCCCTGCCCATGCCAGTAGGGTTGGAGTTTGATCTTTAAGGTCCTTCTAACCCAAACCACCCCATGATTCTATGATTCTGAGTTTAATTTCTGTGTGGACTGTCTCTACAGTTCTGTTTCCTTTCACTCAGACTTTCCAGCAGCTAACTGCTCTGTTTCAAGAAATCAATTAAGCCAAACAATGGTTCAGTCATCACTCTTCCTTCCTTCACTAATCAGTTTTCCTTGGGAGCTCACTGGCTTTCCAAATATATTCCAGTCCGCTGGTGATAAAGAAACCCAAGCTGGGCCAGATCAGTGTGCTTTTTTCTCCAGCAGAAGGAAAGGCAGCTAAGACTGGGAGATCTCTTCCATGAAATAAGCAGACTCTACTCAGGAACTCAAATGATGTGAAGGCAGAAAATAATGGGAAAGATTGGCCTTTTGTACAAAAGGTGGAGAGCAATCAAATACAACAAAGACAAGTCCAATGGCATAAAGATCTTTCACTTTCCCTTCCACTTACCACCTCAGATATAGTATCTCCCTCCAGTTATCTCAGTCTGTATCTCAGGTTGAGATCTGTAGCAGAAGCCAGGCACTGAACAGCATAGAGCTAGGGTAGGTAATTATCTTCCAGGACAAGGTGGGTAATTAGCTCAGGACAGTTATCTTCCAGAATAATTCTTTTCCAATTATCTTCCAGAAAGATCTAGAAAGGGTTGCATGAGTGAAGCAATGATCATAGATCAGCTATCTTCTGTGTAGTTCAGGGGGACACACTGCAGCACTGAAACATAGAAGTTGAGGAAGAAGAGTATGAAGGATGCAGCTGGGGAAAAAAGAGATAGAGGAAGAGACAAATGCAGGGTTTCAGAAATAATCGCGGGGAGTGCAGGAGAACACAGAGAGCATCCAGTATGGTCTGATTCCAACACTCATATAAGACTGAGGGGAAAACTTTATGCCATTTAGCTAGTCAAGACGGAAACAGACACGCTTTTGCATAGACATTGGCATTGTCATTTGCACTTCGATACAGGTTCATAAAACTTTCACACATTTCAGAGTCAGATGGTGTCAATGGGCACTTTCTCAGTGCTCTCAGGGTTTCCATGGCTGAGTGAGCATGCAGAGTGCTGCTTGGGACATGAGCAGAGCTCATTCCAATGGTCAGGCTCTGCAGGAAGCTCGCTGTCCCTCGGCCTCATTACTGCATGGATACAGTTGGAGGATAGTGAATGGTTCAAATCGCTATGGGAATTTAACATTGCAAGTCAGATTCAATCCAAGGTCACTGAGGCAGTCACACTGCATCACATGTTGGCCAATGCTTGCAAATATAGCAGAGAACCTACCACATGCCCTTAATCACATTATGGTGTCATTTAAGGATATGGCTATTGCCACTCTCCAGAAAATGGAAGTCTTACTACAGTCATTTCAGGCCAATCTTATCACTGAAGCCATCATGAAGGACAGAAAAAAATCAAGTGTACACTTCAGTAGCATTGTTGGCAGATAAGCAGCAATTCATTAAAGAGGTATCTTCCCATAGCTTCACAACAGCTTCATCCTTTGCATGCTTTCAGAGTCACATTTCAAGTCATTGAGGTATTGCTTAATTTATGTGCTCTTTTCTGGGCCTGAATCTGGCATGGCACAGTTTATACATCAGACAGCTTGAATTGTACCATATTTGACCCTGCAAATGTGGTGGCATAACAAATATGAGAAAACTTGAAATACTTCATGTAACTACCTTCCCAAATTGGAGGTTCACCCAATAAGGTCTTGTTTCATTAGCTGAGCATGCAACAAGTGTGGAAGCTACAGCTTTTAGGGCCAACAGACTTGTAGCAAAAGAACAGTGAAGGCTTACATTAGCTCTGTAAGGGCATCTGGCATCCTCCTTGAAAGTCTGTGAAATCAGTACCAGTAACCAGAAGGAGAAGGCTTCAGATCAAATCATCTTGGGACACCTCTGATGTGGTACATTTACAGCCTTTGAAATAAACACATAACCAATACAGGTCCAAGTAACAGAATTTTAAAGAAAACTACTGGCAGTAATTCTCAAGTTCACTTTAGAAATACACTTTCCTCATTTCTTTTTCTGTTCTGTGAAAACAGGTGCACGGTTGGTGACAATAAGTATCTGATCTTAAAGCAGTAATGGACATCAGACAGCAGACCATGGCCAGGGTCATTTGCTGTCCTTTATTACCCCTGGCTGTCTGCGTCTTGAGAGAATGTGATTCCTGTTTGCAGAGATCCCTGCTGTGCTTGGAGCAGCCCTGCAATTACAAGCCTAAATTTGTTCAAATCAAGTGATAAGGGCTTCCTATAGGCTTTATTAAATTAGGTCACATTATTCTGAGTGGGTAACCAGTGGTCAGGGCCCTCAGGCACTAATAAGCCTTAATGGCCTCCTCTGAGTCTCTCCCACACCTGCCCACAGGCCAGGACCCATTCCCAGGTTTGGGAGCCGTTAGTCCCTGCCACAACAGCCACAACAGTCTCCTGCTCCCACAGCCCTGCCCCCTCCTTGTCAGGGGCCTTGCTGAGCCAGGTCACATAGCTGAAAACCCTTAATAAACCATAATAAACAGTTGAAACAGTGTCTTGAATAGCAGTTTCATGAAAAGGTCTTAACGTAGACTTGGAATTTTTGATCTCCATCATCATTATTGTTCTTATTGCTACATGGAAATCACTTATCAAACATTTTTTTAGAGCATCATGCTTATTCCAGTCCAACAGGCTGATAAAGATCTTGGGCTCTCATACTGCACCCTATGACACCACAGTCAACCACTGTTGACTGAGGCCTTATACATTCCCTACCCTAGTAAATTAGATTTCAATCAACAAAATTTTATCTTCTATATTGGAATTTTTAGGTTAGAATCACACAAGGCTGTGATGGAACTGTGCTGTCAACAATAAATGCCCACACTTTGTCTCCAGATGATCTTTTAAAATTTATCATACTTACATATTGTAAAATCTACCTCTTTCTGTACACTGTAGTATTGCAATAAATAAAATCAGAGAAAGCCAAGGGAAAATGTTGTAATGCTAACCAGGAGGATTCTTATAGACAGAGGATTTTGATGTGTTCATTAAGTTACAATTTTGAAAAGGCATTCCTAGTAAAACAAACTCTGAAAACAAACAGCCCTGAAAATTTCCTTTCTCACTTGTGCTAGAGTGTACCAGCAATCTCAGTAAAGTTATCATTAGTACTCTTTTCAACTTACAGGTTTCACAAAAGCGTGTATTGAAATATTTCTTTAAGGTTTCACAAAAGCATGTCTTTAAAATATTTCTTTCAGAGCTGGCCCACTAGTAGTTATCTGCTTTTTGGGGGCTTAAAATATTGTAGTAAAAGAAATGTTTTACTTCCTGTGTACAATAAAGCATCTTACTTTGCAATGGAAAATAGAAATGCTGAGAGTAGTAGGTTTGTTGTTTGGATTTGTTGGGTTTTTTTGGGGGGGTTTTTGGTTGTTTTTTTTTTTTTTGTGTTGGGAGTTTTTTTTTTTACGTTCTATGTCATGTTGGGAAAGTAGCAGTGCTAATTTTTGTACTTTGCATTGAATAGCAATCTATAGTTCAGTGGGTTTGCTTCTTTATTCAGGATGCTTGAAATTTACCTTTGTAGAGTAGCACTTCTGAAAATCAATTTGGTGGATTTTTGGCCTGTATGGCCATTTTTTTTCTGACATATCAGTTACTTCAGGCTGAACATTCACATGACCAAAATTTATGTGTCCACGTTTTAGTTTTCTTGGTAGACAGTCTAGGTAAAAGATGCCTTTTGCAGAAAATGTGGTAATCAAACCAAATTAGCCTGCAATACCTGATGTGATGACATAGTCTGTCATTGAATCAGAACAGTGCATGATGATGCCAAAGAGTCAAAGCCAGGGAGTGAGAACCTGTATTTGAAGCTGAACTGATGTTTTCCTGAATTTTTATATTCAGCAGTACAGGCACATCCTTTTCCACATGAACAAAACAGAAGAGCTGTTACAAAAAAAAAACCCCAAAGCAATTACATGGAGAAAGAATAGACTCAGTAATACTGAGTTTGTCTTTTAAACATGTACCTTTCATTATTTTTGTGTATTACCTGTAATGACAAGTAGGTTTTTGACTTGAGCTTGTTAAATAATATTTTTTTTAATGTAGCACATTTTTACATATATTTCATGGCCACTTGAACTATGCTTATTTAAACCACATGAAGTACCATGCACAATTAGTATTGCTTTTTTACTCAATTTTCAACAGTTAAATGAAGTCCATCACAGTTTTTGTTAATATTTTGTGCATCTGTAATTTTGTCTTATGCAAAGTTCTGATGTTTCTTCGAAGCGGTATTATCTTATCTTTTTTATTATGTTTTCCTTTAGAATTTCCAGATGCTGTATCCTTAGAATTTCAAAGGTTAATGAGGGAAATCTCCTTTATTTTACTCTCTGTGTACCGTGTCACTGACACAGTTTCTTAAAAGAAGTGTCTAGCAGCTAATTGATGCTAAGAGAAGTCAAAGATTGTGTTGTCATCCACTGAACAGGCAGTTTAGATGTTTATGCATGAGGACTTGCTGACTTGCAAAGAATGGTTAATGAAAACAGGACACTCATTTGCCTGTTTCATTGAATTTGCAGGTGGGAGACAGTTGGGAGGCTATCAGAGTAAACAGATTATCCTTTTCAGTCAAAAAGCTTGGCTCTCTTAATTGCTTAGGTATAAATTGATTAAACTCTTTGGGGTGGTGGTGGGAATTTCCAAATAGTAAAAAGGTATATAAATGAAAAAATTACTTCCTGAGAAGTTCAGAGCTATTTTCTGTACTAGAGCTTTTTGTGTGTGACCACAGACTGTTCCATATCCAATTGTGAAAGGGCCAAGCAGAAGTAAATACTCACAGGTCCAGCTTCATGGACCTGCTCAGTGCAGGATCAGCACAGATCCATTCTGGGAGGGGGAAGGCAGGAGCACACAGCTGGAGTGCAGGACATGGGTTACCCATCACATGAGTACGGGACTCACAGTGATGCTTTTTCCTGGTTTTGTATGCACAAAATAATCAATGCAAAAAAAATTTTCATGTTTGAGAGCAGACTTTTCCTACAAACAACAATTCTCTTTCCTGCTGAATGGTGTATAAGACAGAGATGTTCATTTGGGGAAGAGGGGGCCAATGGGGTGATTCATCATGAGAAGAAAGAATCACACTTGGGGACTTTTGGGCTCTTAAGATTGTTCTTACATGCATTTTACATATGTTGTAGCTGTAGTAGTTGAATGTGTTAAGTGTCTACTCCATTTTGTGTGAAAAGGTCCATTCTTCTTTCTATTTGGTGTGTCTTCCACCCCAGAAGAGCTCTCAGTAGAGTATGTCTGTCTGCTTTTTAGTGTGCAGTGCAGAAGTTAAAATTAGTGTAAAAATATCCTTTCACCATGCTTTTAGGCAGAAAAAAAAGAGGTTTTATCTCAATCAGTAACACAGTAGCCTGTCATATTTCAGTAGGAAAAACAGGCCTAATGGTTGCTGAGATTAGAAATAGCTTTAAGGGTCATTATATGTCATTATAACATGGTGACATAGTGAAGCTTAATAGGCACTACAACATCCTTTTGTTTTTATGTTTCCCTGAACACTCAGTTCTGTGACAGGTGGCTATTCCTGTGTAAATTAACCCAATTATATTTGTGTAGCAGCCCTGAAAAAGCCTTAATATATTAACCATTAAAAGTCACTGACAGTCTTTGGAGAAATGTTTTTGTGTGCCTGTGTGAATAGAGGGTTTGAATGATATGTTGTTTTTTAGGTAATTTGTAAATATTATATTTAGTTGATGCATGCAAATATGATAAAATATATATTTCCCATTGTATAGTTAACATATTCAGTTTTATTATATTCTATTTGTGTTTTCCCAAGAGCAATGAGAGAGAGGAAGGAAGTTAAGTTTTAGTTGAGCATTTTGTTTTGTAGGCATAAAGCGACACAAACCATTTAGATGTTTTTATTGAGAAACAATGGTTTCAAATATTAAATTCCTTTACTATTTATCTCTAACATGTTTATATCATGGGAGTTACCAGCATGAACAAATATAGAGTACAGAATTGAAAGCAGCACTTCAAACAAGAAATAATAAGGATGTTTAGTTTAGTGATTAAACGTTGAAATGTTACTATTGAGAATCCATTCTTCTGAAATTTTCTAATGTTTTTTGATAATTCAGTAAGCTATGGGCCCTTTCATATTAATCAAAACTTTCTTTATTCATATTTTGTTGTTGTAGGCTTTGGCTCCAAATTCAGCCAAACTATTCATCTAAGATTTGGAAGACATTTTTGTAGAATGTGTATCAACAGAGACTCAAATAAGTCAACTTATATTTTAAAAACGCCCCTTTGCTGTTCCTGGGTTGGGTGGGCAAGAAAATCATTTGAAGTAAAATTGTACCATGAGGGTAGAAAATAGTTTTAGGATTTTTTGAAAACTAATTAAGTGTATCTCCAGGTTAAATAGACCTGTGGAATCTATTGCCTAGAGACAGTTTCATATTATTACTCATTTTAACCTTTCTTGACAAGTCCCGAACCTGTGGTATGCAGTAAAAACACCTACCATGAGTATAAATGTATTTTGTGTAGTATCTGCCATAGCAACACTGTTGAAAAAAAATACTGCATAAAACGAAAAGGTGAGAGTTGTAAGGATATTTGAACTAAGCAAATAGAATAGACAAGTGGTTTACAGTAGATGAAAAGAAATTTTCTGTTGCATAAAGGAAAATTGCTGTTTTCAAAGGACACTTGAAGTACCTGCATATAATTGAGTTGCCTTTGAATTTACTCAGTAATGTCTCCCTGACATGGTCAGTTGTTACCCTTATCATGAATGTATTCATACTTTTATATTTTAGGACTGCTTAGACAACAAAACCCCAAGCACATTTCTATCTAGCCCTTCGTCTTTATTCAGTTTTTTATCTATTCAGCACTCAGCATTAGTAATAAGTAGTAATAAGTTCTACGCCGAGTTCTCTCAAACCTCCAAACCCCACATGCAATCTGATATGGCTGTTGCCATTCACTGCAGGGAGATGACGAGGGGCTCTGGTGTGGGCACCCCACTCCCAGAAGTGGGAAGGTGTGTGCAAACACTCTTGTCTCCATGGGGTCAGGTTGGGTCCTGCAGTGGCTGCAGGGAGCACCGGTGGCAGAACTGTCCTGGGAAGGAGTCAAGGGAGAAGCAGCAGCAGCAACCCAAACAGGGGCATGAAGAGGCAGAGACAGCTGCAGCAGCAGCTGCTGCCTGGCAAAAGTGTGAGGGGAAGGGAGCAGCAGAAGCAGCAGTAGGTGCAGGATGGGATGAAGGGAGGAGAAAGGCCTCAACTGAAGCCTAAACCAGAGACATTGAGAAGTTATGGCAGCAGAAGGCTTCCTGGCTTTTGGCAGTTCTCCACGCCATCTGCCTTCTGCTGCAACCAAGGCTGCTGCATGGCCTAGGAATGGTTTCTTTGGGCCAGTGCACCAAGCCCTGGTGTAGCACCTGTAGGAGGGCACATGATGGCTTGTATTGCATTGTCAAATGGAGGCGTCTTCTTCAACCCAGGCCTGCATCCCCTGGGGAGTGTCATCATCAGAAACTCAGGTATCTGGGAGGTGTATGTGCTTCCCCAGATAGGTTTCAAGTGATGAGGACATTTTCAGGATTGCAGTTCCTATCTCAGGTTCCCAGAGCATGGTTTGTCTTATTTAATTGTGTTCCCCTTAGAGACAGCATGTGATGAGGAATCCCACACCTCATTTCTGCCTGAAACTCTGCTCTCTGAAAGCCAAGTACTGCAGTGTTGGCCATGGAATCACAAAGCTTCTGCATGCTGAAGCACTTTTTGTTGAAATAGATGTTTATCTATGGTAACACAAGTCTTCTGAACAGGATCAGAAATTTCTTGATTAAAAAGACAAAAAAAGAGGGTGTTGATTTTTTTTTTCCCCCCAAACAGCAGTAAATTCTTAGTATGCTGAATTGTCCAGAACCCATGAAAACAAGAATCCTTTTCCTTTCAAATAAGTTGAACACTACTTTTGAAAGTTTATCTGCTGTCCTTTTGAGTGAAAAGCAATAGACAAAAGAAGCATTGTCCTCCTGTGAGACACAATTAGGCAGGGTAGAACCGACTTAGTGATTGAGGAGGAGGAGGGCTGTGGGTGGGGTGGTATCCTGTGTTTTCTCAGGGTTACAAGGTTTTTTTATGCAGATGTTCATCACCAATAATCTGTCATAAAGTTGTAATTAATAGCTGTTGTGCCCATAATGTAACCTGGAGGATTCACTTGAGATACTGGATAAAACTATGAAAAACATTGATGGCTGTTCTGGGTAAATCAGTGACTCAGTAGAAAACATTTTGTTGATTTTTGTATTTGCTAGGTAGTCAGGGGATACTGCAGTCGCCCCACAGCTGGCCTCCTTGCCAGCTGGCATTACAAGTGGATCAGCATAATTAATTTCAAAATCAGTCAGCAGATTATACCAGACAACATTTGGTTCTGAAAGAAACATGAAATAATAGAAATCTTTGGTCCAACTCAAGACTCTCCATTTCCTTATCTCATCAGCTTTACAGATTTCTTTATTTTATATCTATTATCCCCTGGCAGGGATGGTATTTTGCCTGGTACATTAACAGATGCTGATGAGTGTAATAGTTTGTTGAAAGCTGAACACAAAATCTCATTCTGAGCTGGTGGGAGAGTCCCAGTCTTGCAGCTGTAGGAGAAGAAAGAGTCATGATTTATAGAAGAATAAGGCACTGGCACATTGCAGACACCAGAAACAGTAGGGTAATTCACAGCAGAATTGTGATGGTGACAAGTGATGTGTTTTTCAGAATTCATCTGCCCTCATGTGTTGTTTATTTTCACTGTGGTGTAGGAGATTCATGTTTTGTGTACTGTTGCATGCATCTAGAATATTGGCCTGTGTACTTCTCCATGTCTCAGTAGTTCAGCATGCTTGACAAAGAAGCCATGCAGGTGAATGGATGTTCACACATGGTTTCTCTGAGTTGGACAGTTCTCTTGGCTTTTCCAGTTACTCTGAGAATATGACCTGAAAATTTGCTTCCATTCTGAAAATACCTTTTTAAATTCTTTTAGTGATAATTTTCCCCACTACTGTCTTCCTTTAAAAATTAACTCTATGGTCTTTGATTCTTCTAAGACCCCTTTTCTTTCAGTATGCCCTGCGTGATACATTATATCTTTGGTCATGTTTGTATTGCCTGGAAGTTTTATAACAAGAAGGGACATCATGTAACAGAATCACAGAATCACAAGGTTGGAAGAGATCTTCAAAATCATCAAGTCCAACCCATGTCCTAACACCTCAACTAAACCATGGCACTGAGTGCCACATCCAGTCTTTTTTTAAACACATCCAGGGATGGTGACTCCACCACCTCCCTGGGCAGACCATTCCGGTACTTCATCATCTTTCCATAAAAACCTTTTTCCTGATGTCCAACCTATATTTCCCTTGGCACAGCTTGAGGCTGTATCCTCTGGTTCTGTCATCTGCTGCCTGGTGAAAGAGACCAACCCCCACCTGACTACAGTCACCTTTCAGGGAGATGTGGAGAGTGATAAGGTCACCTCTGAGTCTCCTTTTCTCCTAAATAAAGCCCCTTGGTTATGTATTAGAGGAAACAGTAGTGATTTTTAGGATGTTGCAAGAATTTATCATTGATGTGAGCACCAGCTCAGATGCAATGAATCCTTCTCTTTCATGAAAAGACATTAAATCACTCAAGACAGTCCATCAGTATTGGCTGATATATATGCAGAGGCCTCCTTTGCATATGCAGCAATTGTCCTGGTATCTTCAGGATCAGATCAGGAGGCGCATTATGTGAGTAAAAAATCTAACAGAAAAATAATAGTAAAATATGATAGTGTTGATCTTAAGTAATGCATATTTAATATATTTTCTTTCAGGAGAAGCCACTGACCAAATCTCTGCAACGAGGAGAAGATCCCCAGTTTGATCAAGTAAGACACTTGAAATTACATTATTTCCATTCCTCAGGCTGAAAGAGGAGTGCATTGGGAGGCATTCTAGAGTCCTTTCACTGTTGTTGCATACTGCAGAAGTAAAATTTCTTTATGTTCTTTGGGTAGATAAATGATAAATACTTGCCTAACCATTCTTGGATATAAATTGGAAGAATTTTTCCTCTGTTTCCAAGGTCAATATTTTTCTGCCATAGAACTTGTTCCTTTTATAGAGTATTAGGCACATACATTGTTTCTTGTCTGTTTCCCCTGATGGGGATCTTGAAGCCAAATTTGTATCTTTTCAAATTATGTAGTTTTTGAAACAGGCGTGTGGCTCCCAATCTTTCTTTTATGAGGGTTCTTTTATAGTTAATAAGAGGGCCTGTAGAATCATGGCTGTTGCCATCAGTCTCATCAGTCTGGTTTGCCTCTGTAGCTGTGACTCAGCATGACTTATGTGTGTGCTGCCCTTCAAATAGGCTGAGCCAACCTGTTGTGTTTAAAATTAAATATAAGTTCAATTGTCAGGATTAATTTTATATACATATTATTTTCCTTCCTGTGGGAAGAATGTTACACTCAAATGGGAAGTAAAACAAATTAAGCCATCCAGATGCAAACCTTGTGATACTGTTCCTGCAGTACATTAAACAAACTCATAATGGGTGACGGTGATTTGATTAAATATTTATGGTTTAGCAAATTTTGGCCCTTTAAAATGAAGAATTGGAAGACTGATACTTCTCCTAGTAATTGGTAAATAGACAGAAAATTGAGTAATTAAGTCAAGATCAGTTAATGAGAACAGCAAAAGCTTCCTGGAGTGAAACAACTGTGTGTTTACTGCTGTAGCAATTTACTCTGAATTCAGGGAGGAAAAAAAACAAAACAGATGCAGATCAAACACCAAGGTGAATTTTATTATATATGACATTCATATATCTTTCTATCCACATATCTGAAGTCCTACCTATATGCAGAGTTGGTAGAAAAGCATAGTGGTGAGATTGACTTAGATATCTTGTCAGAAAGCCTGCTTTCAGGTGCTTGAAATTTTTAAAACAAACTATTTAGGCTGAAATTTTCAGAGTTTGTCAGCCTCAGGCCAGGTTGATGGCAACGTTTCCCTTTGCAGCTTTCACATTGTTTTCTACTTAAATAGTATTTTCATTTTGAGATGTTCTGGTGCTTGTGGAATTGATGCAGGCCTGTGATCAGTAGATGGGACCTGAACCTGGCTTACGAGCCCATTTTCAAGAACATGGTTCATATTTACTAAAATGATTTTAGTTCAGCTAAATGCATACAGTCATAGAATGGTTTTAATTGTATTCAGAGAGTTTGCATTCAAAATTTTGTAGTGCACAATATAGATTTGGTAAAACTGAGCTAGAGTAGAGACAGGAAGACAGAGCAAAAAGTCTTTTTTTACCTGGCATGTTTCACCCACTAGATTATGTGAGTACATTGTATTATAAGCTATTTTTCAAATGATAATGTGTCGGTATTATAAAGTTGTCATGAAAGTATGGATAATAAAATGAAGGTGTGGTCTGCCTGGGAAGCTCTTGATATGATGTGGTACCACAACCCAAGTAAGAAGGCATGTGCTTTTAAGGGAAACCACTCAAGTTTTATTTTTGAAGTTAACTCAAGTATTTAAAGCATTTATAGGATGAGGAAAGACCAGGTTGGTAATCCCTTACTTCCCTTTTCCAGTTAAGGTGCAGAAAGCTTTGGTGTTTATTTCTGAAACCCAGTCATCCATCAAAAACAAAAAATGCCAGCCATGACATTCCTGATATTTTTACTACAGAAATGAAGAGGGAGAAGAGGGACAATCTCTATGAACAAACTTCTTCAAGGAGTGTCTAATAATTTTTGCTTTCAGTTTTAGGGCATTTAAGTAACAGACAGTCAAAGGAATCTAATTTTATTTCTTTTGACATGATCAAAACTATCTCTATTCAATTAAGGTGAAATTGATAAGTAATGCTGAAGTGAGTAGGTCACTAGCTACTTTAAAATGTCTGAGCTCAGTCTTCTAAGGATAAATTAAAAAACAACAAAAATAAGGCATTACCTGATTTAAAACTTGTTTTTTTGCAAGCCAGCTTCAGAGGTAGGAAAAAAAAAAGCCCAAAAATTAACTTAACAATAAGCAGAATGGCACTTTAGCTCCTCAAAGTAACCAGCATCAAGTTTAACACTGAAACCCCCAAACCATTTGAGATGGCTATGAAACATTCCCTACTACCCCTGAATAGTTCTGTCTCTGTCTCCCTGAGAACCAGCAATTTTTTCCTGCCCATCCTTAGGCACCATTTTAGGAACACTGGTTTTGATGGTGGTGATGGATCCAACGTCTGGAAACCTGACTGGGCCAGGGCTGTGTCTCTCCACACAGGTGTAGTCAGTGTGTCCTGTTAGGCAGACAGCATGTTTAGCTGCCAATTGCATCACCCTCCCCAAAAAAATAATAGGATCTTGAGCAATGTATGAAGTGATGATACTTATCCCAACTTGCTGAATGCCTCACCATTGGCCAGCAGACTGCATTCCTTACACTGACTGTGTTTTCCTTTCTAGGTGTGCATGTGTATAAAGTAAATATATACAGGAAATTATGTAGGTTTTTTTTCATATGGTTTTAAATAGTTTCATAGTATATTTAAAGTCATGTTTTGAAAGTCCTTGATTAGGCAACTCTAGCTGCCTATTGGCAAAGAGCATTACAGCTCCAGCATTAGCCTGCTCTGTGCCCCCAGTTACAGAGATGTTATTAAACATTGTACTAGTGAACTATGACTTAAACTTCCTATTACAGGAAACCATAAAGTTGCAGTACATGAAAAGATCAAAAGCTAGAAAAGACCCATAATTCTCCAAGAGGGTGATCCTCACCTAAGGAAACATTTTTATTACTCTTTTCTCAGCCTCTACTAATGTATCATTTGTTCTTACCACGGTGTATAAATGTTCCATGAACTGACAACACTGGAGGCAGAAGAAGGGCACTGTGTAATCTTGGACTGAGCTACAAACTGCTTTCCATATAAAAACACAAAATGAATGTAATGTTTTGGCCATGAAAGTGAAACTTTAACAGGAGGGCTTAGTTTTCATATGAGGCTATCTGTCGGAGGAGCCTGTTGCAGAAGTTTCAGCGTAAACTGCACAAAAGCTTATTCTTGTTACAGTTTTACTGCTCTCTTCTTTGAAGTGCACTTCTTGGTGACTACAAATTGCAAAGCAAAAACATTTAATCTTTTATGTACTTTTAGCAGAGGAAACAAAAAAAAAATCAGCCTTGGTAAAGAAAGGAAGGAAACGAAAATAAATAATAACAATAATAAAAAAGTGGAAAATGCAATAAATAGATAAGGCACTAAGCAGCATACTATGATAAAGTGTCCTTTTTCATAACAACCTAAACATGATTGATGATGCGCTGATAATGATTCTTATCCAATATTGTTTTTAGATGTAGTTAGTGAATACTGATATCATTGTCATTGCAGCAGCACTGCAATTGGCTGCTTTTGTGTTTTCCCTTTCCCTGAGTTTTACATATTGTCCTTCATCACCAGAAAAAGGCACAGGGTAGTGAAAGTATGAGAAATGATAGTCATGGGATCATAAAATAACCTTTGGCTCCTGGTCAGAGATTTGGGTTCAAGCAGTGTGTAAAGAAGTACATCTGAAGGCAAAATTGAAAGAAACACCTTCAGAACCAAACTTGCTGTCTACTAAAAGTAAATGGGTTTTCATGTAAACTGTTAAAGGCAAAATTGAAGGTAACACCTTCAGAACCAAACTTGCTGTCTACTAAAAGTAAATGGGTTTTCATGTAAACTGTTTTGCTGGCAGTAAAATAGCCATAAACATTGGTAGTGTATAAGCATGCTAGCTGAAATTACCCATCCATAAAATTATGATAATAAAAAGTCCTTGTTTCTTTTTTTGCCTCACAAAGCCAAGGCCATTAATGAAAACGAGTGAGTTCAGCTTGAATAGTTATCAGTTTTAACCATTTTCAGGTTAAAACTTCGTAACATGGTCCAAAAAAAAGCTGAGAACAAAGATGTGAATGAAGGGAGATCTCCACAATCACAAATGCATTCAGCAGTGTTGATAGAAAGTGTAAAACCTTACTTGTGCTTGTCCATCATTTAGAATCTGCACAACAGCAATTTGAAGATAAAATGTGCAGACACTCTGGGAAAAATAGTCAAAAGAAATAAACCAAGACTGTGCAAAAATGAAGTATTGCAATTCTGCATTATGTAAATGGCAATAAGATGCCCATTCAACATATATATTGATTGATAAATGTGGTATAGAAAAAGAATGCCAAAAAATTAATGATACTGCTGGAAACTAGGTGCAGTTTTGAATATATTTGGTGTTAAGGCACATATAAATTCATTAGTGAAATGAAAAAAGTAATCATATAAATTTGCTGTTAGTGGAAACCTTTTGTGTATTTGAATTTTGATAATATATTAAGACTTTTATGAAAGTATATAAATTGTAGTGAGCTGTCTGAGCAGAATTTCATTAAATTTACTCTTGCATTTTAATCCAAAATAAATATTAATCATTTACATAAAGTATATTTAATGCTCTGTGAACGTGGGTTTCAAACAGCTCCCTGCTTGTGCAGCTTTCTTATCCTTAAGCTGTACAGTAGGTAGTTCATTTATGATGGAAGAATATGATCACTTGTCCAACAAGGACATATTTGTACATCTGTGCACTCCCTTTCAGGAGCAGCACAGAGCTAGAATTCATCTCACTCCTGGACTTACTTCCAGTAAATGAAAGGGTTGAGTAACTGGCATGCTGGCTAGACTTCCCTCCCTTCCTGTTCCCTGAGAGCCAGGTCTTTTCCCAGTCCACCCTTCCTTCCTGTCTTAAAAGTGCAATGACAGAAAGATTAAAAAAAAAAAAAAAAAAGGAAAAAATAAAAAGCTATATTGACCTTTTATCCCAAATGAAGACAAACACTGTAAATTCAGCAGAGAAAGTATGGCATGAGAAGATTTAACAGGAATCACTTTGACTTTTTCTGGTGACATTTTCTAGGTGGGATTTAGAGATCAACTGTGATAAGTATGTCGGTGAACATGCAGGAAGATCTGATTGAAACAACTTTTCATTTATAGTTAGCTACTGTGATTTCTGAAAAGATATTTAGGTCTGTTTGAGGACAGACTTTTTAATAGGGCCAGTGGACATAGGACAAAGACTAAGGGTTTTAAGTTAAAAGAGGGTAATTTTTTACTAACTAGAAGGAGGATATTTTTTACTGTGAGGCTGAAGCAGCTTGTTTGGAGAAGGTGTAGATGCCCCATCCCTGGAAGTGTTCAAAGCCAGGTTGGCTGGGCTTTGATCACCCTCGTCTAGTGGAAGGTGTCCCAGCCAATATTAGGGAGGTTGGAACTAGATGACCTTTGAGGTCTCTTCCAACACAAACTATTCTGTGAGTCCATGATTTTATGGTTCTTTTCTAGTCTTCCCTAGGAAATCCATTTTTCATTGTATTTCGTCATTAACAAGCAATGTTGTGCTAACTTCATAAAAAGTTTTGTAAAAACAGTAGAGAAGTGAGTCGGTAGTGTATAGTTTACCCCGACACCAGGTGACTGATTTTTTCTGAGTATTTATCTGAAGGCTTAACACTAGAAGGCTTTGGTATATTTGAGCCTGAAGTCCTATAGTAATTCTTTATGAAAGGCCTCCTGTCACTGCTGCAAGCATTTGCTTCATTATGTCTTCCACAGCAATATGTTTCATATTTCAGGTAAAAAAATCTATTGCAGACTAGATGAAAGTTTTCCAATAATATTACTTTTATGGAAACTTTTAATTTAGCAGGGGCAGTTATTATATCTTTCTAATGCAGCATGTTTAATTTTAGGCCATAGTACCTGAATAATAATACTTCATCCTCAAAGTGTCTCATTGACTTTAATCCGCAATGTCATTGTGAATTAGTTAAATTAGTTGAGGCTGAAAAACTACAAAAGAGCTTCAGAGCTACTCATCTAGACTAAGTGTCATCCACAAAAGTTCTCAATTAAGGTTATAGTAGTATTTGGGAATGCTTGCTCTGCCCGTTTTGCTCTGGTCTTATTCACACAGCATTCACCCAAGTTTGGTGTTACATGTGGCATTAAACTCTATTGTTTTTCCACAAGAATTTGGTTTAAGTTCAAGCAGGTAGGTGAACCTGACAGTTAATTACATAATCAGTGTACTTATCATGTAGTGCACACTTCAGCTCTTCACTCCTGATACTCAGTTCTTTGCAAGATCAAGGCCTGCATGATCTTAAGGTGTCAAAAATCTCCAGATCACTAATTTCTTCTCTATTTTAAACAGTTGTTTCTTATTTTCTTAGAATGTGCACAAATACTGTAGCTGTGAACATTCAGTTGCAATACATGTATTATCCTCTTGTATAATAAGGCTGGGGGGAGGGTTCACCCTGCTTGTTGATCTTTTCATGTTTTGTAGCTTTATGGTTTCTTGTAGTAGAATGTTTTAGTCACAGTTCAGGCCAAGATGCTCAGTAACATTTTTGTAATTGGTGACACAGTTAATACTGAGTGAGCAGTAATCTTCTTATCCAGTATGCCACTAGAGCTGTTTAATCAGCAACCTTTAAGGAAATAATTCTAAACTATGTTTTGTTTATTTGTGCCCACATTGACACAAGAAACTCTAAACATTCTTCTATATATAAAAGAGAAGTTTTCAGGTTTTTTCTTAAGTTTTCAGGTGTGGGAGCCTATGAGTAAGATACATCCATCTGCATGGTCAGTTGATTAAAATGATTGCAGAACTTCTGGTGTTTCCTGACATATTTGGAGTTTCAATGGGGGCATCCAGCCGTCATATATAACCCCTGGAGACAGTACCTCTAATTCATTACTTTTTCTTTTCTTACAATCAGTTTGAACTCAAATCAACATTGTGTAACAAATCAAAATAACCTGCTTGAAGAACTAGATGATTTTCTGGTAGGTTGAAAGATGTTAAACACAATTTTAATGCATTTTAATATCATCAATATAAAGACTTTATCAACATGCACTCTGGTGTTGCATTTTTGTTTATGTTTTATAGAATCACAGATTCATTTAGGTTGGAAAATACTTTTGATATCATCAAGTTCAACCACAAACCCAACACTGTCAAGTCTAAACACTTAACCATGTTCCTACATGCCATGTCTACACTTCTTTTAAAGATAGGAAATGCAGAACATTAAGTCACTGCTTGTACCATAGTTCTCAAAAAATGGATGAAAATAAGAATGAACCATTGAATTAAAACTCTTTTTAAGGAGGAGAGAAAACCTGGACAGCATTTTACTTGTTATTTATTGTGTTTTCCTGATAGGTTATAAGCTCAATGAGCTCACTTTCAGAATATTGTCTGCCCTCTATCCTGCGCACTTTGTTTGATTGGTATAAAAGGCAGAACGGTATAGAAGATGAATCTCATGAGTACAGACCAAGAACAAGCACTAAATCCAAAAGGTATGTTTTTGAACATGTGTAATTGATAAATTCCAAGGTTAAGTGTGTTACAGTTCACCCATCAACTTTTGTGAGGTAACAGTTGCTTGATAATTGTGTTGTTTTTCTGCTTGTTCCTGGAAATCTTCTCTCAGCTTCTTGATGGATGGAATAATTGTGTCTTTCACCTTATGCTCCTCATAGTTCAAACATAACTGTTACATGCTGTTGTAATTGCCTTACAGATATTTTGGATGCTTTCATATTTAAATACCAATTTGTATAAACTGTATTTACTCAAGTGATCGAGCAATAATTCTGTGCCACTTGGAAGAATTTTTCCTATATAGCTTTCTGTTTACACATAAAAAAATACCCATATACCTACCCTCAATCTGAAAACCTGAGAATCAGTCAGGGAGATTTAGAGCATACCTCTTAAAAGTAACAAGGATGCAAAAATAATGATGTCCATAGTTCCTCAGTGATAAGGCAGCAAAGTGATCTTAGTTATATTGAGGTCTGGCAATGTGGTTCAGTACTCTTCAAACTTTGAGTTTTTCTGAATACTTCAGTACTACATTTACATGCTTCAATGAAACGGCAGGAGAATGAACTGTCAAACCTGGTGTTCAGAAATGTTAAGGAATTCTTCACATTGGGATAATATTATAACCCAGTAACTACAAAAGGCAGTGGTTGCTGGAGCAAGGAGTTGGTGACTAGGTTTAGATACCAAGGTAAAAATGAACCTGAATTAGACTCTTTATGTCAGTAAAAGTGGGCAGTATGAAGACACAGTTCATTAATTAGATGTCTGCTTTTGGGTGAGATGAATCCTTGCCTTGAATTGCTTCTTTCTCCCAACTTGTTCTACGACTACCTGCTCATAAATATCTGTCTTCAGGAACTCCACCCAAAATTTCGTTGAAGGTCAGTTTAGCAGTGAAACAAGACCACTCTGTCAATGGGTGGTGTTACAGAAGGAATGTATAATGAGTTATACAGTTATTTCTCCAGTTAATGTAAAACCAAAGGAAACCAAAATGCAAATTACTTGCTTCAACACTCATCAAGTTGTACTCTCAAATGCCTGTTTTATTACAAACACATAAGTACAATTGAAATCACTAAAACTGTCAATGTTAATAAGAATTGTGCCAAATTTAAACAAAAATCTCACTGGAATCATGTTAAATGCTTCAAGTGGACTGCAGAACTGTTTCTTTAATGTTTAATTTTACAAAAAAATAATGTATATTTCATGTTATCTTTTCAGTACACTTTGAAACTTTAATCAGTTGATTGAAATGGGTATTTTTTGGTATTTCTATTGGAAGCTGTTCACCTCAGACTTTTATTCCTCTGTGTTGTTCTGTACAAAAAACGTGTAAAAAGTTTGACAAGTGTTGCCAAAGCTAAAAAATTAACACTGGAACTTTTTTTAAGAGATAATACAATTTGGTTGTGAATTCTCCACTGGTACTTTTAAGGCATTTGCCAAAATTCATGACAAGTCTAAATATGAATTTGATAGCGCAGTTACATTTGCTTCTAAAATGTAATTAAGAATGGTCTAAATGGTGTCATCAGCAATAAATTTAAATTAAATTTATTTGTTAGAATATAGAATCCACAAGTTGCCTTGGTTTTGGGGTTTTTTTTAATTGTTTTGGATCTTTAACTGGAAGAAAAAGAAGGAGGAAATGGATAGGTGATATATAAGCAATTGAAAGAACATCACAGTAACAAATTAGATTTGGTCTGCTCATCTCAGATTTTAAGAGCATAACATTACATTACTTACTGAAATGCTAGACTGCAATTGAAAAAGTAGAACACAATTCCCTGTTATCTGTATTTATGCAATTGAAGAAGGCATATAATATGAATTATGACACCTCCAAATACTGTGTTTTTTGGTTTGATTTTGCAGTGATGAACAGCAGAGGGACTATTTAATGGAGAGAAGAGATCTGGCTATTGATTTTATTTTTTCTTTAGTATTAATAGAAGTTTTGAAACAGGTAGGAGTTCTCAAATTGTCCATTAACTAATAAATTATGAAAATTAGCAATGCAAGTGAATTTTGGGATTCTTCTTTCTGTTTGCATCTTTAAGATTAAAATAAATTCATGAAATATATCCTGCATGCTTCTTCATTGCTGTCGTTCTTGCACCTGTATGATACATAGCATTCTGTACTCATACTGACCTTACTTTGCCAAGTCTTTGGAGCTAATGTATTTATCTTCAAAACTAAATAAACATAGAATGGCTGTCTCATTTTAGCTATTTTGTTAGCTACATGCTATTTTAACTGATATATTTCTGAATGGATGATATCCCTCAGTAATACTAGCATATGTGTACTTGTTATATTTTATTTTATGTTTCCAGATTCCACTTCATCCTGTAATAGACAGTTTGGTAAATGATGTTATTAACTTGGCTTTCAAGCACTTTAAGTACAAAGAAGGGTAAGGCTATTTTTCATGAAAAAAATTCTATGAAAAAGATACTTTCTTATTTTTGTAACAGTTGTGGTTTAAAAAGTATGTTTTCTCAGCTGAGAATTCTTTCTTGTGTCTTGCTAGGTACCTTGGTCCTAACACTGGGAATATGCACATTGTTGCAGATTTGTATGCAGAAGTAATAGGTGTTCTAGCTCAAGCAAAGTAAGAAAAATTCAATATATTATTTCCTTCATAAATATGACAAAGTCTGCTTGCTTAGCATGTGAATATTCTGATTTTCTCACTTTCTTTAATTATTCTGTAGGAATAAGTTATTTCAGTTCATTGGCCTTCTATTTATCCAGATGTTCTAGAACATAGGCCTCTAGGGAATCACAGGCTTTCTGCATCTAGTCCAGTGATACTGAATAAATTCAACTCAACTGCAGCAGCATTATTTTTCCTATCTCAGCAATGACGTCTGTAGAAAGCCCAAAGGGCTGAAGAGAGCTATTTTAACTAGCTTTTTTGTAGATGCTATTTTTTCTTTAGCTGGGCAAACCTATAAATGGCTATCCTCCTGCATAGCAACAATGTTAAGGCTCTCTGCAGCAATTTCAGCTCAGAACTTAATGCATCTGCTTCTGAACCCTTCGTCCTTCTTAGAACAGATGACATAAAACATTTTGTGGGTCAGATCTTAAATTTTGAATTTGGAAACAGTCAAACTCAGGATTCATGTAGCCAATATAGCTTTTTATTGTTCACTTGAACCACAGACTAGGTAGAGATGAATTTTACTGCCCTGATGTAATGCTATTTGTCGCCTGACACTTCGGTGTTGCTGAGGCCGTCTCAGCTCTACAAAGCAAGTCAGTTTGGCTTGATGTGGCTAAAACAGTTTGAGATTCTGGAAATCATATAAATTCAGCTAAGATCTTACCTGGGCCTCTGAATTGGCTGGGTCAAATGCAAAGGGAGAAGTTGCATCTGGATCCAAAGCTTCACGTTGACTGTCAAAGTTCTGAAGGGCCTTGTTAAGATGTTTCTGTAACTGAAGGGCTTCTTCCTGCTAACCTATTTCTTTCAATTCACATGGGTTGTCTATCAAAGAGGATAACAAGAGGTTGTTACATGGTACACCCACCAAGACAATTACAATCTTTCCATTTTGTCTCAAAAAGGGCAGGAGGTCCTGTTGGATGCCCTTTCCATATGTAATTTTTATGGACAATATGTCTCCAAAGACATCTTCAATAGATTTGTGGGGGAGAACAAAAATGATCACAGAGCCCTCTACCCTAAGTTATTGTAGTTTGTTAATGCTTAAGTGTTACTGTAATGGCTATTAGGGGAAAAACTGAAGGGGCAAACTGCCTATATGAATATTTTTCAGGGTTATAGTATAAAAATTTTCTTTTGAAAATATTACATGTACTTGCAAGATAGCTATGTTTCATCATGGGTTTTTGAAAAATGTTTGAAGGGGTTATTTAAATGATATTGTTAGCTCTTATGTAAAAGAGGTGCATGGTAATAAAATAATTTCAAATATGTGGTTATCTAAAGGGACTAAGATCAGGCTGTATGCTTCCTTTTCTCAGTTTATTACAAGTGAAAGAAAGCTAAACAAAAAAAAATCTATTAAAGTACTGAGTGAAATGGTACTTTTATACAACCTAAGTTTTATCTTCTTTAGGTTTTTCCCAATCTGTATACCTTGCAGTACATTTCAAATATTGATTTTGAACTTTTTGAAACTAACCAATCTGAATTCATAGATTTCCTGCTGTAAAGAAGAAATTTATGGCAGAGCTAAAAGAGTTGCGGCATAAAGAACAAAGCCCGTATGTAGTTCAAAGCATCATCAGTCTTATAATGGGAATGAAATTCTTTCGCATTAAGATGTATCCTGTGGAGGACTTTGAAGCTTCTCTTCAGTTTATGCAGGTAAAATTCTTAAGGACATAGCTGTGGTTTCCCAGACCTTTCTGAATGGACTAGCCTTCACTTTCCATTTAATATTCTAGGAGATTTTCCATACATCATTTCCACATTAACCTACATGCAGCTAAAGCTTTCTGCTTGTTCTGAACCCCATACCAGCTTTTCATCAGTTATATACATCTAGTCCCTAGAGCTCACCCTTCAGCTAGAAGAGGTTTTGTTCTGTAGCCCCCAGCCCTTCCACCCCACTATCCCACAGCTGTCCCTTGCCCTGTGTCTGTGCCTAGCTGTGTCTCCCTAGCTGTTCACTGCCTCCAAAGTGAATCTTCTAGTACTCACACAGTTGCCAGAAAAGAGAGGAGTTTCTAATGGAGGAAGACGCTGAGGAAGAGACAGAGAATTGAGGCAAAAGCTGGATGGACTTTCCTTTGCACGTGTTGTCTCCTTCTACCACACCTTCCCCCTGCTTGCTGTAGAGTGCATTCTGTACACTCCTGGTTTAAAAGTCACTAGTACAGAACATAGTTTGACTACAATGAATGCTTTAAATTAATAGATTACATAATTTTGTAAAAGGCAAGCAATTACTTAATGTTTCAGAGTTCTTGCTGGTAATGTTCAATTGGTTTTGTTCCCACCAGCCGGTTTCTTTAGCTTAATCTTTCTATGGCCTTTTTTTCTTGGGCTCACCCACATGGTTACATGCTTTGCACCCACTCATCCAGTTAAACAAATATTTTATATAAACCTCCATGTAAAGTTTAGTGTATCAATGGTGTAAATGGAGGAAAAAAAATCAATGTTAGATGCCCACAAGTAAGGATTTGGCATTGGAATACAAATATACATGCATACAGACAGTGAGCTTTTTCTTTTAAGTCCTGAACAGGAAGCACATTCTATTTCAGCTTTACAATATCATCTAAACCATACTTAATTGCATATTTAAGACATTTAATAGCACAGAAAGAGGTAATTTTTTTTTCCTACCTTACTCTTAATTGTGTAGACACATACTAGCATGTGTCAACTTAGTTTAAATTATCAAGAGCTGGCAAAATACCAAAGTAATGTGTGTTCACTTGACTTGATGAGTGAATGAGGTTATGGCTCAGCTTTATCCAGTGTTCACTACTATTAAAATCTGTGGTAAAAATCCTTCCAGTTAAAGTGAAATTTGGATCTCTGCCTTCCCCTGCTACAATCTCTAAGTACTAAATGAATTCGTACATTTACTACTCTGCATCATAAGATGCACTTGTGCATGTGGGGAAACCTTGTTTTCTCAGTTTGGTGAAGTACATTTCAACTCTTTGGGCAGTTTGTCTGTTTTAGTATCTCCATGCAGTGTTTCACCTAAAACCTCTGTCACATAGTGCTGCTGTAGTAGAGAGAGATGCTTTCAAAGGGTCAGCTGATTTCAGGAGTGAGCTCCAGAAGAGCCTATATTCCCCCAAAGAGTGCAGAAGCACCTCAGGAAGGCTGGCTGGACTGACTGAAGCCATGTGTTATATTATCCTGTTAGCACACAGGCAAAAAGTATGCCTGATCTGAAATTTGAACTGCTCTGCATGACTGTGAAGGAAAAATGGTCAGTGGGGACCTTCCTCCTACATTCAGGGGCTGTTTGGGCCTTGAACCCAGAAAAAAAGTAACTGGGGCAATAGGATTTGTCATCCTCAGAGAAGTTGTACGCACAAGTGGGTGGATGCTTATCTCCCCTCCCTCACTTCCTGAGCAACACAGCTGTCTGGAGAGTAGTTCACTGCATGTTTAGGACAAAGTCTGTTTTTATATTTTTCTTAATCCCCAGATGCAGGCTGGAAATTGTCCTCACATAGCACAATTCCATATTGACCCACAATATGCAACGAATCCTAGCAATGAAATTCATCCAAAAATATTTACAATAAGATTGTTTCATTGCCCTGTGTGTCTTAACCAGAGGATTAAATTCCTTTTCTGGCTTCTCAAAGCATTGTGTGAAGCACTCCATGTTGACTATTAGTTTTGCTCCTGAAGATACACACAGGGCATGAGGTCAACTCAATTTCCAGTCCAAAACACCACCAGGCACAGCTGGAGTCAGTGGAGACTTTCTGGATTAGAGCAACAGCTCCTTGATCTTGACTTATGTCCTGCTTTCTGCTTGCTGCAAAATGCAGATTTAGAAGTTAAGAGGCAAATGTTTTCAGTGGGATTTGCAGGATAAAATTAGTCACTGACACGTGATTCACATTCAGCAAACATTCAGGGGTCTTTATTCCAGCTGATATGCAATTTATGTTTCTTGTATTTTTTTTTTTACTTTAGGAATGTGCACATTATTTCCTTGAAGTTAAAGACAAAGATATCAAGCATGCACTGGCAGGACTGTTTGTTGAAATTCTTGTCCCTGTAGCTGCTGTAAGTTTATTTTTGATGTTGTTTGCATAATATTTTAAAATTAGATAAAACAGCTTTTGAAATAGTTTTTTTACTGACATGAAATTTTATTTCAGGCTGTTAAAAATGAAGTGAATGTCCCCTGTCTGAGGAACTTTGTTGAAAGCCTGTATGATACAACGCTTGAACTTTCATCACGAAAGAAACACTCATTGGTTAGTAACTCTAAGAAGCAGAGGTTAAAATTCATTGTCACAAATATTTCTGAGCAAGACCCTTGGAAAATTGCAAAATGTTTTATTTGCATTTGGCTATAACCAATACATTTCTATTTGCAGGGAAGATTACTGTGTTTCCAGAAAACAACTATAATTATTTTACTGATAATATAATCTAGATTAGTCTGAATCAAATATGTTTTCAGCTTCTGGTTTTGTGATTATTAAATGGTTATGTTTTCTCGTAGTTGTTATGTGTAAACATTAGGAGAAGAGGAGAAAGAATAGAGTTCACTTCTTGTCAAGCGAGAACAAATGAGGCATGTGGGAGCAACTCTTTAACGGGGCTTAAATAATACATTGTAGGAAGGAAAAAAATTATAACACATGCCCTTTTAAATCCATAACTTGGCAACTATGTAGCTCCCTATTTCATTTTTTTTCATGAGAGATGAACAGTGGCACTGCAGTGTATTTTTGGAATCATGAGTTGATCTGAATTAAATGAGGATCTGAGTCAGTTTGATGCTGGCTGCCTTAAGCAGTCTGTCTCTCCAACTGGGTCAGCGCCTGTCAGCAGTGTGGCATTAGCTAATCCATTTTGAAGTCTTGGGCCTTTTAAGTAAAGAAAGTTTGTCATTTGTCCTCCCTCATTCTAGGGGAAAGTCAAAAAGACTTCCCTGTTTCCAGTTCTTTCGGCAAATGCTGGTCACTGGCGCTAGCGAAACTGCTGGGAGGACTGCAGGAGTGTGCTGGAGCTCTCTGCCTGTTACAGCATTCCCAGGGGACATTCAGAGCATCCCCTGGGCTGCAGTCCTGATCCAGTTTGAATTAGTGGGAGGCTTGAGATGGATTTCTGATTTCACTCTGTTTGTGTTTGTGTGGCTCTGTTCCACTCTATTGAGTTAATAAAACATTGTTGGAACTGCAGCAGGGTAGAGCTTTTTTGTACAGTTTTTACATTAAATAGAACTTCCTAAACTGTGGCCATACTTGCCAAAGTCAATACTACATTCTTGAGAAAGGATTGCACAGCTGGGCCTTTGCATTTGATTGCTTGTCTACACATACCACACTGGAGGCTACGTAGTTAAAAATGACAAAGTAGAATAGATTCTTGTGAGGGTGTGATTAGAAGTACAAACATTGCGAGGAGGAGGAGGGGAAAGGCAAACAGTTGACAGAAATAGCTGCAGTGCATATTTCCAGACTTCCAGGAAGAAAGCACACTCCTTAAAGTCTGAACTGGACCAAGATCAGTGTTTGGTGAATCCATGCACTCACTGTACAGACAGGATGGGGGAAGTCATCTTGCTTCATTTTCTATCTAAAATTACCTCGTATGAGCTAGTCATTAAGGTTCCTTGGTAGTGAATGGAGAGAATTAGGAAATTCCAGGAGATGGTTTATCTTCCCTCCTAGGGATCTTCCTTAGGATGGGCTGTAACACTCTTGGAATGTTACTAAACTCTGTGATCCAGTCAAGTACTCAATTGTATAGTAAGAAAGTCTTCTGTGAAAAGATTTCAGGTATCCTGTCCCATATGTATTTTGGACATGATTATAAAAATTAAAATTAATGTACATTTGCCATTTGCTCAAGAAATTAGCCTAGATATGGACAGTTTATGTTACATCTTAGTGGAACAGAAACTGAGATTTAGAATGTGTTTATACTTTGAGCTGTGACTGAAGTTAGAATTTAGAGATAATTTTTAAAATAATTCATCTTAAAGTGAATGTTACCTTATTTTTTACTAACACCTTTTGTGTCCTGACCGGATTTATTAACATTACAACTGAAACCTTAGTCTTCTTGAAATAGCTGAGTCAGTTTCCAAATCATTAGGTGCATTTTAGCTTATTTTTTAGTGTATTGTTTACAAGTGTTAAAGTAAGTGTTGACAAAGAGACTGGGTTACAGTATTTCAACTTCTGTGTTCTTTGCTTCCTTTTTTTTTTCACTTCCCAAGCTGTAACTCCCAGCAAATCCAGGCATTCCCTGTGTTTTAACACAATTCTTTGACGTGTCTCGCGGTAAATATTGTGACTGCAGATTTTGAGGAGTAATAGCCATCTGATTCACAAGTTCCAACAATCTCTGTGGGTCCTGTTGTTATAATAATAAAGTTTAGTTATTTCCATGCTTTTATTTCTCAGTAAACTGGCAGAACTTAGCCCTGGGAATCTGTAAAATTGTGCCCTGTCTTACACTCCTATGAGTACACACGTGGTTGGTTTTAGTTCATCCTTGAAAGGTATCTGTAACAGCTTTAGAGAAGGCTCCTTTTAAATACTAATGCTTACTAATGTGTTTATGTTGGCTAACTTGTATTGCACAAAATGGAGGGATTAGAACTTCAAGTTTACAGTAGCTCTATTAAATTAGTTTTGTGTGCTGTAGACATGCAAATAACACTTTATTGACATCCATTTCCTGTTTAGGCTTTGTACCCCTTGGTAACATGCCTGCTTTGTGTCAGTCAGAAGCAGTTCTTTTTAAACAGATGGCATGTTTTCCTCAACAACTGCCTTTCCAATCTCAAGGTTAGTATCTCTTGGTTTTAATATTGTATTCAGAGTTCAGTATGCACTGTAGATCTGTTGCATAGCCTTTTTAGGTAAATGCGCTGTTATTGCTATCATCTGATTCCATACATAACTTTATTCCTGACAGTACAGGTTCTTTAGCTGTGCAGGTTTTTTCAACGGCAAAAAAATATTCTTAGGTCTAGTTTGAATTTCTACTGTTCCTCTAACTCAAAGCAAGACTGAGTCAAACACCTGTGAAACAGAAAAAATTGCTGATGGAAGTTAATAAGTTGAGTGACATACCGAAACTGAGCTAGTAGTAACTTGCTATTTTCACATAAGCATTGGAAACAAAGAACTTGTTATTGCTTTTTCAAAATGGAACTACTTGTAGGACACTGATTCCATTGCTTATTTCACTCGTGTTAACTGTTTGCATTACAAAAACCTTAAACTGTTTCAAGTTTTTTCTTCCATGTCGCCCTTCTTATTCCCTTACCATATGTTAGATCTTTGAGGTTTAAGGTTAGTTTTCCCCTGCAGTCTGCTGTGGTTCCCAGGCTGCACGTAGTGTTCAATGCACATGTGCTAGTTATCATTGCTGCTCCTCCACGTGCCTTTTACTTTTGCAATAACTCATGTCCCATGCCATGCTAAAACTGCGGCCCTGTGAAAGGATGCTCCTGTGCCCACCTGAAAAGGGCAATATAAGAAATACAGTGAAGTGATTAGAGCAAATGAAGGGCCTCCCTACTGTGTCTTGATGAACCAGTGGTTTGGAGGCTTCTGCTAACAGCACGCTTCAAACTTCACACAAACTTCACATTTCAGCCACTTTCTCAGCTAAGAGGCAAATATCTGCTCCCCAAAAGTTGAGTTCTCAAGCTTATAAAAAAGGTACATATTGCATCCTTTTTTATGGTTGCTTTCTGGCCATATTTCCTCTCTGTCTTAGTGAAACAATTTGTATTGGCTCTCTTCATATGGATTCTAGTATTAGAATAGCTCTTCAGAATGTTCAGTCTGCCTAAAGATTTCTTTCTGCCAGTAGTTGAATACCTAACCTTCAGTGAAGATGCATTAGAATCTTACTTGCAAAGAGATTCAGAAAACCTTGTTGTTATTGAATCTAATTTTATGGGTTTTTATGCAATTCTACAAGCTTCAGAAAAGGCAAAGCCAGATGGGAATATATATTTTTCTGAAAATTGAGAAGATGATGACAAATTATTTGAAACCATCAGAGAAAATATAAGAAAAGTTGGTCTTATCTTACTGATTGAAAATAAAATTGGAATTTATCTTGCAACCTGTAATTTATTGATAGATGCTTTGATTTACAGATGAATGTTGTGGCACTCATTCAATCTTTACTTTGAGGAGAAAGTAAGGTTGCTGAATATGTGGCTAAAGTAAGGAAGTGATTGGCCACTCCTTCCCAGTACAGAGAAAGAGATGCCCCAACCATTGAAACAATCTTTTCACCAGACAGGCTGGCACCTCAAAACCCAAGCCAAACTCACACAGCTGGAGGAAAAGCTGGAAATCCATCCATTCGAGGGAGAGTTGTGCACATCAACACCATGAGCTTGGACAAATCTTGCTCGTGGACATGCCCTTAATGTCCCTGGATGTATCTTGGGCTTTTTATCATCTTCTTAATCCTGTTTCTGCCATGCAGCTTACTGATCTGACAAAAAACTGGTCTACTATTTTTTGAAAACTCCAATGATACTGGTCTCAGCCCTTTTCTCCTCCCTCTTTCTCAATGGCTCTCACAGCTAAGTACCTCACCACTGGGCTATTTGGACATTTGCTGACAGATAGCTTCCTCCTCTGCTACACAGCCTCTTGTTACCTTAACTCAGCCACAGCCTGCTGTTTTCCTGAAAGCTTTGGAATAAGAATAAATTTTGATAAACATACTTCATCACTTGTTGAAGAAATAAAATTCTCAGGTCTGAATTGTACAAGGACTGGCATGATTATACCTGATGAAAAATAGATTGGAAGTAAACAGGTTAATAAGCAAATTGATTGTAATTGATTTTATTATTTTAAAATCCTGCAGAGATTAATATGCCAAGTAAACTTTGGCATTCCTTTTATTACTTATTCCAAACATGTGTGACAACCATTGTATGCTGCTATAATAAATAAGAAAATTTTATTCAGTTTTCCGTCCATATAAAATTTTATTGCATAAAATGTGTTGTCAAGGAGTTTAATGGAAATTGGGGCCCAAAACCAGTGTTTCCATTCCTAAGCTTGTGGTAGATGCCACATTGAAAGTTGAAGTCATCTCCCATATCAAATTGTCTGCCCTCATTTTGCAGGACCCAGACCCGTACACATTCAGGAATCTCTGATGGCATCAGTTGCAGTTTCTTTGATCAAACCGCAGTCTTTGATCTGTGGCTCAACATTTGTCTGCCAAAAATATCTCAGATTTTTGCCGTGGAGATTTGCCCTGTGGGCCAGGCA
Organism: Melospiza melodia melodia; assembly: GCF_035770615.1. Lineage (NCBI taxonomy): Eukaryota > Metazoa > Chordata > Aves > Passeriformes > Passerellidae > Melospiza > Melospiza melodia. Next base: position 84,307,494 of record NC_086195.1, read on the forward strand.
AACCTTATCTCAGGTCAAAGTGTACTGGACTCCTGCAAAGTTTAACCCAGCAGATGGCTCAACATGTGGGAGACCATCTGATTGGACTGCACTTACTTGTTTCTTACAACTGCCACAGAAACAGAAAACTGCATATGACTGAGCAGACCCAAAGGCAATCCTGTACTAGTTTCTAAAAATAAACAGCAATCCAGACAGATAAACCAATTCAGTCCAGCTGATCACAGATGCCATGTTAATTAGGCCTGCCTAAACATCCACTGATTTTTGTCCTTTCACTTTTGAGTATGTGTGGTACATTCTTTTATCTGTTCTTAGTACCAAGCCTCCACCATAGTGCAACAACTTTTAAATTCATGTAATCCACTGAATAGGAGTTTTTATTTTCATAGTCAAATTGTGGGGGTTTTCAAACAGAGATTTTAAATTTTAACATGTATCTTATTTAACTAACTTGATAATTGGGTTTTTCAACAACTTTAGTAGTAACAGAAGCAGGTTGGATGCACGAGCATCCTACAGCTACAGAAATGGAGCTTTGAGCAGTGATGAGGCTCCTTTTTTTTGTAGCTTCATTATCAAAATGCTGAATGTTGGCAACCTTTAAGTATAAAACTTCCTTGCTAATTTGTACCTGAAGTTTTTCCTATGTGATATGTCTCTCTAGAATAAGGACCCAAAAATGGCTCGAGTTGCACTGGAATCTCTGTACAGACTACTGTGGGTTTACATGATCAGAATTAAATGTGAAAGCAACACAGCTACCCAAAGGTAAAGTGTATTTATTCGTAATGAAAATCCTTTGTAGAGTGGACGTTTCAAGTGAAGAGGTTTTATAGTTCTCCTGAATTCCTTCAAACTGTACCTATTTTTGTTGCAAAATAAGAAATGCGACTGTACACAACAAAATATTCCCTCTTGTGGCACTGTCCATTACAGAATGAAAATTGCTGTATAAACTGTTTCAGCATTTGGAAAAATTAGAAGCAACTCCTTGTTCAGTGTAAGTTAAAAATACTTTCGTAGTGGCTATTGACTGGTTAATTTACTTGTAACGTAGTAATGAAATAAAATAATTACACTGAATTTGTAGCAATGGATCAGAAAAAGACACCCCATTATATTTTCACTTCAAAGGAAGTTTTTTCTGGTCTTTCTAGATGGAGTGTCATGAAGATCTGCAAGGTCCAAAAATGTCTAATGTTCATTTTTCTTTTGCAGTCGACTTATTACTATTGTCACAACCCTTTTCCCAAAAGGGTCCCGTGGTGTTGTGCCAAGAGATATGCCTCTAAACATCTTTGTGAAGATAATACAGTTTATTGCACAGGTATGGGAGAGCCATGAATAAATCTTTCCATAGAACGAACAACTTATTTTCCCAATAACAAATTAACAAATAAGTAAACTTCTAATGACTGAATTTTTTACCACCCTGCTGACATTATCTTTCATCCAGGGAATGATGAAAATATTATACACTGAGCTGGGGCAAACGTATTTTGAACAACAGGTTTTGATTAACCTCATTCCATTGAAAATAGATTAAAATGTGTTCACTCACAAGTAATTTTTGTCAGTTTTTAAAATTTCCAGCAAGTCAAAAAATGCATTTGTTGACACACTCTGACTGTCAATAATGTTCAAAATAATAGGCCATGTTTCATCCTGATACTGATTCATCCCTGGTGTATAGGACAGTAAGTTGCACTGCTTTCAAAGTAAGTCAGATGTCAACCAAGTTCAGCATGGAGCTGACACATGTTGTTTTCATCAGTTCAAATGGGAACTGCTAAAATAGACTAACCTGCAGTACTGGAAGCTTCATCTCTTTTATGACTTAAATTCAGAAAATTTTCCCATTGAGCTAAGCACTTAAGCACGTACTTAAAATCTCTGAATAGGAATGAAGCAAACAGATGCTTAAAATCTTCCCTTAACTGTGCCATCTGTGAACAAGCTCTTTTTATGTAAAATACTATGTTAGTGCCATAATTACTGCAGTTTAAATGAAATAATTAAAAGCTTTATTTCCAAAATGGATCATTTTCTATGTAAATGCTATACATTTTGGATTTTGTCAACATAAAGCATTGTTAAAAGCTTAGATCTGATAACATGTTCTACATACTTCTGAAAATCTGTTTTTCCATATATTTAAATAAACCCTGATTAAAGTGGTGTTCAGCATTCTATAGCCTTAATGAAAATAACTAACAGAAGTGAGCAGCTTACTGATTTGCAGTATTTTTGCTATTTTAGGAACGTTTAGATTTTGCAATGAAAGAAATTATCTTTGACTTCCTTTGTGTTGGAAAACCTGCAAAAGCTTTCAGTCTCAACCCTGAGGTATGATGTACATCTGTGCTTTTTTACTTCTCTTTTTTCTTTTTTTTTCTTTTTTTTTTTTTTTTTTTTGCATTGTGCTACATTTACTTCCTGGTTACATTCTAAGCACACTTTCACCTTTGTCCTGTTTTCAGGCAAAATCTTGAATCTGATTTATTAGTAAAATACATCTGTGAATTTCTAACTGTAAAATGTCACATTGTTCATGCCTTTCTGATGTTTTCTCAGTGAATAATATCAAATGTGAACTTGTGCAAATTTATAAAACAAAAAGAAAAATATAAATAAAACTATTGGTTTATTTATTTAACTAAGCAGTCTGTTCTTAGCAGCAGTATGTCTGCTGTTGTTACATGCAATGCCTTAAACTTTATTTTAATAAAACAATAATTTTTCTGTAACAATGTCAATGTTTTTCAAAATAGTTTTGCTGAGTACATAATGCAAGAAAGCTAGAAAAAGAAAACACTCTAATAAAATTATACCACTCTGACCAGCAAAACTCCACTGGTGTTGGTGTCAAGAGTCAACTTCCTAGTGCTTTACCTAGAGAAAACAATCAGAAATTTGAAAAACTTTAAATAAATCAAAATATAAATAAGTGTTAAGAGAATAAAAAAATTCTCTTAAGAATATACAATTCATTAAAATTTTGAAAATATTTTCCTTTGCAAATTAAAAAAAATTCTAAAAAGTTACTGATCTCTCATAAAACAGGTCTGTATTAATCTTTCAGAATTAAACAGTTGTATCTATTCACTAAGATGTTAAAATAGAGTGATTGCCTTTCACAAATTATATTTGCTAGAAAAATGTGAAAAAGTAGATTAAACTTTCTAAAACTTTCTACTGTCAAAAGCAGAGAAAATGAAAGGCAAGCTTTAATTTGAACACAGCTTTCATCTTTCTGTAGCAGAGTAAAAAAGAATGAAACAGAATTTTTGAGCGGGCAGTCCTCACCATGCTCTGGGTCAGCCACCTGCAGCATTGACTGAGAAAGGTCCTACAAAGGACATTTTGTGTTAGTCCAGCTGAGAGGGGGTGGACATAGTCCTTAGCTTCTTGTTGAATCAGCATCTGAAGTTTTACTGTTTCTCAACAGCATTGTAAGTCTGAAAAAAAGGACATTATAGTGCCGCTTTTTTATGTACGTGGACTTTAGCATTCTGAAAAAAAGAATCCCTATAATCTGTGTAAATGCATCTCTGGGAGACTGTCAGTAGGACAGCCTCTTAGTTTTTGGAACACATTCCAGAGAAATTGAAAACATTCTAGTCTTTCAATCACTGCAATGAAAATCCTGCAAATTTTCCTCTGGTGCATTCCCAGAAGGCATTCAGATCACTTAGATTCAGCTTCCTGATATTTTCACATTGTAGTTTTGGCATTGAACATCATTCCAGAATTTTCTCTCAGTATGATTAACCCTGGGGCCTTTCAAGACAGTTATTGATCTTTTTTTTCATAACAGATGTAGGTCATTTATGTTTAACTGAAGGTCCATTTAAGATGCATTGCTACGCTACAGATCATATCCAGGTGTTTTATCCTGAAGATAAAAAGATAATGTGCTAATGCAAATACTTAAAATTCTGAAAGGGGAGAGCACTGCTCACATTGGAGATAAGAATTCACTATTTATTTCATGGGTAGTTTTTGTGAAATATATCAGACTAGTTAATCTAGTGAAGATGCAGAAAAAAATGCCAGCAAGTGCATTCTCAACATTTCAAAGCGAATGAAGAATATGAGTAGAATATGATTATTTGATTATGGAACTCATCCATCTTCTAAACTTCACAGAGAATGAATATTGGCCTGAGAGCTTTCTTGGTAATTGCTGATAGCTTGCAGCAAAAAGATGGTGAACCACCAATGCCTGTGACTGGAGCTGTCCTTCCCTCGGGAAACACTCTCAGAGTGAAGAAAACGTATTTGAGCAAAACTCTTACAGAGGAGGAAGCTAAAATGATAGGTCAGTAAGAGAATGGACAATACAGAAACTTGTGTGAGAATGGCTGTTTTCAGCACTTGATCAGAAAAAAAGTTTATTATTGTTAAGTATTTGATTTATTTTTGTATTGTAAGTATTTAATTTATTGTGTGTTCTAATGAAATTTGTGATTCAGTTTGACAAATGCCATTTTTTGTAGATTATTCTGAAAAGTCCTCAGTCTTTCTTCACAAGAGGTAGCAACCCTGTAATCTGAGAGAGGTTAAAGGCACAGTAGTCCTTAATCTTTCAGTGCTGATAGCTGTGTTTATTCATGGATATTCATCCTATTAGAAACAGTGCCTGTGTTCAAAGATGTACCAGCTTTGAAAACCATCAAAGATGCCATAGATATTCTCATTTTAATAGCAATATCTTCAACTTTCAAAATGGTAAAACTTTTAAATGTAAAATAATGTTGTACTGAAGTGCCTAAGTTAACAGCACTGCTGTCTTGGGCTTCAGTGTAGAGCAAGAATCCTGTGCTGTTGAAGAGCCTCTCTATCATGCCCTGAAGGTGCCTGGTTAATATCAAGAAAATAAGCAGTGTAAGACCCACTGCTGTTGAAGTATTTGAAGTATTTGAAGATAGTATTCAATAACAAATGTTTGCACTATTAAATTCTTGCATTAGCCATTTCATTGTGATTTTATGATCCAGTATTCCAGTTTCCCTGTATAATATATAAGTGTTCCTTTTGGAGCAGGCAACATATTCTGGTTTTGGATTGGGATATCATTAGTAGTGGAATATACTATCTCATGAGGAAAGCATTTTTCTTACTTCATGCACCACAGCATGAGTAAGAAACTTTCTTTTTCAGAAAATATATATATATAAATATCCCCAATTATACAAAACCACATATTTTTGCAGGTATGTCATTATATTATTCTCAAGTAAGGAAAGCTGTGGACAACATACTCAGACACCTGGACAAGGAAGTGGGTCGGTGCATGATGCTTACCAACATACAGATGCTTAACAAAGAACCTGAAGACATGATTACGTGAGTGCTAAACACTAATTCCCGTGAAACACGCAGATGTAATTTTGGAACTTTTTCTCTATTTCTGTCTATCATGAGTCATCAGAGAAACCGCCAGAAACAGGAACATTTAGCTTAATTAGTGTATACTTAGAAAAAATGTTTATGACAAATTGATTGTGCTTCTTTGAATGCTGCAGTGTTTGAGTGTTTGGAACTGAAGATGTTCTTTATGTAGGTAAAGTCATGTGTGAATCCTGTGGTTTAGATGGTAGAAGTAGAATGCTAAAGTAGAAAACCTGGCAGCCTGTGCTCAGAACAACATCTCAGGGTATATTTGCATCACTAAACTTCAAAATGAATGCAGTGAATTCTGTAAATCCCTATTAATAATAATATTCAAAAATTCCCTTCGGTTTTCTTGCCTGTAATCAAAATCAAATCTTAATTAAAAACGCAAGTAATCTTTTGATAAGGTTTGGATTTAAGCAGTATCCCACTGGATCAGAATCAAACCATTGTGCTTCAAGCTGTGTTGAACAGCATCATTTTTCACTTTCATCCAGAATTATTAGTGAGGGATGTTTTGTGGAATGAGAGAGCTGGTGAGGTGAACATCAAGTAGAGGTTAAAGGCACAGACATCATCTTATACATGCAGAACACAGATTGTAGAGATCTCAGCTGTAAGGAGACCTTGCATATCTTTCCTGTTAGAGCAGTAGACATGGTCATTACTCTAGAAAAAAAACAACCCCTGGAAAAAAGTTTGAGATGTAATGAAAAGGACACTGCTCTCTTTGAGATTTTTTTTATTACTGCCCAAAAAAAGTCGGCTTGCTGGGAGTACTGTGAGTGATAGACTGACTACCTGGTACAACTGATACAATCTTCATGTTTTAGTTCCTCTGGCCTTATTTGTTGCAGTGCCTCTAGGTGAGACTGTAAGCTGTGTCACCAGCATTGTCTTACGTTTTTTATATTCATAGCTATTATTACTATCCAATAATATGTTTTTCTTGTAGTCTTACTCCACATCCTGTTCAGTTCTCACCCCCAGTTTTCATAACCATTTTGGGTATTCAGGCTTTTGCGGTAAGGAAAGCAAGTTTTAAAACTCACATTTTATTCCCAAGAGATAATTGCACAGTGAAACCTTGGGCACTAAGATTAAAAGTGTACTTAATCTTTGCTGTGAATATCCTTTGGATGGTTTTTCAGCATCACTAAAATTTTGTGTATTTTTAGAGTCGGTGAACAAATAGACTCAAAAGAGTTTTAAGTTTCAGGATGTCTTAAGATTTGGTAGTAATTTTTGTTATAAACATGAAGATTGGAATATTTAGACATGTAAGTTAATGCCCTTTGTGTTGTATTTTATATCCAGATGAGCTCTAATTTAATATATACACTTGAAAGGCCAACAACATTATAACACATTTTAACTTGTTCTTTCAAGGGAAAAATATCTGGGATGCTTAATTATCAGTTGATCTAAAATCATGTGAACTCACAATGTGAACATCAGTAGCTGTTACTATCAGGATTGAAAATGATCCTTTCAAAAAGTGCATTGTGGATATCTGGAAAAACCAACATTGTTTTTACGCAATTGCTTCCCTTTTGTTTACAGAACTCTATGCTTCACTGGAGTTACATATTTATTTTGAATTCTTACGGGCTTTTATTGGTAGATATCACACTGTATTTATGTACATTTTGAAGTTATTGCTTTTGTTATAGTTACATAAAGTTTATGTGTAAACTGTATAAAATGAATACCACGGTGGTATTTTTATTAACAAATAAAATAAGAATCTGAGAGAAGTACCTAGGCAGTGAGCAGACATAACATTGCAGATTCTGGAATTTTCTTTGGCAGTACTTGCTTCTAGACAATATTTAATTACTGGTCCTTTAAGCATTTATTGTTGAAGTAATAATTGCCAGTATGGAGAGTCTTATTAAAATCCTGAGTAAGAAGCATCCTTTGCATCCTGCACTGGGATATGAATTTCAATACTGGCTATAATTACTTTCCAACATTTGGTTAGAAGAGGGCATGCATTTTTCTAAAATACAAACCTGTCCTTGCAAGTACTTCAAAGGCTCCCCTTGCCTCCCTCGCGTGCTGCGCCTGGTAGCTCAGATGTTAAGTTGGGAACTTGAGCCTGAGGTTTGGATCTTCTCCTGCTACTCTTCTGACCAGCTGATAAGCCACAGAACACCCACAGATTTTATATTTATAAATAATTACTCATTTGGCTTCAGAAGAGTTTCCTCTCAAACTATTAATTTACAATTTCTCCATTTGAAAAGCACAAATTTTGCCCTTGCTAGGGTCTGAGCATAAGGAAACTCTGCAAAGTTCCTTTTCCATTTCAAGTCAGGAAGGAAGACTTGGTTTGCCTGCACATAAAATTCCCAATGGCACTTTAATGTTTACAACTATAAAAATATAGATTTTGCACTAGTTATCAATTCAGCTACTATTATTTGCTTTAGTGATAATAGGTGAAAGGGATTTGTTTATAATTCTCAGTGAGTTGTTGCATTTTGCTCCTTTTCCATTCAGTTGCAGACGCCTTTCGAGTTCTATCTGTTAGAATACAGCCGTAGTGAGACAGAGGTAATTAATCATGAATATAGTTTCTCCTAACTGTACCATTAAGACAGTTAATTAGAAAGACATCAACATTTTATTCATGTAATATATATCCAAGCTGATAAGGAGGGTGTTAAGAGACAGTATGGTAGTCACTACAAAACTGTCTTTAATCTTAGAATTAAATAAGTATAATATCAGTTTATGCTTTTTCTGTATGCACTGAACTCTTCTCAGTGTTACTCTCTGAAATAATGAGTACAGAATATCTTCTTTCAGCCTGCATTGCGTCCAGGCTTTCTCTGTGACCGAACACAAAAGTAAGATACCCAAATGCAATGTCCTCTGTTGCGTGGAGAGACAGAGTAATGTCGTAACCAGGGCAATGGACCAGGGTGCAGGAAAACTAAGTTCATTTTTTGTTTTGTCACTCCATTTCAGTGTGGTGTTACATAGCTTACAATGTCTCTTTTTCCCCCCCTCATTCTTTTTCTAGTTCTATTGGAAGCATATTAAAAGACGAACAATTTTTCTCTGCATGTTTATAATATTGTCTCTAAATAGGACTTTACTTTTTTGATCCTTCCAAAACATATTCCAGGCTAATAATTAATAATATTGTGGGAAAGACTGCACAGTTTGAAATGCTGTTATGCTTTGGTAATTTCCCCTACACTCCATCATCAGATAATAGATAATTGAGATAAAAATGAGCAAATAAAAAAAAAAAACACCCTTTGGAGTCTATCTGAAGGACTTATTTAATCTGCAGACTTATCAAAAATGTTGAAAACAAGTCAGAAAACAACTGCATCTGTTTTGAAAATAATCAACAGCTGAATCTTGAGCTACTTTTAGAAGATTCATGGACTTCCAACCTAGTGTTTGGTTCATGCTGAACTTTGTGCTTAATGATTTTCACAGGCTGTTAGGGAACAGTTGTGCCATTCCACAGATTAGAACAGCCTTAGGGCTGCTAAAACATGTTCTAGCTGATAAGAGTTGCCAAAATGCTGTTATCTCCAGCAGTGATCAACAGAAACTCTCTGACCATACCTACCTCTAAATTGCACACTTTTTTCAGTAGTAAAATGTATCATGATGGTTTTCCATAGGCTTGTCCTCTGTTGGGAACAAATCTCTGTATCTTCAGTCGTGTTATTTGCACTTGTTACCCATCTGCTATTTTCTTTTTACAACTGGTGAAATATCGCTGCACCATGATGGAGAACACCCCAACTCTTTCCTCACTGCCTCATCCAAAGCTTGCATCATATAAATGCTGATTTTGATGGAGGAATCCTCCTACATTTTCCCTCCTTTTTTATGTATATGCCAGTTCCTCTCAGAGAGAAGCAAATGAATCATTAATAACTGATTTTCCAAGTGATGTATAGATATGATGCATGAAAAATCTCAAAATCAATACCATTTATTCAATGGAAAAATGTATTCATGTTTCCTTCTTACTTTATTATAGTGCCTAGCTGTCCCTCCTGATGTTTTCAGTAGGCCCCTGGCACTTTAGAGGTGGATAATTTAACACAGTTCCTTCTTAAGTTTAGTCAAAATTTTCTTCTAATTTTTCAGTGGTGAAAGAAAACCAAAAATTGATCTGTTCAGAACATGTGTTGCTGCTATTCCTCGATTACTTCCTGATGGAATGTCAAAACTTGAGTTGATCGACTTGCTGGCAAGGTAAGTTGTACAAACATTGACTGCTCCAGGAGAACAGTGTGAAAAGCTGAGCCACAGAATTAGATAGAAATGTTCTAGCACCTTTTTACAGTTTCTATGGTTTTATTATGGTTCATAATTTTGTTAAAAAGTTGGTATGTCCTCCAGAACTCATTCCCATCAGTATGTAGGTTACATAATATTCACTGTTGTTCAACAAAGTCACAACATGTTACTTTTCTAACCATCACAGCAGTCTGGTTAACGGGAGAAAACATCTTTTCTGTGTAGTGAAAAAACAAGGAGATACCGGTTTAATTTTGATTTATGATTCCCACATGTCTCTTTGTTAAAACAGAATGTGCTAGATGTGGTATATTACAAAATCCTTTTTACATTATTATTAGCATAAAATTTAAAAAATATCAGTTTAAAAAATATTATATCCCTCAATTTAATTTGTCTGAGTAGACTTCACTCAACAAGGTAGTCTGCCACATGGCTTCTACACCACTTAGGTTTCAGGACTTGTGGCAAATAATTGTGATAACAGGTGCCGGTCAATATAGACAAGTCTGTTATATTTCAGTTCCACTATCCAAGACCAAGGGTCCAGCTTGTGTTCTTTATGTAAGTGGATTATGGTATTAAATTGAACCAAGAGGGCTTTGCAGTATATTGCTCTCAGGTAACTGTGGCAAAGCCACCCTGTTCTTGCTTCTCAAACATCACAAATGTGAGAATGGCAGATGTGGGAGCCAGAAGGCAAGATACATAACCAGTTTTTTCTGCTCCATGAACAACTAACTCCCAGTGATGTGCTAAAACAATTGATTCTGGTAGTAGTGGAGAGTGCAGACAGCCAAACAAGCCAGATTATCAGCCAGCAGTAGGTGTGCTGTAGTGCATGGCCAACTTGATTTCTTTGGTGCACGTTGTCTGCTATAAATCTCTTGTAGGTTGTTTTAAATCATTGCATTATTAAATTATACAGATACCTTATTAAACAGTTGCATCAGTTCTGCTTAAGGGAAATTTAAAAGGACATGTTTTCCTTTAATCCAATATTTTAACTAGAGTTCTATCCTGATTAATGGCCTTAACTGAACTGGTATAAAGCACGTATCTATTCAGGTCACCGCTCTTCAGTCACAGCATTGTCCAGGTCAGATCTGTCACTACTTTTAAGAAAATTTTAACACCAGTGTGAATTTCTTTATAGATTAATGCTACCCTCCTTAAGTCTCACAACTGTCAATATAACCACTGGTCTATCTTTATTCTATCATCAAACTTCATTCAGAAAAGGTCAGCTGTGATTCTAAATGTCTCTTGGGTAATTGCCCTGCTGGGACAATGCAGCTGTAAGTTTGCTGAGTTATCTGACTCTGACTTTGCAAAGAAGTGAGATGTCAAGAGGAGCTGGGGGAAGCTTCTCTAGAGCAATTTCAGAAGCAATTATATGCTCAGCCATTCTCCAAGAGGGCAAACTTTGGAAATCTGTTCTCCTCTCCTACGTGTACTCACGCTACAGCATCTTTTAGACATTGGCAGTGTTTTAAGTCATATTCCTAAGTATGAGCAAGGGAATCACAAATTAGGTAAAATAGGTAGGTACATCATAGGTTGGAAAGCAATTAACAGTTTATGATTCAGAAGACTGGTGCTGAAACAACTGGATAGGGTCTCAGTATTGCAAAGCAGGATCACAAACTGAACAGATACAAAGAAGTGATGTTGGTATGAAAAGACAAACCTTATTCACATGTATAGGTCTAGAAGGTTTTCAAAAATTTCTTCTGGTCTAATCAATATCAAGGATGCCTGATTTGGAGAACAGCATGAAAGCTGGGACACTGTAGTTGAAGAAGAAACTGATCAGAGAACAAGGGGGGAAATGATAAGTGAATTGAAAAAATTAGGTCTGTTTAGCCTAGGACAGCATGAACTGAAAACTGTCTTCAAAAATATACCCTCAGGGAAGAAAGTAATAAACTGTTTAAAGAATTAATACCTGGCCAAGACTTCATGTAAATCACCAGAATGCCTCAGCACCAGAGCTGTTTCTACATTCTGTATACTGTCCCATAAAAATACTGTTTATTTGAGACCAGGCTGACTACTTCTCCCAATTTTGAAAGTGTAAGCCCAGAAGGTAAGCATCTGCAGTTCTAGAGAACACTGCATTACAATATTGTGTGTTCTGCATCAGAAACTAGACTCAATACAGGGAGAAGAAACTAAGAGGTGAGATTTCAGTTTCTCCCTGTTTTTTACAAGAGCCCTAGAAGGTGTTCTGCCAGGGATTTCTGGGAGCCTGTGCTGTTGAGATGGAAAGCTGTTAAATATTTTCTTTTCACAAGAGATAAAGCTACATCTTTGAGTTAATTGGTTCTTGTATTCACAGTTTGGTTAGAGTTTTTCATGCTCAAAACAGATCTGTCTTTTGGTGGTTTTCAGAAGCAGTCTGTAAGTCAGCAGCTAGACTTTTTTTCCAGGACAGCTGCATTCAAATTATAAACCATGAAGCAGATGTCAAGTGTATACTGTACCTTTTGGCCTTTCTCTGCCCACTGCAACCATTCATTACAAATTCCCGAGCAGCTCTTAAATTTAACTGACTCAAGTGCAAACAAACTTGTACTTGCTTCCTGCACTGCCTGTCATAGAGTGGTAGTGCATAGATGCATTCTTAAGCTGAATTTGAATTTCATTTTGTTAGATAGTGCCACTGGGCAGTAACTTGGGCTTAGGAGATGGCTTTTGTATCCTCTTCTCTGTTATTGCTTTGTGTCATTGTGAATGTCATTTCATGGGTGACTTAATTGTGGTCTCAAAAGGTTTTGCTTGTTTATCTGGTTTTGGCATTCCGAAAGGGAGACAAAAATGATTATTTCTTATCCCAACAAAATACTGTGTTTCTAAATAAATATAGAAGGTCACGTGCTTATGAAAGCATAACAGTTATTTTTGGAGTCATACTCACCAGGGGTGAATTTTCGTGGCAGTTGTTTTCTTTTCGCTTAAATAAAATGTCCCCTGCCTCCAAATTAGGCAGCTATAATGAACCAGATTTTTTATGAACTACATCTCATCATATGCTTCCAACTGAATGGACTTTGGTTCCACTCCATTTGCTATTTTGGGTTTTTTTCTCCTAGCTTTCTGTCCATTTCATTATAATGAGTCCTCCTTTTCAACTATGTAGATTAAATGTAGATAAAATACTTTGAAAATGAGTTCTAACACACTACAGAAAATTACAGTCTCATGGGTAATTAAAACAAAATACATCATAAAGGCAATGAACCAAAAATTGCAGAACACACTAATCTGAATTTACTTTATTCTGCCAACTTCTAACACAGAAGTGGTTTGATGATTTCTGAGTCAAAAGAAAGTATAATTTTTTTATGTTGAGAAGGACTTCAACATGATGCAAATAAACAAGAAAATAAAATTTGAAAATGGGATCTGAAATGTCACTGTCTTTCAGAAGGACTTTGAGGGTGTTCAATGTGTTTCTAAAAGTATAGAAAGTCCTGAGGCTGTTTTCTGCATTTCCTCATCCTAAGTTATTTAAAACATAAAGGAGTTTTTAATTCAAATGCCTAATTTTAATTCTTTTGAAGATTTGCTTTCATTAATTGTGAGTTGATCTTGGCTAAAGATTTGTTTTAACTGTTAGCTGACCTGTTGTGACTCTTTTATTTTTATATTTTATGTTAAAAAATAAATACATTAATTCTGAAATTATGTATTTATTTCTAAGCCTTTTATTATCATACCTACATGGAAGTTAGTGAGTTATGAATAAATAAAAAATATATTTAGTTTGAAAAAAGTTGCCAAATTATGTACTTTAGAGATACCCTGTTTTAGGAGGGGAGCACACTTCTTTTTGATCCATGAATATCTTCTGCTGTGTCAAGAATTACAATATAGAAAACAGGTCAAGGATGTTTATTTAGGTCAGCAATAATGAAACCAAGATAGCCTCGTCCACCATTGTGAGTGGGAATTTTCCATCACTTTAATGCAGTGACAAACATTCCTCATATCTTTTATTATCTGGCATTTACTTTTACTTGCAGGCTGTCCATCCATATGGATGATGAACTTCGACACATTGCACAGAATTCTCTCCAGGGCCTACTTGTTGACTTTGTTGACTGGCGGGAGGATGTACTCTTTGGTTTCACTAATTTTCTGCTACGTGAAGTGAATGATATGCATCATACCCTTCTTGATACTTCACTGAAGTTGCTGCTACAATTGCTTACACAATGGAAGCTTGTCATACACACTCCAGGAAAAGCCTCTGAGCAGGCTAAAACCAGATCTGCAGAGGTATGCAATCAAGAGATCTGTGTCCTAACATTTTTACTAATTGAAGGCAGAAATTATGTTCCTTGATAATGCTGTGGTTTGTGTGTTTTGTATTTACTCACCTGAGAAGTATTCACTGTGCAAAATTTTTTTTAGGTAATTAGTTCACGTGTCTTTTGAGGACAGCCATGTCCTTGTGTAATACAGCAGATGTTGTTGTTGAGCAACATAAGAGAATGCATGTCAAACTGAAATATGCACATCAACAAAAGCATATAAAGGGAAGTATGTGTATGTAGATGTGGCAGAAGGACATTTTCCCAGGGCTGAAACAGATTGATAATGCTAGTGGGAACGCTGTGAAGAGTGAAGTGGATCTTCTTTTCCCTTGGTTGATTCAGAAACATCAAAGAACCTGATTGTTACCGTAGCCTGCTGTCTCCATGTGTTACAAACATTTCTGGGAACTGAACAGCTTTTCTCCTCCTTCTCCCATCTGCACTGTCCCACAGATATTTTCATTATAAGAACTGATTTTTAGGCTTCTTATCTTGTCAACTAATCACACGGAGTATGTTTTCCTTTGGGCAAACAAGATGTGTGTTTTATATCACAGAGGAACATTAATTAATAGGTAATAACAGGAGTACATACAAATGTAGAAAAGAGAGTTCTCACATACTTTTTGTTACATATATTGTTATACTTTACTAGTGGGGTTGGGTTCTAGAGGCCACCTACCTAAGGTGTTGGCTGCTGCAGGACCAAAGGAGGACCTGAGGACATGCTATTTGGAGTAGAAAAAGTGTGGTGTTCACCGTCTGACTGATTCATTCATTCATTTTTTAGTGGAGGGTGGAAAAAAGTGGGTAGATTAATTGAAAATTAGAGGAAAGGATTTGTTCAAAGGACTCTGCTCATACATTACTTTTGTGGAACCAAAAATCTACGAAATTTGATTGTTTGAGAGAATATGTCAAGTTTCCCCATCTGGCACCCTCATCGCCTCTGCATTTTGAATCTTTATATGTCCTAGTTAATAGAATATTTCTTGGAGACCTGGTTTGCAAACACCACCTCTCCATTTCCTCCCCTTGAACTGTTCTACAGTTGATACCAAATGGATCCAGCCACAGGATGCAGTCTGAAAGGAGCCCCTATTCCAATGTCCTGCACGCAGTTGAAGGATTCGCGCTGGTTCTGCTGTGCAGTTTCCAGGTGGCGACACGGAAATTGGCTGTTCTAATCCTCCGAGAAATCCGTTCCTTATTCTTGGCCCTTGGCCAGGCAGAGGTAGGCTTTTTCTCTTCTGGAGCTTTGAGTTGAAATTTCCTGAAGATAAAGCTCAGAACTGCTATTACCGTTGCTTTTAGTGTAATTGCTGCAGTGTAGCAAGTATGCGCTTAGTTTATAGAAACGCATTTGATCTCAGCTTACTGTTTCTATTTGCCTTAACTCTGCAAACCTTTCTGTGGACTCAACAAGGTAACATGAATGGCAAATGCCTTGTATAAGAATACGAAGGGAAATGTACAGCAGCTTCTATTTTCTCTTGGAATTATGTGAATGTAAAATACACTGTAAAACCTTTTCTATAGCATGGGCCTTTTTTGTATTGTCAAGATTATAAATTTATATTGGAAATGAAACCCATTCCTGTGCCATCCCTTTGTGAGTGAAAAACCCACAGCATAAGACACCTTTCAGATCATTCACATATATTTTCCTTCTATAGTAAAGACCTCTAAGTCTTTTTTATGGGTACAGAAATATGGAGAGTCACGTTGTGTACTGGCGGTCACAGCTCAGTGAGCCATCTAAATGCCTAAGAACACAAATATGTGTTTTCATGGCAAAGGAATGCTTCAATAAACAGTAAGCTAATTTTTCAGTCTTTTGATACTAGCTATCCAAAGTCATTTGGGATTTTCTGATATGTGCTTTTGTTCTCTAAGCAGTGAGCTATAGCCACAAATTAACTTCATTTCAAACCACAGCTTGGATCTGGTTCTGAGATTAATTTGGAAAAGACAAAATGTACCCATCGTTAACAATGAACATTTTTAGCTACTTCAGAATCATGTCATAATTTTTAGATGTTTCTGTTGCATATCCCAGAAACATAAGAAGGGAAATAATTTGGGCAGAAGAGTAAACTTGTATTCTCTGTGTTATTCAGGATGATGACAGACCTATGATTGATGTCATGGATCAGTTGAGTTCTTCTATTCTTGAAAGCTTTATTCATGTGGCTGTTTCAGACTCAGTAAGTACTACTTTACTGTTACTGCTTATGTTTGCATAACAAATATTAGACATGAAATACTAAAAATTATACTACTAAAAAAATCAAAGAAATCATAGAACTTTACTGCTTCAGCCATCTACCCAAGAGCTCCAAGGCTCCACAATGTCCCAGACAATCTGTTCCATGAAAGTAATGATACTATGGATATGGAAGTTACTGCATACAGAAAAAAGAACAATTGGGAAAGTCATATTGCTAGCACCACCTAATGCTGGAGGCAGTCATTGCTATCATCTGTTTGAGAAGGGAACCAGCTTCAGCCCCCTTGTGTCCTCAGGAAGTGGCCCTGCCTGCACACCTGAGCATAAGCTCCAGAGTAATTCACAGCAGGGGTGAAGCTCTCCTTTTGCTCTCTCAGGGGTCTGATGTGTCTGACATGCATCAGAGGAAGCAGAGATTGAGCATTTTAAATAAAAAAGTGTCAGAAGAAGAACTGATACATAAGACAACTCATTTTGCATGCTGTCCTAGAGATTGGTGAAAAGCCCATTTCCAGAGGGCAGGAACAATCAGTTTGGGGCACTTTTCAGCCTGATTGAGTTTAAAGCAACAAATGATCCTGTCCACATTGAGTGCCCTTTCCAGGGCACTTTTGGATTTGTGGATTTGAGCCACATGTTTTGTACTCAAAAAAGTAACTCCAGCCAACAGCTAAGCCTCACACAACTGCTCACTCACTTCCCCCAGTGGGATTGGGGAGACAATCAGAAGGGTCAAAGGTGGAGAACTCCTGGGTTGAGATGCAGACAGTTTAAATGGGAAAGCAAAAGCCATGCACACAAGCAAAGCAAAACAAGCAATTAATTCACCCGTTCCCATGGGCAGGCAGGTGCTCAGCCATCTCCAGGAGAGCAGGGCCCCATCACATATAGCGGTGTCTCGGGAAGGCAAATGTCTTCACTCCAAACGTCCCTCTTCCTTCTTCTTCCCCCACTTTATACACTGAGCATGATGTCATATGGTATGGAATCTCCCTTTGGTCAGATGGGGTCACCAGTCCTGGCTGTGTCTCCCCCCAGCCTCCCAAGCACCCCCAGCATCCTCACCAGCATGGCAGTACAAGAAGCAGAAAAGGCCTTGGCTCTGTGCAAGTCCTGCTCAGCAACAATAAAAACATCTCTGTATTATCAACCATGTGTTCAGCACAAATCAAAACACAGCCCCATACCAGTCACTGTGAAGAAAATAAACTCTACCCCAGCCAAACCCCAGCACAGAAGGGGACATTAAACTGGTGGGGAGTTGGGTCCCTGTGCATCTGGGAACAGAAACTGAACAAGAAAGAGACATTCTGACTTCATAATACAGGAATTAGGAAATTTGTCTGAAAGAACAGCACCTGGGTTTGGGTGTTGCAGTTTTTTGAGGCCAAGGTTTGAATTTTGTGCTTTCATTCTGTTCATTAATAATAAAGCAAAGCAAATGTGTTGCCTCTGTGCCTGGTTTCTGAGTAGCACAGCAAGGAGTGTTAATTTATCTTTTCTCTCCGCAGACAACAATTCCATTAACACACAGCGTGGATTTGCAGTGGCTGGTGGAGTGGAATGCTGTCCTAGTGAATAGCCATTATGATGTGAAAAGTCCTTCCCATGTCTGGATTTTTGCACAGTCCGTTAAAGACCCGTGGGTTCTCTGCCTTTTCAGTTTCCTGAGGCAGGAGAATCTCCCAAAGCATTGTCCTACAGCACTCAGCTATGCTTGGCCATACGCCTTCACGAGGCTACAGCTGATAATGCCTCTTGTGGATCCAAAGTAAGTGGCAATCTGAATTTCACTTTCTTTTGTATAGGCTGTGTGATTTTAATGTAAACTTTTCTTTGGTCTTGTGTTTGAGTATCAGTCCACTCATCCGTCAATGTGTCACACAGAAATTGGTGCTACACAGGTTTGAGTTTTGTAATTGTAGCTTGTATGGTGGAAAGCTCCCATTTTCTACCTTTGTTTCCTGTGTCTCATGTCATGTTGAATTGAAGCTGATAGATACATAGCATGATTTATTCCCTCTTAAAATGTTTTAAAATATTTTAATTAAGACTTTGGTACTTGTAATTAAGACTGGAAGATTGTTTTAAGAATTATAATTAATTTTTAAATTCTAGTATTCCTGTTAATGCAAAGAAAACAAGCACAGCAAGCAGTGGAGACAACTATGTTACTTTGTGGAGGAACTACCTTATTCTGTGTTTTGGAGTAGCAAAGCCCAGTATTATGAGCCCAGGACACCTGCGTGCTTCAACACCAGAGATCATGGCTACCACTCCTGATGGAACCATGAACTACGATAACAAGGTGATGCAACCTGCTACAAGTAAACTATTCCTTTAGGAGAATTTAAAGCTGCATCTGCATGCAAAACCCTATCCTGATGAAAGTATTGCAGTTAGGGAATGTTTTGATATATGCAAACTACATAACAAATATAATTAACAACTAAAACATCTGTATGATATGATGTGTTGATAAATATTTGGCAAGAGTCATGGTGCGTTCAATATATTGCTTTTTTTTTGTTTGCATTCTGGGTGATGTGCATTCAAAATATAGAAGGTCTGAACATGTGTTTTGAACTTAACTTTCGTTTGTCATCTCCTTTCTTTCTTTCTTTGGAGAGCACTCCAATTCGTAAATTTAAAACATTAGGAAATAAAGCAGATTTCAAATGCAAATTGTATTCCTGTTGGATGTATGCCTGTCAGAAGCAATAATATATAAAATATACTTCCAAGTAGTAGCAACCTGAGAGGAGCAGTAGCTTCACAAATGCAATTACTGGAATATTTTAATGAAGCAACAAATAAAATAAAAAACAAATAAAATGAATTGCAATAATCTGTACTAAAGCAAAGAGATTTCCCAGATGTATTTACTTGTTAGATATTATTGAGATAATTGTCAGGTAGCAGACATCCAGTTAGACTGGTCGATTGATATCTGTAATTGTAAAATCATTCCAGCATGTTTTAAAAATATGTATTGATTCTCAGACAATGTTTGTAAAAAAATGTGTTTACTTTATATTGATATCCTGAGAAATTCAACAATATTTTAATATATTTTAGGCTATTGGAACTCCATCTGTTGGAGTCTTACTAAAGCAGCTAGTTCCTTTGATGAGACTTGAAAGCATAGAAATAACAGAATCACTTGTATTAGGATTTGGAAGAACAAATTCGCTTGTTTTCAGGTACTTCTCCACTTACCATATTCTCCATTATTTACCTATAATACAAGTGTTTTATTTTTGTTGTAACTTAAATATATATTTAAAATTTTATTTGCACTTTAGAGCTTCATTTTTATATGTTGGATAAAATATTTATGCTTTTCAAAGGACATTAGATTTTTTTAATAAGTATTTATGGTTTTTTGATTTAGGGAATTAGTAGAAGAGCTCCACCCACTAATGAAGGAAGCCCTAGAAAGAAGACCAGAGGTTAGTTGCAAAAATCAAACGTACTAGTTTTTTTAAATGAAAAATTATTTTTAAAATAGTAATTTTGTCTGTTTGAAATACAAATATATTCTTTTGTACTAACTGGAAAATTAATTCTGTTTCCAACAAGAATTTTATTAATTGATTAATTTAAAATAATTCCATTAAAACCTAGTTTAATTTAAATTCTATCAGTGATCTGAAATGTACAATATAGAATTCCATTCTGAGGAAAAATTTCCCATCCAATATGGAACCTCCTGATACAGAAATTGCATATATTGGAAATTCACTTAAAGTATCTGAAAAAAAAAAAAAAGCTTTAACACAGCTGGGCTACAAGCACATTTTGTAGCAGCATTTAGATGTGCTTTTATTTTCAGGGCAGGCAGGGTTACCTATTTCAACTTCATGGAATCACAGAATCACAGCATGGCTGGAAAGGACCAAACCTCCCTGCTCAGGCAGGGTCATCCTGGATCACATGGCACAGGATTCATTCCAAATACGTTCAGTTAACTGACAAATTCCATCAGTTTTCATTATAGTGCTCTCTTTAGGTACAAGAGAAAGTAGTGCTGGAAGGGTTCCCAACAGATCTTCCAACCCACACAAGAGAGAATTCTACGTTCTTAAAAACCTCTGTTGCAGGATGTTGTCTTTGCAGCTAAACAGAAAAGCCATAGGGAGAGCTTCACTACTGGACTCAAATTCTGCTCAGTTTTTCCTCCTTGACTCAGTTTTGGACCATTCCATCTGGCTCCAAGATAGAAATCTGAGATGGCTCATGGACAATTCTTAATAATTCTGTGTCTGGTAAACATCCAAAATCATTTCCATGCTGCATTGCTTCACACCTCAATTCTGTTGTGTGGCTTCCATCCCTATGAAGTCGCTGATTTGAAGGTCACCTGTTTTGATACTGGGCAGAAGTGGAATAATACATCTTAGTGCAGCCAATTGCCTCTGCATTTTCAATGTGCACCATTTAAGACAACTTAGACTTGAAAATCCTTTTCTGGGGACATACATATCCAGTGTACTCTCAGGAAAGGAATTGCAAGAATTCAGAAGTTTACTGTATGCAGCAAGAACAAATTCAGCACATGGAATTGTCACTAGAGGAATATGAGAACAAGAGACTATGATTTTAATTCCTGTATTTTCCCTGATATCAATAAATGGGACACCTTCCTGCAAAGCACCTGGAAACCCAGCAGTGACTGTATGGGCTGTGTGGCTGTAGGGATCATGGCAAGCCTCCATGTCAGCAGGCAGGTGTCCAACACACCAGAAACAACGTCCTTGAACATATGCTGTGACTAGGAGGAGAATTCCCAGTATGGCCAAGAGCTGCAGGGGTAAACCAAAATGGACATTACACAAGATCCGCCCTGTGGGTGCTGGCACGGAGCTTTGCCAGATCACCTCTGACACTGCTGCAGGAGGCAGCTGTGTCTGGTAAATACTGTATTAAAGCTGCTTTTTTCTCAACATGTGCTTCCTGGAGCCTTAAAGGTGTAACAGGAGAAAAACAGGGCTCAAGTCAAATGGCATAATAACTGGAATAAAAGCTTTGGCTGGGATGCTGCAATTCTGCCAATTCTGGGTCAGAATACCAGACAAAGCATCATTTTGTTCTCCCACACATCTACTGCTGGCCATGGACAGAGCCAGAGTTCTAGAAGAGATAAGCCTTTGATTTTAGTCTTGCTCAGTTTTGAAGAGCAAAATCTGCATTTTCTCTGAGCTTTTCTTGTTTCTTTGAGTGCAACACAGCTTTTTTACCTTCTCATGTGTTTTTTGCTTAGGATTGATGCAGAATACAAACAGTAAATTTAGCCTTTCAGCAAAGAGCAGGCCTTGTTTCATTCACGTCCTTCCAGGAAAGACAGAAGACAGAAAGGACAGCTTTCTAGAAGACAGAGAGATACAATGAGCCAGTTAACAACCATGCAGTCCTGTTCTGTGGGAGGGATTCATTACTGTGGGCAAAACCCCTGCAGTCAACACACCCAGTACTGGGCTGGAGTGGTGTCTGCAGGGAGCTCACTTGAATGTGAGTGATGGTGTGCTGCAGCATTGCCAAGTTCAGGAATGGCTAATCACTAAGGTACCTTCCTTAGGTCTGGATGTACATTCTCTACTAGAAATGCCTCCAGCACCCAAACTAGATGACATTAAACTAACATGAATATCCCTGTCACCTGAAGATAGCATGGGTTTTTGCTACAGGAACCTTGAATATTAGTTATTTTTGTCCAGTATTTCATTATTCAATTTCCACATTTTCAATAAGTACTAAGGCAGTTGTTAATATTTTTTCCAAGAATATTTACAAAGACAAAAAATTGATCATATTCAGTTCCTTGTTGATGTATAAGCGCAATGATATAGTGCAATATCCAAAAGTACTTGGGTTCCTTTGTGAAGAAAATTCTTGAACTGGAATTCTTAAATCTCACTGTGATACTGGCATTTCTAAAGCTACTAGTTTTTAATGTGTACACCTATGCATATAAACATGGTTGTTATTTTAAATTCCAAGAACAAGAAACGTCGAGAACGGCGAGATCTACTAAGACTGCAGCTACTGCGAATTTTTGAACTGCTTGCTGATGCTGGTGTTATAAGTGACAGGTAGGACTATCACTCTTCATAAATACTGGACTTTTACATGAAACAATTTTCAGTGTTTGCCACACTGAGATTATGTCGGTATGTTCTTTGAGGAATTGTGTCGTCTATCAGATATGGAGAGATTTGCATGCATTTCTGCAGAAAACTGTAGCATAACTACTCTGTTATTCTATATTAATTTGCAATTTTCCTTTATGCTAGTACAAATGGAGCCTTAGAAAGAGATACACTAGCCCTTGGAGCCTTGTTCTTAGAATATGTTGATCTGACTCGCATGCTTTTGGAGGCTGAAAATGATAAAGAAGTTGAGATCCTTAAGGATATGAGAGCACATTTCAGTGCAATGATTGCCAACTTGATACAGTGTGTTCCAGGTATGGAGCTAAATTATGCATTTAATATAAGTATTGGAAAAGTAATTTTTTTGTTTCTTTTTTTTTTTGTCTGTGCTTTTTTCCCTGCTTTTGCATTTTCATATAATGAATGTAAAGTGGAATGTAGAAAAAGAAAATGTTCAGAAGTCTACTAAGATTGAAATAAAAATACCAATAAAGCTTGAGGAAGCTTGTAATAGTCATGTCTTAGAATCACCTCTTTAAAAGCCTAGCAAAGAAATTGTCTGTGACCTCCAGGGGCTCCAGTTTTCTTCTTATTATTTTCTCCCATCTGACTTGATTGCCAGACTCTTCATAAACTCAGACAGACCTTAAAAAATACAAGTACGTGCAGACAATGTGCAATATTAAATGCAGTGAAAACCTTGCCCAAGGTGTTGAGACATTATCCCATGTTACCTGACTTAACTGTATCACAAAGATTTATCCAGTTGATTTCATGCTTTTTATATATTGCAATATCACTTCAGAAATATAACATAATTACATTAGCAAAAAACAAAAGAAAAAGCCTCTGCTTTAAAGGCCTGAATGTAATTAATGGAAGATGAGGTCTGAGGCTTTTTTTTCATTTGCTCAGGTAATTCAGCTGTTCAGAATATATACCACATATTTGTCATAAACAAAGAGCCACCAAGTTTCTTTTATTTATTGCCCCTACCTATTATTGTATTAGAGTGAGACACATGTATTGTTTAGGCTCAGATTTAAAGAATCAGAAAAACCAAGTAAATATTTGCCATGAAAGGAGTGCAGGAGGCAGTGAAAAATGCTGATTTTATAATTAGATCCTTAAGTGCTTTTTTTCTATAGTCAGATGCACATGTTTATATAACTATACATTAATCTAAAACTGAACTTTCTTAGAAATAAGATGCCCCTTACTCACTTGGTTAGATTTTTTAAGGAGCTTAGATACTTTGGAGTAAGTTTATGCTGAACATATAAAATCCCCTCTCTTGTTGTAGAAATTTGAAAATCATGTCATCATTGTGCCACATGAATGTGTATTTAATATTAACAAATCACAACTATTTCTATTTCTGTTCACTTAGTTCACCACAGGAGATTTCTCTTCCCTCAGCAGAGCTTGAGGCATCACCTGTTCATCTTATTCAGTCAGTGGGCAGGACCTTTCAGTATTATGTTCACACCACTGGACCGTTACAGTGACAGAAATCACCAGATTACAAGATATCAGTATTGTGCATTAAAGGTACTAAAATTTCACTATACAAAGCAGTAACAGCAGTTTTTTCAGTGAAAATACAAGTTGTTGTGGAGTCTATTTCCTTTTACTTCAAAGAAATTTGAATTTGCATACTTGATGCAAACTTGTATGCTCATATGCAAATGTACAGTGGTATCATAGAATATAGCACTGAAGTTAATTTTTTTTTTCTTTGTTGACACTTTTCAAGGCTAATTATTTTAAAAACCAGAGTGCATTTTGAAATTGTACTTAGCTGTTCATTAATGGGTTAGCAGATTCAGCAAGGAGCTCTTAGGCTCTGAAATTAGGTGTAGTTCAGATGCAGTACCTCAGGATACTGAATCTGTACCAATGTACAACTCAGGAATGCCTCCCACGCTTGCCTGGAGACATGCTCAGCAATAATGTACTTCTGTGGCAAAACTAGTTGCAACTCCCCTGCATGAGTAAGCTGGGAAAGCAATAGCTTACGTACTTATATAAGCTGCACCACTTGCTGTGAAACAGTTTTAACTTTTGTAGTAACATGCTATTGAAACATCTGAGTGTATTTTAATTGTTTTTGCAGCTTGATTTTGTGAATACTGGGTAAAATGATAAAATAGATCTTGAAGATAGTACTCTTCCCAAAATGCATTGAGCATGATCTGGAATCCACTAAAATCTGTAGGAAAATAATTATTGAATTCTACCAGTCAGTCAGCTGTTACCGATTTCACCATAGTTCACTCCAAGCAGAAAGCAAGTGGCAGTCCTGTTAGCCTGGACTGAAATCATTCTGAAAGGTTTGTTGTGCCACTGTTTGTGTGACTGAAGTTCCATGTGCTTCCAGGCCATGTCGGCTGTGCTCTGCTGTGGACCTGTGTTTGATAATGTGGGTCTTTCCCCCGATGGATATCTTTACAAATGGCTGGATAACATTCTGGCTTGTCAAGACTTACGTGTAAGTACTGACCAAAATGCCACACTGATGGGCAGTCACTCACTGTACTGAGTAAAGAGTTTGTAAAGTGTTTTCTTTCTTCTTAAAGAACATGAAATGGATTAATCTTGCCATTTTCCATTTCTGGGAAGATGGACTTGACTTTGTACCTACATAGTCATAGTTCTGTGTTTGTAGCTGACTCAACTGCCTCTGATTGAGGAGGAGTAGACTGGTGATTTATATCAAGTGGAGAGAGTGAGACAACTCTCACTTTCTCTTTTGGTATCTTGCACTTTGTCCTGCTGTTCTCCCTAAAACTCTCATACCAGCCCACATAACTCTGCTAAGGAAAGGCAAATAGCAGAATGTAAATAAATACATGTGATGCAGCTAGAGGATAGAGGCTGTGGGAATGGTAATTGATTAGGAAAAAAAAAAGGTTGAACAATTTATAGAAAGGATGAATAGCTGCAGAGAAAATCCTTCAGAAATTACATGGGATTTTGGACCGAGCCATAAAGTTATATGCAAGTTATAGGCAGTCTCTACAAGCAGTCACCTACATTTAGTGACAGAATATTAATAGGCATTGGTGTTTGCTGTGCCAGCACTATCCTGTACTGAAAGAACAAGAAGTCCAAGCCTTAGTTGTGATGTGTTTGTAGCAGTGGTGGTACCAGCATTAAGGGATTCACAGTCTGTAGGGAGAGTTGTTAGATTGATTGATGTAGTTGGATTAAACATACACGTTTTCAGTCTTGTAAAAGGTAATTTTTCTTTGTCTGCCTTGCTTCTGTGTTAGTCCAAAGAAGAATAAACGTGAAAGTTTGTTGCTCTGTGAAATTCACATGAAGTAGGAAATAGTTAATAAGTCAGTTAATTGATATAAAAGGAAGTTGCCCAAGAACACTTACCAAGTATCTTAGATTTTCCAAAAATTCTGCTTTTTTTTTTTATCGTTGTGCCAAATTTTGGAAAATTTATTTCATTCATGTAGTCTTTGTACATACCATTTTTTCAAGTGATGAGTATTGAAACCTGAGTCACATTCCAACGCTGCTGTCCCTAAAATAAATCAATTACAAATGTTCTGATTTCTACTTCCATACTTGAATTTTCCATTTTTGCCCTGTTTTGCCTGTGTCACTCTGAGAATTTTAGAGAATGAACGTGTCTGACCGCACCAATCATGTTTTGACATTTGTTCAGGTTCACCAGCTTGGCTGTGAAGTTGTAGTCCTGTTGCTAGAGCTGAATCCTGATCAAATCAATCTCTTCAACTGGGCAATAGATCGATGTTACACAGGATCATACCAGCTTGCCTCTGGGTGTTTCAAAGCCATTGCAACAGTGTGTGGAAGCAGGTATTAATTGATTTATTAATCTACACTTTCAAATGTAGAGAAAACTGGAGGTTCTGCTCACTGTGTTGTTAGGAGCTGTTGGTTACACACATATATTCTCAAACAGTTTTTGGGACTGTATCGCTTGATTTTCATGATTCCGAAAACAAAGGGATGTGCTTGGTAGAAGATGTTCTTACTATAGGTGCCTTTGAAATCTGGGGAATTTTGATGCTATTTTGCTCAGAAAGATACAAACAAAACTACAACAGTTTTATTTAAATGTAGGTCATAAATCTGTTTTCAAGAGATTTGGCGTGGTTTTTAATTTAATTTATAAAAGGAAAAATGTTTTCAATGTCAATAGCTTGAAAGTCATTATTTTGACTTGTCATTATCTTGAAAGTCATGTTCTTTTTCTAAACTGGCTTTCATTTGATTTATTTAGTTCCTTTCCTGTGAACTGGTATCATCATTACTGCTAATGCTGAGCAAGCACAAAGCTACATGAGGAAATTAGTACAAATACTGCTTTTGTATCAGGCCTTCATAAAACTCTATCCCTTTTTTTCATTTTCAAAGACAAAATTTATGGAGAAATTAGATAATTCAACAAGTTGCATTTTATTAAAATAAATGTGAAAATTTACTCTTCAAAAACATAATTTGGCAAGATGTCTGATCAGCATAGAGAAATACTCAGTAGAGAAATAATTGGGATTTGGAAAATCAAAATAAGTCACAAATTTCATCATTTTCCTACAAAACTGTTTTGTTCTTGCAGGAACAACTAGACTAGAGGCTGCATTAAATGGAGGATTTTAGAAATATGAATGGAATTTGGTGTTTGCAAATTCAGTGATGTTAACGGGGTTTTTATTTTAATGAACACAGAAACATTGCAGTTTCAGTCAGTCTTTTTTCCTCAAATTGTGTTACCTGTGCCGCTGTGATCTAAAAATTATTCTTTTCCATTCTTACAGTAAAAATTGAGAGTATGATCTTTGTGATTTATTTTGAATGGAAAGTCCTCTTTCTAGCAAGCTGGGAATTTTTATTAATATTTAAAAGCTGTTAATAGTTTTTCCTCTATCATCTATCAAAATGTATCAGGAAACCACTGCTTGAACTGCCTGTAAAATGAGCAGCAATTGATGGTGTCCATCCTACTTTCTACAAAGCCACTTCCCTTCATTTCTTTTCTTTTTGTATTTGTTTTTTAAGCAGTGGAAGGGCAAAGAGCCAGTTACAGAGCTTGGCTTGCAGTCAGTATATGGAATGACCAAGAATGTCCCATGCCACACATGTATCTGCCATATTAAAAAGTCCAAATGGGCTTCCTGCAGCCCATCCAGGAGCACTGTAGCTGACATCTAGGGTGATAAATTGATGGTTCACAATTCAATCAATGCATTTACAAATCATCAGGAGAAAACAGAAACCTATTTAGTGCAAATTCAAATATTGTGATGTGGGATTTACTCCTTTAACAATGTTCTCATTAAGTTAATACTTTGATATGTTTAACCTTAAAATTGACGTTGACTTTACAGATAGCAGACTTTGTGAAGCATTTCTTAATGTTTACTCCTTGAAAGCAAAAACTTTTCATAGAATTGTCTAATACCTTAGAATGTTCATATCAGAGATAGTGTCCTTTGTCCAAAGGGACTATTTTAATTGCATCTTGGCTTAAGAAATTCTTTATCCCTGGAAATTTTCATGCTCCCCATTTTCTTTCATGGGTGTCAGGCTGTCCTGTAAACAGTTTATGCTGTAAATTAAAATGAATCGACAGTCATAGACACAGGTATTCCATTTCTCATTGTGAGTAACTCAGTGCATTCCTAAGCATTGGTCCAAGGTAATTATAAATAATCCTTTCTTTCTTCCCATTCACCAGATGGTCCTTTGATCATCCAGTGTGTATTCGTAAGAGCTCCCTTTCCCATATTCTGATGGTCGAAGAGAAAAAAGAAAGATGACATTCTCTTTAGACCATATTACAGAGTAAATCAGAGTGAATATAATCTGCATTCCTCACCAGCATTCACAAAAATGTTCTCTTTATTCTTCTAGGAACTATCCTTTTGATATCGTGACGCTTTTAAATTTGGTGCTGTTCAAGGCATCTGACACCAACAGAGAGATTTATGAAATTTCCATGCAACTTATGCAGGCACGTATCAGCTAATTTTTTTCCTCCTGCCCTTAGAGACTTTTTTGGTGAACTTCTTATGAAGTACTGTTATTTGTACATTAGTTTTGTTTTGAAAAGAAACAATCAGTTTTGTCTTGGCTATAAAAACTTACAAGAATATTTATGTAAAAATGAATGTTATCGTGTCTTTCATATTTTGAGCATATACTCTGAAACGTATAGAGCTTTCTCTGATAGCTAAACTTCAAATGCTGATATTTCCTGATTTAATAAATTTTTATTGTCACATTCCTTCTTTTTTTTCTTTTGTCTTTTATAGATCCTTGAATCAAAGCTTTTTGTTTATTCAAAAAAGGTAGCTGAGCAAAGACCAGGCAGTATCTTGTATGGGACACATGGTCCATTGCCACCTCTTTATAGTGTCTCACTTGCCCTTCTTTCGTATGAACTAGCAAGGATGTATCCTGAACTTACCCTTCCACTTTTTTCAGGTACCTGTATTTGTTTGACTTATTATCCCCTTTACATTTTTTACAAATGTTAGACTGCTACCATTTTGAACCACAGTTCTGTTTATAAATTTAGCTTGACCTGTTTTTATTCTGGTTCAGGTCAAATCAGATTTAGAAATCCAATATATATTTCCTAGAGGTATTCACACAAAATACGGAAACCCTCTTTGGGGACTCTGTGCCACTTGTGTGACCTTGGGGTAACTTTGAATTTACAAGTGTCCTGAGTGAGTTAAAACTACATTGGCAAACTCTGCTATGATGGGTTCTCATGTGATTCTTCTTACACGTGGATTTACAAAGATCATCATTGTGAGGATGTATTTCTTCATTTTATATAAACATGACTTTAACTTTGGGCAGATTGATTGCCTGTGTCCAGTTCTACCAATGATTCAAATTACTCTGAGTGATCTCTACCTTTTGTTATATGGCACATCTGCATGTCTCAGCATTTTTTTTAATTTTACCAGAAATATATTTTTTTTCAAAATTACTGAAAAAAATGTTAATGCAGGAGCACCAATCAGAATTGAGGCCATTCCTGGGAACAATGATGTTTTGAGACACATCTATCTGGTTTAATCAATCTTATGTGTTGCTCTAGTTTTTAAATAGCAGAATGCAAATGTCTGTAATCGTGGGAATTTCTACTGGCTCTTAAAATCCCTCTATGTTGTTTTTACTCAGTCTGTAGGGGCTGGAGGGAGAGTAGAGGAACAATACATCACCCTTACATTTCTCAGTGCCCAAGATACCATGAGTTATAAATAACTGGTGTAGGGAAATTCTGATGGTTCATTTGTCATTAAGCAAATGCTGTTCATTATCTCTGTTACTCATGTTGCTGTAATGACTGTGTCATTTTAAAAAATCTCAGATAGACCAGATATTACAGTCCAAGTGAGACATCCTTTCTATACATCTAGAATCATAAGGAGGAGAGAACAGTGTGTGTCTTCACAATTTTTAAAAACCAGGGAGTGAGTTAAAAAGGGAAATGTTTGCTGTACTGATTTTACAGAAGAGTTCTGGTACAGAGAGATAATGTGGTTCACTTTGGCAGGAAGCTGTATTTCTTATCCCAGATTTTTCAAATCCCTTTGCCTTACAGTGCCAGGGACTTTTTTTTGTAAACTATATAAAGTGCTGTATGCAAGCATTCCTGAACTAACAGCCAGCTATGAATTTCATAGACATTTCCACAGGAAGTAGGATCCCAATATATGCAAGATTTTTTTTTGTAATCTCAGTATAATAAGTGCCTTAGTATTTAAAGTATAGCTTAGAAACCTGGAGGCCAGTGAGGCATTTGTAATCTGCAGAACAGTTCTGTATATTCTCCAGAAGCTCTTGGAATTCTAGAGTAACCACCAGTAACTGAATGATCCTTTTTCTTTTTTACTGACATCCACCTTACTTAATATGCATCATGGCACAGTAACAAAGGTTGACCTTCTGTTTCTAAGCCCAGACTGAGTTAGTTATTTTAGACAGAAGATATGACCAATTGCTTGCTATTATGAAAGTAATTCCATGTTTCTCTTCAGGAAATTCAAGAATATGTTTTTTATGCTTGTAGTGTGCAAAGTAAAAACCATCAGGTAGTTTAAGAAATGTCAGAAACATGATTTAAACAGTGTATTTAGGGTTTAGATCATAAATTAATATGCTGTCCTTTTCAACTCTTACTGTTTTAGAGGTAAGCCAGCGATTTCCAACAACACATCCAAATGGAAGACAGATCATGCTTACCTATCTGCTCCCATGGCTTCATAATATTGAACTGGTAGACAACAGACTGCTCCTCCCTGGCTCGAGCCCTACCACTCCAGAAGATGAACTGAAGGACAAGGAGGGGGAAATAGCAGTCACAAGTGGACTAAAAGGCAATGGCTGGGGCTCGCCTGAGGCCACCTCCCTGGTTCTTAATAATCTCATGTATATGACAGCCAAGGTAAAAAAAAAAAAGCAAATCAAACAAAGAAACTAACCTGTAAAATTTTTGGTTTTTCCCTCCAGTACCAGAAATTTTACACTGGAACAGTCTGCACCAATCAAATAAAATTCACTTAATTTTAGGAATACTTTCTAAATTTATAGTCCTCAAGAATTTATGTTCTCTTATGATTTAAGTCCTTCTGTGGATCAGAACCTAAATAGTTTTAAATATACTTAATGCTCTGAAATCTGTCAGGTAGCTATTTAAAATACTGTTTTGTAAATTTTTACAGCATTTCACTGGGGGGTTTTTTGCGTGAGAAAATGTTCTAAAAGAACATGCTTTGGTTTGAAAGTCTGCATATTTCAAGGAATGTATGCCTATGATTCTTTGCAGTATGGAGATGAAATTCCTGGACCAGAGATGGAAAATGTCTGGAATGCTTTGGCCAACAATGAAAAATGGAGTAACAACCTTAGGATAACTCTGCAGTTCCTCATTAGTTTGTGTGGTGTTAGCAGTGATACCATCCTTTTACCCTATGTAAGTCTTTGCACTTTATTTTATTTACTGCTAATTACAGAGGTTGTAGTGAAAGAAATGGCTATTACCTGCAGAAAATTAATTTCAGTATCAAAACCAAGAAATGCCAACATACTCCCCAACACACTGTACAAAATTAAATAGCAGGGATAAAAGTGCCAGGAAACTGAAATTCAAAAAAAAAAAGAAATGGTGTAGTTCAAATCTTGGCCTGCAGCAGCAGAGCACACCCCATTGCAAGTGAGAGGTGGATTTCTCTCAAGCAAAGAGAAACCTTGCATGTCTGTGCATGGGGACAGTAACAGAGACTGGCCTTAAATTGCCAGAAAATGCTACATCCTTTTCTTTAGCAGACTAGAGCTTTCCATGGGACATCTCAAAAGACGAAAGATAGTTAACCTTTTTAAGCTTACTATATCAGCTTCTGCCTCTACATGACTGTCATAAATTATCTAACAGTTGCTGCAATGTGCAACTCAAACTGTGCTGGATATTGTTATTATTCAAGTTAAAATAAAATCAGTGCTGTCTGAGAAAAACAGGCTACTTCCATTCCCATGTTCCTTATTGCTCAGTTGCTGAGTGAAACAGAATCTAAATTTAGTGAATTTTCCAGCCAAATTACAATATGGTTTTTTTAATAGTTGGCCTCTTTCCATTTATTTCCCTGAAATAAAACTGAAATTTATCTAAAAAGCCTCATAAACACACTTCATTTACAGATGCTGAAATAACAGTTTGCCCAAAGTGTTTATAGTTACTGCTATGCATACTAGAATAAAGAAAATAAAGAAGCCTGTAAAAATCCTCAAAATGTTGTTGTTGTATCATAGACATCACGTTTGTTTCCTTTCATTTGTAGGGTTTCCTGCTCTATATTCTCAAATCAATGTATATACATGCCTAGCTAGTCAAAAGCAGAAAAATTTGAAAGTGGAATTGGTGTAAGAAAAAGCTTAATGTTTATATGAGAGGAAAGCAAAGGGGTTGATCTGAAATGAAATCTTTCCCTCATTTGTTACAGAGGCTTTCCATTCAGTGTTGACCATGCTTTAAGCAGGAGGTTAGATGAGGGATTTCCCAGCTTCTTTCCAACCTGCCTCATCCTACAGTCTATGACAGATTTGGGATTAAGGTGGCCTCCATCTATGTTGGCAGAGAGCAAGTGGAAATCACCTGCTAGAGATAAGGCAGAAATTGAGGGCTGTTTTGCCCTCATTTCTGACAGCTTACAAAAGGGACAGGGGCAGTTTTCTGAGAGGAAGGAGTAGTAGTCCTGTGCTGACTCCAAATGTAGCCTGACTGGAAAAGCCTGATAACCCTGTCGCCTCTTGCCCAGGAGCCCCTCGCACACCTTATCCCCCATCCAGATACTTGCCAAGCCAAAGCTTTCAGCACCTCCTTTTTCCATAACTGTTGCCATGCCACAGCTCTGAGCAGCTTTTCCTCAAACCCCCTCCATTCAGTGCACTTCTTTATTAAATTCTTTTTTTTTTTTTGCCTCAAAGCCTTGGCTTTCTCAGTCCTGTCCTCCTCCAGGACAGCACAGTCCTCTTACTTCACAAAGAGAGCAGTCTGTTCTGACATCTCCAGCTTCATCTGCTCAGCTTCTCCTATTTTGCCTGTGGCACTTTTCTGGTCTCCCACCCAGGCTTCTCGTGGCTGGTGGCAGCAGCAGCTGACAAGGCTCCCCTGTGTTTTACCACCCAGTTAGTCTGTGTTCTGTAATGTTGAGTTAAGAGTCTGATTCTCAGATTTTGCAAAATCTGAAAAAGTTTTTAGCTTCTGTAGGAAGCCTGACTGTGCTTATGAGTCACTCCTTTGCTGATAGCTTTGTCTGGAGTAGGGAAATACACTGCTCTTATCACATGCATCTGCTCAGTGTTTTGCTAATGCCCTGGAGTTTAGAGATAAGAAATCCTACCTAACTCTGCTAACTACACAAGACTGCTGATACCATAAACATGTGTCTTCCATTATTATGCAGATAACAGATACACGTTAGCAAATAACGATCGTTTGGACAGTTTATCAGCAGTGTTCCAGGTCACCTGGGCTTAAAAGAGCACAGAGCTGCAAAATTGCCAGTTTACCCATCTCCTTTAGGGCCCCCTGTGCCCCGAGGCAGTCACCAGCTGCTTTGTGCCTTGGCCATCTGTTCTCCCTATGTGGGTCCAAGCCAAAAGCATGCCTGACTCACATTTTTAAAATATTTTTTATCATCTAAATTAATTGCTTTGTCTCTTATGTTTCCTTTAAGCATTTTTTCCCAGTGCCCCAGTACAAATTGCTGAGCTGTCCATTCTTTCACTTTATGTAGTGAAAGATTTCTTAGAGTATTACAGTTCAGAAACCTCTTCAGCAAAAACTCATGTTGGGAATCTGACCCCTGCAGTGGTGAGAGAAACTGAAAATGGCACTGTGAGCCCAACCAGAAATGAGCCTCAGGAAGGAGATGGATTTGTCTCTGGAAAGTCCCTGGGAAATTTTTAGCACAGTAGAGTAAAAGAGACTTTGCATATGTGCATTTTCTCTAAGGAAAAGAAAAATAAAAGGAAAGAGAAACAGTGAGGAAGTTATATTAATGGAAGTATTTAAGAGTATAAGAGCAGCAATACTTGGTGAGGTCAAAAGGCTGTTCAGTCTAATATATTAGCTCCCCTATATGAACTTGTTTAGGGACATCTTTAAAAAAGCAGGCAAGCACAGAGAGATATTCCCCATATGGTCTCCCAGCTCCACCAGTTTATGAATCAAGTGGTTTTGAGTTGGAGGGAGTCTCTGCCTTTAATAGTGATCAGGGTTTTTTCCCTCCAGAATACAGCTGAATTTGGTCTCAGTATCTCAAGAGTCCTTGTTGCTGCAGTGCAGGTTTGAGATCTCATTAAAAGATTTGTAGAAATTTCCAGAGTGTCTATAAATGATACTCTCAGATTTTTTCAAATCAGGATACATGAAGTTTGTATACATAATTGCTCTGCCTTACTTCCATTAGCTATTACTTTGCTTACAGATGTGAGTAGCAATTCAAAGCCTGGCTTACTCTTTGTGGCCACAGCCACAGTTTTGTAGATGTGCATGTTACATAGTTAATACATAAACAATTCATTGTGAATGGTAAGCAAAAACTTTGAAGTAATTAAATCATAGAGTCAGTCTGCTGGGGAAATGATCTTGATGTCAAAGTGAGAAGTTTTATTTCTGTATGAACTGTATGTGGTTGTGGTATCTGTCCAGGAACAACACTTGCATTCGAGATAATTTTAGTGGCAGTGTAACACTCATTGATTCCTTTGGAAATTCACTTTGGTCAGAGTTTAACAACAGTTACTTTGTTCAACAGATAAAGAAGGTTGCAATATATCTGTGTCGCAATAACACTATTCAGACAATGGAAGAACTCCTTTTTGAGCTGCAGCAAACCGACCCAGTGAACCCCATCGTCCAACATTGTGATAATCCTCCATTTTACCGTTTTGCTGCCAGTAACAAAGCCTCAGCTGCAGCTTCTGGTATGACCTGAATGTGTTTCCTTTATGCTCTCCCTCTTTTGAGTCTTCATCTCTTTGCAAAAAACAATCTCCTACTTTTGCATCCCTTCAGACTTGTGTACATAAAGTACAAGTATCAGGGCCTTGTTGCATGTCTAAATTACAGTTCTTTTTCATTCCTAATGATGTATATGCTTTGTTAACATATGCTTAATTATCTTAACTATTTTAATAGCATATTACTAATACTTGAGGCTGCTCAGAATTCTGTCACTTTTCAGAAAACTCCACTCTCTAGTAGCTGTTTTACTCAGAACAAGAAATCGTCACCAATGCAGTAAGCACAGCAGATGTATCAAGCAGAGTTTCCTGAAAACTGAGAGCCTTAAGGGTGTGGCAGTTCTGTTTTGAAAGGCCTTTTCCAAGCTGCAGTAGTCAAATATACTTAAGAATCAACACCACATTTAACCTTGTAAATGTTTTGCCCGATCCTTGAAAAATAATAGATTATGTCTTGAGCATGAGCTTAATGTAAGGAGTAGAAGACCATCATTCTGTTCATCTACTTCTCAAAGCATGTGAACTTAACACCATCCAGCCATGGAAGCAGGTCCTGTCTGTAGGAGTAACAGTGTTCATTCATTCATGTGTGCAAGTACTTGCAGGATGGTCACTTGGACTGTAGCTGCTAAATCCCCTGTGAGTTATAGGCTTTTATTGCTTTGCAGGTGCTGTCTGCTGCATCTAACTGGTGCTCTTATTCACATCTCATTTACAGGAACCACCTCCAGCAGTAACACTGTTGTAGCTGGCCAAGATAGTTTTCCTGATGCAGAGGAGAACAGAGTGGTGAAAGAGAATGATGAAAGGTTTGTGACTTGGGTTTTTTCCCTCCAAAATGTATGTGTTTTCCTAGGCTGAGGGTGAGATGTTGAAAAAAGTTCTGCATTGTTCTGTGAGGAGCTCTGGTGCTCAGATTGAGCCTAAGTGGCATTATTGCAGTATGCATAATTTTTTTTTTAACCTATTCTCATGATTCTAGTCCCTGACTCTTGTTTAACGGTAAAGGAAGAACTGTTAAATCTACATTCAATGAATTGTGCTGAGGTGGTCATGGTTTTGTAGGAATTATCCTACTAAAATCTTTATGAAAAATCATATTTGATCACACCATTTGATTTCATGGACAGTGAGTAAAATTTAGTTTGCAGATTTATATCATTGATTTCAAGGACACCTCCTTTGTCTAGGTGTAATGTGTTATAGAGGACAGCTGTGGAAAATAACTTGCTTATAAGTTATATATTCAGTTTAGACTTCTGCTACTTATGGTACATACTGACAAATAACAAATGAGTAAATGCAAAGCCTAAGGGCCATCAGATCCTAGACCACAGACATATAGATTGTTTCTCTCATAGACAAGCTCTTAGTTTTGCAAGAGAACTTTGGACAATTTATAATAGCATTTGTTAGTTAGTGTATTAGTATTTCATTAGTCACTGATCGTCACCAGTATCACTTCAGTATTCCAATGCTCCTTCCCTAAGGTTAAGGGCTTAGATGAGCTGAGATAATTATGAGAGTAAACCTTTCTGTACTTCAAAACTTTTTAATTACTTACTCTCTCCCATTACAAACTAGAGTAGCATTTTGTCAGGTTAGGTAGATGTGTCTGCTGATTTAAATGTAAGTAGAAAATGGCACTCAATGCTGTTTCAAATTGATAGTAAAACAGATTTGACTCTAAGTGTTGTTCTTTAACATTTGCACTAGAAATGTACTTAAAAGGATAATAAAACCATTTTCTCCTCTGAATTTTTTATTATTCCTTACATGAATGTTTATGGCTGCATAGCTTTAAGATAAATTTTTATTCAGTTGATTTACAGCCAAGTTGAGCAAATGTCTCTTACAGTAGTTCAAGTCAGGATTTCTTATCTTATGTAAGTTTTAAATGTGACTCAAAAAAGTTTTTAGAATGCAGATCTGTCAGAGATTTTATGATAAAAATGAAAGGAAAATTACGATATCCTGATACTGGTATTCAGGATCCTGCTGAAAGACACCTCAGAAGAAAATGGAAAATAATTTGCCTGAACTCATTGCTGGCATTTATGTTACTGAAGCTGGCTGTAAGTTGCATCTGCACTTCAAAACCAGTGTGTCAATCTTAGAATGTCCATTAATATGGACTTCATATGCCAGGACATATGAAATAATGAGGGTCATAGATAGAAAAACATGTATTGGAGGGCTGACAATGTATTTTTGTCAACTGCACAAGGAATTTATTGCAAGCTTATGAGATACATGCTTTGGAAACAATGTAATATGTTGATGTATAGTGAAATACCCTGCACTAAGGTATGTGAACATTAATAAGAAATTGAATTGAATTTTGTCTAGAAAATCTTCAATATTGTCTTGTTTGATCCATGGTTATTTGTAATTAGTTTTCTGCTGGAATGGTGATGTTTTTAAATCATCACTAGTGTGTGAGCTGTCAGTATGGCTTCTCTCATTCCACTTCAGGCCTGATTACCCTGGGAACACAAGGGAGAGGAAGTTGAAGGAGATCACCGGGAAGAGTCAGCTTAGCATGAATCTAAGATTTGAGGACAGCTGTGAGCAGTTTGCTGTGTCTCTCATATCCCTTAACTTTTCTGTTAGGTCTGCTCTGGCATTTGCTGGATTCTCCTCTTGAAGGGTGATCTGCTGTAGTTTTCCCTGCTTGGTACCTGTGCAGGCTTGGCTTTGGACTTTCCACTCAGTCACAGAATCACAAAATATTCTGAGCTGGAAGTGACCCACAAGGATCATGGAGTCCAACTCTGAAGTGAATGGTCCATATGGGGACTGAGCCCACAACCTTGGCATTTTTAGCACCATGCTAAAAAAAAATCACACAATTGTAGCATGAGAGTTTCCTTTTGCTAAATTTTAAAGGCTTGTGACACAGGAGCACACTGTTAGACTTCTCAGAAACTGGCTGCAAAAATGTTTTGTGGAAAGAATCAGCATT
The DNA here is from genome assembly GCF_035770615.1 of Melospiza melodia melodia. Lineage (NCBI taxonomy): Eukaryota > Metazoa > Chordata > Aves > Passeriformes > Passerellidae > Melospiza > Melospiza melodia. The sequence continues at coordinate 84,345,366 of NC_086195.1, forward strand.
ACATTCATTTGCTGTCTACTCCTGTGTAAAAGTGAATGCTTAAGGAAATGCCTTTTTTTTTTTTTTTCTAAACATAAAGTCCAGATGTTTCATGTCACTCTTGTGTTTTTAATGAAGATTTTTTTTCTTATATTTGAAGGTTCAGTAATGTCATCAGAGCACATACCCGACTAGAATCGAGGTACAGTAATAGCTCTGGAGGATCTTATGATGATGACAAAAGTAAGTTATATTCAATTTGATGAAATTTCTGGTGTTTTGGTTGGAGAGGAGAACATTCTAATGACCAGCAGAGCCTCTCTGTTTAAGTTCTGTATAAACAGTAATGTAGCATTATCATGCAGGGAGTGTCGTTATTTCCCCTCCATATCTCATTTAATTAATTTACTTCATTTAATCTGGGTTGAGTCAAACCCATCTGAAGGCCAGAGAACTTCACAGAAAGCAGCAGCAGAGAATCCTCCAGGGAGTAACACATTGGGCCTTTCATACATGGCAAGGCAAAAGACTTGTAAGAGCATTAGAACAAGCTCTAATGCTTTTTCTAACTTTGAGTTGTGCCATTTGGCAGCATATCCCTCCAAATCAAGTGCTGTTATATGAGCATGAAAAGAGGCTCAGGAGTTTCCAAATATGAGGTCTTATCTCCTCATTAGCTTTTATATACTCTCTGCAACCAGTCTTGGGCTGCACTGTGCAAACATGTGATAGAGGGGAGATGGGGCTCCTGAGCATGCTTCTTGTTCTTTATGTATTTCTGCTAAATGGGCTCTAAATGGACACTGGTGCTCAGCAGAGATTCCAAAGAAAACCAGTTCACTATTGTACAATAGTGCAAAACTGAAAAGCTGGATGGTTTGACTTCCTTTCTGGAGTGAATTCAATTTACAGATTTTGGCAAGGCATTAAGCAAATGTTAAAAAGTCAAGATCTTGTTATTGACTTAGATCACTGGCGTATTAAAGTCAGGCCAAGTTCTATATCAGCCATCATGTCTTGGGTTGGTATTGTAGACATCATTTTGGAACAGCATTTTGATATGAAAAGTAAAGATTTTATATATATTTTTAATCCAAGTAATTTTTTGTTGATACTCTTCTGCAAAATATGCAAAGACTGTAAAACGCAATAGAATAGGATAATTTAATGTACACCAACAACTATTATTCATAGTTATGAAGCACAGTATTGACAAAATATTGTGTATGTACAAACTCCAGTGTTTAAATATATAAGAAAGTGTGCAACATCTTAAACTCACTGGGGCTTAGTACACTTGTCTTGAATTTTTTATGGCTTTCTAGTTCTGCAGCTACTTAAAATGCTTCACCAGATGTTAATTGAAGCACTGGTGCTAATCTCATCTGCATGAACAATCTTTCAAGACAGAACAGCATTTATATTATCAGAACAGTCTTTACAAATACCTGGTTTTGACAAGAGCTTAGAGTGATAAAAAATTTAAAAATACTGAAATTTTCTTTGCTCTTTTGGAATGTCTCCTCCAGCCAGTGCCTGAATGTTTTTTCCTGCCTATACCTGCAAGTTTTATATTACTGTGAATATTTATGCAAAGTGTGCTTCTCACAGAGGTTCTTTTAGCAAGTATGTGAATACTTAGAAGGAAAATAAAATGTGTTTTACTTAGCTATTGACATTTATATAGAATTCTAATAAGAGAAAGGAATTTTTATATCTCTTGTCATTCTACAAGAGACATAATGCAACTTCCAACTTACTTGCTCAGACAGGCTGCCCAGGCTGCAAAGGATTTGGTGGTATGGCTTCTTCCCTCTCTCCAATCTACTTTAATATTCATGTATTACTGAGGATATAAATACAGAACACCACTCTGCAGCAAACAAATTTTTTTGTTCAGGCAAGGATTGTATGTTTACCTTCAAGGTGCTTCTTTTCTTTTTTTTTTCTTAGTCTGCACATAAACCTGTGAGAACAGGAGTGAGGATCTAGGTCTTGGTGTGACCTTCATGAAGCACTTTTCTGTGAAACACTTAAAGTGGTAGAAATAAGTAGATCCTGTGCAGTGCTTTTTCTGTGAAAAGCATTTGACAAACATTATCTGGTTAATTCTGGTTAAGAATATGTGAAAATGCCATACTTTTCTGCGTTATTAAGTCATTTTATTCTTCTTTATCTGTAACTGATCTGTCATCCTCCAGAGAATCTAAATAGTAACCTTAAAATATAAAGTGTTTCTTAAAAGACCAAGACTTAAAAATGGGATTTATAAAGTTGGCATTTTAGAAATAATTGGAGAACCAGCTACTGCATTGAAAGTCTCCTGAAGATCTGGAAATCTGAAGAAGTTTTTCTAAAACTAAGAAGTGATGCACATTAGAAAAATCCAGCTCTGATACTTTTGTAGGCATCAAAACAGTTTTGTTTCCCGTGGGAAAGCTGACAAGCATCAGATACATGCTGTTAAAAAAAAAAAAAGAAAAGGAAAATGCTGAGTTTTAAGCTTATCTAAAATACAAAAGCATAACAAAACAAAACCAAATCAAAATAAACAAGCAAACAAACAAATTAAAACACAAAAAGAAGGAACAGAACAAAAAATAACACTAATTAAAAATTCATAAAAGGCAGTGTTTAAATGTATGTCAAAAACAGACCAAGGAAGGATACTTTCCATGGCAGTGTATCACAGACTGCCAGACGTCAAAAATAAAAACTGAACAGTGAGAAAATCGAGAGGAATGAGAGGGAACAAAATACAGAAGAGATGAACAAAACTGTGCAGCCGAGACAAGACAGAAAGTGGTGGAAATAACTTACTTGACCACATCATTGCAGATAAACAGGTGGGAGACAAAACCCTAACACTCATTAACAAACAGCAGCTGTCACAATAAAGCAAAATAAAATACATCTTTGAGAAATTCAAGATATAATTCATCCCTGTTGAAAGAAAATTACCCTGAAGGTGTTTTTAGCACTCCTTATGCCTCCTTGCTAATTCAGGACATTTAACTTCTTCCTTTGTAGCGTCACTCAGCAGGGCAGTGGTGAGGAGTTGCAAGAATGTGTCACTGGTACTCTGCTCCTTGCAGCAGATGGCTTCTGACAGCAGCTTTGTTGGCTGAACTTTTCCCTCATTTCTGAAGAGAAAGTCTGTTGCTTGGTGCTTTGTGATCTGAATCCAGCACCACTAAGTGACAGCAGGGATTCAGCTGCTGCTCCTACCACTCAGTGCTGTCTGCCTGGAATCTCTTTAATTTCCAGCAGCATGAAAGAGGGATTAAAAATGCATCACTTGTTATTGAACACAGGAATTTGCAAGTCTCATGGCATCTTATCACATTGTTCCAAACAGCTGAACTCATATGTTAGCATAAAATCTCCTATAGTATTTTGCAAAAAAAGGTAATCAGACTTGAGTTTTATGCACTTTTTTGAATGCTTTTTCATGCAGATGATCCTGTTTCTCCATATACAAGCTGGTTATTGAATATTGTTGAAACCAAACAGCCACATCCCCTGCCCATGCCTTACAATGGAGGATGTTGGGCACCCCTCGTGGACTATCTCCCTGAAACCATCACACCCCGGGGACCCCTTCATAGGTGAGCAGTTTCTCATTCTGACATTTCAGACAGTGAGATGCTTCCTCTTAGTAGTTGACCAACACTAATCCAACTGTCCCACCATTCAGAACACCTGAAAATCATACAGTCAATTTCTGCTGATTTCCAGTGCAAAAATCCACATGCAGTGAAAGCTCACAATTCTACCAGATTTCTACCAGAAAGCCTGTTTACAATGTAGGACATCACTGATGAGAATAAGACTTGATGAAACAACTGAAACAGAAAAAGAAATTTTCTTTTTCCCAGGCCTCTGTGCCTATTATTCATAGCACTTTGATCTTTTATTCTAACTAGGCCATGCATATTCTGAAGTTCCTATTTTACATAATTTGTATTGACAATAATAGGGTTTTTTTCAGTAATGGGTACTTGTTTGCTTGATACTGTAAATAAAGTGCTTCAGCATTAATTGTACTGAGAAGAAATGCCACAAATCTGATAATTTATAGATTGTGTATTTCTTCAGAAATAAGCATCCTGTTTGTGCTTTCCCAGTTCCAAGAGGTTCGAAACTGATGTTGTGATTCAACTTCCAGGTGCAATATTGCTGTTATCTTCATGACTGAGATGGTAGTGGACCACAGTGTGAGAGAAGATTGGGCTCTTCACCTCCCTTTATTGCTACATGCTCTCTTTTTAGGTAAGACCAACAGAACAAGAAAGAAAGTATAAGTGTACTCCCTCCTTTTACTTTAGTTTTGCTGAAGCTATGGTACTGTGTTTCTTACATGTTTTATGATTTCCTCTCTCCACCCTAAAAGAAAAACCCCAAGGCAGCTGCAGTTTGTCAATTAGTCTCAAAACTTCAAAGTTTTTAATATTTTGGCCAATTTCAGCCAAGTTTGTGAGGTGTGTAGAAATTTGAAGATTAATGACTTCCTAAAATATCTCTATAAAAATGTGTGGCATGGCCCCTGCAAGGAAAGGAGGTGAAATTCATGCCTTTGTCCAGCTTGGTTAGTGATGACAGTCTACACATACCTTGAACCTGAAAACTACATACACCTGTGCTGTCTCTTGCCTTTGAAAAATAGTCTGTAAGAGAGCCAGGACTGCAGAGCTAGGGGCGGTAGGACACAGACCACTGGAAAGCAAAGCTTCATTAATTTCACTGCTGATGGAATGCTTTATCATCAGTGTGTTCCCTTATGTACCTGGGCACTGAGGCATTGCTTTTTCCCCACTGCTCTGTCTGTTCCTGACTGTAGCACAGTTTATCTGGAGGCTGTTACCTTCCTTGTCCTGCCTTTCAACATTACCAAAAGTGAGTGGCCTAATTTTTTAGCACACAAGGGTATTCAGCATTATAAAGCCATTCCCTGACTTCCATGGTTGATAAATAATAGTGTTCACAAATAAACACAGGCAGTTGTGAAATAATTTATTATAGCTGAGATCACAGTTCACTTCTCATTCAGTCACCATAGTTACTATTAAGTATTCACAGTCAGCCTGGGAAGTGTCTGCTGATCAGCAGGCAAAAAGAGATTAAATTGGGATGTTACAGCACAGTGGTAAAATGAAGTATATGTTGAAGAAGATGCTTGTTCTCCTTTACTGCTACTCTGTTACCAACTGTTCTGCTTAAAAATTTTTGGTGAAATAGGGTTTTGTATATCAGTACACTGATTTCACAAATCAAATAACCATTAACTGATCAAACAACATCTTTACTATGATTTGTAACAAGTGTGAGAAAACTGGTACTTCCACTTAGAAATTGTGACAAGAATAAATGAAGAACTTAAGAAGAATACAGAGCAATGTGACCTTTGCAGTTAAGATGGCTTTAAGGAGCCCTCAGGGAGCCATGCAAATAAACATATGAAGAAACAGAGTTATGATACTTGTAATCAATTTGAAAAATGTCATTAGTTGTTTTTGCAATAAGGTTTCAACATTACAGATTTTCAATAAGGAATAAATAGAAATTTAGTAATACCATGTGAGACAATTCCTTGGCTAAAAACTATCAATTCTGAAATGTGAAATTAAATGTAGCTGGTAACTGATTTAGTAGTAACTAAAGTGAGATCACAGCTTTCAGGCTTCAAGGTCAGTTCCTCTAGAGTTGTTATACCTCCTGTGGAAAATTTTTCTATTCTGCAGTAGAGCTCTTGTGATGTTACAAGGAAGCTATGCCACACATTAGCCAAAGGTATGAAGGTAATTAAAAGTATTGCTATCCTGTTAGAATATGATAGCAATAGTTCACGCAGGCAGATGCATCTGATTGAAAAGCAGACTGGAAACTAGTATGTTGGCTAGCTGGAGGGCTGGTGTCCTTTAATTTATTGGAAGAAGTGAGAAAATATTAAAATGAAAGAATTTTGCAATGTCTGTGTGTTTAATAGGTTATTGAATGGTTTGTAGTACTGTGGGTGAAGCAGGCAGGCAGACTGCTGGTTTGAATTTGCCTATCTCTGGTGCATGAAAATCACTGCTGTTTAAAATCTCTTTTGCAACCAGTGTGAAATTAGTTGAACACTAGACTCCTTTCCCATGGAAATGTGTCCCTGTCACAGAAGCTTACCCTCCTTGGAACTCTTACAGGTTAAAGAAGTAACCAGCCCTGGCCAAGCACAAAGACTGAGCTGTCCTTCTCACTTCCCAGTTGGCAGATCTGTGCCAATACTTTTATACAACTTAGGGTTTAATAGGATTTCAGCTACCACTGTTGCCAATGTAGAATTTATTTTCAACTAAAAACCCTTTTTATATCCTTTGAAATGTATGTTAAAACCAGATAGGATGGGTTCATTATCTCCTGGCAGGTGGAAGTAGATGGAGAAATGTGAATAGGAGCAGAAACCTTAAGAAGCTGAAGTAGAGGTGGGCAGGATGGCCACAGTTCTTTTGGAGGAGGCTATTGCGAGATGAGTAAGACCAAGGGTCATGGGACCTTCAGAGAATTGCCCTTAGGAGCCAAAGGCACAGTGTTGAGACTGTGGCAGTATGAGCAGCTTCATTATTGCAGGCCAAACAAGAGCCAGCATGACTAGAGTATATTAGAAAATGCCTGACTTGAAAGATCTGTTGGCTGCTGCCACACAGAGTAATGAAGTAGCTGCTTTTTTGAAGAGGGACATATCCTGAGAAGAGAGGAGTTGAGGAAGAAATAAGTTAACTTTTTCAGCACTGAAACTACTCTTAAACAGAAGAGAAAGTATGTTCAAATATACTGCAGGGTACTGAAAGAGAATTGAAATGAGATATACTAAAACAGAGTGCAGAAATATCTGTTTCCATTGTATTTGTAATTTGTGAACTATTCTGGCTGTTTTAAAATCTTACAGCTGACAGTAAACCAAATCAGAGTCTTTCAGTGCTAGACCTTCAGTTTGGGTTCTGCATCCTGAGTTAGGGGCTAATGTCTCATGCTGCTCACTGGTAGTTGAAGTTCTTTTTCAAATGATTTGTCTGTCAGTTCCTTTTTTAATAAATCAGTATCTGCCTCTTACAGTTTGCAGTAATTCTAAAATTGTGCTAAAAAAGTCAGATACTGTGGTAAGCAATGTAATTACAACCACCATGAAGAATACCTCATCTTTAAAGGTTTTTCAGACCTGTCAAATTAACTGTAGTGAGACAATGTGTAAAGCTGTATTGCCACTCTTTTGTTGTACCTCACGTATGGGACTTCAGCCTGGAAACTAAATATACACATACATTTAAGTGACAGCACTGGTAACTATGTCTGGAAATACTACATCTTTTGTTTATTTGCACTGTTATCATGAACTGCCTTGGAATTTTTGCTATTTCTGGAATGTGAACTTGTTTATTATTACTTCATATTCAGAGATTGCTGTAACCTTTTCTTTTTAGGTCTTGACCATTACCGCCCGGAGGTCTTTGAACACAGTAAAAAGTTACTGCTTCACCTTTTGATTGCATTATCTTGCAATAATAACTATCAAGCCATTGCATCTGTGCTTCTGCAGACCAGAGAGATGAATGAGACCAAGACTCTGACAGTACAACCAGCATACTTGCCTGAATATCTTTACACAGGTAATGAAGACAAGGAGAGCACTGTATCATACTGCCAGGTTTTGATAAGTCAAAGTAATAAAGTGGCAAATATGAACAGTTCCCATTAATACTAATTCCACGTGAACTACCCTAGGGATGCATGCAATTTATTATTAGACAAATTTTCATGATATTGAAAAAGTTATCTAATGTAAGGCAAAAATATGTAATGCAGTATTTTAAAATTAATAGGGCTAATAACTTCCTGATTCCCCCCTCAGGGATCCAGCGCTACTTTAAATGAGGACAATCATTCCTCACCCTTAAAAGAAATGCATAAATAATTCCGACACAGGAAGAGCAGCAAGAATGTGCAGCTCAGATTTTCCATTATTAAATTAAGTTTCACATGATACACACCCTTCTTTATATCACTGATACATTGCATTTCTGTCCTGAAATCTCTTTCTACATTAGGAGTCTTACTTCAGACCTCTGCTGAGGTCAGTGTTCTATTACTTTTAGCAATTTACCGGTTTTTAAGGAGTTGGTTGGAACCAATTTGTAGAAAGCTGCTAGTTAGATTTACTGCTGTCATACAATATTATTAAAAGCAGGTGTTCTGTTCCATTTTGGAGGAATCACAGAACCAATAAAGAGTTGTGGGTGTAAGATTGGTTGTCAGTAAGAGGGTGAGGAACAGTAAAAAACTGAAAAGTAAAGGTTCTCATATCAGTGCCATTTCCATGATTATTTAGGAAGTAATAGGTAATTTGGTTTTGTAAAAAATATTACATGATAACTTACTACTATTTTTTTCTGAGACACAACAAAATTATTTTAAATTAATGAGCAGAAGGGATAGGTATTCTAGATTGATGAACTATTTTGGCCAAAGATACTTCATTCTGAATAACTTCTGTGAAAAGTTATCTCACAATAATTTCCTGTCTGGAGTTGGGTGGGTTTCTTTCCCAGTGCACATCTATTAATTATTAAATACAGAATAAAATTTTTCCATTAAAATTATATTACTGCTTTTCTGCCAAAATGAAAAACTGTTTTCATTCTTGGTCTAAAAATGTAATTGGTACCCTGATTCTGGCCCTCTGGAGTTCCAGAAGTCATCAAGACTTGGTATTTTGGTCTGGTTTTTGAGAAGCTAATAAAAAGAGTGAGAGTGTAGGTGAGTAGCTATAGCAAAGAATCCTAACTGAAAATGCTTCAGCTCAGGTTTGTTCCATGTAATGTCAGGCAACTAAATTAAGAGTCTTCTCATTTGCAGTGTATTTTGTCCTTCTCCCATTTTTCTCAGAAGGCAGTTTTTTTCTGTTGTAGGTACAGCCTAAACATGACTAGAAGTTTAACCTTAAGAAAACAGGTCTTGGTTTCTAATCTTAGCTCTGAAACTGTGGCAAGCTTTTGATCTAGCAGAACTCTTACTCAGGTGTTTCATCCTAATGCTGAAAATATTTTGTATGACGAGTCCAGTGGGTAAAGTGTTCAAAGAAGCCACACTTGTGACTTGATTTCCATTACATTTGTAAAATTAGGACAGCATAATCGTTCTAAAAATTCCACCCAGCAGTTTTTTTCCATATCAGACTAGGTCAGAGAAGTGAACTTTGCATGTACTTTGCCAGCTTCTAAATTCACTTTTAAAAAGTCCTACTTCTGAATGTAAAGAATATTCCTGGAATATTTGTTTTCCAAGTACTGTTGTCCTTGTGCAGTAAAAACAGAAATCTTGACTTGGGTAGTTTTCATTTTATTCTGCTTTCTACACGTTTAGAAACAAAGTACCATTTTCACTCCCATCAGTATTTGAGGGTTGTGTTCTGCAGGTTTTCCCCGTGTTTCCCAGTGGAAGGTTTCTGCTGCTGACTCTGAAAAGAGCTGCTTGGCAGACACTTCCATCTGCAGAGCTGGCCCAACAGTGCATTCCACCTTTATCTCCTCCCCTTTGGCTGGCAGGTGGCTTTGACTTTCTGCGGGAATACCAGTCCTCTCCAGTGCCAGACTCCGGCTTGAGCTCCAGCTCCACCTCCTCCAGCATCAGCCTGGGAGGCAGCAGTGGAAATCTCCCTCAGATTACACAAGAAGTTGAGGACGTGGACACTGCTGCTGAATCAGATGAGAAAGCAAACAAATTAATTGAGTTTCTGACAACCAGGTAATGCAGATAAGCAGAGGATACGTTTGTACTCAAAATGCACACTTTCATGAAGCAACTTAAAGGAAAATGACTGAGCTCTAATAGTAATTACAGACCCCATTCCTCTTTTATTGATACTTACAGTGGTGGATAGGTACTGAAAAGCACTACAGAGTCAGAAAAAAATAGAAAAAAAATCTTACCTGACAGAAATAAAATGTTTAATTGACTGATAGTTTTATGTTCAGAAATAAACTAATAGAAGAAGCCAGTTTCATGGCTTCATTATAAAATTAGATGTAAAGTTCATAGCAAAACTAATATTAACTACCAGCTACAGCCAGCAGATTCTAGACACGATGTTAAATTGAAAAACAGGGATTTGTTTATGCTGCTCTCTACACAGCACAGCTTATATTTTAAAATACAACATAGGAATATTTATTTACTTTTATTTAAAATTATGTTTGGTTGCATGTTTCCCAGGTCATGGACCTCTAAACATCAAAGTACCTGTGTAGATTATATATTTTAACTGATTACATTTATTTCAGATAACTCAAAAAAATTTTGCTCTTTGTTATGTATTTCTTTAAGGGCATTTGGTCCACTTTGGTGCCATGAAGATATCACTCCCAAAAATCAGAACACCAAGAGTGCTGAACAGCTCACTAATTTTCTGCGCCATGTTGTATCTGTATTTAAAGATTCCAAGTCAGGTAGTAAATACTTTCTTTTCATAACTAAAAAAATATTCCCTCATGGTCACACTTAATGTTTGTCCTGTGACTTAGTACATCTGCTTATGCAGAAGCACAGTAAATATGTCTTAACAAGGATGTATGACATATGAAAGAATTGCTTTAAAACAATCATGTTAGATTAAACTGTTCCTGAGTGTTGAATATTTCTTCAAAGCTGTTGGTAGAAAGCCTTTTGATTGATTCTGCCAGATAAAATCTCCTCTGTGTCCTGTTAGTAAAATACATCACAGCTTCTAAGTAAATATACTTTGTTAAATTTCTTCTGGCAATAAAAGTTTATTTTTCATTTATTATGGTTTTTAGAACATAGGGAATGTGCTGATTGCATGTTGAAAACCAGTACAGTCACTAATTAAATAATTTCCAAGATCAAAGCAGAATGCAGCATCAGTATTTATATTAAAGATTTTATCCAAAGCCTTCTGAAGCTGACGGAAAGACTCCTAATTCAGTTTGACTTCAAGTTTGGGAGTTTTCAGAAGTTACTGTTGCTGCCAGCAAGAATACTGGATGGCTTGAAAGTTTGTCCGGGAATTTAAAAAAAATAAGTCATTATCAATTTCATACTCCAATTTTTTTTCAGTTAATTTTCTTGCATTCTGTGCAAAACAAATGTAGAATTCACCAAAGCACAGATGTTTCTGCACCTCCATTTCTCAGTGTCTGCAACACACACTAACGAGCATATCCTCCTCACAGAGTAGGTTCAGCCTGTTTATGACCCACAGTAAAGTCTGTAATAAAAAAGGGGGGGAAAAATTGACATTCTGTTCTTTTGCTTAGGTTTTCATTTGGAGCAGCATCTGAGTGAAGTTGCTTTACAAACAGCTCTTTCAAGCTCTTCCAGACATTATGCTGGTCGCTCTTTCCAGATATTCAGGGCCCTAAAGCAGCCCCTTTCTGCACATGCATTGTCTGACCTCCTGTCAAGATTGGTGGAAGTTATTGGAGAGCATGGAGATGAGATTCAGGTATGCATGTGTAAACAATGCTTCTTAGAACTGTTGATTCTGTGCTTACTTAATTTAAAATTACCATTTTACAAGGTGTTCTGGAGTCATGTGATGAAGAGTAGAATGTGGCCTCAGGAAAGGTTACTTCTGAGTTTGCTGAAATCATATGTTCCTTAGCTAAGCCTTCATCAAGCTGTGACAATCTTACAATAGCTCTAAAGAGAACAACTAGAAGATTTTAGTAATTGTCACTCAAAATGAAATATTTGTGATGAACATTTTTACCTTTATAACTTCATTAATTTGGGTTTAAGGAATCCATCATTTGTCTGGTGATGTAATCTCACAGCATGAAGTAGACACTGTCTCATTCCTCAGAAGTTAGCATGTTTAGGAGTAAAGAAATCTGCACCATCCATAATAATACAAAGCTTACATTGACTTAATTTGATACAGACCTTTCACAGCACTATGATGTTCACTCTGTTTAGCTAAACAGACTGAAATGTTACAATCAGAGACTATTTATAGCAAGATTCAAGACTTAATAAAGAGAAATACTGGCTCTCAGTAAGAAATAGACTGACATCTCCTCCATATTTTATTTAGGTAATGAAACTGCCACAAGATGACAGTAATACTCTGTCACAACTGCTTGTGTAGAATTTAAATCAGTGACCTGCAAGTCAGAGGTTCAGTGTGTCATTACCAATCCCTTGATGAGATATGTGCCCTTCTTGCATACCTTCATAGATCATTCAGAGCCAGAAAATAAAACATACTTGTAGGGACATTTTAATGTTCAGGGCAGTGGCTTTGATATGAATGTTGGGCCTTTCTTTCAGGAGAAATTATAGGTTTCAGTAGGAGCCTCTTCCTTTTATGAACTGAAGATTTTTAAATGTTACTTTTTGGAATGTCTTTGTTAAAATGCTTAACCTCCTGCATTGGTAGGGGTATGTAATGGAGGCACTACTTACTTTGGAAGCTGCAGTGGACAATCTCTCTGACTGTTTGAAGAACAGTGATCTTTTGACGGTGTTATCACGGTAAGAATCTGTTCTTCTAACTGTATTCTTTTCAATATTTTATGACATTAAGTGTGCAGTTCTGCAGTCTAACAGCAAAAAATAATTTTGATAAGACTGACCTCATTTGTAATCTTCTGAGAATCAGACTATGAGCACATTTCTGCCAAATTTTTCCATAGTTGAAATAATGAAACTTTACAATGTGTTGTAAATTCTACCTTGCTGCCACTTGGCTATAGTCTACTTTAGCATTCTTTAAAAATATTGTATTTTTGCACCTTTGTGTCATAAACCTGAAAATGTATCTGGGAAGGAGCACGGGTTCTGTAGTACTGGTTTCATGCAGCATGTCATTCTCAGGTCAAGTATTCCCCAGGAATAAATTATCACAGCTTCTTCTCAGTAAAACTAGGGAGGATTTTTGTGTAGACATAGATTTTGTTTGCTGTGTTGACCATCTTTATGAAACCCTTGGCCTGAAAGTGGACCTTTGCACATGGAGAGAAGTCACAGGCTCCCTCTGTAATGTGGCTGTTCATAGTACTGAGGGACATGAATGTCTATTTGACTCCTAATAGTAGCAACAGAACAGGTAAATAATTTTTTTAAATATCCATAAGTTACCATGCTTTATGTGCAGCACAAAAATACCAGGGCTGTCATTTCTGAAGCTGTAGGCAGGATGCTGTGCCATGGCAGAGCCCAAGGAATGCCTTTGAACAGAATAGAGAGGAATAAGCACACTTCTACTTCCTAAACTAAGAGCTGTTTATCTTTCTTTAGTGCACATTTCAGCAAAGAGCAAGATGGAACAAAGAGTAGGAAACACTCCAGAAAGCAGTGGGATGCAACATACTTTACCCTGACACTTGGTTCCAAGATAAGATTCTCTTCAAGTACTATAGACAGTAGAGACTCATAGTGTATGAGGTAGGAATGGGATCAGAGTCAGGAATTAGCTGTTCTCCAGAGCAAACTTCCCTTGTGTGTATCAACACAGCAAGTTCCTCTGTGCAGATAATTGATAGGTATTGTCTGGATCATCGTGGGGTAGTGCATGAGGAGGCATTAGTCATTGAAATTGAAACATCTACACTTTCTGTAAACATCTTGAAGAGATCTTAGGATACAGGCAGGATAGGGTGCAATGACAACAAATTTTCAGAAGGACCTGTATTGGTAAGTGCCTGTGCAAGCACATGACAGGTTTCTTGAGGATAATGGGGTATATTTCTGGTTCTGATAAAGATTTTTCTGCCCACGGTTACCCAGCAAACAATTGTGAATTTGCCTGCCAGCTGTGCCAAGTTCAGAGCTTGCTCCATTGATGAGGGCATTTTAAAGAACAAAGTTGTTTTCAGTTCTGCCACTGTCCCATTGGGAATTGCCATAGGTCATTTCACAGCTCTGTATTTCTTATCCCCATGTCATTCTTGCCTATGTAGACTGTAGGCTATCCTGCTCTGGTTTGGTGCAGTGCCATGTGAATCTCATCTCTGTCAGGTCTGTGGGCCTGAGTCTGTCTTCTGGAAAAAAAGAAGGCAGGCTGCAATAGATGCTTTGGTATTTTATTTCTCCCATTTAAATATTTATTTACAGTCTGAAAAATACTTAGCTTGCATCTAATATGCACCCTTTCAAGCTGTGCATTCACACAGTGTAATGGATGTTTTAAATCTTGGTTTCAGTTCATCTTCACCAGATTTATCATCGAACACCAAACTGACCGCAAACCGGAAGAGCACGGGGCAGCTGAATATGAATCCTGCAGGTGGCAACACAGCCACTGCTGAGCGGAGTAGACACCAGAGGAGCTTCTCTGTACCCAAAAAGTTTGGAGATGTGGACAAATCCTCAGACCCACCACGCAGTGCCACACTAGACAGAATTCAGGCATGCACCCAGCAAGGCCTGTCCTCTAAAACCAGGAGTTCATCCTCTCTAAAGGACAGTCTCACTGATCCATCCCATATTAACAATCCAACCAACCTACTGGCCACCATCTTCTGGGTTGCCGTGGCTTTGATGGAATCAGATTTTGAGTTTGAGTACCTAATGGCACTGCGGTTGCTGAATAAACTTCTGGCTCATTTGCCACTAGATAAAGCTGAGAACAGGGAGAAGCTAGAGAAGCTGCAAGGGCAGCTGAAATGGGCAGACTTCTCAGGACTTCAGCAGCTGCTCCTGAAAGGATTCACTTCCCTTACTACCACTGATCTCACCCTCCAGCTCTTTAGTTTGCTGACACCAGTGTCTCGAATATCCATGGTGGATTCCTCTCAAGCTATAGGTAAAACCATTATGGTCTCCTCTCTTTCAATTTCTGTGGCATTGACATTTGGTCACAGACCTCATTCAGCTATCTGAACAAAACCAAAAATAGCAATTTTTCTTTCTCTTTGAATATAGCATAATGCACTTTTGCTTTCAGCTGGGTGAGCTTTTTTTTGAATTTTGTAGAAATAGTGACCTGTTTCTAGAAAGTGAATCCATTGCACAACAAGGTTTTGGAGGAGAGAAATCATGTATTATTTAGCATTTAATTTCTAGGTCTTAAGCATCAAATAAGGTTTCTGATTGGTGACAAAGTAAACATGTAAGGAGATACTGTCAAAACTTCTATTACCTACTTTGGTCAGTTTTTCTGTTCAATTGTTTTCAAACTGTGTCAAACTGCTTGATTTTAAATTAGTGTTTCATGGTATTTTCTCTAAAAATATAAATATCGAAAACTCTTGTACACTTCAGATAAACTACAGTAGCACAATAGTGAGCGAGGAGAGAGGCCTGGGTTATAGGGAAATAAGACAGCATTTTGAAATTCCCCATTATTTAGCTGAGGTTGTGGCCACTTCTTAATTATATTTCTTGAGGAGAGTTTTTGCATTGTTCCAGATTTTTACTCCTCTCTTTTGGTCTGAAACACAGATACTAAGACAAATGTCCAGGCTTGACAATTAAGTCATAGCAAGCCTAGACACAGCGTAGAGGAATGAATGCCATGAGCAGCCTGCCCATCTCTAGGCACCTGTGTGGTGCCTGTGTTCCAGGCTTTGGTTGGGCAATTCACACATTGAATTGCTGTGACAGTACCATCTGGAGGCATCCTTCCTTTTCCCTGAATACAAAGGAAGAGTAGGGAAACCATGATGCTAATTTCAGCAACTTGTTTAATTGTGTAGAATAAGAGGGAATGAACAAATTTCATAGAACAAATTCTTTCTTTTCAAAAAGCAGATTGTATCCAAATACAATTAGTCGACTTCTGGGCTCCCACCTGAACTAGAGCAGCTTTTGATATAGCTCTGTTACAGCTGCTGCAGGTATTTCATCAACCACTTTGAGCTATGAGTTGGTGCAGAAGATCTGAATCCCAGTTCCAGACAGCACTTAAGCTAATTACAGCACTTGGAACTTGGTGCATTTTTATTACCTTGAACAGTGTAAAACAGTGGAAGCTGTGCCTGGCAGCTGACCAGAACAGTTGTTTATTAATCAATGCTCACTGAATTTCTTTTTGTGTTTTAGCAGCTGTAGTGAAAATGCCACTGGTTAAGACTGTCAATAAGCCAGTTAAGTGGAAAAGAGAAAAATTATCTCTAAGAGAAATGGGCAGTAGTGTTCGCAGAAATAAGCTCATGCTTTACAAGAGTATTGTTGCCTAAATGACATACTGGATTTTCAAATTAAGGCGTCTTTAAGACAAATGTGGCTTGGCCAGTGGTATGACCAACTAGACAGGGTCTGTGTGAGTTTATGGTAAATGTTATATTGAAGCTGTGACCTTCCATGAAACACCAATTTAAAGATCACTGTGGCTCTTGCTGTCCAGAATATGTATTTTATTCTGTATTTTCTTGTTCTAGGATTTCCACTGAATGTTTTGTGTCTCCTGCCCCATTTAATTCAGCATTTTGACAGCCCAAACCAGTTTTGTAAAGATATAGCCGAAAGGATTGCTCAGGTATCAAAATCATTTGCTGTTTTGTACATCCTCAAACCTTGTAAATGCAGTTGCCTTTTTCTTGAAATGTTTTGATGTTTATATTTAATTAGGTTTGTTTGGAGGAGAAGAATCCCAAGCTGTCAAATCTTGCACATGTCATGACCCTTTATAAAACACACAGCTATACAAGGGACTGTGCTACCTGGGTAAATGTGGTTTGCCGTTACCTTCATGAAGCATTTGCTGATATTACTTTGAGTATGGTTACATATCTGGCTGAGGTAAGTTTTCAAAAACTTTTCAGTGTTCTAACTCTTCTGTTGCCCAGCAGCCCAAAGAGATGAAATGTGCCAGCAAATTACTGAGAGCTCTGCATCTGTTATTTATAATTAAAAAATAAAAGCAGAATTTGGCAGAAAAGAACAGAATTACTTTAAAAAACAATATTTAACACTAAAACAATAGCTGATACGTCTTAAAGCAGATTCCTTCATCAGCCAGTTGGATTTTCCACTGTGAAAGTGAGAAGAAACTGGACATTTATTTAGATCCCATTGAGGAAAATCAGAAGACTAACTCCACAATGGATTTTCCAGCATAGTAAGATACCATCTGATATAAGGATCTGGTTCTTGATACAAATTTGTATGCGTTCCGCTAACACTAAATGAGATCATCTTGCTGCAAAGGTTTTCCCATGTTCATTTTCACCTGTGGAGTTTAGTGCTAATGCAGTGATGTTACTGGGGCTCCAAGGTTCAGTTCTGCTCTTTAGCACAAAGCTGCTTGATATTGCCCCCCTTGTTGTCAGATCACTTTCAGGACAGCATTTTATTACAGGGTTCTCAGATTTATCTCTTCCCTGCTGAGTTGCCTTCAGTCTCCCCTCTCATCCAGGGAGAAGACAGTTCTGCAATCACTGAATCACAAAATCATTTTTAGGCTGGAAAAAACCTTTGAGATCATCAAACATCACCAAATCTAACTCTGCCAAGTCCACCACTCAACCATTTCCCTCACTGCCACATTTACACATCTTTTAAATATCTCCAGGGATGATGAGTCCACCCTTTTCCTGGTCAGCCTGTTCCAATGCTGGGAAACTGTTTTCATGAAGGAATTTTTCTGAGCAGTTAATCTAAACCTTTCCTGGCCTGAGACCATTTCCTCTTATACTATCAGTTGGTACTCTGGAGAAGGGGTTGACACCCACCTCTCTACATAAATTAACTAGCATCTGCCAAAGGATCTATAAAAACCCCTCAGGCATCTCTGATACTGGCTAGTCACAAATTTGCAAGAGCCTGAAAAGCCAGGTGCTGCTCCCATGCTCACTTAGGCTCCAGAATAAACTAGGCCCTGCTATGTCAAGCTGCTTCCTCACCTTACTTGCTCATGGAGGCTCTAAGCAATCATTCATGTGATCTTTAGTGATGGTGAAAGCCATTTAAGGTTCCTGTAGGAACCTTAAACAGGACCTTGAGGTTTTTCATTCTCTTTTCAAGTCCAAATGCTCTAGAGAGCTATTAGAGCTCTTGATGACATTGAACCCTCCAGAGTCAAGTGTCTTCTTCACAGTGGAAGCTTGTATTCCTAATAAAAATATGCTATTAAAACTATATTTGTAATAAAGAAATGCTGTAAAAGATGGAAATGTTCAAATTCTTTCTCTGCTTTCCCAGCCTTCAGAAAGCAGTTGCCCCTCTGTTACCCTCAGTGCTCTCTGTACGGTCACTAGTGCTGCACCACCTCCACAAAGGCCATTGCTCCCAATCCTGCTCCCCTTGAAATGGGTTGAGACATGCATGTGGAGACTCTTTTCTGCACGGCTTCCCCTTGCTGTAGGTTGGCACCACCTACTGTATCCACAGCAAGCCAGGCAGGCTTTTTACTGTAGTTAAGACACATTCCTCACATAGCACCAGCAGCAGCAGGATGACAGAGTTGTAAGCACTGACTTCCTTTCTTTGTATTTACATTGAGTACAGCTCTGTTGAGTCATGTCTGGAGAATATTTATATGGGCATAGAGTAGCTGCCAGTCTGGTGGTGTAGCAAAAGACAAGAAACCATCTTATTCAGGCTGCTGTGGCCTTGAATGTTTTTTTCCCAACCTTCAGAATGTTTGCTCTTTTCTTCTTAGTTAATCCCCAGGTCAGGATAAACAGTGTGCCCCTGTTTCCTATAAACCAGCTGTGGGATACACTGTCAATTGGTGAAGCCTAATAGGTTAACAGCCTCACTGGGCAACCTGCACTTGAATGTTAAAGCCACACACAGCCTCAAGCTTTAACATTCCTGGTTCAGTCCCCAACCCTTGGGACAGAGGGATATTGTGAGACAGGCAGTGCTTAAGAATAACAAAGGAAATTGTATTGCAACAGTGACCCTTTCAAACACAGGTGTAGCTTCAGAAGGAGACACTGTACTTAATTTAAGTACTTAAATTAAGACTATGAAAAGAAATGCTCTCAGCACAGTAAAAGTAAAAGTTTCAATTATTGCCACTCAGATAAAATTTTGTATTTAACCTGTTCAATGGGAAGTCATTACTTGTCATCAAGGAGTATGATTCCAGCACAAAGTAAAATATTTGAGCTCTGTTATTATGAAGATCTCACAGTGACAAGTAATGCTCCTTAATTAGTTTTACATATTCTCCATTCATGAAAAATTTTCATTTCTCCTAGAAAACAACTGGGAAGTCTCAATCTACAGATGAGGAAAAATCACTATTCAGTAGTGCAATAGATCTCTCAACCTTCAAAACCAAAATCAGATCAGCATACAAACATATTACTGAAACCTTACTTTGGTTTTATGCTAGATTTTTTCAGATTAGTTTTTGAAATTTAAACTTTAATCATTGCAGCATACTTATTCTTGGCATATCTCAACTGGCATGTTAAACTGGTGACTCATTAAGTCCAGGATCATGTTCAAACTTAAGTAGCTAATGTTATTAATGGAGAAGAAAGGACAAGAATCCATAGTGCATAGTAATATGCTTATGGTAGATTTTTCCACCTCCTCCTTGTTAGATGGTGGTAAAAACATAAGCATTTATAACCTGTTCAAAACCAAAAGATCAGTAGAAACTAAACTATCTGTATTGCAAAGGGAAGCATGCCCTAGATAAGCATTAATTTGAGAAATGGTTTGTCTCTCAGACATGGCTTTTGAAATGCCCTCTTTATTTCCTCTAAACGTTTGTTTGACTGCATGGCATTGCCTCAGAGCTGGGTATCTCTTCACAGCCCCTGTCAGGCTGGGAGGGACAAAGGGAACTGTCTCCTGTGGTAGCAGCCCAGCAGCCCTTGAAGGACAAGGGTCTCTTCTCCACTTTGTTCTGGGGTGGTTGTTGCTTCAGGAAGATGGCAAATGTTGCTAATGCAGTGTGGACTCCTGAGCCCAGATAAGACCCCAATAGTTACGACACAGAACAAGAGAGGAATCCACAATTGTTCAAAATAGGTCATATGTACAAGAGTCCAAAAAAAATTCTGAGAACAGTTGTATTTCTTTCTACAAATACAGTGGAAACTCTTTGTCCTGGAATTCTCTTATCCAAGTGATGTGTTACCAGTACTCCATCTTGCTGCTATTTTTGTTACTTCAGAATTCATATTGCACCAAAGGCATGTTAAGGCTGCTGAAGAGCAGCCTTTTCTGTTTTTCTAAACAGAAATACTCTTTCTTATTACAAATTCATTATGTATGTAAGGACACACTTGGACTGCCAACCACCACATATAATCATCTGAGCAAGTGAGAACTGACACAGTCCCCAAATATGTCAGGTTTAAGGGCCAAGAGCTGTTTCAGTCAACAAATACTTTTGACAACAAATTTGTAAAAACTGTAGTGGAAATTACAGAGATAAGAAACTTTTAGAGATAAGATTCTTATAACAGCTTTCTAAATACCATTTGAGACAAAATTCCATTATTTCCCCAGAATTCCTTTTCCTATCCCAAAAGAGATTGTCTGATGCAGCAGCCTCTGTCAGAGAACAAAAAAAATTCTTTCTGTCATCCAGATACTTTCTTCTAATCCTGCACTGAAATGGCTGATGTGCCGCATGCATCACATAAACTAATTGCAAACAAGGAATCAAACTTTCCATTGCAAGATCCTAATAGAAGGCATAAAAACCCCTTGGTAACCCTGTTTTGAAAAAGAATTGCTAAGCACATTTTCAGTAAAGGTATTTGAGGGGCTGACAGTGTCTAAGAGCTGAAGCAGGTTGCCAAGCCTTTAATTTAAAAATTCTTCCTGTCTATTTGTAGAGGAATAGATAAGTATGATGAGTTTCCTTTACTGTGCTGTTAATGGAATTTGCTCGCTTTGATTTATGAATCACTAATTGCTACCCACTTTTGCTGATGAAAGAAATCAGAAGATATTTAGTGGGATAAAATAGGTTCCATTTGCACTGGCATGAAACATTCTCATTCAGAAAAAACAGGAACCTGATCCTTCTATATCCTTAGAAGGATATATAACAATTACTATAGTCCACTTGGATAAGAATTGAAATTTTTCTCTGATGGAAGGGAGGAGGCAGCTTAGAGTTTTTATAAGCAATTTTTTTTTCTAGAATCCAATAACTCAAATAGCCAGTGTTAGAACTTTTTTGTCAGCCTGAATTGAGAGGATGGTGTCTAGTATTGAGGCTCTGATAACCTCCAGCAAAAACGTTCGATTGCCTCTGCAATTTGTGGGGTGGGACAATGCCTGTCACCAGTGAAAGAACATGCTGCCTTGCCAGGAAATTCTCAGCTGAGATATTTCACTCATATACAAACAATTCATGGCTGTCTGTATGCCTCTGGAATTACTGTAAAACATATGTATGAGCATTTTCAGGGTTCATTGTGGTATTCCAAGATCTACACTCAGGTGTCTGAAAATTCCAGGATTTAGATCAAGCCCTTGTTTCTATTACTCTCTACAGTAATAGGGGCCAGGGACTCCACCTCCTCCTAAACAGAAAATGTTTCTTTGGCACTTAGAGCCAGTGAGCACTGGCAGTGAAATATATTTGATAAATATTTATTGATGTCTGAATAGTAGTAGTTTTATTTCTTCAGCAAGTTTTCTTTTTTCTCACTGACTTCCAGCAAATGTAGACATAAAAAATCCTCCCCTGTTTTTATTGGATGTGCTTACCCAATTACAGTATAAATTTTACCTACCAGTTCACTCAACTGCTGAATGTGTTTTCTGGATAAGTTAGGGCAGGCATGTATAAAATGTAACAGGCTGGCATTTGTCTCCCAACTTAACCTCTTTTTTGCTTCATGCCTGTATACCATCATCAGTTGTGAAATTATTGTAAAATGGCATTGTAGAATCAGTGAGTGAAGGGAGATGAAGAGTACAATTGCTATTTGTGAAACTAGTAGCTTTCTGCTTAAGAAGAAATGTCTCAAAATTTTGTAATATTCACTTTTCTTTTAAAAGCTGCTAGAAAAGGGCCTTCCTAGTATGCAACAGTCCCTCTTACAGATGATCTACAGTCTTCTTAGTTATATGGACCTGTCAGCTATTCCTGTGAAGCAGTTTAACATGGAAGTGCTAAAAACCATTGAAAAATACGTACAGGTAAATACTATATTGTCTCTATATTACTATAGGAACTTAGCAGCATTTGCTCTCCTAAGTTGATTTTCTGTGTAAGAATTTAAGACTAGATTAGCAGGGGAGGGCTGCAAGTGTCTGGTGTGGTACAAAGTTTGTAAACATCCTGATGTCTCATGGCTTGTGCATCCCCAGAGAAGATTCCTGGCTGTGTTTTCCCTGTGTGGGAAGGTTGGGCTTCAGCCTTGGAGTACCTCAGAGCAACCTTAATACCACTCAGAGCCTGAGTGACCATTCTTTAATTACTAGCACAAGGGAGGTGTGGCATAAGCACTTCTCTTCAGAGACCTCTGAACCTAATTCTTGACAAGTGAAAAATACATGGGAGTACTAGGAATTCACAGAGGTAAAAACCCATGTCAAGTCACCTTTTTTGTTAAATGGGGATTCTGCTTAAATGGGGATCCCCGTTTTGTTAAATGGGGATATTGCCCTTATATTTATTCATACTGATTAAGACATTCAGGTAGGAGATTTAAAATCCTCTGCCAAGTTGGCTTTATCCATAGGTCTACCAGCTTGTGGGCCAGTTCCCTAACAGTGACACCTTAGGCAAGTCTTGGTCTCTGATGTTGAAATTATTCTGCAATTACACAGACACCTTGTCGCTGGCCAAGAGAGACAAAGAATATGGATGTTCTGATTTTACATTTTAATTATGTGGCAAAAAATTACAGCTGTGAAATTTAAATAATCTTGAATGTGTGTGAATCTCACTTTCTGTTTGCTGAGTAAATATATTATTTCTAGAGCATTCACTGGAGAGAAGCCTTGAATATCCTGAAATTGGTAGTTTCTCGTTCTGCCAGTTTAGTTCTACCTTCCTATCAACATAGTGATCTTTCAAAAATGGAAATACATCGAGTGTGGAACAGTGCCTCCAAGGAGCTACCAGGGAAGACTTTGGAGTTTCATTTTGATATTTCAGAGGTATTTTTGTAGTTTTGTTTCTTATCACCTTATTTCTGTCTTCTCACTGGACTCTCTTACAGCAGTCTTTATCCTGCAAACCCTTGTAACTTTATAGAACTAAATGGTCCTAGTGATTTTAATGGGTCCTAGTAACTTTATTGTTAAGAAGCTGCAGAACTGTTTGCAGGATTATAGATTATTTTATACAGATAATAGTGAGCTGTTGAGTTTAAAAGGAAATGCAAGCATAAAAAGGCGTATGGTACTATTTGCTTTCCTGTCAATATACTTCTGAAAAATGCTGAGTATTCTATTGTCAATCTAAGAAAGCATTTCAATACCTGTTGGAAAAGGGCCAAAGTGTTCAGCACTCTTAGGAAAAAAAATATAAAATATGCAAGAAGTGCAGATTTGAAATAAACTTTATAAGCTTTCTTATATCAGGAACTTGTGTGGCAATTGCTTTGAGTATTATCGATCCATGAATATAAGCTCTGTTTACTAAGTATGGCAATTGCTACTCAGACATCCACAGTGGAAAATAAGAAACCTACCAAGTGATGTGAAATTTGCTGTACTCCTTGTTTGATCCCTGTCTATGATCTTCAAAATAATCTTTTCCTCCAATTGAAGCAATATGGCTCTTCTAAATTCATCCTGAAGCAGGGTGCTACTGAATAATTCCTCTCTGTTTAAGACTCCAATTATTGGGAGGCGCTATGATGAGCTGCAGAGCTCTTCTGGGCGAGATGGCAAACCCAGGGCAATGGCTGTCACCCGAAGCACTTCTTCAACCTCATCAGGATCTAACTCCAATGTCCTTGTTCCTGTGAGCTGGAAGAGACCCCAGTACTCTCAGGTAGGTAGCCCACTATTCATTAGCAAGTTGCAGTCAGAGCAGCTGAATTAGCACATGCTTGGGTCCTTAAACACTTGTGCCCTCTGTGCCCTGTGCAGCCTGGGGGCAGTGGCAGCACAACATCTGACCTGTGTGCTGTCTTTCTTGGACTCAAAAATGGACTGAGTTATGTCCACCTTCTATTCCAAAGCTGTTTTTCTTTCAGCTTGCAGGAAATGCATCTCTTTCAGACCTCTTCAGTCTAGGTCAGATTTAAGTAAACACAACACGTGAGTTCAGATTTTAGCAAGGGTAGATAGCTTGTGCAACTTTTAAAGTTTTCTTGGGAAATTCAATTAAAAGAATAATTTTCTTAGAAGTGATATTTGATTACCTTAATGATTTTGTTTATCTGCCAGTTAAAATTAAGCCATGCAGAGTAAACTTAATTTTGCTGTTTTCTCTTTTTTAATGTATTAGGTTATACAGCAGTGACTCAGGCCCAATTCTGAAAAAAAAATTATGCATGTGCTTAATTTTAGGTTTCTGAACTTTCTTTTTGAAGTGATGCATATGAGCCGATGTTTTCTTAATATATTCAATGGAATTTATAGACTAATTTAAATATAATAAACAGCAAAATCATTAACAGCTATTTTTATGTTTCTTTGATACATAGTTGCTCTGAAAGCAATCCTTTGAGCATTTAATGACTAATTCTTTGTTTAGTTCCTCCTAATTAAAAATTGCTAATGTATGTTACTAGCCACAGGGAGAATGCATGGTTAAAAATGCTCACTTGAGAAACATCTTGTTTTCTAGAAAAGGACAAAGGAAAAGCTGGTGCATGTCCTTTCCCTGTGTGGTCAGGAAGTTGGGCTGAGTAAAAACCCTTCAGTAAGTAGCCTTGTATTGACCAGTTTTTGTTTCATTGTGTCCTGAGCGTTGAAAGTGAAGAACTGTATTTCCCAGGGTTGCTGACCAGATTTGCGTAGGTTTGAAGCCGCTGCTGTCACTGTCTTTTTACTGGCCCGGGCTGTGTTTCTCAGCAAATGGACCAGGGAGTGGATGGCTTTCACCAATTAAATCCAAAGATTTACTTTGGGGGCTATGTGTGGTTTTCCTGTGAGAATCTCTGATGCTGTAGATTTTACTTTTGCCATCTCAGTGGGTAGAGAGTAACGACCTCTGTATTAACAATCCAGAGCCTTTATAAAGTAAAAAATTATATTACAGAAATAAAATGGGAGGGGAAAGGGTGTGTGTGTCTGATTTTTCCATTAGACACTAGTTCTGATGTTACTCTTTAAAAATTAGTGTTATCTGGTGCCAGGAAAAGGGTGATTGATCACCCAGGGTGGGAAACTCTTAAAATATTTATTAAATATTTTCTACAGAAAAAAAGAAAATCTTCGGAATGCTTTTGAACATGGTATATGTCACTTCTGTAATGGAGAACAGGTCCTTTGTTTCTGCAAGACAGGAACTGTTTAATTTGTGCAACTAAATTGCAGATACAAGTATACTCAGTAGGAAAGAAAAAAATACGGCTTGTTGTATTTTCTCATCTTGACATATTTTTTAACAACTTGTTAACTGGAGGGTTTTTTTAAATGAACTTATTGTATCATCCCCTTGACAGTATTTTCTCTGCTAAGTTCTCTGAATTTTGTTCCTATATATGTATACAAACATCCAGGCAACATCAATCTGCAGCCTTTAGGAGGTAGCTGTAATATTCTTGGATGTGTTCCCACAGTATGAAGTTGTTTCTTTGTACAAGTTTAATCTGAAGGCACCTGTCCAACATAAATAATAAAGAGTGTTCTAAAAATACTCAGTGAAGGAATTAGGTGTGTACTGGAAATACAGTCTTCTGAATAACCAATTACAGCTTTTAGGAAGAAACAACCAGAGGGAACAGTTTGTAACAAAAGAAATCCTTTGAATTGTAGGTGATTTTTTCTTCCTGTGGTGATTTGGATCTGATTGAGCACCAGACGAGCTTGGTCTCTTCAGAAGACGGAGCAAGGGAGCAGGAGAACATGGATGATTCAAACAGTGAACAGCAATTCAGAGTCTTTAGGGACTTTGATTTCCTAGATGTTGAGCTGGAAGATGGGGAGGTACAGTATATTTTCTCTGAAACGGCTTTTTTATTAAAACACTTTTATACTCCTTCTGCTAAACACTTCTCTTCTTGTAACATAAAACTTTAACTGCATAGCTATAAATGTACTTTTAGGTTCAGATTATTTATGATCTTGAGTTAGTGTTTATTTCAGTAGCGTAACAGTAAAAAGACTACCACACCCTTCCTTTCTGAATCTATTTTAGGAAACACTGCAAAACTGGTAGTGGAAAATAAAGCCTCTATTCTAGTACCTTTTTGGTGAACTTACTTTTAAGTGAACTTATTTTAAATACAATTTGTAAAAAATTAAATTGTTAAGAAAATATATATATTTCCTGATTAAAAATATATAAAATGAAATTGTTCCAAATCTGTTGGTTCATAAGGAAACCTCTGAGACATTAATTCAGGCCTTCAGGCTGCTGTTATTGCTGCAACTGCCGATGAAATCACTTAGAGCTGTACCTTCCACTCTGCTGAGGTGTCTGTGATTTCATCATTTCATGCAGGAGCTAAACAAAATCCTCAGCACTCAGATCAAGTCTTGACAGGTGAAGGCTGTCAGCTCACCTTGAGCTGAAACTGCTGAAGGGAAAAACTGATAAATTTTGGGGGGGCTACACCCTTTAACCTTGCTAATATGAAACTTGGGGCATTTCTTGCTATTTGATCAGGAAAAACCAAAAATTAATATCTGTTGCCAAACAAGTCTAACAATTTTGTTGCTGTTGAAAAGTTCAGAAATTGTTAGTTGTTTTGAAGGACTTCAGACTAAGATGTCTTAATTGTGGACTTGTTTTTAACATGAATTCTCTCAGTCATCACTCTTAGCCCTGAGAAGAACATGTGTACAGTAAGAAATATTCATTTTTCTACCTATTTGTATTACAGTAGTTAAATAATTTTAGGTAAACAGAACATTCAGGTGTGAACACATGTACATCTGAATTTTTTTTTCCAGTGAAGAGAAAGGATGAAGGAATGGGGAAAAAAATGTCCCAAAGTCTTTATTTTCCCAAAGCAGGAATTTCTGTATCAAAATTAGTAGTCTTGGCTCACAGATGTCCATGACTTTGCTAAGGGAAAAAAACAACCCAAAAAAAACCCCAAAGCCCACAAAAAAAAAAAAAAAAAAAAGAAAAAAGAAAAAGAAAAAGAAAAAAAAAAAAGAGAAGGAAAAAAAAAAAACAACCCTGAAAGGCTAGTTGGCAGCAACGGTTAAAAATACATTAGAGAAATACTGAAGGAGCTTCAAGGTTCCAAACAAGGATAAATGATAAAACAATAATGCCATGTTGTCTGGCAAAAATACACTGGCTGCAGTAATTTCTGTGTCTTAAAAGCTTTCAAGGTATTACAAGGATGTAGGACTGCAATTTTGACTGAAGATCACTTGATAATTTTTTGTCCACTGAAATGCAGTAATTTCTTCATTCTCTTCACCACTTAAAATTATATAGAGAGTATAAAATAATTGTGCACAAAAAATCCTTTTAAAATAAATTTACTCCCATGGCCTGTGACTCTGCAAAGATTTTTTTTTATACATGTGGCCAGCTTCAAGACTGAGGCCTAAATGAATTGATATCTTTGCAGCCTTAAGTTGGTCATGAAACAGATACCAAGCTTCTCTAGTTTTATGTGAAGTAAAATTAGAAATGTTGAGTTTCACATAGTGGTTTTTTAATTGCCACGGATTGCATTCCAAAGTTTAGTTCAGATTTGGTTTACTACTGTTTTAAAAATAAACTTAGACCTAGTGT
Organism: Melospiza melodia melodia; assembly: GCF_035770615.1. Classification (NCBI taxonomy): domain Eukaryota; kingdom Metazoa; phylum Chordata; class Aves; order Passeriformes; family Passerellidae; genus Melospiza; species Melospiza melodia. Next base: position 84,373,090 of record NC_086195.1, read on the forward strand.
AAAAGGCTACTTCTCTAATGACTGAGTTGAAACTGTAACATTTACATCATATCTGAGTGTGGTACATTCATGAAAATGAAAAAACAGTGTTAGAAAACTAAAGCTAGCAAGAGCAACATCAGTCCTTCAAAAAAGTGCATATGATTTTAACAGGCCAGCGATGCTTGGATCGTCCCCAGACAACAAGATATATTTGTTTGAAATTTCCTAAAGATGTGAAAGCAAAAAAAAGCTATTTTCAGACTTTAAAGGAAAAGTTGAAGTTTCTGTGATAATATTTGTTAAAATTGTAGGCAAATGTTTGTCTATGATGTCTTTGATGCAGTGATTTTACATAGATTCTTTCTATTTGTTTTTCTATCTGTTATATCTGCTACCCAGGAACTTCAGGTAAGAATGCTACTTGAACTCAGATGTGCCAGCATATGTTATGCCTTCTTGCAAATTTATATTGTAGAATAACATCATAGTTTTGCTGTTGCCTCCCCCCTTCAGTGTGTGTGTAGGTGAGTGTGTGTGTGTGCTTGCAATTCTGACAGGTGCTTCATTTTTTGTCTTGTATTAGAAATAATTTGGAGGTCATTTTCAAACATTCTGCTTCATTTTAAGTTTGTTTTTGACATGTTCGACAGTCTTCACAAATTTTAAAAGATCTTAATTCTAGTATCAGTGTTTTTCAAATTGAGCCCTTTTCCTTGTGATATCTTTGTGCATGATGAATGTGTAGAAACTTGATTATCTATAGAGTTTGGGCCATTTGTTATTAGGGGCTAATTATATATAATTTCTACCTTTTCTGTTGTGGCATATTGTCTCCTGTTAGCATCTTCCTAAAGCTGATGTCTGAGAACTCTTAAGACAGTTTACATTATTGCTATGAGACTCAATTTAATTGAATAAATAAATTAATTAATTTCTACAGCCTAAATTAATACAGCTGTATGGTCCTACCAACTTTGCTGGACTCATTTACCCTGTGAGGAAAACTGAAAAGACACATCAGTCATTGCTAGTTTGGGACCTAAATTTTGAGTTTGTCAATGCATAGAGAGAACTGAAGCAATAGAGAATGTAATGAATTGTACAAATAATACAGAAATCAGCAACCACAGAATTTTGCATATCTGTTTCTGATAGTTTGTATATCAGTTAATATGCAAACACAACCCCCAAAAATCTTTGTCTCAAAATGCCTGTGCTGTAAGAGATACATCCATATTGAAATAGTGCCTTGCTATGTACTTCCACAAGGCTTCTGCCTATGCCCTACAATATTTGAGTGTTTCCACTAACTTTGCATACTTTGTCAACACAGTAAGGATGAAAATTTGTGTGAAAGAGGTTTTGCATGATTCTTACTGCCTCTGTGGAGGAGCTTTACTGCTCTCCCCAACACAGGACTACTTTCCTTTCTGTCTCTCCTTTCCCCTGGGCTTGGAGTAGTAAGTTTGAAGTAGCTGCAAGGGCATATCTGCACCTTCACCAGAGGGTGGTGACTTTAGGAAGTTCTGTGTGGTACCTGCTCCCTGCTGGCCAGACACACTTAGAATGTGATTGTTTTCCTCTGACTTGATGTGCACCACTGGTGACTTTTCAGCAATGGCTTTGCTCCTGCTGTAGATAAAAATGAACAGCCTCTCAAATATATTTTTGCTCTTTCTTGTTAACTGTGGAAGAAAGATTGCTAAATAGACTACAAAAACATCTCCATCTTCATAGACATGTGCTGACCTCTTGTTTAAATTCAGCATGGTTCTGGGTGCCCCTGTAGCAAAATTACACTAATCCAAATGCTATGGGTATTTGCGTTGTAGCGTTTCATCCCTTTCACCCTCTTCCCTCACTTTTAATTCACTACCCCCTCTAACTGCATGCCCTGGAAGTGTCCCTTTTATTTTTCTTCTTTTTGCTGGCTTCCTTCTTTAAGGAATTGCAAAATAAAACTGCAACAGGAAATATTCCTGTAGACATGGGCTGCTGAATTTACTGATGGCTTTACAAGGCATCCTGAGGATAAGGGCGTGATGACAGTCATCTTTGCTTGCTTGCTTATTTATGTCATTTTGTCATTTGTTAGTTCAGTAATTGATGTGTTTGTGGAGGATGTCTAATTGCTGCATGTGTCCTCCAGCATTTGAGGGGGAGGATGGACAACCAAAGAATTTGTTAAAATAAATAGCTTGGAACTGAACAGTCATTTTTATGATTTAAAGATTCTGACTCCTTAAGTCAGATGTGTTCTGTTCTTTTTCCACATAAAACTACCATGTAATACCAGTCCCAGGATGAAAACACAGGGTTCTTCCAATAATGTGTCAGGCTTCGTAACAATTTCATCTTAATTTTCTCTTCATTATAGTACATTCCTTAATTCCTTAAGTTTTAAATGTTCTTGTGAATTGCAAGGGTTGTCTTTTTCCTTAAAAATATTTGTTTCTATTTTCATCATATTTCTTCATGAAACAGTGAGCTTAATGTCCTGAAACCGAACTTTCCCTCCTATTCAAATTCCACAGTCCATTGCATTAAATGGTAATGATGCAAAATAAGATCAACTTGTGCAAGTGTTTTGATTGTTAAGGAGGTAAGATTGCAATTTAATTCATCGCAGATTATGCAGTTTGGTCCCCATTCAGTAAACGTCTGAGTAGTCCCAAAGGAGCATCACTCAAGTGTTTAAAATCACAACTCTGCTTAAGGGGCCTTACTGAACTGAGACCTCTTTCTCAATCACTGCACTGATCATAATTTTGATCCAAATAAAGCCAGGAAATAATCATAATCAGTTATTCGACAATAATATTGTTTCTTAGACAGAACTATTTTTTTTCAAATTAATATTTAAGTATCACTGTCAGCTCGAATTTTCACCAATTGACTTGCTTGTTTAAGAGCATTGCAACTTACAGAGTCTTGTTTAAAACCGGCAGCCCTGAACCTTAAAAGGAAACATTTTTCTCTATAAATTTCCTTCCCATGCTGCTGCAGAATTGAGGGCTTTCACCTAGGCAAAGTACCCAAAACTACCTCTGAATACTTCTGGGGAAACCTTTCTTGCTGTGTAAGGCCCCTTTTGCCTCTGGAGGTCCCTGGCAGGAGCTGCTGTGGATGTGGTCCTGCATTTGCCAGAGAAGAGCCTGGCTAGACTTGGAAGGGAGCGAGAGATTATTGCAATCAGGGGAAGGCATACAGTCCACTGGAAAATATATACAGCAAATAAACGGAAAAGGGGTGGAAGACTAATGGTCATTTTTATATATGAAAGAAATCAAGGGATCTTTTTATCCGTTCAGCAGCCTAACCATTAAGCAAATGGTTACACTATTTGCTTAATGCACTCAGCTTTATGTAACTGTGTGTGGGATCAGAACTGGAAGTCTGATAAATATAAAATTTTTGGTCCATTTGACTGTGTCCTTTTTAAAATGTGAGATCACAGGCAATGCTTATCAAGCTATTCCTGAAATATAGTTTCAAATAATTCAAGTAGATTCAATAATAAACAATATGGGCCTAGAATAAAAGTTTAAAAGGTGTGCTGCTTAAAGTGTTACATTTTTTTGTGTAAAGCAAGGGTTTGTTCAAATCTAGTCACCATTATGGTTATATATATAAAGCAAAGAATCTAAAATCTTTAACATAAGTTTTGCAATTGAACCATTGGTATGATCTGTGCTTCTAATACTTTCAAACATTAAAAAATCCTTTAAAATAGCTTTCAAACTTTTCCTTTGCAATCACTGCTCTACTGGTATCGAGGAGTCTGTATATGTGGACTTACCAAAACAAATTCCTAAATTAGCAAATGCATGAAAAATATCTAATACTGAAAGGACTGAGTGTTCATTTAACTGCCATTTCCATGCTTCTGCTCTTATCTCCAGGTGAACAAGCAAGATAATGCTTATTTCCAGTTTTTACTATATTTTTACATTAAAATATTTCTGGAGCTAACTTTAGCATATGATAAGTTTTATACCAAGCAAGCTGACCCTCTGTCTGATTTCAGGGTGAGAGCATGGACAACTTCAACTGGGGAGTGCGCAGACGCTCCCTGGACAGCCTGGACAAGTGTGACATGCAGCTGATGGAAGAGAACCAGCTCTCAGGGAGCACACCCAGCCTGAACAAAATGAACCATGAGGACTCAGATGAGTCATCAGAGGAGGAGGATCTGACCACCAGCCAAATCTTGGAGAACTCAGACCTAGTAAGTTGCAGACTTGAAAATTTAGGAAAAGATAGGGTGGTGGGTTTAAATAAGCTGGGCTTTTCGTTTCCTCTGCCCAGGTGCAATCTATTGAGCTGCAATGGGTGCATGCATTTTCCCTTATTTGCAAAGGTAAATAAACAGGAATTCTAACACAAGGTTTGAAATACAGGAATCATCAGATCTTATTATTTGCCCTTTTTTTAGTATGGGACAATTTTTGACAGTTGGCCAATAGTAAATATTTCTGATGTATTTAATGTTTAAAAAAATAGAACAAGACTCGAGGTTTAGAAAATCTAAACAGTTTCAGATTTTCATTGCTCACTTCTGTGATGCTTTTAATAAAAATGTTATGACAGAAATATTGAAAGGATTCTTTCTATATACAAACTAAGAGAGCCACTGTCACTGCACTGTAAGACACTCTCTGCTTTGCAGGTTCGTGAAAGCAGCATGTGTTAGGGTAGCTGTATACTCAGTTCTTTTGTGTTTTTGTTGTCTTTTAAACAGATTATAAATCTTTCCCCGTCTGAGGATGCAAATCATATTGACTCACTTTCTACATCATGTGAAACAAACTCAGCAGACCCTCATCATTTTAACATGGGAACATCCAGCTTTGATGTGTCTTTACCTGGTATGAATAATCTCCAGGTGTCTGAAGGACCCAAGGTGAATACATTTTTTTCTTTCTTTTCCAGCTGTATTTTATGTAACACTGTTACAATTTCTTTTGCTTACAGTTCATAAAGAGTTTGATCTGTGAAATCAAGTACATTCTGGCTTCCTCTGCCTAGTGGCATACTACAATTCATTCATGCACTACTTCACTTGCTACCATTTCCTTTCTACTTAGCCTTTCTTCATTAAGAGATTTTATTTATAGGTTCTTAAAGATGTTGCACTACATATGCACCAAAACAGTACAAACTCATCAGAAGACAAGTTCATGAACTGGCTACAAGCTACAATTTCAAGGAAATATTCTTTTGTTCTTCATGCTAAATTAAAGAACAATGTGCCAGCTCATGTGGTGGGTGTATGGGTGTATTCTCTGAAATATTTTTGTATGTGGGGCCCTATTGTACAGTTGTGTGCCCTGGATTCAGTACTTGCCTTTGGCAGACATGCAGAAATTTTTAATTCATGACCACAATATTAAACCATCCTGGGGGTGGGGAGGCAGGATTTGCAAGGATACAACAACCATATTCAGCAGATTGTATTTCAGAGAACTGTATCAGAAGAAGCTGACAAAGCAAGGTTGGTAAATCATTATCAGTATGGGGATGGTTTCTTTCATTTTCTGTTCAATGGTACTTGCTCATGAAAGATGAGGTGAACCTACTCCTTTCAGTGTCTCTCCAGAAATATAATCTGGTTTTGGGGGAGGGTGGTATGTGAATTAGTGGCTTGATGATACTGTTGGCTTCTGTCAGTAAAGCTTCTCTGTCATGTCTAAATTGAGTGACTTCTGCAGAAAGAGCAGTTATGAGACTGGGGCAGAGGAAGAATATATCTTCTGTAATCGTTGCCTTTCCTTCTTGCCCTTGCCCACTCCAAATGCAGCCACACAAAAATTTGATACTGCTAGCACTGCATGTTTCAGAAGGAATGGAAACTTCTACAGAAGAGGTCACAGAAGAGGAGGTTGGAATTGGGCTGAATATTGAACAAATTGTTTGTGTCAGAAACCACTGCAGTAGGAAGAAAGGACAGGAGGAGGGAAGTGTTTGTAAGGATAGGAAAGGAGGAGAACCTCTCCAAACAGTGGCTGTGGAGAAGGTAAACTCATTATCATTTGTCAAAACAACTGTTGGTAGACTAGTAACCACATAACAACCATAAATGGCAGAAGCTGGCAGAATTTCAGCTCAGGAAGCAGCAGTCAGAACAGACACATTTGCAGGTGGGAACTGCAGCTGATCTCATGCATCCAGCTGCAGTAGCTGTTGGTGTGTACTGAAAGAAAGAACTGAAAATCACAGTTTAGGAGTTCAGTGTATGTCTGGGAGTTTGGAATCTTGACTTTCGTAATCTCTTTAATGTCCCATGTGCCAAAATTCATCAAAAATGAAAAGCTTTGAAATAAGTAAGTGAAGAATGTAAAATCAGAGCAATTTATTGTGGAATTGACAGGCAAATTCAGCTAGTCCTGTTAGAAATTTGTTATTGGTGTAAAATACAGCCCAGATTACAATTCAGTCACAAAAATGATTGAATCAGTCAGCACAGAATGCCCTATGGGTGGGGTTTTTGCTTCAAAGGTATTTCCTCCTAGTGTGCATACTTCTGTATTTTTACTCAAAATAATTTGAAGTCAATGTAAAGAAGTTATCCAGTTTTTAGTCAGAAAACTTGAAACTTACAGCTAAATACTTTATACCTAATTTCATAACACAAAATCTGAGCTCTTTACTGTTTCTCTTTTCCTCTGAATTCTTCTTTTGAGAGAGAGCTGAGAGGTGTCATCAATGCAAAGGAAATTTTTTTTACTTCTTCAGTGATTTACAAAATGTTTAGTTGTTGCATCATAAGCAAAAACAAAAATATCTCAACCTTTAAATAAATACAGCAATTGAGAGAAGCAGACTGATTATGTAGCCTCTTCCTAGATGTTTCAATGCCAAAATCCACATATTATTGTTAACAGCACTTAATTAGTTAAACTAACTTTCTATTAAAGATAGTGGGATAATTTTATGAGAGTTACAAAAATACACTATATTATGTGTTTTTCCAGTTAACTAAACGCACATATTTGTGGAAGTGTACTACAATCCTCCATTAATATCCAAAGTTCACTTTTCTATTTTGCTTTTGGGGCATAATTTTAGACTCCAGTGGATGGGAGGTGTTTGCTCCCTCTTCCTTCCTCCCTTGCTCTATCCCATCAAAATGTGTTTTCCTCCTACAGACTCTGTCATTGAAGTGAAGAAAATGCAGTGGTTCTTTCAAGTTAATATTTAATATATGAAACTGGTTACTACTAATTATTTCTTGAATAAGCATGAAATTTTAACACTTTTTACCAGGTACTTTGGTTCCTAGTCTGATAATTCAGCCATATAGCTTGCATTTCTCTTTTCAAGATGGTTCAGGCTCTGATCCATTTTATTCACCCCAAACTCAGGAATAGTCCTACCTCTTTTACTTAGAAAACAAAGAAAACCAAAAGATTATTCTACTTAATTTCTGAACCTGTCCCCTCTCTTACATGTCTTGTTTAATTTTTACAAACACAAATCCCCATAATTAATCTGTAGGATCCAAACAGACTTGATAAACTGCAGAGGGCCACTTTTCTCATTTAATTCCACTTGCCACAGATTTCCCTCCCTATTCATTCCCAGCACATGTATGTGCATGCACATGGGCATATGTACACAAAGGTTTGAGCAACCCACTGCAGTCATCCCTGCAGGAAGTGCTTTGGATGCTTTGGATGAAACAGACAAAAGCCAAAAGATTAAAGCTGAAACAAAACTTGTTCAGACTAAAAATGCAAGAGGAATTGGAACGTTTCAAAAAGAAATCATGACCTTTAGGTGCTGATAGATGAAAAAGGAAGGAAATTTAGCATAATCCTTTAAATGGCCTGTTAGAATGCTTGGATTCCTCTTGAATGTAAATGACATGCTAAAATTAATTCCCAGTTCTAAACATGCATAGAGTCTGCCAGACAGTAATTTTTTCCAATATATTCTGAGAGGCTTTAATACAGTCTTGGACACTATAAAGTGTTAAGAGACAGGGACAGATTGACAGTAACAACAACTCTATTGTTTTTCTGAGAAATTACTTCCTTACTCTGTTGCCACATGCATTGGAATCTGAAATTCTTTGCTAGACAAGTTGAAAAAATGCATAAAATAATATTTATCCAAGACAGAAAGTTGAGCAAATACAGTATTTTTGAAGAAGTGTAAGTTGATTAATGTCATTTATAATCTGTGGCTTTATATCTGTGCAGTTTAACATGTTTTCAGATGGGTTTTTTTCATTAAATGCTTTCCATTTATTAGAGGAATTAACTTACTAATTTGCTGTTTTCTAAGACATCATCCTTCACTCCCCTAGGCTGAAGCTGTACCTGAAGAACAAGATATAGCAGTCCATGAGGATGACCTTTCAGGATCTACAAATGAACTCCCTGGAGCATTTGAATGCAGTGATAGCCTTAGTCTGGATATGACAGAAACTGAAGAGAAAGCTGACAGGCTGGAACAATTTGCTCTTGCTAGGTATTTTGATGCACTATTATTTAAAAAGTTCTTTTACAATGTACAACAAAATGATTGCAAGGTAGTAGTTAATGGAATAGTTTTTTTAGCCACAAGAGTTATAAAATTCTCATGAGTTTGGAGCAGTGAGAAGACAATGCCCTAAATACCTGCATAATTATCACACAACTGAAAAAAAAAAGCAAAACAAAACCAAGCTTTTAATTCTAGGAAAAATAAGATACAATATTTACATACATCTATGCAGCTAGGAATTATGTACATAATATGCTTAATTAAAATAAAAAGGAGGATTTTAAAAGATTTGCAGATATTACTTAGGTAACTGTTCAACAGATCAGATGTGTATTCATCCTTCTAATTTCTCATGAAAGAAAGTCTCAGTATTGTTAGAAATCCCAGCTATATGCTCTTAAGGCTGCTTGTGAATGTGGCTGGACCCCCCAGTATTATGTTATAAAAAGGCTTTAAGATATTTTTTTTTTTACATGCCATCTGGAGCTCTCTCAGATTTTGGATGCTGAGTTAGACTGCAGTTAGCCTGGGGAGGTGGAAGGAGAGAGAGCTTTATTCTCCTGTGAAGTTTCAGCCTTCTTCTGTGAAATGGTTGTACAAGAAAACAATTCAAGTGTTCTGGGATGGAGGAAGATAGATGATAACAGCCTGAAGACAGGGAATCTGATTTGGAGGTTTTTCTCATTGTATTTTATCTGCCACCTTCTTGGTATTCTCCTTTCATCACCTTTTTCTGTTTCCTCCTTCAGTTTTGGAGATGTTGATCGAAATGCCTCCCCTCCTCCCTCGCCATTTTTTTCCGCCATCCTTGCTGCATTTCAGCCAGCAGCATGCGATGATGCAGAAGAAGCCTGGCGCAGTCATATCAACCAGCTCATGTGTGACTCTGATGGCTCCTGTGCAGTTTATACATTTCATGTGTTCTCTTCCCTGTTTAAGGTGAGAAAATAAGTTTAAGATGCAAAATCATAATTTTTGTGGGTGGCAATTAGTGTTTCTTGATAGCAGCCCCAGTACTGAACTACTAGATATATAACCCTTGTCATTTTGCATACTGCAGAATTACTGCTGTACTACATTTTCGTTTTCAGTATTGTCTTCTGTGACCAGTTTTGTCATGAAAATACCATCATACTTGCAGGTTTGGAGATCATATTGCAAAATCAGATCACTTTATAGTGTTCTCTTCAGTACTTTACAAACTGCAGGAACAGTGACTGCAAGAGACACAGAAATAACCTTTTTAATGTTAAACTATTGTTAATCTATTCTTTTATCTCAAACTCTTGAAATCTGAGCATGTCCATGTAAATGCCAGCATAAGTCAATGGTTTGTACCTACTCATCTGAATAGAAATACCCAGCTGCCATCGTGTAATATAAATTCCAGAGATTGAAGACTAGAAATACGTTTCTCCTTTCTAAAATTGTATGCTTGCAAAGATAAGAATCTTGCAAAAAGATAAGAAAGAGTCACATGTACAAGTTGTTCTAAGAAATTATTGCCTGGTGTTACCTGTAATTAGTTTTAAAGCCTTTTTTAATTGTTTCTCCTGCAGCTGCAGGATGTTTAGCATGCTCCAGCATAAACAGCTCCAGTGAAAGCAGTAGCCAGGTAACTTTCTGCAGAGTTTAAGTATCTGTGATCTCAGAGTACACAATGTTTTATTATCAGGGGTACCCTGCTAATAAACACACAGTTTCAAGATCTTTCAGCACATCTAAGACTAACCTGATATGAAAGAAGCAATCTATAGTAAGAATCTCTTCATCATGCTTCCTCTGTGCTCCACTGGAGTTGAATGTCTTACCTACCTGCACATTGTCTTCCATTAAACATTATCCCACTCTAAATATGGGTGTCTTATAGACATTCTTTTAAACACTGATAAATAACCATTTGGAAGAAAAAAACACAAACCCCAGTGCTGACTTGAGTGCTAACCCTGTGTTTATTCATGATGTCAGCTTTTCTGTCTTAACCTCAGTCCTAGAGGTTAATAGCTCTGTCTGAGTGCTTACAGACTTATTTGTCCTGGATTCTCCTCTTTGAAGAGGTGAAAAGGAACAGGTGCCATGGTCCGGAAGATTAAATAAATAATGCAGTGTAATGAAAGACCTAAACAATACTTGTAAAATGCCTGTTTGAGTCCAAATCCTAGTAATTTACATGTTTCATTTGCTGTTGTGCATGCCTTGTATTCAGAAGATACCCTACTCATTTTCTTCAGGTGATACTGGAGGAGAAAGAAAAAGGTGTTAATAATATCAACAAGTCACAATTCTTAGCTGGAGTTACTGCCATATTTTTAGTGTATGAAAATAACTTTGTTCTTCTTTTCAGTGTTAAAACATAGCCGTATTATTTCCCCTTATTTTTTCGTAAGATCCCAGCTTGTCTGGAATTGTATTTTGTTTGCATTATTAAACTTCAGTATTCATCTGCCAACTTTGACTTTTGACCCTCATTAACAGGAAATTTCAGAAACAAGTCCTGTATGTGCTAAGCTTGCAGTGCAAAGTACTGCCAAAATACTTGACTGTGAAACAAAATCCTTGTTTGGAGGAGCTTGTCAACTAAATACTTGCTGAAGTGAAAGAAGTGCATTTTCCAGGGCACCTACATTTCAGTCCAGTGTCAAGTTAATGGTATCTTGGATGTTTGCCCACAACACACTAAACTTGTTTAAAATTCCTGACATTATTGAAGTACTTTTCCTGTAAATGAGTCAGAAGTCAGAGATCTCTGGATTATCTTTACTGCTGCCTCTTTTATTCCCTCAAATTAAATGTCTTTCAGCAGACCACACAGCTGCAAAACAAGTAGATTTCAGATCTAGCAAGTACCTTCCACAATCAAGCCCTTTTGTTATGTAAAGTCCTCTTCCCAGGAGAGGAAATCTGAGGTTAAGAAGAAAACTTTCTGAGAATATTTTTTAATATTTACATGGACACAAAGCACAGTGACTATATGCCGTTATATATTTATTCACAATATGCTGACAGCTGCCATTACTATTCACAGTAATCCCATTTTATAAAATATATACTGCATTCAGGCCTTGCTTGATAGATTTCAGCCCCTGTAGTTTGTACCCAGAAGGACATAGCTGAGATGAGAATTTCTTATAGAACTGTTAGTCCATGTAATCACAAAATAAATATATTTAGTGAAGTATTATACATAGCAAAGTACAGTCTCTCACTGTTTCACTCTTAATAATTTAAAACACTCTTTGAGACCATTATCATCTTAGCTTTAGATTGATTGTTGCTTTTATGGATAGCTGAAAAGGAAAGGAGTAGAGGAAGAATATCTGTTACTTTTTCTATAATCTGTCTCCTTCACTGTCTCAGATTTACAAACTCAGTTGTTGTTCCCCAGGAGGGCATTGCTACAACTAAACAGGTTACTCAAAGCCTCAAGGAAGCTCTGACCTTGGAGATTTTAAGACTCAGCTAGTTAAAAGCAAGTCTGACACAATCTGGGGTCAGCAATAGTCCCACTTGGAGTTAAAGGTTTTATCAGATGCTCTCCAGAGGTCCTTTTCAACCAGTGTATCTTGGATTCTCTTTCATAATCTATCATTTTAAATTTCCTTCCACTTCTTTGTTCTCAGCTAGGTCTTTTCTGTTGTTTAAGATCAAATCTAGATCTCTTTGCTTTGCCAAGAGAGTTACTAGCAACAGTTTCACGAAGACTTGGCTGAATCTTTCTTTCCAGAAGGCATCACAGTAGTAAATCTCCAGTTTTTGCCAACCCCTATGATTCAGATAATTCTGTTAGTTGCTTATAGAAACAGTAATTTATCTGGTTTGGTGGTAATTAGTGATAACCCTTGCCTCTAAGAGACTCAGTGCAGCAGAGAATCTGTACCATGTTCTGGGTGAGGTGTGTAGCACTTTGTTTCTGTGTGGAAGCAAGATGGTGGAAACAGCAAGACCAGTATCAGTCTGCCTGGTTCTAACTGTGCTCAGGTGGGCAGTTGAGATGCTTTGGAGAGAGATTCACAAATAAGTAGTTATGAAATTGATTGGTACAGGAACTCTGTCCATTTTAGAAATCATTGGTAGTGTATAGCCTACAGTGTGAGGGCCTATTTAGCAGTTAAAGAAAATCATTCAATCCAACAACTTCCATTATTAATAAAGTCTGGATTCAACTCACCTGATTCTAGGTACTTAACTCCCATGCATCAGTGCAGCAGCAGTAACAGGCAATACTTGTATGTCTATCATCCACACTGGCATTTGGGAAGTGCTTCTCTCCAGTAAGGCATACTTATGGTGCAGGTCCTAACCTACAATCCTCAGAGAAATGCCTTAGGTAACTTGGAATTAATCATATAAAAATGTTGCAAACATTTATTTTTAAAAATATTCTCATATTGTTCCTAACTGCTGAGCACTAGGCCTTAGTGAGATATGTTTGGGCAGTGAAAACTGATGGGTAGTTATCAAAATCATTGCTTCAGTCAATGCAAGTTTATTATATTATTTTTATTCATTATTCACTTTATATATTAATAACTGAAAAGCACTAGAATGTTTCTGGAAGACTAGACTGGGTTAGGACTCAAAACATTAAAAAAATCTGCTGAGAAGAATAATTCCCGGATGCAGTGCAGTATTTCTGGAATCTTCCCAAGCAGCAGTAAAGTTTTAGTAAAAAGGTTCTTCCCACAGGGGAAAACAAAAGGTTTTTTCTGATTTTTCCATGCTGCTGTTTGGCCTTAGTATGTCCATTGTATTATGTGATTAGCCACTTGACAGGAATATTAACAAAACAATGCCCGGAATGGGCAGAAAAAGTAATGTGCTGATCAGCTCTGTTAACCCTATAGAGACAAGAAAAAAAGCTACCTGTGGTTAAAAGGCTTATAAAGATTGATTTGTCTTTACAGGAAAGAATGTATTTCAGTAGTAGGTTATGATGAACTTTGTAATTAGTTTCACAGCTGCCCAGCTGTACACTGTCTCCAGCACAATAACTCTTAGTCAATATCCTAGAGCAGACATTCAGCTCTCCACGGGGAGATGGTCTCCTTTGCACTTTGTTATGCAAAGAGAAACAACCATCCCATTTGTTTACAAAGGAAAGAAGCTCGTACTTGAGGAAATAATGTAATAAACTGTATTTTGCTTTCCAGAATATTCAGAAAAGATTCTGCTTCCTAACCTGTGATGCAGCTAGTTACTTGGGAGACAACTTGAGAGGAATAGGCTCCAAGTTTGTGAGGTCTTCTCAGATGTTAACATCATGTTCAGAATGTCCCACCCTCTTTGTAGATGCAGAAACAGTGAGTATATTCCTTTCAAAAGGCACATATTTCATTGCTGTGTGTTATTTTACTGGCTGTTTAACTTTTGAGCAACTCCTGAACACATATGCCAAAAAGGAATTGTCCTCCTATTTTACATATCTCTTGTTGGGAACCATATTTCCATTCATTTTCTGTATTATTTTATTAAGTAAGTAGTGACAGATGGGCAATATAAAATCATAGATAGACCCATGGAATAGTTATGATGTGTTGAACCTGTGTGCCAAACCCCAACATAAAACAGATGCCTGCTGGACCTAGTTGGCTCCATAAATGAAAAAGAAGCAGCTATTTTTTACATAGTTCAGCATGAAAGATGGTAATATGAGTAATGATTTCGTTTGAGTCAACTGTGATATGAGGATGATGCTGGCTGAACATGAGCCTGCTGTGCCCAGGTGGCCAAGAAGGCCAATGGCATCCTGGCTTGTGTCAGCAGTAGTGTGGCCAGCAGGAGCAGGGCAGGCATTGTGCCCTCTACTCGGCACTGGTGAGGCCATGCCTCAAATTCTGTGCTCAGTTCTGGGCCCTTCACTGCAAGAAGGACATTGAGGGGCTGGAGTGTGACCAGAGAAGGGCAATGGAGCTGGGGAAGGGTCTGGAGCACAAGTCCTGTGAGGAGAAGCTGAGGGAGATGGGGGTGTTTTGCCTGCAGAAAAGGAGGCTCAGAGGAGACCTTATTGCTCCCTACAATTGCCTGAAAGGAGGGTGTAGCCAGGGTGGTGGGCAGCCTTTTCTCCCTGGCAACCAGCAACCGGACAAGAGGGAATGACATCAGATTGTGCCAGAGGAGGTTCAGGTTAGGTGTTAGGAAAAGTTCCTTTACTGAAACAGTATTAAGTTTTGGAACAGGATGCCCAGGGAAGCAGTAGAGTCATTGTCCTTGGAAGTGTTTAAAAACAAGATGATGTGGTACTTTTTGATATGGTTTAGTTGGCATGATGGTATTTGTCAAAGGTTCTGAGACTTGATCTTGGAAGTCTTTTTCAACCTCAATTATTCTATAATTCTATAAAAATATGTATTAGGGAATTAATGAGATGGCCCTTCCCATTGTCTTCATTCTGGCTCATGTTTATCCAGCAGCATCAGGACAGTGTGACATCCCACAGTGAAGTCTAGAGGTAGAAACTGGCCAAGTGTAGTCTTGAGCCCACTGCTGTGACCATGGAAGAGCTGTGCCTTACATCATCAGAGAGCTGTGGAGAGAAACTGGTTAAGCTTTATGTGTTGTTCCATTTTAGAGAAGTACTCTGCTAAGTCATTAAACACAGAACACACTTTCAATTCCACGTTATCATAAGTGCAACTTTTGCTGTCTGACTTTTCAGTACAGTATCCTCATTATGTAGATTTTTGCATAAATGTAAATATTTTTCAGTATTAGTATATGTAAATCTAGGTATTCTTTTGCAATATCTTTCCTATACTGTCTACCAGTATTTCCATTCTTTTATAGTGACATTTACAGACCCTTTGATTTCATTTCTCCAGCTGCTCTCTTGTGGCCTTCTTGAAAAGCTGAAGTTCAGTGTTCTAGAGCTGCAGGAGTACCTGGACACATACAACAACAGGAAAGAGGCAACACTTTCGGTATGCTCATTTATGCTCTTGGCTTGTCTGTATATTTAGGCTATGTCAGGAAACTCACATCTGTTTAAACTAACATTCAGTAGAAAAACATGTTTCAGATACTGGATTCATTGAATGTTTCTTACTGGACATATGAACCAGAACTAAAAAGTAGCTATTTTATCCCTCAATATTAGAAACAACAGTATCTTTAATATCCCTGGTCTCTCTCCTATTTATTCATTAATAATTTTCTTAGTTCATGCCATTGAAATACTAGTAGAAATCAAGACTACACTTTTTAAATTACAGTCAAAGCAAATTGTCATAGTCTGTGATAATAAAAAAATGCAATTGCAAATTCTTATTTACATGATGTGCTGTGAAACTAAAATACAGCTTGTCTTTCTTTGAATCAAACCATAGATCTTATTAATATTTTCTTTCATTTCTTTCTGAAAATAGTGGCTTGCAAACTGCAAAGCAACGTTTGCTGGGGGCTCACGAGATGGAGTTATTACTTGCCAGCCAGGGGACTCCGAAGAGAAGGTAATGAATGGCCAGTATTATTTCTCTCCCATAAAGTGAAATATGTGTGATATGCCTTGTTCTTAAACCCACAAGAGCCTGCTCTACTTCCTCCTTGATTCTCTGCTGGGCTTGGGCACGATCCAGTTTTCACACTTTAGGCTTGAAGCTATTGTTGCTGCCTCAGTCCTGGCCACAGGAAATGGGAAGTATTCACAGGAGGTACTTCTGCTGCCCTACTCTAGACAAGGAACCAGAGCTGACCCTAACCCTGTGCTCTCCCTTTTAGAAAGACATTGCAGCAGCAGTTTTCCACAGTGTCTCTGAAAATCATTCCTGCTGTACTCTCCTTCAATATTACTCCCATTTTATCTTCATCTGTTACATTGTCCTTCTGCCCAACAGCAAAAATTGCCTGTTTGAAATACACTTAGATCAGTAGTTACAAAACAATGACTGTAAAATGGCCAGCAAAATTATTTATGCTGCAGATAAGTATTTAGAGCTAAGGAAAGATATCTCTTTATCAATTTTTAACAAAAATTTCAAACCCAATGTACATGTATATTGATTTGTTGTTTATGTTTCTTTATTCCAGTTAAGGAATCATATTTTCAGATATCAATACCATCAGCAGTTAATACTGTTATTTGATATACTAAGTATAGGAAAGAGATGATATCTTGGTGATATATAATGAGCTACGGAGTGTTGTTTCATTGGGCTGTTTCCTTTTGGAAGAAAGACAGTGGAGGGATGGGAAGAAGAGGGGGCTGGACTGAATTAGCCAAAATTGGGAAGCAAGCAAACAGCATATAGAAAAAAAAGTGATGTTTCCTCTTCCCATGTATTTTCATTTATAAAAGATAATTGTTACATATTCAGAACACAGCCTGTTGTAACCATTTTTTCACATACCTTGTTTTAATCTTAAGTTGGTTTCAGTTTGTCTGTCTTCTCCTCCAGGTCCCTTTATTTTCTTCTGTCTTTATCTTAACCTCTCTTTCCCATCTCTATGTATTTGTCTTCTTGTCTTTGAACTCCCTTGATTTTTGTTTTTATGTCTTTTTCCAAGAGTCCCAAATCCTTGCCACCCCTGCATTTTAGCTTCCTTGACCTTATTAGCAAATCTGATTTTCGAATAAATGCTTTGGCTGCAATCACAGGCGGTGGGAAAATTGCTCAATCTTCCCCCACCTAGCACTGGCACACGCAAGTTAGTCACTTTCCAGTGCATTTAAATGAGATATTGTCTCTTCTGTAATTGTGATGGTCTGCAAGGAGCTATCCTGAAGTCACAAAAAGACACCTGTAACACAGACCTCTGCCTCTCCTACAAGAGGGAGGTGGAGTATACTGATCTACTGGGATGTGTGTCGGCATTCCATTCCCTCTGATGTACAGACACCCTGAACAGTGACTTCAGACTGTGGTGTTACATACTTTGCTGTAGACAGCTTAATTTTTCCTCTTCATCTCTCTTTTGGAAATGCATAGAATGGGATGGAGAATGACACATCTTGCTGATCAACTGCATTGTTTCTTTTTTGAAAAAGTAAAGAAATGATGCTAAGGAGAAGGAATAACCTGAACTCATATCTGCTGGCCTAAACACATCTAAAAGTCAGTAGATACCATGTTAGACCTGTGTGGGTGTTTCTAACTAGGTGTTCTCTGTTTTGGAATTAAATGTGTGTTTTGTGAAGCCAGGGTTGGTATTTATACTCCTTATCAGACTGAAAAGAAGGTTTCTTATAGTCCCTCATTTCTCCCCAGCATTATTCATTCAGGCCAAAATGCATTACTCCTTGGAAGTTGACAGGATGAACATGCATATTTCTTTTCTTCCCCTACTCATACACCTCAATTGAAGCAGCTTTTCCCAAAGGAACAATCTGTTTATGCAATGAAAGTGTAATGGGAGGAAAAGGCCAGGGAAACTGAGGAAATGCAATTAGGAAGGGACAAGGAAAAATTACTCCTAGACTGGCAAGTATTTGTTTTCTTATCTTTCCTCTCCACTTCTCCCTCAACATGAAAGGCTAAAGAACCTAATAATTGTAGGGGGGAAAGTCTGTCTTACAGTGGTAGTCACAAGGGAACCTGCCCAGACTCGAACTCCTTGAGGTTTAGTCTAGGGCCTGAAATCCTACTGAAAACTTCTGTCAAAAAAAAATTGTTTAGCCAAGCCCAAAACCAGGCTACTCCTGGAAAAGGTTCACAATTAATGGTAAGGAGGAAAAAGCAACAGCTTGCTCTACAAAAGGCAGAGATCTTAGATTCTTAGGACTCCTTACCCGGTAAAAAGCTTGAGGAGAAAACAAACCCCTTTACAGATGAGACAGATGTGAGACCAAATTCAGCCTTGTTACAAATACTTGCATCACAAATGCCTCCCGATGCTGGTAACTAATTTGGCACAGTTTCTCTAATCAGATCTTATTTCAAAATAATTGCACATAATTTGTTAACTATTGTTACTATTACTGAAAATGGGCAAAGGCAAAAATTGCTTCTTCTGACATTAAAGGGGCTTGAAATAGAAATTGTCTAGGTCAGGTGCTAGAGCTAGCAACTTTTCTGAAATTGGGTAAAAGCTTCATGTGCCAGAATGTCTTTGCCCTGCCTTATCATTGCAACAAATTACATTATTTGGATGTGATTTGTAAGCTTTGATGCTACTTTGAGCAACAGAATCTCAATGACATAGGAGGCAATTTATAGAAAAAAGATAACTGCACATACCATTGTGTCCTTCTTACATGCTACATTTACTGGCTGCTTTAAAAATTTGGCAAATGTTGCAAGTACTCTAAACATTTGGAATTTTCAGCTGCCAAAACCACTGATTGTGTAGTGTCTATCCACTAATCTAAAACACTTCCCTTACTCTAAGAATTAAACAAGAAATTGGAAATGTGAAGGCTATGATTGTTCCACTTGGGGCCTTGCTGCTGCAGAAAAAAAGAAATATCACTTAAGCCAGTAAATAATCTCTTTTCAACTTCCAAGGAATCTTTCATTTTATGGTGAAAGAGGGAGGAAGTTACAATCATGATATTGGAGAGCAATATGGAGCTGAGCATCAGTAGCTCAGAGAAATCCAGTATCCAGTATATTTTCTTCCAGTGAAGAAGGAAGTTTTTCATGTAATGTGAAACCCCTTCCTCACCCCCTTTTTTTTTTGGCTTGCTCTAGTTTTGGAAGCAGTACAGAGGAGACAGTGTTTTCTGGCAAAAAAGACCATGGAATTCACTTATTTGCTGCTTCCATCTCCCTCTTCCCCCCTTCTTTAAAGTAAATTCCATGGCAAATTAGAAATTATATATGGATTCCAGTATTTTTGAAAGTCTAAGTGAAACTTGGTGGCATGCTTAACTTCAGAGTAGCCTAAGAGAGACAACAAGATTTGAAAAAACACAAGCCAGCACACCTGTGAGTTTACTGGAACACAGTGATCTGTCTGCTCTTGTCTTCTTCTTATCTTGAATTTAGCTTTATAAAGCTTCATTTATGTGAACTGCATGGAAGCCAAGCTATAAAGGTTTTTTATTTGAAGAGTACTAAATACAAGAAGAAACTCTTCAAGTAATGTTAAAGGAAAAAAAAAATTAAACCTCACAAGAACTTAAAGCTTAATTTGTCATGGTTTTATAGAAAAGCAGTGCAGGGTTTGGAGCAACACTTTTCATATATATATCTTAATTGTAAAGCCACTGTCAAGAAAACAGACTGAAATGCTCTGTTAGGCTCCTCAAAGTTAATATTATTTCACATTTCTGTGTTTATGCCTTTGTATTGATGGCCAGGTAAATAATTTTAATAAGAATTCCATATGCTTATTAACACTGTGTGCATATGCACTGACATCAGGCTGTAACTGGGCAGATGTGGTTGTGTTTGTAACTTACAGCATTTACATGATGACTCTCTCCATGTAAAATGTAATGAGATTGTAATATTTGTAAAATAAGAAAAGCTGCATTAAGTGAACACAGAGTGCAAATGTTCTTAGCAAAGAAAAGAGGAACACTTCTGTTTCAAAGAGAGCACTTAGTCCCCTAATCTTTGAAATGCTAATGTAAGTCAATTAGAATTTTTATTATTATTGGAACAGGACTTGCACTGACATTTTAATAGCTTCAGAATTATAAACCAGTGAATCATTAGTGGTGAGAGGAAGGGATACAAGGCTCAACTTGTGGCATTGCCATGTAGTTAAACAAAATTGGCATTTTCCACACATTTTTTTTTCTTTGTGGTAGTCATAACTTGAAAGTTATATGCAAAACATTTCCATTGTAATGTGCCAAGTAATAAGCCCAGCAGCCATAAAACTTATCCTGCCGATTTCATTAGACCTATTTGTAAAAAAATAGAAGTATTTTAGACAAGAAAATATTTAGAAATAGCAAAGTTCAGATCACTGGAAAATCATTCCTAATTTTTTTAGTACTTTGCAATATGAGCTTTTCTTAATAAGAAAAAGACAAATTTAAATAAAAGTATTATTTAAGAGTTTTCTAACACTATTTTGTAAGTTCTTGAGCTGCTGGGTAGGATAAATCTAAACTAATAAATCTGAAGCTCTAACTGAGGATATTTAGACTGGAATTTATCATTAGAATTAAAGCTTGGTTTTATTAAGAATGCTGTGCATGTTGAATGTGATATTCCAACCAATTATCAGGTTGAGGCAAGCATTGCTAATACTGCTGATAAATTATGCTATTACAGATGGGCTGTGCTTCCTATTGCATGCATTACACTGACACTATACTTTCTTTCCTTTCCTTTTCTCCTGTGCCATGCTTGCTGTGTAGCAAATGGAATCTCTTGCAGTAAGTTGAAGTTCTTTGATATTTTTTGTCCATCTGTGGATGGACTAATACACCCCAAGTCTACTGTTTTACTTATAAGCATGTTTTCTTTTTTTGTCATAATTTTCCTATACAAGACATGGTTCTAAATCCGGTGACTAAAATAATTTACTAACATGTGTTTTGTGAAATAAAAAAATACTGTGCCAAAATTTTGACACTTTCATATGCTGTTTCAAATGGTCATTTACATACATTTTTACAAATCAAGCTTTTGAATGGATGTAATATGCTGGGTCAGGAAACATTTGTTGTTATTTTAAAATTAATAATTTTCCATTTTTCCTAGTGAAAAACTACAATTTATAGTTGGAAGTTGCATTTCAAATGGCTTTTGTGTATGTGTTGATGAACAGTTTCATCACTATTGGTTTCTAATACTTACTCAGGAAGAACAAAAATTGAGTTTCTTGATACAGTAACTAAATACTGAGTCAAGCTAGAACCATTAGTTTGACCTTAGTTTTTTTTCATTCAGGTTAACAGCCACAAGGGTGAAACTGAATTATTGTTCTTCAAAGACTAAAAAAAATCCAGTGTTAAAAGCTATCATGAGATTTTTTTTTTTTAATGATGCTATGTTTGTTTTCAATTAATTATTAACTCCCTGACAGCTCCAACTATATGTGTATGTAACTGCTATGTAGTGTTGCTAGGTCTCCAAAATTTGAATAGAGTGAATTTGATCCCTGCTGGGGAAGCTCAGGCTGTGTCCCTGCTTGGGAGCTGAACAGGACCAGGGAGGAAGCGAGTGTCCCTGGGCTGGCACTTGCTCGGGTGAGCAGTCAGCACCTTCCCTGAGTGGCCACCAGCCAGCCCCTGATAGGCCTGAGCATGGTTTGAGAGAAGACAGAGCCAAAGCCATCTCCAGGAGGCTGTATCTAAACAATCTGTCTTTATTTTGGGAAGGGAATGGTTAGCTACACGATGGCAGATTTGGCAGTGCTCTGTGCCCTTGGTTACAGAGAACAGCCCCTGGGCAGGTTTATTTCATTGGCAGTGTTCCTCATGCCCTGCCTTTTTGTTCTGATAGGCTTTGTACATGTCCACAAGTCAGTTCTGCCCCAGCACATCTGCTCCTTACCACAGATCTGCAGAGCCTTCTTTCTGCATTTGTGAGTCTTTGCTGTCATATCCAGTCTGGTGGGATCACAGAATGGTTTGAGTTGGAAAACACCTTAAAGATCATATAGTTCCAATCCCCCTGCCATAGGCAGGGACAGCTTTCACTAGACCAGGTTGCTGACAACCTCATTCAGCCTGGTCTTGAACACTTACCGGGGTAGGGCATCCACAACTTCTCTAGAAAACCTGTTCCAGTGCCTTCCTACCCTCCATATAAAGAAATTCTTCCTAACATCTAATCTAAATCTCTCCTCTTTTTATTTAAAGCTATTGCCCCTTGTCCTACCATGATCTGCCTTTGTAAAAAGTTGCTCTCCCTGTTTTTTATATGCCCCTCTCAGTACTAGAAGCTTTCTCTTCTCCAGGCTAAACCCGCTCATCCTGTCTTCACAGTAGAGGTGCTCCTGATGCTGCCCAGGATGTGGTTTGCCATCTGGGCTCTGAGCACACACACTGCTAGCTCATGTTCAGCTCTTCATCCAGGAGAACTCCACAGGGCTGCTTTCAATGAGTTCCTCTCCCAGTCTGTCCTCATGTCTGGCATTGCCCCAGCATAGGTGCAGCCCCTTGTACTTGGGCTTGTTGAACCTCATTAGGTTCTCATGGGCCCACTTCTCAAGTCCATGTCTCCCTGGATGGCATCCCTTCCTTCTCTGTCATCTGCAAACTTGCTGAAGGCCTCCTCCTTGCTGAAATTCCTCCTTTCCATTTGGCACAGGAGCACTCCAGTGCTGCCCTCCAATAATAGACATTAAACATAATGACACAGATACCAGATCCAGAATGGCACAGAGCTCAGACCAGGCAAATTTACAGTGCTGAGCTCTGCTGCTCTCTTGGTGCTGAGGTGTGAGCAGCCCCATGTGCCTGGCCTTCAGCAGGACAAACCCTGCTAGGCTGACCCCTTCTGGCTTGGCACTATCCTCCCACAAACCCTCTTTAGAAGGAGACTAGCTCTGCCTCATATTGGCAGTGCCCTTGGCTGTTTGTTCTGATGGATAGTTGGTGTTCACCTCACCCTGATGAAAAAAAATGAAATTTGCTTTTGACCTTCGCCCCTCAAGCTTGTGAGGCTGGTACAGAAATCTGGGGAACTGCAACACTAAACTGTGGTTCTAATTTTGGCTTATTATTAAAAAATGTGGCACTTAAAAGTTGAACCATATGTAAATAAAACACTTCAGTCAAATTAACATTTATAATGTACTTAACGTACTTTCTATTAGTGTTTGTGCTGACATTTGCACAGTCCCAAATTCAGCAAAGAGCTGCAGCATGTGCTGGTAACTAAGCATGTATGAAGTGCTTTAAAGAAGCAAACATGAACAGCTTCTTCTTTCCTGCCAATTTTGGCATGAAACTCTGCTTAAGTTCCTCCAAACAGATGGAAATATCACTGAGCCCACCCTTGGTCACGGTGTCTGATACCGTAGGCAAATGAATACGGTTGGAAGTCTGTAAGGCTTTCCTGCCAAAGGGTCAGTACAAGGTCAGCACTTGTACTTGCAGGATTTTCACTTTTTATATAACCAACTGAATATTGAATGTTCCTCCCTTTTTCACCATGATCCAGCTGTGGAACTACAAGACTGCCCTCCTGTTAGACACAAGAATACCAGGAACTATAAGCATATTAACTTGACCTCTCTGGCAGCTGTGCCCATCACCCATGATTTCAATGTGTCTGACATCTTTTATGTCATGCTGCACTTTACACTGGAAGAAACAAGTGAATATTCATAGAGCAGTATCTACTTAATCTGGGACAATACTTCATAGAAGCCAAATACCCTCCTACACCTTAAACTCCATCCATCTGTTGTATAGTTTCTTTAAGATGGTGGAAAATCCATGAAAAGTTTTTTAACATCCAGGGCTGGCATTTCCTCCTTCTCACTCCTAGATGAATTTATCACCTCTGTTTCTCTCTCCTCAGAGGAGCAGGCAGGAGCTTTGACCATCTATTTCATGGCTTCTGTCTTAGATATCCATCCCTTAGAAGAGGTCTTTGACTTTATCTGAAATTCAGGAGTTTGATGTTCTATGCAGGGAAGTCACTTCCCCTGTATTCTGTTTCTGCTTTCCAGCTGCAAACTGGAGACAGTGAAGCTAACCAAAACAGAATATTTTGAGGCTGCTGCTGACATGTGCTACATGAGACCTAGCTGTCATAATTTTATTTTCAATGTCATATATGACTTAGCTGCAGAAGAAAAATCATTAATTTTCTGAAATAGTATATGATCATACTTCAGTAAAATAATGTTTTTGACAACAAACATCTCACTGTGTTTTGTTAGTTATCAAAAATTATCTAAACTCACTAATATTTTTTAATTATTTCTTCTCCTACAAATCTTTCCTTAGCAATTGGAACTCTGTCAGAGATTATATAAACTGCACTTCCAGCTGCTGTTGCTTTTTCAGTCCTACTGTAAACTTATTGGACAAGTGCACGAAGTGAGTTCCATGCCAGAGGTATGTAACAAACTACAAAGTCCTATACTGAAAATTCCACTTTATTTTCATGTTCTTATTTTTCCTTTCTCTGGACTTAACAATAAGAATCCCACTATTTCACACTGACTATAAATCTGCAGGCATACATAATCAACTAAATACCTTAATGTCCTGTTTTTTTAATTCTGTAATTAATGTTAACAAACCTTTTTCTTTAAATATTTTGACATGGCACACTCTCACTTTTGACCCAAACATCTTTTTGTTTTTAGATATATCTATGAATCTTATTTTAAAAAAAATCACAAGAACAGTACTGTTAGTTAAGCTTATTTTCAGCAGTTGCTTAAAATATGTAATACTTTGAAATATCTTTGAGGTTATCACTTTAAGCTGAATGATTATCATTTAACTTATTGTGTATTTTTCTCCTGGTAAGGAGAAAAATGAATATATTTTAAACTATTGGGTAGGAGAAGTTGTTGTACTCTGCTTTGTAAAATAAAATTTGAAGCAATTACATGTATTTTATAATATATTCTAGTAGTTTATATGTGGCCTATAAACAGGAATTGTTTTATCAGATGTGCTGTCGGAGTAAAAAGAGTTTGAATATTTATTATATCTTAAGGATATGTTGTATGTTGTGAAGGCTGGCTCACATTGTGACTAGGCTGTTCACTTTTAAGACAGGACAATAGGCATCTACAACTGCTAGAGCAGTATAGTAAGTTTTAAAAATAAGTTGTAAAATATTTTGTATTCCTTATAATTGATTTCTGTAAGTGTATTTCACAGTTAAGACTTTGTTAAATTGTTATAAATAATGCAGCCCATGGAACCGGGAAACAATTGTACAAAGAATAGCTATTTCACTATGACATTTGCATATTTTGCTGGATCCACAAGCTATCACTTGAAGGAAATTCCATTGTCAGTTCATGTGACAGTGATTATTTTTAGCGTGTAGGTGCATGAAAAAGTAGATCCTTGGAAATTATTAACTAACTAAGTATTTATGAATCTTATGCCATTTTAATTTTCAGCCTGAGAAAGGGTTATACATTTCTTGTCCATCTGTTAATCATGTCAGATGCTGCATGTGTTTTGTAAATAAATATCAACACCTTGCTAGGAGAAGTACATGCTTTCTTCAGTTCTTCCACTAGGATGTGAAAAAAGTAGCAAGGGTGAAAAATAAAAGCTTGTTTAGATATGCTCCTGCATTTTAGCAAGCCAAAACTACAGCATAATGTTAAAGGATACACAAAGGTAAAAAAAAAACCTGTAGTTTGCTTTTTCTCTATATTGTGCAGAGATCAGAAAATGTCCTTTTCATAATGTATACATCCAAAGTAGTAGTAAGGACAAACTTGAAGTACCTACTCCATGTGGGGTTTATGGAGAATGAAAATAGCCATCTCTCCTTTTTCTCCTTGGAACAGCTGTTAAATATGTCAAGAGAACTGAGTGAGCTGAAGAAAAATCTGAAGGATGCTACTGCTGCAATTGCAGCTGAGCCTCTGACAACAGAATCTGAGCCCACATTCAACTCTACTGAAGCAGCTATTCAGTCCATGCTGGAGTGTTTGAAAAACAATGAACTTGTTAAAGCCGTCAGACAAATAAGAGAATGCAGGCAAGTTTTGCTACATGGTTCATATTAGACTTTCATGTTTATAGAAAAGTATGCATCCATTATCTTCCTAACAAAATGACATGCCCAGGATCAGCATCATTAATTACTGTTTCAACAAGGAACACAGGGGCATTGATACTGGCTTTTGGAGAGGTGTGCCACAAGTAACTATCAAACAAATGCTTGCAATAATTAAGATGTTTAATTACATTCTGTAGATCAAAAGTCCTGTGAGGCTCTTAAGAATCTGTATTGAGTTAATTCCTTACAGGTGCATGTCATTGGTATGAGCTAACATTCAGCTCAGTTTCACTTACATCTATTTGAATGAGTTTTCTTAACCATTTTTTTAGATAATGGAAATTGCACTTTTATGTGTACTCAGTGCCTGATACCAGAATACAAGTAACATATGAGTGGTGTAAAACAGTGAGTTGCTTTAGGCTTATAAGCACATGCAAGTTCATTCTTCTTTTAGAGATCTCTGTCACATAGCTCCTCTCTCTGCTAATAATGAAATGCCTGCTCTTTTCCTGTTTCATTGCAGGATTTTGTGGCCCAATGATATCTTTGGAAGCACCTCTGATGATGAAGTCCAGACACTACTGAATATTTACTTCCGCCACCAAACCCTGGGTCAGACGGGCACCTATGCACTGGTGGGCTCCAACCAGAGCCTGACTGAAATCTGCACCAAGTTAATGGAGCTGAACATCGAGATCCGCGACATGATCCGCAGGGCTCAGAGCTACCGGGTCATCAATACTTTTCTTCCAGACTCCAGCGTTTCCGGCACAAGTCTCTGACAGGACCCTTGGGCCCCCTTTCAAGCTGGGAGTGCTGTCCTGTGGGAGTGAGGTGGCTCGATGTCTTCTCAGCCTTACAAAGGTTTGGTCAAACTGTACTCACTCTTGTTACATTTAGGATTTCCTCTAAAAAGCGATGGGCTGAACTTCAAACACATAGCAATACTGTAAGGACAGAGGTAGCATAAAGCACCTGGGACAACATCCTTTGTTCTGTGTTGCACAAAAACCAGTTAGCATTTCACTGAGCAACTGCAACTCACTACTGAAGAAGTGACTTTCATTGCATACCAAAGCCTACTACACTGAACAATACTTCCTTTATAGCAAATTAATTTTTGGTTGGCAAAAGTGCAATGTTTCCTTCACAAAATAGTATTTTTTGTTAAAAAACAAACCTTGTACATTTTTTCCTTTTTTTTCTTATTTAGTTGAGTGAAAGATGGGCAGAATGAAGCTGGCCACGGAATCTCACAAACTTGTTGGTCAAAAGCTGAGAGCCTGTGTAAATGAAACAAACTGTAAACAGACTATAATTTAATGTACACTGTAATTTGAATATGATTACTGTATCTTAAAACAATGAGCTGCTATGAAGTACATTTCCTAATGTTACTAGGCTACTGGCTCTGAAGGTACTGGATCATATTGTAGAGGTCTGTTCTTAGGCCCCCCCATGGATCATGAAAGGTCTTGATAGATTTCCTTTTTTTTTTTTTTTTTTTATTAAGGACCTTGGCTGCTTTTTACTAGAGGTTTGCTTTTATGAATATATTTATACTATTAAAGGATGGTTGACCTAATTTAACTTGCCATTTTGTAGGAGAAAGTCCCATCTTTTGAACTGTTAAGCATGCATATTTTTATTTAATATAAATTTTGAGTATAAAAAGTAAAAATATTAACGTGAAATGCAAGTTCTCATGTTAAGTTTCTTCAAAGAGAGGTCTTATTTTATTTGTAATGTATATATACAAAGTCATGACTATATGGGTTTTTTCTTACATTTAACTGCTGTCCAGTGTTAAATGTATGCATGTAAATCTGTTGCACATCTGAGACACTTTTATTCTGTCAACTATGTAACTTATTCACACTGTAAATACACTTAACTGTTTTTGTGAAGTAACTTTGAATCAGTACATCAATTTAACTAAAGTATAAAAGTCGCATATAGTCACAACACGGTACGTGCTTGTTGTGAAAATTGTGTTCTTGTCTGAATCAGTACTGTTGTACATGGTATCCATGATCAGCAGCCCCCCAAAAAACACCCAGCTCCTGGTTTATGCTGAAACCATTCATTGAAAAGAGTGAGAAATGTAAGTACAGCCTGACAAAAAATCCTCACAACTCAGCATAGAAGACTACTACAGCAAATATAGTTTCATTGGTGTTCTGCTGACTATGAAAGCCTCTGAACTTCCTTCTACCCTAAAGAGTGCTTTTTACACTGGCACAGATACTGCCATCAAAAGGTTTTTTTTCCCTCCTCATTGTGAACATGGGCAGCTTACACCCTTTCCCCACCTACTTTACAGCCATAGTCCTGTTCTGGTAGATAGTCTTGGATTACCAAGCAGCTGTGGTTTTTATATATACATTTGACAGAGGCAGGGGGAAGACACATTTGCATTTACACCAGACTTTATGCTCCAGAACATTTGCATCTTCCACCCTAGTTCAGTTTGAGTGACTGAAGGAAAAACTTGCTATTGTAGCCTGAATCTTAGCATTCCCTGAAGACTTCAAAACAAAGTCTCCTATCTTTAGGAAATCAAATGGGTTACTTCCTTACAGATATACTTTCCTCTTTCAACCAAGGAGGCTGAAACTAAGGGATATGAAACTAGTGCAAACTTTTTGTTTTTGAACTTTATTTACAGCATATATTCAGTGAAATTACATACTTTAAGTTATTATATTTTACAATAATACTGAAGTCTTCATCCATTATCCAATGCCAGGTCAAAAGCCTTAAGTCAAAATATTACAAAAGACAAAGTGCAAAGCACAAAACAGAAGAGGGCACTTGGATCAGACAACGTATTTGAAGCTGTAAGTGCTATCACAGGACAGCCTTTTGCCTTTGCAGCGGCCACAGAGCTCTTGGCGATGAGGTCTCTTGAGATCAATATGTCTCTTCCTCTGAGGGCAAGAGCAACGAGTCTTGGAACAGATCTTAAGAAACAAAGACATGTTAGTAGTAGTAGATCAGAGAGGATGCACTTCATGTTAGTCTAACATTTGGTTTTCCTTAATAACAGCAACACACTGGGGCTGATATACTTAAGAACTTAACTCTTGTAAAAACCCTGTGGATTTAAGGTGTGAAAGCTTTCTCACTTAGAAACACCATAAATGTAGCAAGCCATAATGCTATATGAAAACTGTTTGGATAAGCCATCCATGAGAGGAGGGGGCCTACCCCAATACCCATTTCCTAAATAACATTTCCTAGTAATTTGATGAAGTCAAGTTTTCTTCCAGATAAAGTCAATATCAGACTTAATAGAATTAGTGTATTTAACATCTGACAGTCTTAATGGAGTACAGTTAACTTACCTGGCACTGGATTGTTTCCACTCGATAGGGATTGAAGCCTTTTTGGCATTTGCGGCAGAGCTGCTTGAAGTACACCTGAAAAAAATGCAAGTTCTGTTAGTAGAGAGACTTATTCAAGGTGTTGTATACAGGTACCCAAGTTTGTGCCAAAACATCTGATTTGTCAGAGATGTTATGCCATTCTTACAAGTCTCAGGAGAAAAGAGATTAACTACCTTGTTGCTTCCAGAAATGCACCACACGTAAGCACTCTCCCATCTGATCTTGCAGTCTTTGCAGTGGAAATAGCCATACTTCTGCTCCAAGAACTGCAGAGACAGAGTTCACTGAGCATCTTCCAGCAGCCCAAGAGCACCCAGCCCAGCTCCCTCAATACTACTCCCCAAGGATGGTGAGACACTGAAAAATACTGTCCAGGAAGCCATATGGGAAATATTTGAAGCTGTACTGAATGGGGCTCTGAGCAACAGGGTCTAGTGGGTGGCATCCCTGCCCATGGAAGGGAGGTTGCAACTGGATGACCTTAAAGCTCCCTTCCAACCCAAAGCACTCTGCCATGCTTTGATCTACACTTGTGGGTTTTCACAGGCGGGGGGCTCTTCTGCTCTAGGTACGGCAGAGCCAGCCCGGGACAGGACAGGGCCCACCGCGCTGCTCATGAGGTGGCTTCTGGCCTCCCTGCTCGAGGTTCGCCCCCCGGCGCACCTGGAATGCAACTCTCTGCTTGGCAGCCGCGGTCTCCTCCCGCCGCGTCCCCACCGGCTCCTGGCGCGGCGGCAGCGCGGCCCCCGCCGGGCGCTCCTGCTGCTCCTCGCCGCCGTCCGCCCTCGGGGTCTCCTTTGCCGGCGCTGCCTTCTCCGGGAGCGGGGCGGCGGCGGGCGGCGCGAAGAGGCGGCGGTCGGGCGCGGATGAGTAGAGGGCGAGGCGGCCCGGGGCGCGCAGGCCGGCGGGGCTGAAGGCGCGGGCGGGCGGCAGCGTGCGCGGCCCCAGCGAGCACTGCACGGCCACGTCGGCCCGCAGGCTCACCTGCACCGCCGCCTCCTTCGTGCTGGCCCAGCGCGGCCGCGGCGCCAGCGCGGGGCCCACCTGCGACAGCAGCGCCTGAAGCTGCGCCCGCCGGTAGCTGTCCAGGTAGTCGGAGGGCAGCGGCGAGAAGGGGCCCCCGAGGAAAGGGCTGATGCTGCCGCTCTTGCTCTGCTTCCAGCTGGGCTGCTTGGCCGCACTGTCCCAGCCGCGGCCGAGCGCGGGGCGGCTCCTCAGGTTCGGGTAGGGGCTGATGGGAGAACAGACGAAGCTGTCCATGGTTATCGCCCCTAAAGGGTTAGCCCTGCCTGTGTCCCTGCCCTGCTTTTATCTGACCTGGGGAGCTGATGATTGCTAGTTGATGGGGAAAGTGGCGGCAGCTGAGGGAGGGAGGGGGGCTGATGGCCAGGGAAGGCCGGCCTGCCTTCCTTCTCTGCCAGACTCTAATGATGGAAAGATGTCATTCAGCCACAGGTGGGAAAACCAAGGCCTGCATAGCGAGGAGAAGCCTGCTTGCTCACAGTTCCTTCTGCTCATGGTCTTAAAAGAAGGAAAAGGGGCTTTGGGAAACTAACAAAGTCCTGATAAACTGGGTGTTCCCTGGAGAGCTGAGCAAAGAATTCAGGCAATTACATCTCTGAAATGAAGTTTTTACCCGTATTAAAAGGTCAGAGCATCCCCATTCTTCCATTACTTGGGGATTATCTACCTGGAACTTTTTCTATCAACTGAACCGCTTTAGGAAAAGATGGAATATACTCCTGTAGACAAACTGAAGTAAGGGAAAGCAGTGGCTTAGTATCTGTATATGAAATAAGTGTTAATAATACAAGCAAGTAATAAAAGCATGTGCATATTAGTCTAATCTTCTTCCTTCTTTCATAATTACATCTCTTTAGTCCAATTTTAAGGCAATACATTTAGAATAATGTGATTAAATCATCCAAACTGTGTATGTAACCCTTAAATCCCTGGAACTGCAGTGATGTGAAATCCTTTCTTTGTATGACTCCTTACCATCATTATAAATGTGTTGCTTTATAAAATTCACCGGGCCAGCAAGAGAGACACTGGAGAAGACCTGATAGGGATGATGTCTTTAAACCTTCACAGTGTATCTGACACTTTCAAGGGTCTGAGATAAATGAGTAAGAAACAGCATTTTTACAGGGCACAAAGAGATTAAGATGCAGGAAACACATTCATCATAATTAAAAGAAAAATGTCTCAAGACTCCACATGTTGCTTGGGTTTTCAAAGCACTGTCGGTATCAAAGCAAAAATAGGGTATTGATATAGCCAAGTTAAAACTTAATGATTGCAGTGCAGCTGCAAAAAAAGGAAGTTTTTAAGGTGCTTTAGGAATGGGGATAGAAATCAAACTGGAAACTACATGCCGTCATTTAAATCAGCAGTTTGAGTTCCTCTAAAACGCTTTGGGAAGAAAGTTACTGCAGCTTCCCAGAACACTGCAGGGTTAGAAGTTTAAGTTCCTTCAAAGGACAAGGTATATGGAAAATTATTGTAGGACAAGAAACTGATGAAAGTGGCAGATGACTAAGCAGGTGATGTGATAAAACTGCAACATAAGGACTGCTGTGGAGAGGTAGCAAGAAACCCCTTTATGGCACAGGAATAGATGAACATCCCACTACAATGAAGATTGTAAACTCAAAGTTGGTGGTGGAGAGAGTGTTCCACACATCTTGGAAGTTGTTCCATCGCCAAAGCCAAGAATTTAATGAAGAGACAAAGCGGGAATGGACATGTATGTGGAGGATAGTAACATTCTCTTTATTGGAATGTCCACAACCATTTCATGTGTCAAGGCCTAAAAAGCCCCCTGAGAAGCAGAGTCTGGGGCTTGCACAGTTCGCTTGCCCACGGCGCTGCCGCTGGGAGCCTTCCAGAGCCTTTTCCCGAGGGCTGGGTGTTGGCTGCTGTTGCCCAGCAACGCGGGCCATGCCAGCCGTGGATGCAGTACCTCCTCCCCTCGCCCCTACACGCCACGCTGCTGGCGGCCATCCCGCCTCAGGGCACGCACCCTTTCTGCTCTGTGCGGAGCCAGCCACGGCGGGACAGCCCTTACGGCGGGCACCATGTGTCGCCGGCCGCAATGCCGGGCCCCGAGCGGGGCAGGCCGAGGCGGGGCCGCTCCGCCGCCTCCTTGCCGGGAGGTGGCAGCCGCGGAGGGCGGGAGCGGCGGATGCTCTCGCTGCGCAGGCGCGGCGCTACGTTGGCGCCAAGCTTCGAACGGGGCGGCCGGGCTGGGGGTCTGCGCTGCCCCCTCCTCGCCCGCCGCCTTCCCTGCCCGCCCTGCCCGCCCCGCTGCCCTGCGTGAGGCGATGCTGCGGCCGCCGGCCCGCCCGAGGCGCCGCCGGCAGGTAACGGCCCCGCGTGTGCCTCGGCCCTGCCCCGGGACTGCGCTGTGTTTTGGGGGTGTCACTGCCGCCCCTCGGGCCTCCCTCCCTCTCCTCACAGCCCGCCGGGGTCCGCAGTCACCGGGTGTGACTCGGTGAGGGGAAGGGGGGGTTGGGCCCGTCCCCGGTGACCCCGCGGTGACCCGGCGGGGCTGCGCAGGCCGCGCTCCGTGCACGGTCATTGCCCGGGAGGAGCTTCCCCTCACGGAGAGCAGCGCGGGCTGGTCAAACCGCACTTTTAAAAATGTACTTCTGAGGCAGTGTTAAGTTCCTCGGTGTTCTGTCTTAATGCAGCCCGTACCCTCTTCTAAAGCGCCCGTTTCCCCACGGTTTTGGTAAGGCAGCGTGCGTAACACGGCCATCATGTGGGAAACGGGGTTTACAGTGGAAGGCATAGATGTGTTAGACGGTGAAGTCTCACTATGGGCTTATTGTACATGTATTTTAAATGGAACTGTGAAGCTGGCGGTGTCTGCTCCACCTGAAAGCAACTTTGAATCAAATTCTTGACATGTAAGTTGTAATGGTTGTAGGAGTATATATGTGATAGTACATATTCCATCCTAATATAGTGTAGTGAGTGTGGGGTTTTGATTTGTGTTTAAAATACCTCAGAAATGTTCTGCCTATTCGATTGTGACGTGTGTTTGCTGAGTGTTTTCATTATCTCTGGTACAATTCCCTGTGCTCTTGTCTGTTGTTTTCCCACCATATTCATCACTGTGGTGTGTGAATGCTCACATCACAGTCAAAGCAAAACAAACAGGGCTGTGGCACACCACAAAATGCAGGAAAGCCAGCCTAAGATATTCAAACAGCAGTGTATGAAAGTGTTTTATTTCTTCTCAGGCTTTTCAACTGTTCCGGTAATTTAATGGATAAGAAAATGGCTTGCAAACCGGTGGAAAGACTAACTTTCTTTGAAATATTTAAGACACACTGCAGTGAATCAGGTACAGCTTATCTAAAGTAATTCTTATTAAGATTTCTTTCTGGGCACCAATATTTTGTACAGATTTGCTGTATGTTTCACAGGAAAGCTTTATGCAAGTTGTTAGCTGCTGTTCTTGCCCCAAACCTATTTCCTAGATTTCTTCAAATTTTTGTTTGTAGTTTTTTTTCATGATATATGCTTATATAGTTACTTTTGTACTTGCTTTTTTAGAGTTGTTACCTCTATACATACCCACATGTAGACCAGGCTTAGTGTTTTGCAGGAGACACCTGTGGTAGTTAGTGATTTTAAAAGGAACCTGTTTAGCTTGCCACTCTGAGCAAAATGAGAAACTAAAAGCCAGAGTATACTTGTGATTTTAAACAAACTGGATATTTTTCTGTTCCTTTGGTTATTTTGTTAATGATTAAGAATTTGGGCAGAAATCTCTTTATATTTTGTGGTTATCAGAGTGCAAAACCATCTAGAAACAAGCATACCAAGAGTATGGCAGTGGAAGGAGCGCTGTGTTTGGCTGTTAGCATTTAAATGCCTGGTATGTTTTCACATCCTCCATAGAGGAACCTTTTTCCTTTTCATGTGGTTTTCTGTATGTTTTCCCTCGCAGATTTAGGGCCCATCAGTCTTAATTGGTTTGAAGAACTCAGCACGGAAGCACCCCCATATGAGCCCAGATCCTTTGGAGAGCTTGATGGGCCCTCTGGCTGGCTTGATCAAACAGCTTTTAAAACCCCAAGGACAAAACCCTCTACATGCAGTCAGCTGGCATCAACCCCACTGCTCTTTAAAGAACAAAATGCAGTATTGCCACCTTCTTCTCCTGAAAAAGAGCCTGATCAGAAAAAAGTAGGAGCAAGTGAGTAACTTTTTTTTTTTTAACTTTCTGTTGCAGCTGATGATCATTAATGTAATAGATAATGCTACTGCAGGAGCTGTGGGACTAAAAAACTTATTTTAGTAGTCTTCTGAAGATCATCTATAAAAATGCAGAATTAATATTATAGTGGATTCAGGTTGTGATAAACTGGTAATATATAAGCAAAATTCCCTGTATAAGTGATACTGTTGTGGTCCAAACATTCTAAGTACTGTTAATATGAGGGGATATGAACTCAGTATAACCTGTTGACTGCAAATCAAAGTGAATTTTTTTAGCAGTCTAATTTTTTTATGCAGAAGTTTTGAAGCTTTTAAAGGGAAAGCTTCATTTGAAGCTTTCCTTATCATTCTTATCACGATGAAGTGTGAGGCAATCTGTAGGGCACTCCTTAACCTTTCTTGGAAAGTTTTAGAAGCACCATCTCTTTGAGTTACTAAGATTGTAAATTATAGAAAAAACTACGTTTTTCCATTTGGAGAAAAAAGGAATTTTGTGAGGTACTTCTCATATATTATTTCCAAATCCCAAGTACATCATGGAAGTTCATGACAGTGTGCTCCTTTCTGATGTACCCACCCTCCTTGCACAGCAAGAACCTTTTCTGTGGAGAACATATGCAACATTGTCTGTAAGAATCTCTTCTTTGGAAGAGTATTGAACCCTATTCCTGAAGTATGTGATTGGTACATCTGCTGTGTCTGTGTCCTTCTGATAAGCTTTTCTAACCAGGTTACAGACAAACACAAGACTCCCTTTTATTACCAGAATTGTTCTTAGATCCTGTGCAAATTCTGTGAAGGGTTAGAGCTATGCTGCAGTTCAAGTGTACTTTATAACACTGCTTCCATGGAATATTGTAACTCTGTTTCTGCTCAACTTCTGCTGAGAACATGTTTCTTCTAAATGTGTAGCTATTTATATTGTACAGTGTAAAGTCCCTAGGTAATTCTTGATTTCAGGAATTTCATTTGGCAGTTTCATAAATGGCAAAGGAAGGAACCTTATGATTGTTTATTTCAAAATGGTCCATTTTGGTCTGCATATGTTCAAAGTTCACATGTGACTGCCTGGAATATTCCATTTTCTTGGTTAGAGCCCAGTGGCTCTTACGAAAACAGGAGCCTGGATGGGAGCTGATGGATTTCATCCCTTGGTATGGTACTGAAATGCACCTGTGCTGTGCATGTGAACTCAGGAACTCAGAAGCAGAGAGAAATGCACATACTAAAGTGTAATTTCTGATACTAAGATTGTTTGGAAACTTCAGAGTAGAAATTCCTGTTAGCAGTTGATTGTCCATGTAAGGGTCTCACTGTTCATAGGATTAGTGGGAACATTGTCTTTTGCCTGGAGATGCTTTGCAAATAAATGCTGCTGACAGTGGCAGTGACTCCAACAACAGTTCTGGAAATAATTTTTGCTTTTTGTTGCTTATTTCAATCAATAAGTGTATGACTTAGTAAATTTGAAGGGAAGCTGCACAAACCTGTGTTTGCACATGTTGTATTTTTGCTAAGAATAACTTGTGCAATGACAAGAAAGGCACAATGCAGTACATTAAAACTGAAATGGAATGGAATATATGACTTGATTAATACCAAGTCAATAAAGTGACATAATAAGGGGTCTTCTTGGCTGTGCATTTGAAAAATGTGTAGCAATGGTTGGATATAAAATTTGAGCATATTTAAAATACTAGAAAAGAAATTAGGATTAGGTTGTGTTTTTTTGTTTTGTTTTGGTGTTTTTTGTTGTTGTTGTTCTGATTAGGTTTTGTTTGGGTTTTTGAAAACTTCGCTTTAAACTTCAAAATTGAAACTGTTACCTGCAGTTCTGCAAAGTTGTGCTGATTATTGTATTCTATGTTGTAGATAGAGAGAATTTGTTAAGCCCAAGTAACACAAGAAGAAAAATAGACGAAGAAAATGAAATGCTTACTTCATCTCCTGGTAACTTCCACAACTGCCTCACTGCTAGGTATGCTAAATATGTCAACACAAATAGAAAATAGTCTGGGCCTTAAGCAAAAAGCAACACTTAACCCACCAGACTGTTGAACTTTAGGAGCACTGAATAATCTTGTTTGTCTGATATGTTTATGATACTTGTAGGTTGCTAAGTGAGTTGAAAATAAAACACTGGCTAAATTCAAAGATGTCCTTGCTTTCAGGTGATCATTCTTCCTATTTTTCTACTCTTTCACAGCTGGAATACAAAAATTTTTAACATTATTTCAGCTTTCCAAGGCCAAACATCCAAAGAAAGAGTAGTAGTGATACATCATGTGCTTCTCAAGTAGTAAAGCTATTTGTGATATTTACTGAGATTTTTTTAATAATAGCCTTAATTTTTACAGACTTATTGTCTGTATTTCAGATAAATTTTATCAAAGTATTTGTGTTGATTGTAAGAAGAGTTAAACTTATTATTTCATTGCAGTCAGTTAAGCCAATTTCCCTAGTTTCATACAGCCTATTATAAAATGCATGGTTACATTGGAATTTATTACTTGTAAGACAAATCATTACTGAAAATTAAATTATTTCCTGAAAGAAATATTTTACAGTTTATAGTAGACTTATGGTAACGTTTAAAATATTGACTGATGGTTAGGAGGAATCTGTGTTTTATCTAGTCAGGGAAGTAACCATGGTGAAAGAAAAGAAATAATGGAGATCGTAATATATGTAATGTTTGAAATATTCAATTATTTTAAGAAACTGAGACATGAAATTAATATTATGGCTTTAATTTTCTTTTGCAGTCCAACTATTTTAAGGAATACTTACAGAACACCTCAGAGAAATAATGTCCCTGGTTTGTATCTTCACTTTTTGGTTCTACAAAATATTTTACATCTCTGGATAAAAATCCATATTTTTTAGTTACTGTTTAATGTCCTTTTTACATCATGTTTTGCAGGTCCATATGGAAGCTTGTTTTACACACCAAAACTTTTGGAGGTACAGATTTTATTCATGCATTTTATTTCCTTTTCCTGAGTTGTACATTTAGAATTTGGCATAGAAATTATATATATGATTGTTAAATGTATTTCTAGGTCAGAACTCCAAAATGTATTTCTGAAAGTCTGGGAGCAGAAGTGGATCCAGATATGTCCTGGTCAAGTTCTTTAGCCACGCCTCCTACCCTTGGTGAAACTGTGATAATAGGTATTTCTTAAAATGAGCAATTGCTAATGCTAAGGGTTTAATACTTCCAGTTTTGATGCTGGAAATTCACTCAGTATGAACTGTTTGGTTTTTTAACTAAAAAAAGACAAAATTCTTACAGTGATTATTAGTGGGTGCCTATAGATAATGCAGCCCTACGCAGAAAACTTTTCGGAAGTTTTCTTCCTTTGTCTGAGGGGTTAGGGCATATAAATTTGGAAATAACATAGCAAAGCATACAAGGAGGATTAGATATGTTTGCTTTGCCCCATCACATAACTAGGAACTGCTGGGCTAAGTTAAATGGGTTTGTTTATGAAGTGTAAGAAGGTGGCCTGCTGAGTTAACCTCCCAGCAGCAGTGTTGAGTTCAGCATTTTAACCACTCTCACTGTGCCTGCCATCAGAATCAGTGAGATGGACTGGGATACTCATCCAATTTAAGACCCGAGCTCCTGGGTTCATATTTCCTGGGTTATTTGGATGGGGCAATTCCTGGAGCTCATTTACTGCACAGCTGCACAAACAGCTGTGTCAGCAGAGCTGTGAATGAGAATGAGTAGGTGATAATTGCTTCAGTAGTAACTAACAGTGATGATAAACATCAAGCCTCAACCTAAGGTGTTGGTGAAAGTGAGATTTCATTAGCATACGATAAGCAAAATGAAGTTTCACTGTATGATTTGTTGATGAAAATTCATGAGAAAATGGGAAGACCTGGATGTGTTTCCTTAGCTTCTGATACTGCTCTTTTTCATGTTGTTAAATTACCACTGTGTAGTGCATATAGGGCATATTAAGAATGAACCTTAGGATTGGGAATTACTTTTGGGATGTAAGGGGTGGTACTATTCACAAGGCTATTGAGTTGTGCCATTTTGGGTGTTCTTTGGTCCAGAAAGGTGTGAACTGAAAAGAAGGGCTGGGGGAAGTATCCATACCTTAATGATGATGTTCTGGGAGATGAGCTGTGGTTTGAGCTCTCATTCTTACATGTCTAATAAGCTTAATATTTTATAATAGTGATATTATACTCTCTGCCTTCTGACACCTGTGAAAAGAAAGAGCTGCTACACAGAACCTAGATGTTGTGTCTATGAAATATTTTAGTATATGCTCTTCAGGCATTTTAAAAAGAGGGTTCACTTTCTCCTTTTGTAACAAAAGTGCAGGTGGTACTGCTGTTTTGGGAGGAAATGGGAAAAAAACCCAAATTCCTGAAAGGCTTGAAGATCTCTTCCAGATTTTTGGACAGAAGAAAATGGGGAGGAATGCCATGAATAACTCTTTGAAAGCGGAATGGCAGTGCTGTTTCAAGGTGGTAACAGGAAATATAGCAGAAACCATAACCTGTGATTTGTGGTGGTTTGTGCTGGTTCAAAACTGCCTTTGTACACTGTCCTTCCACTGTATGACTTTTTAATTAGCACTTTTAGTTTTTATTAGTTTATTTACAGATTTGAGTGGAATTTAAAATAATCCAATGAAAATCCTCCCAAAACACAGCTGTATTTGAACACACTCAGCAGATTACTCAGGAGAAAATAAATTGACTTGTCTGTCTCCTTCCAAAGCTAGAGAGAATGATTCTGTTTCTGAAGCAAAGCGACAGGATGGAAGGGCTGATACAGTAAGTAGTTTTAAGAGCTGTGTTGTTCTTCAATTTCAGTTAAGCTATTCCATTACATGTTTATATTCCTGAGCCAAGAATAAAAAATTCTGTCGTTTTCATTTCAAGCTCTCCTATCTGACTCTTTTTTAAAAAGTTACTGCTCACAAAACTGAATTTGAAATACATGGTTGCAGAATGTGTTCTCACGAATAACCCTCTCTGAGGAATATTTTTTGCTGTGCTTATTAAAAAAAAAAAAACCAAAGCAACCCCAACCCCCCAAACCACTTGGCTTCAGCAGCAGTCAGTATTATTTTGAGAGGAATCAAACCTAGGAATTATGTTACTTATCTGAAGATCTATTTGTCTGTTTTTTCCCACTTCCATCAGATTTTTGGAAGTTATTCTTTAGGAATAACTTGTTGCTCTCAACCTCTACAATCAAGAGTTGAAATTGAGTATTAATTTCAGTCCTTTGACAGCAGTAGGGAAAGTTCTTGCATAATTGGAATTTGACAATGTGTATATGAAACCTGAATGACTGTTGAGACTGAAAACCAAGGGTGACACTAAAAGGATTCAGTTACAAATTTAAGTTTGATCCTTAATGACCTGAAACTTTACATTTAACAAACAGTTGCAAGTCAAAATAGGCAAAATGTCTTTGTCCTTCCTCCTATCTCCTTTGTTCCCTTTTCGAGAGGATTACAGTAAACTGTTGAACCCCTTCACTGCCCTGAAGGTGACTTTAAAATGGAACCTGATTTGCATTAAAAATAGGGATTTTCTGCTTGTTTGTTTTTCACGTGTACTTGTGAAAATGCTACCTTTCATTTTGAGAGATGGAGTCAAGTACTGCAGTAAATGTTTAGAGTTCTGTCCGTCACAGGTAAAGTGATGCTAACTGGTACATAATATAACAGCTTTTGTCTTTGGTTTACAGATTTTGCACAACTGTTTTTCCAAGCATGATAAATGTCCTGAGATTAGTGATGCAAGTATGCTGTCTGTACCAGAGACAGTAAAGCTAAATGCTGAAGATGACATCAAAGATTTGGGTATGCTTTGATGCTTTACCTAATAAGTATTCAGTGAAGCAAGACTGGGGATAAAAGTACATTCTGTGTTTTGGGCTGTTCTGTGGCTGGTTTGTTCCGCCAGCTGTGTACTCTGAGTTCCTAAATTTATTCTAATTTGTAAAATTAATCTAGCCTTATAAAGAGGAGTGTCTGTTGAGTCAGTGAATTAAATCAGTGTCCTGGTTAAGCCATGAAAGTCAGGTTATGGTGCCACTGGACAACAACCAGATTAGTACTGTGAAGTGTGCTCCCTGCAGCTGGAGAGGTGAGACTGTGGGAGAGCTGAGACAGAAAAATGGTACAGGCTCAAGGGGGAGCAAGACTACTGCTTCTAGTTATTGAACAGGCTTAACTTTTATCATGAAGTTTCATCCCAGCACTCACTGTTCTGTGGTGAGCTTGATTTTTGTTCTTGCTGTATCCTTTTTTCATTTGCTTCACCTGTTCAAAATAGGTAGTTCAAAATGTGACAAATCCTTCTGGAGAAAAAGTGTTTCTGATTTCTTTAATTGAATGCAGAAAATACAGAAGACATGGGAGGAGTACCTGCATTCCGTGTTTTTAGATCACATCAGTGGACAAGTGAAAGTGTAAATTTCAGTGGGAGGTTTTTTGATTTTAGTTGAGAAATGATGGCAGAAGGGGAGATTATTACCAGAAATTGGTGCAGCGTGCATGGGTGTAAAAGGGTGCTGTAGGAATTCATGCTGGCTAGACAGGACATTATATCCTTAGGATTTTTTGTCTCCTTATCTGAATCAAATGACCTGCCCTAAAAATAAGGTTTAGTGGTACATGTAAGAATTTTAAAAGAATCAGTTTAGAATTTGATGAGGAGAGCTGAGAATGCTGGCATCAGGAAACATTGTTGCTTACAGAATGGTATAGGCCTGCTGTTTTTATACTGTAGGTCCAAATGTGCTGAAAAGAATGTGTTTGGTAGTAAATGTATTAAAATAGTCTGTAATTAGCAAAAATACTTTTAGAAATTAAGCACAAATTAATTGGTCTTGGTCTGTGTTCCAGTAGGTCCTATTACATTGCATACTGCAGTAGACAAGATAAGTTAATGTATGAGAAAAATAAGAGGAAGAAGAAGACCATTTGTTTTAGAGTTGAAAATAACTTGCAAGTGTTTCCCTTTTCCTACATCTTCCCTTTTTGATAATTTGGCATTTGAAGATGCCATGTATAAAAAAGACAGGTCCACATTTGTAGCTTTCAGGTGTTTGTTTTCTCTGGAATAGTGTCATAAAGTACAATAAGTTTTATTAAGTATATATTTTGTTTCAGTTAAAGAAAATAAGATCATAATATATCAAATCATCAAATAATATCACCCTCCAGTAAGTTTAGAAGTCAGAATTAATTTCCCTGATTTTTGTTTTTCCCTGGCATGAGATTATTCCGTGTACAGACAGTATCTGTACAGTCTTTCAGTTAGTCCTTGTTTTCTTTCATCCTAAAAAGTAATGTCTCTTGTTTAAGTAAAAACAAATAAGCTGTGTCTGTGTAGAAAGCTGTACTGACAACCTATCACAGGATGAAGGGATATGGTCACAGAAGTTGCTTCAGAGGAACCTGCTTTAGTGAAGGAAGATGACCTACCTGCACACTCAATCACAGTAGTGTTACAGTTTCTTCTTTTTGACATCTCATTTGCCACTCAGGCGAAAAATAGAAAGTAAAGAGAATGAGTAACTTTCTATGCCTACAACATCAGCAGGAACCTATAGTAGATGTATTGCAAATAACTTGTTGTGTGTGACCAAGTACTGGGAAATCTTCTATGGACTTCCAAATGGAAAAACTTTTGGATATTACGCTATTTAAAAGTTCTAGTAGGGAAAGTTATAGAGTCGTAAGTTAAAAAATTATACCTAAAAAAAGCTAATGGAAAATGTTAGGCTGTTGGTTATGGGCATAAGGAAATCAGAGGACTGTTTTCTAGGTACTTTATTTTGATTTCTGTGATATGAAAAAGCTTTAAAAAGCAGTCTGTAAATGAAACCTGGTTTTGAATGTGGAATGTTCTGATAAGTGAGTCTCATTTAATACATTTGAGAAGGTAATATTTTTATTTGGCATATATAAGTTCTACATAGTAGAGTTTGGGTTATTTTTCCCCCATTGCATGTTATTTCTAAACACAAAAAATTCTCATTATTTTTCTAATATTTATGCCAATCATGGAACTACTTAAAAGCTTTCTATCAGTTAAAAGACTGAGACTATTTCTAAATCTTTCTAGATACTGTACTATTTTATATCATAGTAGAAGACAGTTTAATTATTAATCTTTATATAACAGTAAATCGACATTTTCTTAACCTGTCTGGTACCTATCATCAGGTATAAATTTTGGAAGGAAAATATCAATATATTTCTCTTGTCAAATTTACTACTCATTCTCTGTCTGTAGGAGGGAAAAAATATTCTCTTGAGGCAGCCAGGTTTCATCTTGGCAGCCTTAGCCACTGCAGAGCTCAGGAGGC
This sequence comes from Melospiza melodia melodia, assembly GCF_035770615.1. NCBI lineage: Eukaryota > Metazoa > Chordata > Aves > Passeriformes > Passerellidae > Melospiza > Melospiza melodia. The sequence goes on from NC_086195.1 coordinate 84,416,097, forward strand.
CAGGGCATTTACATGTATTTCCTTTGCCTCCTGTTTCCTCTAACGTTTTTCTTTACCAACTCACTCCTGGGTAAAGGTAATGACTATAAAATTAAAAGCTCTATTTACCAATACTGTTCCCAAGTTATTTCCTAAAGCTGATTTTCTTACTTCTTTTCCTCTTTCCATCTTCTCTAAACTCTAGAGTCAGAGGTGTTAGATGGCTTACTGGGTGAGATGGATAGCTTTGAGGACACACTCAATATGCCAGCTGAATCCAGTGGAACTCTTCTGCTGATGCCACATGCTCTGGATGCAGTAGAGAAATATGAGATAAATCCAGATAAAACACAAGAAAAGGGGAATGTTCCCTCTCAGCAGCCTAATGGAAGAAAGAATAGCATTTCACAGGAAGTCAAAACAAATAGCTGGACTGAAAACAGCCACTGTCCTCGAGTGAGCCGTTCTTTACTCCAAAACACCAGTGAAGATGCAGGAGATGATAAAGATGGCTGTTTGATAGGATATGGAAAAGAACTGGAGTCTCTTAGGAACTCAGGAGATGTGCATGATTATAGAGCACACAAGTCCTTGGAGAATGAGAGGCCTGTGAAGGAAGGTGTGCACTCTCCATCAAGCCAGTGGTCTCAACTGAACTTGTCTGGTCTTGACGAAACTCACCTGGAGATGTCTGTGTGTAGCTCTCCATCCTCCAACTTACATAGGGAGGAAAATTTAGAAGAAAAGTCATTACTAATGGCCAAGAGTGATGCTGTGGAAACATCTTCCCTGAACTCTTCAGGCTTGTTAAAAACACAAAAGCTGTTGAGTGTGGATTTGTCAGAAAAATGCTGTGAAATGAAAAACACTGAAAACAACCCAACATTGGAAATAACTCCAGTAAAATCTGTGTCATTGACTGTTCAAGATCCAGAGTTGGTAAAAGGATGTGCAGCTGAGGCTTCCAAAATGAGCTGCTTAAACTGTAATTCTTTTTTAATTGGACATGCAAACGTCACAGAGTGTTCTGTAGTCCACCATGACAAGCTTTCCACACATTTAAAAGCAGCTTCCAAATCTGTCATAACTGATGTTCACCCACTTATGTGTAGTGCCAAATCTCCAGATAACTGTGATGACCTACATTTAATAAATAGTGAAAATACTCTTACAAAGTCTGGTGTTAAAAACCTGAAGATGTTACCCAGTCTGAGAAAGAGATCCAAGAAATTTATTTATAGACTAAATAATACTTTACTGTATCAAGAAGAAAAAATACAAAAAGAAGTAACCTCTGAATCCCCTATTCATACTGCATTGCCACATTTGGAATCTGATGCATACGAATTTAGAGGCTGTCTGGCGGCTAGTGATGTTGAACAAGGTACATTATTAAGCTTTTCATCATTTGTGGAGGATTCATTATTTATTATGAGCCTTTCATGTAAATGTTTTAGATAAAATCATGTAAAATCTTGTGGTTTTGGAAAAGTAGCTGGGCAGTTGGGAATCAACCTATGGGATTGTTCTGTTATACAGTGATAAGGATAGGATCATTTTCAAGTAATCTTGTGATAACTTTTTTCATAACAGGTTAGTTTCTGGAATAGAAACTTCCACCCTGAGCCATTATTGTAATTGACAAGCTTAGTTATCTTTTTCAGTTCTGTTTTTACTAGAAGAATTACTTTATGTTAGGAGTTGAAGTACTTTAAATTTGAAACAAATCCTTATGTTGAGACACAAGGAGTTGAAGCCCATCTTTTGATTCATTACAAGTAAAAATTTATTTATTGTTTTTTTTTACCTGGTACTATTAGCTGCAGCCAAATCTCTTGGTTTTGGCTGTTAGAATATAGGTTAAACAGACCTCCAACCTTGTCAGGGAATTTGCATTTGAGAACAAAAGTGATACATTGGGTTCTGCTGTTAAGCTTGTACAGAAATTATCTAATCTGCCTAAATGTTATGAAAATCTGAATCTACATTTGTTTGAATAAATTTATTCAAATTTTTCTCTGTAATGTCTTGTAGACCACTTTCTTCCTGCTGAGAGAAAGCATTTGGAATCAAATATGAGGACAAAGAACTTCAGCACTTCTACTTTAAAAATGGATATAATGGATAATTTATCTGATAATTCCTTCAGTGATAGGCTGAAACAACAAGACCTGAGAGACTTCGGGGAAAATGCAAGAGAGGATCAAGCTGCTGCATCAATAAAATGCTTAGAAGGATCTAATACACTGGAAGAAGATACAAATAATTCTTCAAATAATCAGAGTCTTTCAAATATAAAACGTAAAGTTCTGACTTCAGCATGCCTAATGGCAAGAAGACGTTCCAGATTTCTCCCTAAAAGCTGTGCTTTAGGGAAAGGTGAAGAAGATAAGGACATGAGCACTAAGATGAACGATGGAGCTGCTGTACCTCAGAGCCTGAAAGAGCTTGGGTCTTCTCCTAGTGGCAAGGAACTCTTGGCTGATATTCACAGTGACTCTACATCCCTGACAAACAGCAATTCCCATAATACATTGTGTCAGATCAACTTTGGCATAACTGGAGTCAGTAGTGACTGTTGCAATAAATTATCACCCAGTAAAAAGCATTCTACAGACCAGAGATCAGGAGTTGACTGTAGAGAGGTACACAGACCCTTGGGAATACAGTGCTCAGAAAATGGCAGTACTGTATTAAAACAAGGGGAGAAAACAGATGCAGCTGCCTTTTCAGAGGATGTAGCCAGCAATGAAGACCCAAAGCCAGCTGAAAACAGCAAAAGCCCTCAAGCAGCTGCATTCAGTAATGTAGCTGTAGACATTTCTAAAGAATTATTAGATTGTGTAGATAACAATTCTTTAAATGAAGTCACTTCTGCAGAAGATAAACAAGTAGCACCTATGTATTCCAGCAAAATGCCAAACAAGAACCTAAAGTGTAAAGGGGAATCATCAGTGAATCTTAATGCATGCAGTTTGAATCTGGGCTTCAGTGGCTTTCAGACTGCTTCTAATAAGCAGATTAGATTCTCTGAAGCCAGTATAGCAAAAGGCAGAATGCTGTTCAAGGATATTGAAAATGAATGCTTTGAAGGTTCTTCCATGGAAAGAGTCAGAAACATTTCACATCAAGTTAAAAAAGAAAATGCGTTATTCTCAGGTTCAAAAAGCAAGCTGGGCAGTAATTTATCTGATTCTTCAGATTCACAGGCAAGTTTTCTTGAGCCCAGGCATACAAAGTTTACTCCACATAAAGTTGGCTTGTGTAAAAGCTTTCCTAGAACTCCACAAGCCTTGCAAGAAGCAAATCAAACCTTGACAGCAAGCCAGGAAGCTGAAATTGCTGAACTTTCCAGTATCTTAGAAGAAACAGGTAGTCAGTTTGAATTTACACAGTTTAGAAAGCAAAGCAACACAATACAAAGTCACAGCTTGCAACAATTAGGAACTGTAGAAACAAATGGAACAAAGAATGTAGAAAATATTTCTGAAAGAAGCAAAGATGTGGGGGTTTATAGCACTTTCAAATCGGAAAATCAAGTAAAAAATGACAAGTATTGTACTCAGGAGGAAGACACAAATGAAGACACTGAATTGGTGAAAAATGAAAAAGAAAATGCAGTGTTTTTCCATGAAAATTATAAAAAGGTTACTTTTACTAACTTAGACATAAAAGAAAGTAGATCTGATGAGAGCTTTCCCATAGCTAAGCAGGACAGCTTTTCTAATTTCATAGGCTTTACTTCAGCTGGAGGTAAAAAAATAAATATTTCAAAAGCAGCTTTGAGTAGGTCTGCAGAGCTCTTCAGAGACTTGGATGATGATAACTATTTGTTCAAATCTTCTGAAACTGGTACTAGATGTCACAATTCAAAAGGATCTATGTCTTCTAACAGTCATTTTTCCAGATGCCCGACAAAAGGAAGCAAAGAAAGAACTGTTCGTGTTTCAGATTTCAAAAGCATCAGTGCTGTTTCCCACACAGGTTCTGTTTCCTACCATGCACAGAATAAAAATGAGGAAAATACTAGTACAGCATTCAAGGAAAATATGGAAAACAAGGCAAAAATATCAGCAAATAATACTGAAAATGTTACCTTCAGTAGTATTAACAATGTCAACAGCCTGTTGTCCACTAAAAATCATAAGCAGAATTATGAAACTTCCAAACAAATTTCAAATCGAGGAGATGATGAAGGCAATTTGCAAGACCACTCATTACATGTAACATGTCTGGAAGATGCTGTTATGATTGCAGAAGAACACAGTTTAAATACGTCATACGAAATGGAAAACCCATCTCCTAAGCAGGTAGGAAAAGACAGAAAGGAAAATGAATGTTTGTCACCAAAACCTCAGGCTCCTGGTGGTGATACATCCATTCCTGATGCAGCTTTGGATCATTCTCTGCCCTTGTTCAGTGTGCAGTGCGGAGAAGGAGATGTAAATGTTTTGGAGAACTCTGATAAAGAAAAAACAAATTGTAAAAATATGGCAGAAGACACCGCTCATGATAAGGACCTGCTAGTGAATGAAAGCAGAATAAAAATAGGTTCTTACCATCGTTTTCAAATACCTCTTGAACAAGAAGTAAACATGGGGAAAAATGAAGTGGAAGGAAGTTATCTGACTGGTTTTCATACTGCTAGCGGCAAGAAAATAGTCATTGCTGATGGATTTTTGGCTAAAGCAGAACAGTTTTTTGCAGATGTTGATATAGGAAAGGAACATAATGACAGTTTTGAGAGTCTCATCAGGAAAAGGAAATGTGGCAAGAACTGTGTTAAAGACTGCGATTTATGTACTGAAAACATTGCTCAGTGTGACTCAGAAAAACTCAATTTTAATGAAAAGCTTGTTGCTGAAGAGCTTGGAGACCAGTTTAATCAGGCAATAGAGAGCAGTCCTATTAAACATGCTGCAGTTCTTGATCCTGCTAAAGTAGATACATTTGTTGACCTAGGTGAAGCTTTTGAAGGGAGTTTGGTAACTTCACATGTGCATAAGAAAGCTGATGTCAGACCTGGAAAGTCAGAATTGGAATCCCTTAAAGGACAGAAGAGTGATGCTGTAAGTAGAGCTCATTTGTCTGAAGATGGAAAATTCCTTGCAGAGAAAAAGTTGGACTGCTCACCAAGAAAGAGGGATGATTCAGGAAATATAGATGATTTTCCTGTGCACTCTGCTGCATCTCTGCATTTAATAAAGGTACCACATGACCTTGAAGACAACTGTGTGCCTAGAGATACAAAAAATACTTTATTTGTTGAGGAGAGCAACAATAAAGCTGATCAGTCACTCCTTCTAGATGCAAAAAGTAGCTGCTCTTACATGAATGGTGACAGTCAAGAATTCAACTTAGAACATTTAAATGAACCTGCTGCTGATAAAAATTGCTTCGCAGACAGCCTAGCCAGTGCTAGCCAAAACCAGACACTAGCCAGTCTTCCTGAAGAGGAAACTAATTTTAAGAGGTTAAAAGAAACAACACTTGAGGCTGAAAAGCAAAGGGGTGATCTGAAAGAAACCGTGTTTAGCACAGCAAAAGGGAAAGCTGTGTCTGTTTCAGAAAGTGCATTAGCAAGTGTCAGACAAATGTTTCAAGACTGCAGTGAAGCTGTAAAATATGAAATTGAGCCTAACTCAAGAAGGAATCAAACAGAAATTGCTAGAAATTCATCTGTAGTCCTTTACACTGAGTGTCCTAATTCTGCTAATTTTTTTAATGCTACAACAAGTGAAGAGGTTAATTCAGCCACATCCCAGTTTGTTGAAGTAAATGCAAGTACTGATGAAGACAGTCACAAAGAAGGAAACACATCTGCAGGTGCAAAGTCTGCTTCAAATTATCAGAAGCAATCCTTTGGGCAGAATATTAAGCTTTTAGGGCACTTTGTTCCAGATAAGCAGATAAAGCCATCAGATGCTTCTACAAGCAACTTTGGATTGTTTAGTACAGCAAGTGGAAAGCCTGTAGAGCTTTCAGAAGAGTCACTCAGGAAAGCTAGACAGCTCTTTTCTGAAATGGAAGGTAATCATTCACCACAAGTACAAGAAGCATTTTTAGTTGAGGAAGATGTTGAAAAGTCTAAAATGCACACTGAAGTACTTCCTAGGAAAATGCAGATAGTGTCATCAAAAGGGCAAGAAGATACCAGCCCTGAATTGATTTCGGATTCTGCTTGTGGCTTCAGCACTGCTAGTGGAAAGCAGGTAAAAGTTTCTAAAGATGCCTACCAAAAAGCAAAGGCAATTTTAGAAGAATCTGATTACTTTTTGAGTAGTGGGCTTTGTACTACAGATCAGCTTAGTTCAGTTAAAGACAGTGGTCAACGAGTGAAATCTTTAACAGGTAAGGTGATCTCAGAATTCAAAACTGAAAAAAGCTGCAATCAAGACTCTGACTTACAAAACATCTGCCCTCGGGAAATAAAGTATTTTCCAAGCACTCACCATGTCATAATGCCTGAGCACACACCATACAATCAGAAAAACAAGCAGTTAGCATCATTTAAAAATAACCTTCAGCAAGAGAAAACTGAGTCTTTTGGAAAAGGGCAGCTGAATCTGTGGTCAAAACCAGAGTCTGAAGCAATTTCATGCAGTGCTACTGCTAAAGCAGAAATTAATACTAATCTTCTCCAAAGTCCAAAAAATTACTTGGAAGTAGAGGCTATAGAAAGTGCAAGAGCTTTTATGGAAGACAGTTTTTCCAGTTCTGGAGTACAAATTAATGCTGCACAGACCTTCAGTGGCAGACCAGATAAAAACTTCCAAATGAAGACCTTTGGGAAGAGGCACTTTGAAGAAAACAACTCACTTGGTAGGTGTTTTATCTTATGTATGTTCAACTCCATATTTCTGCACAGTGCATCTGTTTAGGTTTTGGGGGGCTGGTTTGCATGTCATGTTGATTTTTTAGCTCACAGAAACATTCAAGTTCTTTCTCTAGATGTCAGTGACAAAAACTCTTCTTGCTGCACGGTGGTTCATCCACTCTTTCCAGGCTTAAATATGCACAGTAGAAGCTAAATTTGTGATAAGTAATTTTGAAGGTTTCCAGATTTGCTGTTTTACTGTAAGCTTACAGAAGAAATCTGCTGCTCCTTTTCTCTCTGAGCAGACTTTTTTTTCCTCTGTGTATATATCTAGTGTTTTTTCATTGAAAAATGAGTAGCAGTATTTTCATTTTCACCTTTTTGTGCATTGTAGATGAGGACAATGTTTTGCTTGTATCGAGATTGCTAGTCTGATTCAAAAAATAATTGTTGGTCTAAGAGAGTTTCTTGCCTTCTGAAAGCGATCTGTCTAGGGCTGAAGTGTTGGTACTGATGCTTGCACAGACACCCAGACCAGTTCAGGAACCTGGGCTAGCTGAAAACTCCTTGTGGAAGGGGAGATGAAAACCTGAAAACTAACCTGAAAACTTGCTCATTCTGCTTGCTCTGACTTTGGTGTTTTATTTAGAAATTACAGTTATGTTGTCCTGATTGATAAGAAACTGAACTTGAAAGGAGCATCACTTTTAAAACTCTGTGGTTTTATTCTAGGTGAACCTCCAATTAAGAGGCAGCTTCTGCTTGAATTTAACAGAACCAAGAATTCCCCCAGGTCTTTGAAAGCTTCAAAAAGCACCCCTGATGGTAATTTTAGTCATCTTGTGTTCTAAGAAGTAATCCAGTGTCAGTTGTTATCTTGAGAATTCTTCAATTTCCAATAACCTAACATATAATAAGTTTGCTTAGCTACTGCATTTATCAATGTAGTCATGGAAATTCAGGAAAGCTGCTGTGATAATGTCTCTGCTGACTTTAAATTATGTGATTAATGATTTGCCTTATTGCGTAGACTCTAAATATATTCCTTCTGTAAGAACTCTGGTTTAATTTCCAGTTCAGGAGCAATTTGCCTGCTCTCTCACAATCCTAAGTCTCACAAATTCTAGTCTCAATAGGAAGAATGCATTTTATTGGTTAATCTACAGAATATATTTTATTGATTAACTTTGTGTAGATACTTACTGGTAATATACTTATTATATAATTACTTCTCATATGAAACTTCCTCTTTGCAGCCTAAGGGCATAGCACAAGTGGGTTTACATTCCAGGCAGATATGATTTAGTTACATTGATAATTCCAAGATAAGCATGTCCTTCAGTAATGGAAGGAAGAGTTTGTGCAAATGTGCTTTTTTGTTGTAATGTCAAATAAAAGAGTAAAAGTTGTTGAAAGAGTTCTAAATGGAATGGTGAGCCTACCTGGAGTTAATATGATAAACATTTCCTTTTCAGGAGCCTAAAAATATCTTGCTGGCTCACAGACACAAACTCTTGAGAGCTCAGTATTGTGAGCACTTATCCCTCTATGGGAAGATGTTTAAAAAACATTTTTGGGGGCAGGAAAGAATAAAGCTATTTAAATCCACTCTGAAGACTTTTCTATTAATTAATTATTTCTTTTAATTTTCATTAATATAGATAAAGCATGTGGCTATAAATTTCTATCTATCTATCTATGTAATGTGCCATTTCAAACATTTATTTTTTCTAATTATATTACAGGCATTTTCAAAGACAGAAGAAAGTTCATGTACCATGTCCCTTTAAAACCTGTAACTTGTCAGCCTTTTGGGTGAGAAATTTTAGAGTTCTTCTTTGCAACTGTCTAAAATATATAGTATTAATTTACTACCCAACTTTATAAAAAGCTGATCATATTATGACTAAATAAATACTAAGTTACCATACATTACTACATGCTGCTGCAGTAGATCAGTGATATGCTAACTCTATTACACTGTGTCTTTTCTCAATAGATAGAAGTTAAGTATTCTGTTTTTTAAATACCAAAGACTGATATCTTGTCTCTTTATTGATACTGAATTGAATTACTATATTAAGAATACAAAACTCCTGATTTTTGTCAGGAAGATGAAACCTGTATGCTTAAATGTTTGCATTTCTGTAGGTCAACTAAAGAACGACACGAAGTCAAGAATCCTACCCTTACCCTGCCAGATCAAGACTTCAGAGGATTCCAGTCTAAACCTGCCATTTTTCAGCACTGTGCTCTCAGGCACTCTTCAGACAGTGCTGCAGGGCTTTCCACTCCCTGTAAAGCCTCGGCAAAAGAGAGCGAGGAAACGAGAAGTTTGTACAAATCTGGCAAAGCTGCTAAAACTTTTATTCCACCCTTCAAAACCAAGCTGGCGTTTTCTACGTGCGAGCAAGGCAGCAGCAGCAGCAGCAGGTGTGACTCACCCATCAGCAAAATTATGACCAAAGAGATGGAACTAAATCAGCTCAGAGCTGAACAAAATACTGCTGGCCCTCAAGATGAGCAGCCTTGTATCCAGCATGCAGCAGACACTGACCTGGAAAATGGCAATTTAGGTATTTTCAGATTTTACTCTACTTAACTATTGTGAATACTAACTATCAGAGCTGATTCTTTAAGGGGTTTTTGCATAATTTGCAGACTTTTTTTAATAAAAGAAGCTTCTTTTTAAGGTTTTTTTTTCAGGAAAATTAGGAAATTGCTGCTTTCCTAATATTTTATATTGCACTCCTAAAAGAGCATATCCTGTTTATCTCCAAAGTTAATTGAGAAGAAGGAAAATATTTCACACAGTACTTAGAAACAAGATAACTTATGTTTCAGTTGATATTAGATTTTTCTTATATACTTCATAGATAAAATAATCTAGGAACCTTGGATTAGCATTGCTATACTTCATTGACTTTTACAGAAGCTTGTTTTCCTTCTGTCCTCTAATTAAAATATAGACTTAGCCATATAAATGGTTGATTGTGTCGTTTTCAAAAAATGAGGCAGATTTTGAATGCTGAACTGTTCCACTTAAGAATGTGGGCTTATGCCATCTAAGCTCTCTTGAATGCTCTGGTTCATCTGGTTACTTCTGTAATTCACAGTCAAATAATCTGGATTTTTTTCAGAAGGACTTGTGTATATTTGAACAGGTATATGAACATTTGCAGAATCAGATCCTGCAGTAACAGGCCAAAATTTCAGGATTATGGATTCTGTAGTCATCAACTAATTTCTTTCCAGCTGGAGTTTTCTATGAAGATTGAGTTCAGTTTCATATGAGAAGAGTGTGTGGATGGAAGTTGAGTTCAGGGATTTATATAACATTAATATGGATATGTAATATGTTTTATATAAATATTCTAATGCCTTCAGTAATCACTGCCTTCTAAATGCATTAAACTTTTAATATTTAGACTTGCAATTTCTGAAAATCTGCAGAGTGGCATAGAAAAAATGCTGCTCTGAATCTGCTAGAGTGTGACTGTGTATCTTTACTTGATAATGCTTTTAAAAGGTTTTGATGTTTTGGTTTGTTTTTTTTTAATTTGCAGCTATGGCCAGGATGGTGACAAATCTCCGCTGTGCCAGAGATCTGCAGGAAATGAGAATTAAAAATAAATGTAGGCAAAATATTCATTCACAGCCAGGCACTCTTTATGTCATTAAAACATCTGCAAGCAGTAGAATCCCTCTGAAAGCTGCAGTGGAAGAGAAATCGCCTCGCTTTTATTCTACAGAAGAGGTATATTGATATCTTTTTATTTTCTGTCTCACATCTCTTTCTCAAGACTAGCAAGTAAAAACTCAGTAGCTTTTGAATAGATACATTCTTCAAGTTTTTAGATAAGTATTTACAGTAGCTGTTACACCAGTTGCTACAGTACTTACGTAGCATATATCCAGTTTTTAAAACTATTCCAAATAATAAAGGTCATAAATCTCTAGTGTTATAATCAAACAGGAAAAAAAAATCCACCAATTAAAATGCCTATGAAGAGATGGTTGAAAAGAACATTAAAATTTAAGCTTAGGTAAATCTATATGAAAATGCTTTTGCTTTTGGTGCTGTGAAAGTACCAAACCTATTGAATTGTTTTAAACACTTTCAAAGTACACTGTGAAGCTGTTCTTCTAAACTAGTTGTTGGGAATCCTCCATTCTCCATGGTTTACATATGAAATGGCAAGATCAGACAAAAGCTGTCTCAACCTTAAAGAAATATTTAATCTGAAATTATAAGACTGGATATTTAAACTGTCTTTTGAATTCTTACTGTATTGTCATTATTTTGTCTTTTCCATCTGATTTTTTTCAGCTGTACACATACGGTGTTTCAAAACAGTGCGTACAAGTTAACAGCACAAATGCAGAATCTTTCCAGTTTCTCATCAAAGACTTTTTCAGTAAGGAGTATTTGTTAGCTGGAAATGGAATGCAGCTTGCTGATGGAGGATGGCTAATACCTACTGATGAGGGAAAAGCTGGGAAAAAGGAGTTTTACAGGTACTGTTGCTTATGAACTTGTGACAGCTATGCTATTTATTAGATAGCAGTTCTCTTGTCTCCTAGAATAAATCCAACACAGTGGTGTTTTAAAGCCTCTGAAATTTGTACTGTTTTTTTACTGTGCATTTTTAGTACACCTCTGTTGCTATAAATAAAGATATTATAGGATTGTAAATTTGCTATGTAGATTAATGTTGCTAGTGATTGATCCTCACTGACCATTAAAGAAAGCAAAGTCAATTTGGAAAATTTCTAGAATTTCTTCAAAGGTATAAATAGTCTAAGTAATAGGGAAGTTAAAATTTGCAGTGGGTTTCAGGTTAATTTATTAACAATTTATCTGCAGAGCCCTCTGTGATACTCCTGGCGTGGATCCCAACCTAATCACAGAGGCCTGGGTTTACAATCACTACAGATGGATTGTATGGAAATTGGCAGCCATGGAAGTGTCGTTCCCACATGAATTTGCTAACAGATGTTTGACACCAGAAATGGTCCTGTTACAGTTGAAATATAGGTATGTGTACAGCAATGTATTGGGAGCTGTAATTTGTGTTACTGTGTGCTTTCTGGTTCATCAGGATTACAAAATAAGCACATCTGCCTTGCATTCACTGCGTAGCAGAATGCTTGTATTGTTAAACTTGCACACAGCAGCATTAAAAACATAGTGTGTGTTACCTGCAAAAATGTAGAAAACATTTGCTTTGCTGCAGTGGTGCTTAATCAGGTAGATGAGTAACCAACACTTTTCTACAAGTGTGTTTAAATAAAAACAATGTGATGGATTTTGTTTGCTGTAACTAAGCACAAATTCTTTTTTGTAGGTATGATTTGGAAGTGGATAAAAGTAAACGATCGGCAATCAAAAAAATAATGGAAAGAGATGATGCAGCAGGTAAAACACTTGTACTGTGCATTTCCAAAATCATATCACTGAACACAGTTGTATCTCCTAGCAGTAGCAATAAGAACATGGAAAGTAAAAAAGCAGCAGCTTTAATTGAAGTTACTGATGGCTGGTATGGGATCAGAGCTCTTCTGGATCCACCTCTCAAAGCTTTCTTAGATAGAAGAAGGCTGACTGTTGGTCAGAAGATCATAGTGCATGGAGCAGAACTTGTTGGTCCTCAAAATGGATGTCCACCACTGGAAGCCCCAGATTCCCTTATGTTAAAGGTAAATAAAATATTAGTTCAGCTTGATTGGATGTGACAGAGAGGTGATAAATGCTACTTAGTTGAGCCATATTTTGTAAACAGAAGTTATTGGAGCTTTACAAACAGATGGAGCTTTGCTGAAGTTTAATAACCAGATTTGTAAGACATCCTTCAAGGGTGTTATTCAATACGGTTGGAAGAGAAGTTTGTAGTATAAAATTCTGCCAGGTTTTGCTATGTGTTTTGGCAGGTCCAGCTCCTTACTTTGGTTAAACACCAAGTTGCAAAAAAGTATTTATCCATCTCAGACAATATGGAAGTTGGAAGAATGGGGGGAGGGGAGAAACCAATGAGAGGGTGAACTGGTGGGAGAAGGCGTTGGCTTATTTGAGGTTAGTTAAAAAGCTTTAACTTTACAGAGCATAATACTGAAATTGCTACTCTGGTACAAAGCAATGGTTTGTCTCATACATTCTCATTTCCCAGAGAATTTTAACTTTTCTGATTTTTAGATTCTATTGAAAATACATTCTTCAGTGTGAAAGGAATTAAAATGTGATCTGCTCAGGTGCAAAAGTGATATATTCTTAGTGAGATCAGTGTGAAAATAGATATATAAATATTTAGATATTCCTGTAGTTAAAATGCGTTGCTATAACTCTGACTTAGCAGTGCCAGTTTCTCATTCACCGTTTCCCTTGCTCAGATCTCAGCGAACAGCACTCGCCGTGTGCGATGGCACACCAAGCTGGGATTCCATCGGGATCCCAGACCTTTCCCGGTGCCTCTGTCATCGCTTTACAGCGAGGGCGGTGCAGTGGGCTGTATTGATGTGGTAGTTCAAAGAACTTACCCTATTCAGGTATGGTGTAAGTATTTTATTCATCTAACAGGGTTCTGTGAGATCTCAATTATATTAATTAATTAATATAATTAATTATGAATTAATATATCATTTTTCAAATGAATTAATGAATTAATATATCATTTTTCAAATCAGACACAATATAGATAGCTAAATTTTTTTAAAATACCATTATGTGTAAAATAATGAAGAGTGGTTCTTGCATTGTGCATGTATTTAGTATTTCAGGATTGGTACATCCTGCTATAAGAATAATTTTATTTTGTGTTCAGTATCTTTCAGTTGGCTTTGCTTTGAGCTTCAAAAAGCCAGAAATAATTGAATTTCAGTTCTGTACTCTACTGCACTTGTTTTATTATAAACATATTAACAAAAAAGTCACATATTTCTAAGCATTTGTGGGATTGCTTTTTCTTACATGTAGCTGTCTGTATTGTGTACGTTCTGTATTAGTGAAAATACAGTGTGTAGTTATGGTGTAAAATAGATTTAAAATCTTTTAAATACCACTTGATATCCAGACATTTAAATACTGCTATCAGACTTCACTGCAACTACTTGGTTTTATAACAATACCAGACACAAAAAGAAACAATATTTCTGTTAGTAATCAATCTTTTTAATGTAAACAGTTTAACCAGAACACAACTTTCATATTTTATTAGCTTTCCTCAGAGCAGGTTATACTTGGCATGTATATCTAAGATTGTTTTTTCATTGCCTTCTTTCTAAGGTATTATTTTATTGTTGGTTGATGTAGAATGAATTCTGCAAAGGTACTTGGTTTGGATCATTAGTTTGCTATTTAGATCATTACTTTAATGGAGGAAATTGCAGCACTTACTATGTGAGCTGCCTGGTAGAACAAACCTTTATTTAGGTCTCAGAAAGGGGACTGTAATCTGTAACTGCATCACAGTAAATGGTTTCCAGGCTGGGGAGGCAAATGCTTCTTCATATCTGGCTATGTCAAGAGATTGATGTACATTTTTCTGCTTTAAACACTGAGACTCTTGCTCAAACATACCAAAATTGTAGGAAGATTTGGGCTGTCTCCTTTTACATCAAGAGCCAAGGAGTGTAGGAATCACAGTAGCCTTAATTAAAGGTGTCAAACTGTGAATAATGCAGGAGATACATGGTGTGCAATTAATGAGGTAGGCAGAGCCTATTTCAACAATTCAGTGCCTCATAAGTATTGGTCCTGCAACCTCTCCTTACCTTGCTTTCACTATACACCCCTGCTGCTTCTCTGTTCTGAACCTGGAGCTCACCTGGTCCTGTTACTTGAGCAGCTTAATTCATTAAACTAGGAAAAAGTAAGTAATAATAATATTAAGAACAGACAATGAACTGCTGTCTATTGAATTACCAAACTGATACAGTCTGCTGAGGTCAGATATGTGCTAGAGCCAGTGCAAGGGAGAAGACAGAACTGTGCAGAAAATGGAATTGGAAGGAAAGGGACCACTTTCAGCAGCCATGGATCTCCTTGTTTAGCTCTTCAAATCAGGCAAGCCAGTTCTGGCAGAGTTCTGGACAAGCCTCTAGTCCTATGGCACCATCTCAGCAGAAAAGGTTTAGGAGCATCTGCAGAACAACATCATAGTTCTTTTACAGCATCTAACCCAGGGTGTTAAAACAGACCATACAGCTGATGTGGAAAGACAGATTGGGTAGAATGCAGTCTGGTGTATTTTTTAGCATTGAGTTTGATGGTTTGTATCTTAATGTATCTACCAGTGGGATCCATTCATCATCTAAATTACAACATTGATACCCACTACTTGAAGCTATGTTTTCTTCAGCTGTTAAATCATCTGGGTTTGGATACTGCTCCATTCTGCTTGTTTTTGACAAGTTACCAACCCGTGCTGGGGGGTTTTGCCTTTTATCTGTTACAGTGGAAGAACTTAGGGTCTGCTGCCTGTTCATTTTTAAAGCATTTTTGTTTAACAGTGAGTATGAAAGAGAAGCTAGATAACGTTAAAAATAATCTTTTTAAAGTCTGGGTTTAGTTTTAATCTTTTTATTTCAGTGGATGGAAAAGACGTCAGCCGGGTCCTACGTTTTTCGTAACAGCCGAGCTGAAGAAAGGGAAGCTGCCAAGCATGCAGAGAATCAGCAAAAGAAACTGGAAGCTCTGTTTGCAAAAATCCAAGCAGAATATGAAAAACATGAAGGTAAAGCTTTCATTCTTTCAGAACATGTGTAAAGAACAGGAAAACATTTTGATATTTCCAAAAAAGTTAAAAGAAATTGCCAAAAATCTTCTCTGGTGATAGAGAAGCAGAGATGAGATTTTGGGTTGTTTTCTGTGTTGTTGTTGTTGTTGGTTTGGTTTTGTGTTGTTTGAGGTTTTTGCTTCCTGTGTGTCAAGACCTTTTGGTACAAAATGGTTATGTGCTTATTTGCAAGGCTTTGCAGCTATCTAGGGAACCCTTTTGAACATATTCATAGGCAGGCCACTAAAAAATTATCCTTGAGGTGATTCTCAGGGAAATGCTACAAAATTGCAGAAATCATAATTTAATTCCCTTCAGGGACATGACACTGTAAGATTTCACCCAGAGGTGGGCACTGCTAGGATGTATCTCAGTAGGCCTGGACACCAAGACTGAGCATCTTTCCTCATGAATAATTGCGTGACTGTGTGGATGCTGAGGTCAGTGGAGCTGCTTAGTGGGACAGGGACTCTGGTGACACAGGCCATGGAGCATGCTGAGTCACCAAATGCCCTCGGTTGGCAATCCCAGGCCACAGAGACCAGGGGAAGTTCTGAAGCAAGGAAGACATACCCTTGGCGGAAGAGGATCAAGTTAGAGAGCACTCAGGCAAACTGGACATATGTAAGTCCATAGCTGATGATAGGATTAACTCAGCAGTGCTGAGCAGCTGACTGGTGTCTGTGGGGCTGCTTTTGATCCTCTTTGAATGATCATTAGTTCATTGGTAGAGGTGCCTGGAGAGTGGAAGAAAGCAAATGTGTCTGCTGTATTCAGAAAAGATAGGAAGGAGCACCCAGAAACCTACAGGCCAGTCAGCCTTACCCTGATCCCTGAGAAGGTGATGATGGGAGAAATAATCCTGGAAGCTGTTAACAGGCACAAAAGGGAACAAAATATGATCTTGGAGTATTCAGCAAAGATTCACTCAGGGGAAGCCATGTTTGACCAACCTGACAACGTTCTGTGATGAAATCACTGGCTTGGGCAGTTGAGGCGAGAGCAGTGCATTGTCTGCCTGGACTTCAGAAAGGCTTTTGACACTGTGTCCCTTAGGATCCACAGAGAGAAGCTGATGGGCTGGATGAGCAGGCAGGCAGGTGGATAGAAAACTCTCTGAACAGTAGGGCCCAGAAGGTGGTGATCAGTGGCACAAAGTCTCTTTGGAGGCCAGTAACTCATGGTGTATGCCAGCGATGAGTACAGGGTCTAGTCCTGTTTTAACAAGTTCATTTATGATCTGGAGAATGGGGGGATGTACTTACAGCAGGTTTGATGCTGAAAATTAGGACAAGTGATGAATACACTGGAGGATTATGCTGCCATCCAGAGGGATTTTGGCAGCTGGAGAAACGGGCTGACGAGAACCTCATGAAGTTCAACAAAGCAAGTTGCAAATCTTGCACCTGGGGAGGAGCAGTGCCATGCACCAATACATGCTGGGGATCACCCATCTGGAATGCAGCTTGGCAGAAGGAGCCCTGGGTGTCCTGGTGGACAAGTTGAGGATTGTTGAGAAGGTCTTGGTGATCCTTCCCTTCTGTTTGGCACTGGTAAGGCCACATGTGGAATGCCATGTCCAGTTCTGGACTCCTCACCACAAAAGGGACGTGGATGCACTGGAGATATTCCAACCAAGGGCCATGAATGTGTTTAAGGAATTGGAGCATCTGACCTAGGAAAAACTGAGAGCTGGGACCATTGAGCTTGGGGAAGGCTCAGAGGGACATCTGATCGATGTACTTAAATACCTGAAAGGACAGTGCAGAGAAGATGGAGCTAGGCTTGTGTCAGTGGTGTCCAGTGACAAGTCCAGAGCCAAATGAGCACAAACTGGAACACAGGACATCAGGAAACTTTTTCACTATGATGGTTGACTGACAGTGTTGCCTGGAGAAACTGTGAAATCTCCATCCTTGGAGATAATAAAAAGCTCACTGGACAGCCTTGGTCAGCCTTCTGTAGGGTGCTCCAGACCTCCAGAGGTCCCTTCCACTTCAATATATTCTAATTCTGTAATGGCTGACACTGTCCACCTCTGGCAGAGGTGATTTCCAGCAGTGGTTCTAGCATGGAATTCTTAGCTGAAATCAGAGATGGCCTTTGTAATTCTTAACGTCACTGCTATGAGACCTCATGTGTTGTTTTATGTTTGGTAAAGTTGTGTACACAAGAGTCTGCTGTGCTGAAGGAATTCATCAAAATTCTGGCGGCAAAGGGACTTACATAAGGAGAGGGTAATATAAGTTAACTTGGCATTTAGCTGATGTCCAGAGGAGGCTTTGTGTGAAGGCCTGTGCTGTCCCACATCTTGGTGTCCTTAAGACTTTTCTGCTGCATGAGAGGAAGACCAAGTGATGGACATAAAGGAAACGTAGTCAAGTATCTACGACGGTTCTTGGCAGCCCATCAAATCTCCCACCCTCTGCTAGGAGATAACTAGCCAGTGATACTAGTTACTAGCCTCTTAGCCACTGACACTGGCTACCCCAAAGTTTGGATAATATTCTATCTATGTTGGATTTGAATGGGTAAGATTTTTTTTCTGTATTTCCTGGGTATGCATATATATGCATACACACACACACACACATACACATCAATTCCTATACATGTGTTTTGTATTTTTATTCTGGCAAGGCCTAAATACTGCTGTGCTTCATACATAATTATTTCTTCCTTCATTTTAAAATGTATTGGTTGTGCTCCACATAAAGGCTTTTTCTCAACAGAGAGAACCAGTAGAAGAACACCAAGATCACGGATCATCACAAGACAGCAAATCCATAATTTGCAAGATGGTGCAGAACTGTATGAAGCAATTCAGAATGCATCTGATCCTGGTTATATGGAGGTAACTGTAGATACTACTGGGTTAATTTTGAAAAGCTTTTGGAGTAAATTAAAATTTAATAACTTCTGCTGAAATTGACCATTAAATTACTCTTTTGTTTTGCTGCCTTTTAATATTTTCTACAGCATGCTTATTGCCAAATAAATTAATATTAAAATTTTTGAAAAAAAGTAATGAAGGCTTGTTGTATTTGATTAATATTATCTTGGATGGCAATTTTCTCTTGGTATAAAAATCCAGGATATAGCACAATTAAAAATTAATGCTACTTGTAATTTTATTACTTTGCTTTGTCTTGCATATACAAAAACTTAATGCATCTCATCAATCTAGAGTTTCATACACATACTCTTGCATGCTGTTCATTGAATTGTTTGGATAATTATATTGTCTTCATTGTCTTCATTCCCTGTTCCCAGTTAAATCACAACTTTTAAGTGTTTATGCCTTTACTAATAAAGACAGAGGTGATTAGTCCCTGCAAGTTATTAAAAAATTAAATACATGCCTTGCCTTTTGCAAGTGAGGATCCTTGTCTGTCATATTTGATGAAAGGGTAGCTATGTCTCTGGAGCTGCATTGTACAGAAATCTGGGTCTTGAAGTATTGGTCAGTAAAGTGATGTGTTTGATGCATTTTAGTGTAAATCACTGTGTCAGCTCAAAGACAGTAGCCTGAGGAGAAGCACAACTCTTCCTTTATTCTTCCAGAAATTTTTCCTAATATGTCTTCATATGAAACAGGCAAGCCTACCTGTTATATTAAATATTCCCCTTACTTATACACTGTCAAGCAGGCTTCTCACTAGTTGTCAGGTAGGAACAATGTGTAGTGTAATCTCTGCACAGACCAGAGAGCACCAGCTGAGTACCAGCAGTACCCCTGCTGCCTCCTGTTGTTTTAATATACCTCATTTCAAGTCCTAGTAGTGCATCAGCTGGAAATAAATTGCTTCTAACAGATGAACATTCAAGAAAGAGGCTATCTAAAAATCTTGTGGTTTTTTGATTAAGAAAAAAGATACTGAGTTCCACTTCTCTTGGTTGCAGGGATATCTAAGTGATGACCAATTAAAAGCCTTGAAGGCTTACAGACAGCTGATGAATGACAAAAAACAAACTCAGATGCAGGAACAATTCAAGAAGGCTTTAGAGTCAGCAGAACAAGAAGAAAATGGTTGTTACAAAAGGGATGTGTCTGCAGTATGGAGATTATATGTGGTAGACTACAGAAAGCAAGAAAAACATAAAGGTCAGTGCTTGAAAAATTATAAATAACTTTTAACTAAATGTGGTAACTGGCCAGCACAGGTAGATTTGAAGAGTTTCCCAACAGTATTTTAGCTTACATATTAATATTTCCGGTTTGATTCTTGGTTTAAGGCTTTTGGATAAGAGGGAGTGCTGTAGATTTATTTTGTTTAAAAGCCTTCAGAGGGTGGCTGAGCAGGTGACTGAGCTTACCATGCTGTTGTCAGGAGCAGTGCTGAGCATCTGGCGCCCGCTGCCCGACGTGTGTTCCTTGCTGAGGGAAGGCGCTCGCTACAGGATCTTCCAGCTGTCAGCGTCCCAGCCCAGGGGCAGGGCAGACTCCACCAGCGTCCAGTTAACAGCCACCAAGAAAACTCAGTACCTGCAGCTAGCAGTAAGTGCTTTAGGTGCATACAGGTGCATCATTAAAATGTGTCACACCCTCTAAGTGTGGTAAATACTGAAGTTTTGTGTTTCAGCAGGTATCACAGGAGATGCTGGTACAGATTTTCTTTCCAAGAAAGGCTCTAGAATTCACCAGTTTGTTGGATCCTTCTTTTCAGCCACCACGTGCTGAAGTGGATTTAGTTGGAGTTGTCATTTCTGTTAGCAGAACAGGTATGTTGTGGACCACATTCATGTCCTCCCACTGAATTAGCACTGAATTCTTGATTTCAAAAGTCAGAGTTATCTTGGTGTTGTACCTGCATCTCAGGCCTGTGAAAACCTCCTAAATACTGGCCATGTCACTTTGCCAGTGACATGCTGGCAGATAAATTTGTATTTCTGAAGAAAAACTCTCTGTGCTTATTAGCTCAGGAAGTTAGTAAGGCAGGATCTAAGCTCAAAAGCAGCTTATATTTAAATGATTTTTATTTATTTATTTTCTATAAATGGTGAGCCTAAGTTCTCACATCTGTGTTCAGCATCTGCAGAAACACCATCATGCATGTACATGAACTCCCTCTTTGGTGTATAGTGTCATGGAATGAGTGGAATTCAGGCACTGGAGCTCATGGAGAGGGAGAGGTGGATAATCTTCTAGGTGAAAAGAAAAATTCTATAGTATTGTTTTTAAAGACACAGACTTTGAGTTGTTTCCTCTAATCAGTAGGGAGCTGGTGTAGAATGTGAAAGAAGTATGAGATACCGGTCATCATGCAGATGGGCTGCCATGTAGCTCTTTCAAGATGCATGTGAATTTTTTTAGTATCACTTAAAGAGATGTAAAGATTTAATTCAGACTTTTTTCCTGCTTTTAGGTTTCACTACTGTGGTATACTTGTCTGATGAAAGCTATAATTTAGTGGCAGTAAAGATCTGGACAGATCTCAGACACTTGGCTATTGAAGATGTCGTTGTCCGCTGCTCACTCATTTCTGCAAGCAACCTTCAGTGGCAGTCTGAGTTCAGATCAGAAATTCCCGTGCTGTTGGCTGGAGATCTTTCTTTATTCTCAGCCAGTCCAAAGGAATGCTATCTTCAAGAGAAGGTTAATGAACTGAGAAGTGTGATAGAGGTAAGTAAACCTGTAGAAGTGTCATTTGATGGATTTGATGGTTACTTTTAGCTACTGCTATGTTACATCCTTCAGCAAAAAGTCTGTTAGTATTGATAAACCTTTAAAACAAGTAATGCACACAATGCTGAATTTGAGGGGAATTTTCTGGGAGACAAAGTAAGATGTTAATGCAATTTTCCTGAGGAATTGAATGTCTTGATTTTATTTTTTTTTTTAATTTTCCAACTCATCCAGCAGATGAGTCATGATGTGCCACAGAATCTCTGAGTGGCAAAAGATCTTGTACCTGTCAATAGGGAATCTGCCATGGACAGAAAGTGCAGGAATCTTCTGTGTTGTTGATTTGATATAACATAAAGTTCCGGTGGGATAATGATGAAAAAAGAAAGTCTTAAATGTAGTGTACATAGTCCTTAAATAGTTTGAAGGCCAACTATTCTGCATTGCAAACTCTGTTCTCCCTTACAGAATGTGCCCTCCTTTTGCTCTGATGCAGAAAGTAAACTGATGAATTTGCTAGGAAGAAATCTCTTGCTGACACCCAGTTTACCTAAAAGATGTGGTTTGGAAAGCCCCTCTCCTTCCTGCAGCCATGCAGAGGATAGAAGTTTGGTAAGCTTCTGGTAATAAATGCTGTGTTTATACTGGCAGTACATGCAGTAAGGATTTAAGCAAGTGGTGAATGGTCTCACTTCTGTATCCATTTCATCCAGTCTTTTTAGGGCAATGCAAGCTGATGAGAAGCTTTCTCTTTGTGTGGGGGTTTAGGATTATTCCCCAGAGGAGCCATGAGATAGATTATCCTTCCTCCAAACACTGTGTGAAAACTTCCCCTTGTGGCCTGTGTTTCCACAACATACTCTAAGTGTTTTGAATTGATGTGAGTAAAATGAATCATCTTTCTTTATAGATGATTTAGTGCTTCTTTGGTCCCACTGTGAAGATTATCCAATGTGAATCTCACAGAAGGGAAAAATCTTGATCTGTACATTCATTTTTATTTCAAGGTATTCTGCAGTTCCCACCTTTGTTGAGAGAATTTACTTCCACTGTCTTTTTATAGACAGTGTTTACTATTTCTAGGATTTAATAGGGATGTCAACTGGGAAAATGTATTTTAGCAGTCTTGACAAAAATTGATTTAAATAGTACTCAAGTTTCCCATGAAAGCTGCTGGTGGTGAGTTGCTTCTGACATGGAATACTGGGCACATTCAGAACAAAAATTTTTCCTGCCATGAGTTGCAAGGGAGGTGGAAACACCCTGGTATGGTATCAGTTCCTGGGGACTAAGTTTCAACTTGTAAGGCATCTTTTTCGATTTCAAAGGGAGGGCTAATATTTCATTCTGAAGGTTTAGTTTATATATTTTATAGACTAACTAGTTACTATTTCTATAGTTTATTAAATACATTAATAATCTTTTAAAAAGGAGAATCAAGTGTATTCTCAGGCCTGTGCTTGAAAGATTTGCTATGCAGCATCTCTCTTGTGTATATTATCTTCAGATTTTGTGGTCTGTGTTCTATCCTGATTTTTCTTAAAAATTTTTTTCTTCTTTTTACTTATTTAACCACCAAGTATGTGTGGAGAGCATGGCCAAGGCAGTAGAAGACTTAGGAGTGCTTTGATTTCTTACCATCTGGCATAGAAAAATTCCCATACATTTTGCTTAGCTCTTAGAAACAAAATGTAAATGTACAGGTCAAGAGTGACTTATCAGTCATCAGCACTTGAAGGAATAATATTAATCACCATCAGGAGATACCAAACTTAACTTGAATGAGATATGAATGATGATGTAGTGTTTTTATTTTGGGAGGGGTGGAGGGGCTCCCCCATTTTTTGGAAGTTTTTGAGGAAGTTCATGAGAACATTCTATTCAACATAAAACTTCTCTTTTTACCCAGATCTCTTCTAGAATTGAAATGAAGCATCCAAGCCCTTTGTCAACTAGCACACCAAATATGCAACTTGTCACACCAGGGTCAGCAAAAACACCTTCACCTGCTACAGTTAATGAAAACTATCTCAAAACCAGCAAAAAGAGAAAAGCTATGGACTTCCTCAGTTGCATACCTGCCCCTCCACCACTGACACCAATATGTTCGGTAATTTCTCCATCTGTTAAAAGAGCATTTCAGCCTCCACGAAGTTTGGGGTTACAGCACAGCAAGTCACCCAAGGGGACAGATCAGAATATTGGTCTTGTCACCCCTTGCAGAAAAGTGAGAGAAACTGTCCATCTTTCTGAGAATGACCTGGTTGCTGATGAAGAACTGGCAATGATTAATACACAAGCACTCATGAATAATTTACCAGAAGAAAAGAAGATGGATTATGTAAATGAAAACAGAAAAGCTACAGCTACTACTTTATCTGATGATCTGTCATCCAGAAATAGTTCCAGGTCTACTGGGGAAGCAAATAACTCATCAAAAGCAGTTCTGCAGTAGCTGAGGCTCTTCAGAAGAACACAAACGAACCTGAGGACTCATTACTGACCCACAGAATGCTACAAAGACCAAAATCCCAAAAATGCTGCTAATGCACATGTACAGAATTGTATATATTTCAAATTCAAATTATTTTTACACTTTGTACATTAAAACTTGATTGTATTTAATAAAGTTCTATTACAAAAACAGACTCATTAAATAACACTTCATTTGCAAAATAGTTTGAAGTTTAGTATGTAAACACTTCTCACAAAGATGTATTGTACAATAACATCAGTGTGGCTGAGGGTCTGACGACATTTTGTAAGCCATTGATTCTGTGTTCTTACATTACAGCAGGATCTTTGTTTCAGTCTAAAGCCATCAGTTTTGTTACCCCCTGCAACATTAGAATAGTTGTTTGGCTGTCCAAAGTGGCACAGGACATAATAAAGAGTTCTCTTATTTTCAGCAAACACAACACTTTAATTCTGAAATGTTGCTCTGCTATTCTGGCACAGTTCTTGTACTTTTCTCCTCAGACTTTCCA
Source organism: Melospiza melodia melodia (assembly GCF_035770615.1). NCBI lineage: Eukaryota > Metazoa > Chordata > Aves > Passeriformes > Passerellidae > Melospiza > Melospiza melodia. Next base: position 84,440,277 of record NC_086195.1, read on the forward strand.
AATAGCACTAAGGAAGGTTTAAAGAACAGCTCTGATTATTTGATTCACAGCAAAATGCCATGCAGAGTTATTATTAAATAGCTCCTTGGTCTGTGTTTTTGCTTCAGCTGTTCAGAGCTGCTCCTGTAGCCCTGTTCCCACTTAGGAGTTAACCAGCACAAGCCTAACACTAATGTTTCATTTCAGGAGCCTCTCCATCTTGGGATCGGTGAACTCCTATGTCTTGGCAAGATGAAGAGCTAAGTTTGCTTTGTTGAGGTGTTTTGCTTGCAGGCTGGAGAAGCTGTTTGTGTTTAAGCTGAGAGCAGCATGAGTCCAGTCAGTGGAGAGAGGGAACAGCATCAGATCTTGCTAAAATCTGTTGAGCTACTTTTGCCATCATTCACTTTGCTTCTGAAAGTTACAATAATGCTATAGGCATTAATAGTAGATACAAAAAGTTTATACAGTCAGATATAAAGCATTAAAATGGCAAGAAATGCCAATTGTGTGGGGAAAGAATTGGCCACAATGGTTTTAAGACAGAAATAAGTTAGGAATGTTTACTGCTAGTGTCAGACTGATGCAGAAAAAAATACCCAAAATGTGGCATGTGGTAGAGCCCAGTACATTTCACATATGCCTGGATGGATTTTCATGGAGGAAGAGGGATGAGACAGAGTACAGTTTGTACTGGGTACAGTGTTCTTCAGTGCTCTTACAGTGGTCATGTAGAGCTGTGAGAGCATGGTCCAATGCCATTTAAAGATTTGTAAAAAATAAAATTTAGGGATTTAGTAGAAAAACACAAAAATAAAAAACAGTTTAGAAAAAAATGTAAAACTAAGAGACTCTTGTACCCTGATAGTTAAAACACCAAGGAATGCACATCTTCAGTTAAATGTCACGTTGGTACGTGCCATGCCCGGTCTCCTCCTTGGGAAGGCAGGAAGGTGGGTGGGATGGGGACCTGTCCCATAAGCTGCACTTGCTCCACTGTAGCTTCCCTCATCCCTGCTTGGTTTTTCAGACCGGAGAACACTGTGGAAGGTGACATTGTGCTCATATTGTTCTTTCATCCGTTGTATCTTTTCCCGAGGGACGTGATGAATATTTCTTCTGTCGAGTCAAAAGTAACAGAAAACACAAGTATTTAGCTGCCTGGGTATGAGGGCTTATCTTCAGTTTGCTGAAGTCCCTGACAGGTTCAGCATAATGGTTCAGGTCTCCACTGATCTCTTTCTGGCCTCTTTTTACAAATTACTCTTCACTTCCACCTACTTCTTAGGAATATTATTGTGACTGCTGAAAAACGTAACACCATTATTTTTGGGAGGCAGATTTGACAAGTGTCCAAAATAAGAGTTGTGTAGAAGACCTGTGTGGTATTTTATAAGTGTTTATAAGTGTTGCTGTGTTTCAGCACTACCAGCTTGTGGGCCTCAGTGAGCTTCTGTGCAGCTGGAGATAGGCAGCCAGGGGCTGCAGCCAGCCCAGACACCGAGCAGGAGCAAGGACAGGGGTCACAAACACTGTGCTTTGAGAGCAAGCAGGGAAACATCACACGTGATGTGGCTCAGGCTCCAAGGCAGACTCATAAATGACAAGTTTGAGAGGGAGGGGAACAATGCTCAGACATGCAGGGCTTTCTGGATAGAGTAGCCACAGTAGCACCAGCCATGATCCCTCCACAAGTTAGCAGGAATTGTCTTCCAAAGACCGCCAGGAATTTCTGTTTGTGAGTTTGCAAATCTCAAGTATGTTTGGGGTTGCCATTTAGTGCTGTTAAGGCGCAGCTTGTGCCCCAGTGAGTGTATGTGAATTATATTTACAATGCTGCTGTGAAAAGTCAATGTGGGTCAAATATGCAATAAAACAAGCTGCAGGTTACTGAGTAGCTCTGCCTACAACAAATGATCAGACCGTGTCCCTGCAGTGCTCCTGTACTAATGGCTGGTGCTGCTGAGGCCAGAGCTGGCTGACAGCTCAGGCTGGTGGTGTCCTCACCTGTCCCCAGGCCTGAGCCTTCATCTGCCATGTCCTGCCTCCCCTGGAGCCACGAGCACTCTGGGCCTTGGCCCTCTGCCATTTGTGTCCATCACACACAGACAGGAGCAGCGTTAACTTTTGACTAGAGCTCCTGGCTGGTAGAAAACAAATCCTTCCGTTGCAATGAAGTGCCCATGCCTTGTTATCTTGCAATAAGTTAGCATATGTTATCTTCTGGATTTGGTAGCTGGGAGAGCACTGCTCCCTGTAACTCACAGCAGGCTGGCTAAAGGCTAGGAAGTCAGCCTGCACTAAACTGTTCAGTGACTACAGCCATTAACCCTGCAGTCATTGGTCAACATAACATTCTCAGCGCCACATTCAGCTGCCTCTACATCCTACCACACTGTGCAGAGTGTTTTTATCCTTTGTGTGTGTGTGTGTTAAGATCTTTACAAAGATCCTCTAGAACCCTATTTCTTACCCATACCTGATACACCATCCCTCCATGCTGCAGCAGGACAGCATCTGTTATGGTTAGATTCTTAAGGACAGAAGTCTCAATAATGGCTATAGTGCTTACATTCGAGTTTGTGCCCAAACAAAAGAGACTGCTGCTCAAAATACAGAATGAAAATCAGAGCTCCTGCCCCCTCAAACTTACAGCACAAAAACATGCTTCAGGGCTTGTTGCCTTTTCTACTGCCTGACTCACTTCATGCTCTTTCAGGGCTGAATTCACTACAGACCAGGTACTCAGTAATGGAAATTTCCCACAACAATCCTTCTGTTGGCATTTACCAGGCTGCATTCTTCCTTATATGAAGAGGAAGAAGGCTGACCTGAGAGCATGTCAACAAAATGAGAGAAGCTGTCTGTTCCAGCAAAGAGAAAACTATGTACCTTGTCAGCTCTTGAACATTGAACTTCCAGGGTGTATCTGGTTCTTGGAATGTAACTTCGTATCTATTTTCATGTGCCTAAAGGACACAAAGACGACATTATGAAACTGCACTAAAAGAATTGACACCTCCGCCAGTATTCCTGACAAGAGACACCAATGCCTTTTCAAAGACTCTCTATGGTGTGTATTTCACAAGTAATGAACTACAATTATAAATCATATCTTGATATATTTGTCAACAAATAGCTTGGGAACTGTTCAATTAATGTGATGACTGGGGAAGGGTATGATGGCCTACATAACTACATTGCACCTCTGCCCCTACTACATCACACTATCCATCCTTAACTGTAATTAGAGAACTATGAGAAAACTGAAGTAATATTTTTAGCCATGTAATGAACCTTTTCAGTCAGATCAACCTGTAAATGTCATAGCTAGGCATATAAAAGCAATAAATCAGAGCTTTCCCTACCATCATCACATACGGCTTCATTTCCCAAGCGTGGATGTTGGTGTTATCAATAATGACCGGGCTTTTCCCTTTCTTCATTGCTTTGCGTGCTGCAATGTAACACATTAAGTAAAGCTAAAATACATTAAATAACAGAGCCAGGCCTTACTAACCCCAAAGTGCTTTTTCTCTGCCCACTCTCACACACTTGGTTCCCCACCAGACCTGGGTTTGCAGCCACCACCCAAATGGGAGCCAAGGACAGTGCCCAGAAAAGATGGTGCGGCCTCTGGCTCATCTGAAGCTCTTATAGAACATATTAAAACAGGCAAAAATTACTGTCATTTGCAGGAGATCCCTGTTACATCATCTCAAAGTATGAGATCTCATCACCATCCCTACAAATTCCTTCAGAGCACAGCCACAAAAGCATGATACATTGAGTAAAGTCCTGGGTTGTTTAATTCTCAAACTTAAACTCAGCCTGCAAGTTTTCTTCCTGTCTATCATTATATTCTCACCCCCTTCCAGGTCAGGACAGACACCTAAGAAGTTAGAGGAGAAGGCTGCAGTGCCTATACTGCAGGGAGCAGCTGCTGGGCTGGTGTCTGAAGGACATCAAGATTCAGCAGTGCCTCATCTAAAATAATATTAACCAACCTCCAAAATGTTTTCATTTACAAATTTCCCTTTTATATGACAGAAGAAATCAAATCAGAAGTGGTAAATGCCCCATGAACTACAGTGTATGACACCACTTTGAGGTATTTTAATCTGGGGGCTAAGTTTAAAGACAGTCTGAAATGCAAAAATATTTTGCACAGCCCTTGGATAAAGTTCAGTCACCTCTCTTCTGGTTCCACTTGTGTGCATCCTCTAGGAAGTCAGGCTCAAAGACATAGACACCATTTTCAATAAAGAAGTCATCAGTACTAAGGACTACAGCAGTGGGGTTGTCACGTTTCAGCTGTCTGCAAGGAAAAATAAAAGATGAAAGAAGAATTAGTACCTGCTAACACCCTTTACCAGAGACCAGTCAGCCATGAGCTATTTGAGTGCTCTGCAAATACACACAGTGCTTCATCTGAAAAATCCCAATTTAAAGGATCTGGAAGTACTACAGTCAGTAGAGGGACACGTTGGAAGAAAGGAATGGAGCTTGAAGGTGTGGCCTTGATCTCTTTATTTCAGCAGAGAAATCTACACTGGACTATCAACATCTGAGTCTTTCATCTTATTTATATATTCAGCTCTCCTTCTGAGTTACCTGAGAAAGCAGGACTGTAAAGAGAAGGGGGAAAAAACCCAAAAACAGTAGTCCAAACCTCCTTATCCAGGCACAGAAGTTGGTGTCACAAGACAATTTGATGATGGGAATTTTGTTATCTTCGGGGATTTCTGAAGATAACCAGGAGGAAGGATTTGTTATTTAGTAAAGATGGTCCAGAGAACCGTGAGTTTGGTTTGAGGGGGTTTTTTTGGCTGTAAAGCAGGTAGAACTTATTTAGAATTTTAATTTGCAAACAAGTATTTGAATGATAAGTCAATATTTTGTGTTAATTTATATAATTTTATGGTTCTTATCACTTGTCCCTGTTCCACTTAAACCTCTTCTTGTAGAGTTGAGTAATTATCTCTTCAGCTTTTAAGCTAATTTTCTAAACAAATCTGAGTTTATAAAAAATATTTTATAGACAAATTTGCAGATCCATAAAGCAGACTGCTGTGGTGAGTGGCACTGGGCAACCCCACTTCCCTTCACACGGGTGTGTGTCCCCCAGCAGTGCTCCTGCAGGCTGGGGATGCCATGGGGAGCAAATGTGTGTCCTGCTGGACACTGACCAGCTGCCTCACAGGCAGCTATTGGCTCTTGGAGGTGAAGAAAGTGCTGCCTTGTGTGGAGGTTTAAATATGAAGCATCCCTCTGCCAGTCCTTAGAGACCACAAAAAACAAACAAAACAAAACAAAAAAACCCCAAACAAAACGAAACAACAAAGCAAAAAAAAAAAAAAACCCTTAATGTATGATTGTGTTCCCATTTGTGTCTAACCCAGAATTTTTTGTGTCCATAGATATAGAATTGTCCTTTTTTTTTAATCAATCAGAGAAGAGTTGGGGGAGGAGAGAGTGTCTGCAAGAAGTCAGGGAGAGCCCATGGCATCATCCCTCTATTTCCTGTCTCCCCAAGGCCCAGAATGTCTTGGGAAAAGAAAGAAAGGTCAGTCAAGAAACCCTGTATCTTTCAGACATGAATGCTGCTGCCCTGCTGTCTCACACCACACATGGTCTCCAGCCCCTGTGACTCATTTCAGCTTTCCTAATAAACACTTCTCCCTCCATGCCCACAAGCTGCAAAATAACCATTTCTCAGCGTCTTATCTACATGGGCAAGAGCAAGGTAAAAGGCGTCTCCAGGTTATCAGCAGCAGAAGAGGCACACAGACAGAAAAACCTTGATTCTGTCACCCTGCTCTGTTTCAGCCATTTATTTACCAATTGTTCCCTAATCTGCCTGCAAGCAGCAGCTCTTCCCTAGGACTGCAGGGGGCATTTAGCTGAATAAAGGTCAGCTTCTGACTCTGCTCTGTCTCCACTGTAATTTCTACCATTTGCTGATTAATTAATGTGATTTTGTGGTGGGCTCCACCCCAGCCAGCCGTGACTCAGCGCTGATGGAGCCAGGACTGGGCTGTACCCCCTGTAATGCATCATTCCAGCACCTACCTGTCCTTGTCTGCTAGCCCCAGAGGGATGTTTTATTCACAAAGTTACTGCTGGGAAAATGATTTAAGAAAAATCATGTTTTAAACACTGTTAGCAAACAGTAAAATTTTGTTGCTTTAATTTTGGCCTCGGGCAAAAAATCCTTATTATGAAAAGTGAAGCAACATCTAATGCTTCCCTGGCTACTGCTGTGGAGTGCTTGATATATTCAGGTCTCCCTGTGATTCAGCACCTCACCTTTCCCACTGCTTTACTCATTGCAATTTCTTCTCTAAAAAACTGACTGCTAAACTATGTGTGTTTTTCCTTTAGCTACTAATAGGCACATAAAATGTGCACATTAATAAAAGATCTCAAGACTAATTTTTTTTCTTGCTCAGTATTTCTTTTTAAAATGTTCTTAACCAGTGCAAATTTTAAAATCCATTCTCTTGGCAAATACCTTACTGAATTTTCAGCCCTGAGGGCTTTGATATTAACTCTTAAGCAATCTAAACTGTAGGTGAATATCAGTAAGTCTATGGTCCTCACATCAATAATTAGATAAAACTTGTGTTTCAAAGGAGGAAAAATTTGGGACAAAATGGGCTGAGAGCTATGACTTACTGTAACATTTGCTATATTCATACCAAATGAGCTCCTTTTAACAGCAACATAAGAAAACATGAGGTGTGAAAAAGATGGTTTACCTTCTGTTTATTTTGCTGGTTTTAACTTTTAGCTTTCCAAAACAACCAAACTGTTGCTGAAGTTGGCAGCTCTTTTCTTTAATCCCTTCCATATTGCCCACAAAGCTGACAAAACTCCTATTTCTTCTCTCCCTTCTCATTCCAGAGAGCACCACGAACTCTTTCATGTGGTCCTTACTAAATGAGCCTTCCACAATCTTCACAGGACCTCAGGTTAGTTTAGAAGAAAGGTCCTGCACAATCACATCATGCTCTTAATCACTGGAAGCAATTAAAATGCCTGTATTTTAGAAAAATACAAACCAGCTATGCAAAATGGGAGGGCTTGTGACCACGGTTATTTGTGAATAAATCTTGAACTGCCCTGTAAAAAGAAAATTACCCACTGCTGATAGATAAGCACACTTACACAGTAAGCAAAAGCTTACTAAGGAGGAAAAGAAAAATGCAATCTCTTTGCATGATCAAAGGACACATAGGAGCTATGTTTGCATTTTTCAAAGAAGCCACTGCATTGTGACAGGCAGCACCTGTGAAAAGTTCAGTATTGATTTGTTTTGGACACATAATTGCACAGTACTACATGTCTTCATCTTGCAGTGGATATTGTACCTCCTTTACCTTGTAGAGGGGTGAGGAGAAAAGGGTTTAAGGAGATTTATATTAAGCAGAGGAAACATCCCTCCTTGTCTTCTTACTTTCTTATCCTCTGTAGTTTCTGAAACAGCAGCAAACATTTCCTTAGCAAAGGGTGGAGCATAATACATTTTGTATCCATAGATTATAGTACTCTTCCATCAGAAAAACTGAAAATAAATCAATTTCTGATAGCAGATTGGAATAAACATTTTCAGCCACAGAATGGAATATCAGAGACCAGAACATGTACGTACTGGCACCATATGCAACCACCTCCTCTGGACACTCTTCCAAACGTTAAGGGTCCTGTGGCATTTCAAAGGTGTCTAAAAGCCTTTTGCTCCAGCAGGAAAGCAGGACTCTGAGATCTGGAGGGGCAATGCCCAGCACTTGCCACTGCCTATTGCGTTTGAACAACCCAGGTGCCCCGAGGGCTTTGCCTGGCCGAGCTGCCAGGAGCTGCCAGGCCCTGCAGGCAGAGCACAGCCGAGCCCTTGTGGCTCACCCGGGAGGGTCCAACCACGGCTCTGTCTCCCAAAGCCCCAGGCTCGAGTCCTGTCTGATCAAGGCACCCAGGAGGCTCACCTGAAGTGGTTTCAGGCAAAGGTAAATGTTTACAGAGCAATGCTGAGTGGAGGAGGAGCTGCATGAGCTGAAGTCCATGAACCCGTCAGAGCTGCAATGCTGCAGTGGGGTCAGGTGCTGGGAACGCTGGGAACAGCTGGCCCAGGGCTGGAGGTGCTGGGATAAACCAGGCAACAGCAGCAGAGAGAACTGGAGAAGACACAGATTGTGCCAAGCAGTGATGTCTCAGTGGCAGGGCATTTTTCCTTCTCCTGTTCCGAAAGATTACTCGCTCTGTGCTTCACAAGGTAGTTCAAAAACAAGCTCATTTCAAGAAATAAATTAACAGCTGTGGCTGAAAAGTTACAAGTTTGATCATGCCCAGTCTATGGAGCTTGAGTAAAACTGTTGGATAAAGGGTCAGGTGTAAGTTGAGCTGTGCAGCACAGCAATGTGCTGCCAAAGAGCTGGAAATGCAGCTACTGTGCAATGCAGAGTTTGCTGGGGAAGCAGGTATGAGCTTGTATGTGGCTCGCTTAAATTCTGGAGGCATTTTCGGAAGTACAGCTGCCACTGCACCTCAGATAACCTTTTTCTTAGAAGCTGCCTCCGTGTGATCACAAACCTGCACTGTGAAGTCAAGGACAATGTGTTCAGGAAGAGCACACTGAAGGAGGCTGATGGAGATGTGACTCCCAGCTGTGACTCTCCTTCACATTTCCATGACATTTGGTGAAAGGTTAAAGGCAGGTAGCTGGGGCCACCTAAAATATGTGGCTGAGGGAAGCTCATCCTTAACAGTGAAGCTGCTGGAAAGGTGTGAAGCTTGGTGGTGAGCAGACCAACACCTCATCCTGGCTTGACTACTCAGTAGTCACATGTGGGTCCTCTGCTGTCTTTGACAGAAACCAAAAACCAGACCTGAACTGATCCGTGCCAGTGCAGGGCTGCTCTGAGCTGGGAGCAACCAGGATGAGGAAATAATTTTAACAAAACTGCCATAACTAAAGCTTACAAAGCTGTATCCAAACTCTGCTGAGTGACATTGAAAGGTCAGGGAAACAAGCCACAGATCCAAGGTTGTTCCTAGGACTGTGTGATGGGGCCTTTTGAGTGGAGTTATCACTGGGTTGCTGTATCACCAGTGATAACATTCATGGTTTGTGACTCGTGGGCACCCTAAAGATGTAGAGTTTGTGATAGAAACACAGAAATACTGGCTGATCTGCAGAAAGAATTAATGTAGATATGTGTGAAAGCACCAGAAGAAAGAACAGAGCAAAGGCTAAAACAATGGTACCCACTGACAGCCAAGATCATTAACAGCAATAAAACTGGGATAGGTTCTGATTACAGCCCCCAAGGCCAGCACTGAGCTGAGGCCCAGCACTGGTGACCTGCCACAGCAAAACCCTTGCTCTGAGAGCAGGAGGATGGCCAGTAGGCCACACCAGCCTCTCCACACCTGCTCCCTTCCCCTTGTCCCAAGAGGGGCAGATAATGAAGACATGGGAAAATGAATATAATGGGAAAAAACCCACCTAAGATTCATAAAGCACCAAGTAAGCAGAATTCACAGGGTAAAAAAATGGCATTATTGGAGCTGTTGGCTGGAGATGGCACAGCAGACCTGGCCAAAACCTACCCTGCCACCACCAACTGAGAGCAACCCAGCAGAGAAAGCGAGGATGGGACAGCTTATGGTCCTTGTCTGTTCTGATTTTGGGCAGACCACCTGAGCACATTCATCTTGATGCTTGCAAGAATTAAACTGTGATATCGTGAGTGAATAAAATCTGAGAAAATAAACTTGAATTTATAAAATGAGTTTACAGAGTACTTTTGCAAATAAACAACCACCTTCCTCCTCCAGGGGGATCTTGCACTGAGATCTGTTGCAGTAATTTTTTGCAAACTTGCCCTTGTGCAGCATATAGCATTTACCAATACCGAAAGCTATGCAGTGTGAGAACAGCAAAAGAATTTTCTTGGTACGATCCTTCACAAGCTGGACAGGGTTAAGGAGAAGTACTAAATGCTGCATTTTGATCTGTGTGTTGCTGAACAGCTAAACACAATTATTCGATTAAGAGGGGCTAGAAACAGTAAGATACTCAAACCTCCATCTCACAGAGGACTACTACAACAACACTTAAAACTGATTTTGTAAATGTGTCATTAACAATTAACCCTGTGTTTTGACCTAAAGAGTAGTACAGGTAAGTACAGTTACTTGCACTGCCTGAGAACATGCCCCCAAACCTTCACATTCTTACTGTGCTATGAGAAGACCCAAATCCCCCTGAAGGAGCAGGCCCACACTTACACGCCCTCTGAAGGGAGGGGTGTGGTTTTTGGGTGTGAGCAAAATGCAGCACTTGGCAATTCATAAAAGAACTTTCTTTGCCAAAGTGCAGTGAGGCAGAAGGCCCAGTGGGACAGGGAAGTGCTCTACTGAGGAGAGGAAACTGTGGATGAACTCAGTGTATCACACACCTCTGACAGCAGAGCCCTTCCTGTGGCAGCCCATGATCCCAGCACGGGTTCCTCAGCCCAAGAGAGTAAGACTGGGAACGTTCCTCTTTTGATAGGGAGTGGGTGGCACTGGGAGCTGTGTGATACCAGACTGTGAGATTTTGATACCAAACTGCAGCTGCACCGTCACACCGACTGCAGGGCTGCTTCCCAGCACTCCCCACTGTGTCTTTCCACCTATTTACAACCAGCCTTTGAGATGTTGGGGCATGGAGTGGTCTCCTCTACACATTTTATACACTGCTAAAGCTCTGACCAGGAGTGCAGGACATTTCAAAAACAGAAGTCAGAGTTGCCAATTTTCAGCCAGAGAGAGGAAGTTTGTTGCCATGTTCGTGATTAAACACAAAAACAACCCAAATCACCAAAAAAACCACAAGCCAACCCAACAAAACCAATCACCAAAAAAAACCAAACCAAAACAAAACAAAAAAAAAACAAAAAAAACCCCACCAAAACTTTAAAAAAAAAAAAGCCACCACCAATCTGACACTTTTGAGAAAATGAGCAAGTACCGCCCAGGTCGGGGTGATTAGTCCATCTCACATCTCAGCAGAAACATCCCTGGAGGTACCGCTGGCTCGGAACTGCAGCTCGCACAGTCCCACGGGCAGGACGCCCAGACACGGCCACAGGTGCCGGGGACAGCGCAGCCTGGAGCGGGCCTGGAGCTGGGGGGCTCGGGGCGCTGCGATCAGCCGGGGCTCCCTCGGGGCTCCCCCCGACCCCAGCCCTGCCCTTTTTCCCGGCGGGTCCGCAGCGAGCGCCGGGCGGGCACAGCCGCTCCCGCAGCGCTGCCCCGCTTGCCCCGGAGCCGAGGCGCGGGTCCCGCTTACCTGGCCAGGGTGCTCTTGCCGGCGCCCGGCAGCCCCCGCAGCAGCACCAGCCTCCCTCCGTCCCGCGGGGGCCGCAGGCTCAGCGCCCCCAGGGCCCGCAGCAGCCGCTCCTCCGCAGGGCCGGGCCCGCCGGGGCCGGGCGCCGGGGCCGGGCCGGGATCGGGGGCCCGCGGCAGCCGCTCCGCAGCTCGGCCCCGGCCCCGGGCCCCGCCGCGACCCCGGCCCCGCCGCCCTCGGCCCCCGCGGGCGGGGCCGGGCGCGATCCCGCGTCCCTCCATGTCGCCCGGCCCAGACTTTGTCCCGCGAAAGCGAAAGCGGCCGGGAGCGGAGACTCGGGCAAGGACGGGCGTGTGCGGCTGCACGGCCAAAGGCTCAGCTACGGCACCCGCCGCAGACTCGGAACTTTGGCCCGAGATACCATCTCCAGTTATTTGCAGTCAGGATTATTCCCCAGTTTCTCAAAGGCAGCAGCCTGACAGCGTTCCAGTCCCAGGTGCTGCCTCTCTGTATTGCGAACTACAGGGCAGGGCCGAAAGGGAAGCAATCATCAAAGCCCCAAAGAGAAGTGGGGCTGGTTACAGGACACCAGGTATGCACGGACACTTCGCCGCCCGTCCCCTTGCTAGCAACGAGCTACCGGCGTCCTCTTCAACCACAGAAGCAACAAGGATGCCAAGGGGATGTAGCTAAAGAACTGCCGAGCACTGAACGAATGATCCCGTGCATCACACTCACTACACCACCCTAATTATCTTTTTCAAACATATTATCATAAGAGAAAGTAAAGGAAGTTTTAAAGATTTCTCTCCTCTAAAGAAAACCTGATTTCCATTAACTTGCTCACCAAGGAAGCCAAAGAAATTACAGTTTGCAATAAAACCAAAAAGAGTTGGAGTGGTATCACACCCTCCCTTCTCAGAGCTACACACAGCATCCCACCCAGCTTGGTTAGGAGCCAGCTCCAGGTATGCCCCAGGCACACACCACCACCAAACCTCAATGCTGGAGTTTTAGGTTCTGAGGTTCCAAATAGTGCTAAAGAGAGCGTTCACACACAGGGAGAAAGCCTAGCTCCCCAGGGACACGGCACGCCAACACTAACTGAAGTAAGTGGGGAAAATGTGGCAGGAAAGAAGAGACAGAAAATTTTAAACTCACAGATAGGGGGTTAAAGTAAACTTAAACTGGCAACACTCTACTAAGAGATTAAACATGACTTGCCCATACAAGAGTACGGTGAGATTTTGAAAACTATTTTTATTTCAAGCATTCTGTAAGGCCAGGATTCAGTAACAGAAAACAGAGACATTCAGATTTCTCGCTCAATAAATAGAAGTAGGAAGACAGTGTTGAGTGACATTTTCCTGAAATCAAACTAACTTGTCTGCTGCCACTAGTACAACACAGAACTCTGAAGCTGTGGTTATAAGGGGTATGAACTAACTTTCTCCTCTCCCTTACATTTCATATAATGTCCTGCTGGTAGGAGAGTAGGACATTTCTAGCCAAGGAAGACACACACATGTCCATGGGAGATGCATTCAAATAATGCAGCCAGAAAATTTTGCAAGTGGAACAACATTAATTTAGAAATACATACATTGTTAACTGCTTTCACGTAGATACAGTATTTAAGTAGAAAGTGGAGACGCATCAGCAAATTTGACCATGGTGGAGCTTCAGCCTGAGTTCAGTCAAGTCCTGGCTCTTCAGCTGATGTATAAACAAATGCAGGGAAAGGTGAGGAAGAGGAGATCAAAGAATAAATGGAGAAATATTCTGGATCTGCAAGCTACACAAGTGGGAAATATTATTTCTGAAAAGTAGACACAACCAAGTTTCCTGCTTCTCCTTAATCTTTTCTCACACTTTTATTGTTAAATGAGGTGACAGCTGTCACTCCCTCTCCCTACAAGGAAGTGTCCAGCCTTATGCATGCCTCATAATTGACAGAGGTTGCTCTTTATAATTAATTATCATTTATCTCTACATTCATAAATATTTCCAACACCACTAACAGAAACATCAAATCACTGGTTACCAGTGCTAGTTATACATCTTCTCAGTCTACCACAAACCATACACACCCTTCCTTCAGCATGTTTGAATCAGTTCCATAGTGAAATATTCTTGTTGCTGTAGTGCCAAATTCCCAAATGAGTCTAGCTGAGGGGAAGCATAAAGGCTGGTTTCAGGAGAAAAGAATGGAAGTTGTGCACCACTGTTTGAGTGAATAGGAAGGACAGATGATGTTTACCATCTGAGGTTGTAAATGTGCAATTATGTAAGGATGCAGTTATGATAGAGGGTGAAGGCAGAAGGAGGCAGCTAAGACACAAAACAAGCACCATTTCCTGCAGGTGAGCATCACTGCCTGCTTCTGTGCCAATGTCCTGGATCCTGATACAAGTGAATGAAATACCACAGCCTGAAGCTCACACCCCATAGTGACAGATGCCTCTGGTCTCCACTCTCAATCTCTTTATACCACACTTGAGGATGTACTGAAATAGTGTAAATCCCAAAAGGCTTCAGAAAGTGACCTTTTGCCATACACAAAGTTATCTCAATTTTGATCATTATTACGTGGTCAGAGAGTTTGATACTGGGGGGCAGTGTTGGGGGGAGGTGGCCAAAGATGTATACCAAAAAATCTACAGTGGTTTCTCTCTTCCAGGTTATCCCTCACTTTTAAAATCCTTGGTGGCCAACTGAAGTCCTTCCATGGTGGAATTAAAGCGAGAAGTTTCTGAAATAAAAAAAAAAGAAGAGGATCTGCTGAAGTTCCACAACAGCACAGGCAGCAGAAAGACTTAACAGATAACCCAGCCCTCAGACTGAGAAGAGTCTGTCCAATGTTTTTTAAAGTTTCTAATACTCAGCTGTTGGTTATTTTTTTAAAATGTTAAAAAGAAAGGAGAGGAAGCAGTCAATGGAAAGCAAAGGAAAATTAAAAGAATGCAAGGAGAGTGGAAAAGGAAGAAGATAAGAACTTGGATGTCAAAACTAGAGGCAGTAAGGACCTTACCGCTTCAAAGCTGAAAAGTAAGGAGTAGAGTAACACAGTGGATATTTTTTCCTCTACACATCACAAACACTATGTAATGAACAGCTGTTCAGCCAATACCACCATTGTACAGCTACATCCCAATTTTTTGTTACAATGTGAATTGTTTCCCCTGTTACATGCACTCAGGATCTCACAGGCTTTCATGTTACAGAGTTAGTGTGAGGCACCTGCACAACCGAATTGTTGCTCTTTCTCGAGAGCTCCAAAAACCCAGCTGTGGGCAGCACTTATTCCCCCAGGCAATTAGACTCTCTGCTTGAATGATTTTTTGAGCCAGATTTTCCTGGTTAGCACTGTAAAATGCAGGTGAGGTTTTCTGGTCATAATTCTGTGCACTTTTTCATGCTTCATTTTGTTTAACATTAGTGGTTATATATCAAAGGACAGGTAAGTTTTTCACTATTATCTGTGTATCAAAGTAGCAACTGGAAGAAATTTGACGATAGGATGATATTTTCTGTAGCAATACTGGAAGACTTCTTTAGTCTGCTTGGTATCCTTCAGATTAATTTTTTTTCATTTTAGCCAAAAATCAGGCCTGCCTCTCCCAGCTATACACTCCTGCTTTTTTGCCCACGTCCTCCTGATCTCATGGCCTCCAGAGTAATTTGTTTCTGACCAAAAACTTTTTGGATGTCTTCATTAGATGTTAGAGCTAAACTGCCTCACTCAGAAGCATCACAGCCATGAAAGGGAAGTGCTTGGAATTGCACAGCCAGGGAAAGGAGGATAACACCGGGATATCAAGAGGTTTGTCCCACCAAAACCACAGCCTTCAAGGCTCTTGTGGAAGAAGTATTCCTGCAGGGAGTTACTGACTACTGTACTTCAAAAAGAAACATGTCAGCTTCTGCCTTGCAGTAGTCCTG
Source organism: Melospiza melodia melodia (assembly GCF_035770615.1). Taxonomy (NCBI): domain Eukaryota; kingdom Metazoa; phylum Chordata; class Aves; order Passeriformes; family Passerellidae; genus Melospiza; species Melospiza melodia. The sequence continues at coordinate 84,455,530 of NC_086195.1, forward strand.
CAGACAAATGCTTGAACAGACACATTTGTATTGCACTGGCATCTGTGAGTCCTGGTCTAAGGAGAACTTGTAGGCACCAAAATAATGCTGTTTTCACTGATCTCAACATTTCTCAAACTGGGAACTCTTGCTTAATCTCCAGAACAAATGTGCTGCCAATGCTGCAATAAGGCGCTCTCACAAAAGCTTGAGATTAACCCTGTGTTTTCACAGAGGAACACTGTTCACTCTCCCATTGGGATACAAACATCCTTACACAATATGAATACAGCAGCATGTTCATCTGGCTAACAGATTAAGTTGCACTTGGCCAGCAATGCTCAGTTTGCTTTCCAATCTAAAGGGACCAAAATGATCATATTAGCTCTCCCTTGATTTCCTATGATTTTAAAATCTTTCTGTTAGAAATGTCTCAATTTTCCTAATTTTTTATTTCCCCCCTGACATTTGAAGGAATGAAATCCATTTCAACATTTACAGTTGTTCACTCGAGCAGTTTCACAGCCACTCTGGGACATCATTCTTGGCAAGTCAGCTTTAATCAGGAACCAGAGGGGAATTATTTTGTGGTGAGGTAAGACAACCTTATCCCTCAAAGCCAGGGACACCATTGATCAGGAAAACTCACCTGTCTTTTACAATGCCTGCATGCAAACATTGTGGAAGCACTGGAATACTCACGTGGGGGCTGCGTTACCCCATAGCCTGTGCCTGACAGTGAGCATGAGCTGACTGAAAACCCCAAGACATGCTTCTTCCTTTCCACATACTTTTATTGGTTTAATTCTTTTAACATCCTACTTTTGTAAAAGCTTAAAAGAGTCCTCTACCTGAAGGTTTGGTTGCAGAATACATGGCCCCTGATATCAGAGCTGACTGCTGCCCAGACAGGACACCCTGCACGTCCCCTCCTCCTATCTGCAGCAGCACGACCTCATCTGCTCCCTTGCCCCAGCCTTGGCACTGAGCTGGACCTTACAGCAGCTTATCTCAGTGCCTCAGTCCAGCAGGAAAGTATTGATTTGTTTGCTGTGGGCTTAGTGAATTAATGATAGCCTTCGTGTCAGCCAGCAGTTGCTGGAGCTGCTATCTGGAGCAAGGCTGGGAGGAAGGGCACTTCACACTTTGGGCAGCAGTTACCCTTTGCATCAGCCTGCTCTGAAATGGCAGATCCCAACTCCAGAGTAGCCTAAACCCATCTGACCTCTGGTGTCTCATCCTCTTCCTCCAACAGCCTTCAGGACCTTCCCTGACTCATTTCAAATGCTGAACCTAAACAAAGCAAAGCAAAAAACCCCAACATAAAACTCCAGCTGTATCTCCCCATTCCACCATAGATATCAATGGCCAAGCCCTGCAGAGACAGCGCATGGGCCTTTTTGTAAGCCAAACACTGATGGGGAGTCTTCTTTTGTGGCAAAGTCTGCATTTCTCTCATTCTATATTCCAGAGAACTAACACAAGCTGACACAGTAGAGTGTTAGACTGCAAGACAGCATAACAAACTGGGGTTTCCTGGCAGCACACAGTGGCTGGGTGACAAACATGCAGGGCTCTGGGTTATTTCTGCTGTGCTCATGACAAGCAGGAGAGGAAGACTGAAACAATTTTGCGAGTAGCAGAGCAGACAGACAAAGGTACAGACAATAAGGCAGGATAATCTGCTAGCATGTATCTTTTCTTTCTTGAAGGACAAAAGGAAGAAGTTTCATATTTCACCATTTTCTCCCAGGAAGTGAACATAGCTCTTCACAGCTGTTTCTTTAGCATATAAATATTTAATCAATAGCCTGGACATTTCTGGATAATAGCTTAGGACACAAGCCCACACAGACATCCAGTCAGGATTGTAAGCCAAAATCCTGCCTCTAGAGTGTTTGTATTGCAATATTATAAATAAGTAGCTTCTAAAAATTGGTAACAGGTGTAGACCTAAGTATTTTGTGCAAATATTTTTTATTTGCTTGCCCAATATTGTAGAATCTGATTATTTAAGAGGAAAATACTGCTACCAGATGTTCTTGATGTTATTAATGATCTGTGCTGAGAGCATCCTGCAAGACCAGTGCTTTCTGGGCCACATGGTACACAGAAATCTCCTTTATCTTCCTGCATTGGTAGCTGGTACCAGCTAATCAACCTGCAATGTCATTTTTGTCATCAATGACATATAGCCAAATTAAACCCCATCCAAGAGGTTTGAATTCCAACCCAAAGTATTCAACTACTTCCCCTGTGACATGAACATCCACTGTGAAAACTTCTGTGTTTATAATAGCTGCAACACAGTGCACACCCACCTCCTTGACCCGTTCCTGCCATCGACTGGAGGCATGGTCAGGTCAGACACAGGGCACCAGGTGACAAAGACCCCCTGACCACACCCCATGTGGATGATATTTCAGCAGTCCTGAGATGTCTAGATGGGAACAATTTAAGCCTCAGGATGTGGAATCTTTTAATGGCTCAGTTTGCTCATGGTGCAGGTTACTCTATTCCCATGTACCTCAGTTTATTTGTTTAAAAACTACAGATTAATTCATTTTCCATTTTGGAAAGAACAACTGATGGCAAACGATAGAGAAGTTAAGCTAGCATTTTCATGCTGGAACCCATAATCCTTCCTTTTTATCTCAATCTTCCCAGAATATCTCTCATAAACAAACGAAAGAAACTTTGCCAAGTTACCAAAGGGTTCAAAAATTCATGAGACAAGCAAGAACACGATAGCACACTTTGTCACACCAAATGAAAACATTAATGAAAATTTAACACTTCAATATACCAAGTCTTAATGTGACCTCTTCCTACTGTTTCTCCACTGAAAAGCAGAACTGCCACTTCTTCATAATTTGGTGAAATACTTTTTTATTATTCATAGAGTTCTTTTCATAATAAGACCCTTAATGGAGCCAGCACTGCTCTCCATGCTGAAAAGACAAGGAAAGCGGGACTGTGATGACTCACAACAGATTGCCACAGCAACCAAAATGGGAATAAATTCCGCCTCCTAGGCATCCTACCCTGCTGCTTTCACTTCACCACACATGCTTTAGATTTCAGAGGAAAAAATGAAATCATATGGCTTTAATAACAAAATACTGCCTTCTCTTTGCCCCATCCAGGCCTGAAAGAAACAAAATCTGAACAACCCTCAACCCTAACTTGGTTAAAACGCAAGTAAATTGGAGGATACTAAATGCACCTTAAAAATTATAACAAACAATATTCTTTAGATGTTTGGTCAAATATAATAAAAAGATACTTGGTAAAGATAAAAGAGTAAAATATTCACAAGGTGACTGATTACCTGTTTGTTCATGCAGAATTTAAGACAATCACTCATGACTGATGAAATGCAGCTTCCAGACAGCCGGTGCAGGTTATGGTGTTCTCCTCTATCACATCTTGATATAACTCCATGTCTGATAGTGTTTCAGAAGAGTCTTTATTCTCTTGGGGATTTTTATTTAGATCTTCAAGATTAATAATATCATCTAAAAAATAAAGAAATTACAAACTGCAGCCAAAACTACCTGAAATTACCTTACATAATCTCTCATTTCTGTTGTGTCAAGATAGAGTATTTCTAGAACAAGCTTTTATTTTACCAGAATCCTCATGATTTTTGCATCCTAAATGCCTTATAAAATAAATTAAATCTTTCTGTTTTGTCTCTCATACAGGGTGGGGAGTGAGAGAAAACACCCATGCATGTGTGTGTCTATTCCCACTCTTACACTGCTTCTCCAGAAACAGCCTTTCTCCTAAAATAGAGAAACTTCTCTCCTCTTTCAGACAGCAAATTCTACCAGCTTTCAGGGAACTACTGTTGTGTATTTTTAAACCTGTTAGAGAACCTGTGAAATTGTAGTGCATTAATATGGAAATCATGGAAAAAGACAACGAGCAACCTTATCCCATAACTTCCACACTGCAGGAATTAATGTGTGCGGAAGTCCAGAGCTTCATTTGAACCCTGATATCTCTTCCTGCCCAGGTGTGTGACCTCAAGTGCTGTTTGACAGCAGCTGACCATGAGCCTGCTGTGCCCAGGTGGCCAAGAAGGCCAATGCCATCCTGGCCTGTATCAGCAGTAGTGTGGCCAGCAGGATCAGCGCAGTGATTGTGCCCCTGTAGTTGGCACTGGTGAGGCCACACCTCAAGTTCTGGGTTCAGTTTTGGGCCCCTCACTATCAAAAGACTCTGGGGTGCTGGAACATGTCCAGAGAAAGGCAGTGGAGCTGGGGAAGGGTCTAGAGCACAAGTCTGATGAGGAGCAGCTGAGGGAGCTGGGGGTGTTGTTTAGCCTGGAGAAAAGAAGACTTAGGGGGGACCTTATTGCTCTTAACAGCTGCCTAAAAGGAGGGTGTAGCCAGGTGGGAATTGGTCACTTTTCCCAGATAACAAATGCCAGGACAAGAAGAAATGGTCTTAAGTTTCACTGGGGAGGTTTAGATTGGATATTAGGAAAAATTTTTTCACTGAAGGAGTGGCTGGGCATTGGAACATGGTGCCCAGGAAGTAGTGAAATCATCATCTCCCAAAGTGTTAAAAAAAAAAAAAAGAAAAAAAAAAGTAGATGTGGCATTGAGGGACAGACTTGGGCAGTGCTGGGATAATGGTTGGGTCAATGACCTTATAGGTCTTTTCCAACCTAAATAATTCCATGGTTCTATTATTTATTATTATGCTGCCAACTTTTAGTGTTAATGAAGTTTAATTAACTTGAAGATCCTCAACCTTTCAGGGAAGTAAAGTCTCAAGAAAGACTATACAATGCTAAATACCACTATGATCTAGAATGGAAAAACTTGAGCTAATTACTGGAATATTTCAACGTAGGAAACTTTATAAGGCAATTTTAGCACTTAGATGAGGAAAAATTAAGTGATGACAGCAACCATAGCTCTGTGGACTATGGACACGATCAACGGCAGCATAAATTCACTTATCACATCATTGTGCTTTTGCACAAAGAGAAGTATTACCGCTAGTTGGTAACAAAAACCAATTAGCGATAATATCCCTCCTGATAAGAAGAATTTTATACAGTTTTTGTATCACAGAAACTGTACTGACTTACCTGTCAAGCCATCTTCATTCTGCAATCCATTTGGTTTCTGTTTTTCCTAAAATAGATAACATTAGTCCAGCAAAAAGAAGGTATGTGACAAGAGATGTTATTTTGGGCAAGAACAAAGTCCATGCTCTATTTTATATTAACTAGTTCATTGTAATCAGGATTTTCCTGATTTCCACTACTGGACAAGGAAAAAAAGTAATTTATAAGTTAACACTTTCCCAGCTAGACAAAGAGAATTAATTTGCCCACAGTCACGCAGAATGACTTCTCTGCTGCAGCTCTAGCAGAGGTGATGGAGGATGAGATCTGCTCAGATGATGAGAGAAAACTATAAGACAGAAAACATCTGAATGATGGTAGCTTGTACTTAATGAACATAGGTCAGGTCAAGACACAGATACCAAAGTTTTTTCACCCTTTTTTATCTAGGAGTTGTGCACGCTTCTGAAGTTGATCTTTTAAAATCTGAATCCTATCATGCCAATGAGCTGGTTTTTGAAATACTCAGAGGAGAACAAAAAACATCTGCCTCCTCATTGTGGATATTAAAGCAAATTTACTAATAAAGAACTGAAGAATTCCCCTTTGCACCTGAAATATTGGAAAGCCTTCCAAAATCCCCTAAAATTCATACCTCCACAGAGGTCTTCCACAGTAAATAGATCATCTTTGAAACTTTCCAGTCAAGGGGAACTACATAATCATCTGGCAACAAGGATTCTGCAGAAGAAAATATTTTTTGCAGTTCAGTGTTCAGATCTCTCCACAGCCAAAATACATCACTGAATTAAGATTTTTGCACATGTTATATATATATATATTTTTTTTTTTCAAGCAGGTATTTAAATGAGCCAGCAGCAAAATCAGAATTTAGAATTTCTGGAATCTAAGGCCAGTGCACAAGAGGGGAAAGAGAGGGAAAGAGATTTGGGTTTAGTTTCTTTATTTAGACGAAGACTTTCCTACCATACTTTCGTTTCCCCCACATACTCCCCTAAAAATAGGCACACACAAGAAAAACAAAGTTTTCAGCCATTAAATTAAATTCAACTTAATTAACAACTTTTAAAATTTAAAATGCTTGATTATAAGAATTTTTGCACTATTAGTAGAGAAGGTGTTTCCTAAAATGTTTTAACTCTAACATTCTTTAAGAAGCTGAAAAGAAGTTCTTTATAGGAAAACTGTCTGAAATATATTCTACACTTATATGAGGATCATACAAGCAAGAAATGCAATTAAATCTTCCATTTATAAATAACTAAAGACATTTATTTACCAAAAACCTCCCTTCCAAAATAATTTCAATAAAGATTGACTGTAATTCCAAGTGTTGTAAAATAATACCACTCAAATGTGTGCATCCATAAATAGTTGCCTGTCAATGTACTGTATGCCATAAAAAAAAAAAAGCAGGCTATTTTTGGAATTGTAGGATAATAATAACAAAGGAGAATGTGGCCAACCAGGCACAATTCTGGTGGGAAAACCCCAGCAGTCACAAGCTGTCAGAGCTTCAGAGAGATATTGGGGTAGATTTGTATTTCTTGAAGGTTATTTCCAAAGGAAACTCACCTAGACTCCAGAGAATGTCACTTGTTACTGACTCAGAGGAGGACATTTGGTTCATTAAGCTACTGAGTGTTTCTGAATGCCTGGTTATTCTTTTTCTTTCTTGGAAGATGCCTGTTTTCAAGTCATGGCCAACTCCCTCTAACATTATAAAATTTAAGATCACAAATATGAAGATTCATCAAGTTTGGAGAAGAAAAATGTTTTATATGCAACAGTTGAGGACATCAACAGTACTTCTTTGCTTACTTTCAGCTCTATATGGCAAATTCTTTGGTGTGTGGTGCCAGATTTAGGTAAAGCAGTCCTTTATGCCCCCCTTTAGGGACCTAAGGTGAAGTAATGCTTCCTATGATTTGCATCATTGTTCTGGCAGATGGCATTGCCATGGACTTTTAAAAAGCAACAAAGAATCCTGAGGTCAGTTTGAGCAGATAAATGACATAAGCTACTCCTCAGCTGTCAGATTAAAATTTTCATATGAAAATTCATGCTTAACTTTAAATTCTATTGAAACAAACAAATGTAAAGGTATACTGAAAAGCTGGCCTATGTTTTTTAATCCCAATTGTTGGCTAAATGAAAGTTAAAGTTTCTCCACTAAATTTGGACTCAAGAAGCTGAAAAACATTATGCACAGGGAATATGTCTCTTTCAGCAGATGTTCTAGGGTGACTTCCAAACAAAACTCTCTTGTTTTCACTGGTTACAGCTCTGTGGGATTACATTAGCCTGCAGTATACAGGCTGGGAAATGGTGGCTGGCACACTCAATTCCTTTGAGGATTGCTCGTCTTTTACCTGTATTAAACTGAAAGTACAAAAATAAGATATCTGGAGCTCTGGAAGGCAAGTACACAACACCAGGACACTTATTAATAAGGCACACTTAAAAAGAAGACATTCACTTTCAGAAGACATCTTATAAGCCTGATATTGAATTTCAAACCAAATTGGATTTTGGGAAAGTTTTTCAACAGCATCTAAGCCACGCAAGAGCATATGAAAACTCTATTAAAATAAAAAAGAATGTTGTTATCTGGAATATAAAACCAAACATGCAGCCTTTATATAAGTGCACACATTTTGTACCACATTTTCATTTAGTTCCATAATCATCACAGTAAAGTCTTACTCAGTAGGATGTATTCAAACATCATTTAGTTCTGTAATCAATACAGAATAGTCTTACTACGATATATTAAAAATTGAGCAAGCATTTCATGTTTGGATTTAAAGTTAGTCAATTTTTGCTACTAAAATGACTGCAAATACAAGGCCAAACCAAAAGTCCCTTTGACAGAGATGGAGGATTTTAGGTACAAACTAAAAACTGTCACCAAAATAGCAGTGATTTGTTTGAACAGCATTAATATTTAACTAAAAACTGCAATAAAAATGAGTTTCTAACCATAGTATTTTCATTTGTTTTTTGGTTTGGAGGGAGTGCTTTGTTTTTTGTTTGTGGTTTTGAGGGGATTGTGGGTTTTTTTTGTTTTACATAGGAGTAGTAAGAAAAGCATTATACCCAGTGGAAGACCTGGAGAACCAAAGAGCTGCACAAGCTGAAAAGCAAATCCTAATGATAAGGGAAGTCCCAGAAAACTGCATTTCACATCTGCATCTTGATAATCTTCAAGCTGTGATGTCTTTGCTGGCTCAGAGTCATCTGCTCCATTTGCATTTTCACTGCAGTTTGTCATTGTAGTAGAATCTTCTAGATACTCAGAAACAACTTTAACAGAAGACAAATTATCTGGTTGGCCATTTGTAACCTCTGAAGAAACATGTTCACCCTCGTCCTCTTTTTTATTAACTACTTGTTGTGGCTGAAGAGTAGTAGCTTGCTCCTCCTTTGTTTTGGAATCGACACAAACCCTGCAGGCATATTTTGATATAGGAGAGCATGGTCCTGAATGAGTGTAAGAAATATTATATACCAGAGCATCTGCATCTGGAGTGGGTAAGGAATATTCCTGCAATGCATGGTCCTGTTCATGTGCTTCTCCACATTTCTTGCTTAGAAAGTAATTTTGCCTCACTTCTAAAACACTGTTTTGGGGAATATCTTCTCTTACTAGGATGTCCTTCCCTTCCTCTGTATGAGCAAAGATCTGTCTTGGTAGGTTAAACTTTGGTGCTAAGTTGACAATTCTTCTGTATCTCTTCCTCTTCAGTGTAATTGGTGTAGCATCATTTATTGGCACATTTACTTCACTTGAACCCTGCATGAAGGCAGCCCTGGCTTCCACTAGGGAATCAAAGTGCATTTTACCAGTTGGAGACACAGACAGACCATTGCTTATTACATTGCCAACTTCCTCAGTTTCTGTTTCAAGATGGTTTTCCTTTACCAATCCCTCATTTGACTGATAGCAGTTTAGCTCTGCTGAACTGTTCATGTGAGTCTGTTCAGGTTTCCTCACTTTTTGAGATTTTTGTTCACTTACACATTTATCCTCAGAGTGAGGAGAGAGAGAAACTTGAGCATTGAAGCCCATCTGCAACTCCTCAGTAGATAAATTAATTGAAAAAAAAGCCCAGGCATTGGAGGTAGTTTCTTCTGCTTTTAAAAATGGACATTTGCCCTCTGTGTTATCAGTCACATTATTAAGTATATTTGAACTGCAATACTGAGAGATTTCTTTTTCTTCTCTGTTTAAACTTAGGCCCTTGGCTTCCAAGTCCGGTTCACATGTAATTTGGCACGATCCCAGCTTGTTTTCTGTGCTCAACAATGTCATATCATAGTCTTCAGAAATGCCTTCTGTTTTCTGGACAGAATTTTTATCATTGCTTATTGTTAGGAAACTGCAGAGGTTGTCTTTCTGCCTCTGCTTTGCTTCCTTGTCATCTAATGCATTTTTGGTTAGGTTTTCAGTACAAAAAGGTTTTACATCTCTTAAAAGCAAACTGTCACTTTCTACAGGCAATTCATTTTTCCATGCACTATTTGACATCACTGAGACCTCAGGCACAGCAACCAGAAAACTCTCCCTTGAAACCCCTGCATCTTCTTTTAGGCTTTCATCACTACTCTTAGGCTGCTCTTCACAAACTTTTACTGGATCCTCCGGGCCTTTGCTGAATGTACACATTGATTTTTTGTTTTCTTCTTCCAAGTCATCCTCTTCACTTTCTGATCCGTCATGGTCACCTGGAATTGGATGATGAGCTACTCCACATAACATTTTCTTCGTAATTTCTGTGCGATTACTTTTCATTGTTTTGTTTCTTTTTCTCTTTTTCTTCTGCTTTGCTTTTATTAACAGGAATCCAGGGTTCTTGCTTAAAATTTTCTCCCTATATGAAAACAAAGAAGATCAAATGTAAAACCCCAAACAAATAAAAAAATCAAGCCCCCACTAAGTTAGAGCAATAATGTATTCATGGTGATCAATCTGAAGAATAGGTACTTTATGTTACTATGATGATCAAACACAGACTATCTGCATTTTTCAGTTGATAATATCTCAGATAACACCTTCTATTGGTTAAACAAATGCCTAATCAATACAATTCAGGACAATCCTGAACATTTAAATCCATTTAAGCAAACCCAGGTGCCATCTCAATAACTTTGCTTTACAAAAAGTATCACAAATCATCGTTAGACCATACATTGTGTTTCTAGATGCCTTTCTAGCATGATGTTTGAATAATAGATCCTGAAAAGCTGGTGCTATTCTGAAATTTCAGTAAATGCTGTGAGGAGCTGGCTGAAAGTAACGAGGTAGAGGACAATGTCATCCATTAAGATCAAATACTCAAATTCAAAACATACTAACCAAAATTCAAACAATGCAAAGTCACGGTGACTACGGCAACTCTGATACTTACTGTTCAGTATATTAAGTCTTGAATCATAAATATTTGGAAGAAATATTTCATACTTTATTACCAACAAAATAATACACTGTGGAAAAATTAAGATGCTGTAGGAAAAATGACATGTTTACAGTTAATTTTGTAGCTCTTTTCAGAAGTCTTATTTATTTTGTCTGCATTTCTCATCAAATGTAACAGAAAGCAGCTCTGACTTCTCTGAAATCTTGACTTTGGCCCATCAGCCAGCTAACCCTGAAATGAAAACTTGTAAGAAAAACCCAGTCTAGGATTCCATCCAGGAACCTAACATCTCCCTTTTCAATTGTTCAGAGATATTAAGTTTTTAGAGCTAAATTTGATTGTTAAATCTTTGTACTAAAGACATATTCCTTTTCTGTAATTCTTCACTTTTCTGGAAGTCTTTGTTTGTGATGGTACTTCACACAATACACTAAGGCAAAGCAGCAGCTAGAATTATAGGGCAAAATTAGTTGAATTTTGGAAATGTGTATGTAAAATTACCTGCTTTATTAAGTGCTGTATTCTGAAATTCTTGAGAGAAACAATACAAAACAAAACATAAAAGGGTAACTGTCAATCTAGAGGGGAAGCTGATCACTAGGAGGCAGCCTGGGAATTAATGGGAATTCTGTGGGAATCTATCCTTTTCCATTATTCATTCTTGAATTTATTCACTGTTAGTCTCTAGGTTCTTCCTTAATTTGAACTCTACAAAGCAAACCCTCCTAATTCTCTGAGTGCAAAGGACAGCAGCAGCCTTCTCAGCATAGCAATGAAATTTGTTGACTGCAACAGGATTCAAAAGTCTTGGTGCCTTGGTGCCTTGATATCACTGCAAGGGGCACTACAGATCTCCATAGTGGTCTTGTTGGAAAGCACATGAAATTTATTTCCTTATAATAGCATCCAGATAAGAAATCCTACTAAGAAATGGATTTTCTTCAACTGTTGGCATTGAAGTCCAAATGGTGCTTTCCTCCAAGTAACGAAAATTGACTTCTCTTTTTCCAGATGTGTATTTTCAATACAGTGCCTATGGTTTACATGGGAATGTCCACACCATGTTGAATTCTGTTCACAATACACTCCATAGTCAGCAACATGCCTCCTATCTCTCCAGAACGAGAAACATAGGATGCCAAAGTTTTAGGATTGAAGAGATCTTATTTGTCAACTGAAATAAATGATATTAAAATGAAGTACCTGCAATAGTAGCTGGAGAGATTACTTTCTTACATATAGCCCACACATGCAGAAATCATATACTAATCCAAGATTATATCTTAAATTTTGATATTAATTTTCTTCTTTAGTGAAGAAATTTCATAACTTGAAACTGGTTTTAGACAAGGAAATTCTCTGGAGTTTTCAGATTCATAAACCCCCTTACCAGTGAAATAGAAAATAACCTCCCAGTTTTAACTGTTTTTAATGTAGTGGGGAATAAAAAATCAGATCTCTGCATCAATTCCAAGAAGGATTTATTGTTGTACCTAAAAGCCCTTGTGCTGCCAGAACAACTGCAGAAATGACAACTAAATTATCCATATCAGCACTGACACAGGTAAGGAATGAACTTCTCCAGCCTTGATATTATTGTAGATAAACTTTTCTTATCACTTACTTCTTCCAGATGTGAATTTGCACTGCTGTTGCTGGAAATGAACTTCCCTAATACTGGTGCAAGCATGTTTCTGATGTCTATCCCCAGACACATCTGACAACACTTTCAGGACAATGCTGACAGAAACTTTCTTGGGCTGGGATGTTGCATCAGAATTGCAGAAATGAGAGAAAAAGTCTTAAAGGTCTGCGCACTTTCTTAGTCTCCTTACTATTAATTCTGAATGAGGATGGAAAATCACACTGAATGGGATTCACTTTAGAATGCAAGAACAGAAAAAAAACCACATCCACCAAATAATGGGAAAAGAATCCCCTGGATGGTCCAGAAAAACTAACAGCTATTACTGCATTGAAATTATTGCATGTCAAAATAATAACAAATACAAATGTTGATCCAGGATGATGATTTAGCACACCTGGATATAATCATGAATAGTGACATTCAACAGTTAATCATAAATACAACTATGTAATTTTTGTGCTTTGGAAATATGGAGGTTTTATAACAGTTCAAGGAAATTATTTTTATAAAGATTTGAATTTCCTAAAGAAAGGACTAAAGCAACAAGGAAAGTGATGAACTACTAAGTGTAGAATAATAAAATGTAGAACAATAAAATACTTAATGGTTCTGGATAACTTTTGTTTTTCAATTGATTCTAACAAAACACTACTCCAAGGAAATATTCTAATGCTCTGTGATGGCATAGCTAAAATTTCCTGCTTAGGATATAACCCCATATCATGTAAAGTTTTTGCATTCAATTAAGCTAATTGTCTACTAGTTTTCATAAGATTAACTTTGTTCCTCCTCTTTTAGTCCACCTACACACCTTTTGAAAGTTTCTTTTACTGCAAAACCATATGGCACACAACCACTGAGAAAATGCAAGAACCAGCATGGAGACAGACTTCTCTTTTTTAGAGACATTTGCTAGTGAGCTGCTATTAAAGGCACACAACACATACAAAAGGAAAAGAAAAAAGGTGCAATTTCAGCTGGTATTTAAATTTTGCTACATATTATGTATTTAGAAACCTGGTTAGTAATAAAAAGACCTGAAAAAATATAATGGTATCTTCGTTGAAGAAGGAATTCCCCTTCTGTAACACTTTTAAATTTCTCAGCCTACTCTTTAGTCAATACTAAATGCTTTTTGCCATAACTCTGTTACACGTGACTTTAACACTGCATCCTACTGCTCAAAGTAGCATTGACCAGGTTGATTGAGAGCCAGTGTTCAGACAACACTTTCAACTGGAGAAACAAATGCACTTTCACTGAAGTAGAACATACTAACTAATTAATCTAAAGCAGTTGGTCACATTTTGCTGAAAAATGGCAAAACCAAAAGAATTACTTATTTGCAATTGTACAGACTTCACCTCCAGCATGCATCTAAGCTGATGTCTGCTTGATATAGAAAAATGCCTGCAGTAATGAATTATAAAGTCATTTAGGTTGGAAAAAGTCTCTGAGATCATTGAGTCCAACCATTAATTCAGCACTACCAAGCCCATCACTAAACCATGTCCCCAGGTGCCACATTTACATGTCTATTAAATACCCCTAGGGACGGTGACTCCACCATTTCCCTGGGCAGCCAGTTCAGTGCTTTTCAACCAGTAATGTTTCCTAATCATCAGGGAAAATGGAGATAAATTTAAAATCCAATTCTGAATGACATTTAGCAATGAGGTACAGTCTTTCAGAAATATATGCCATCATTAATCTCCAAAGTCTCTGGACTGTGTTTTCAATATAAAAATTACAGCAGAGCAACTTGCCTAAGATGGCATTTACTGAGATACACTTCACTTTCCCCATCTGGTAAGTCCAAATACATTCTTAAATTCCTCGTGACCTAATTTTGCTTCAGAAACAACTAAAAATTGAAGTTATAATTTTGGAATGAAAAAATAAAAAGCCAAGGTACCAGCCTTTTTGTTATATATCTTGCCTTTAGCACTGAAATGAGTGATAAAGATCTAGTTCTGCAAAACCAAATGGAAAATTGGGTTGTATTATCATGTGATCAAGCACCTGGAAAAAAACCACAAAACTTGCCAGCATTACTGGGTTTCCTGGAAGCTGAAATTCCATTAGACATCTGAGATTCAACTTAGCACTTTGCTGCTGAAGAAAGAGTCTTTGTCACCCTTGCCTGCTTTGCTCCAGATGATGCCCTTGTACTTCCACTATGACCTTTTGCTGGCTCTACCACTCTCCTTGCAGGTGGATTCACCTGCCTTGACCCTGCATCAAAAGAAAAGAAGTACACACTTTGTTGTTATGCTCATTTAACTCTCCAAAGCACAGAGGTAAAAAGTGTCTGGCTAAGACAAAAAAGTGGTTGGTGGGAACACGTGAGTACCTCCAGCAGCAACATGTCAGGTTGCCTCACAGCAAGGAAATTCACTACAAATTTCTTGTAAGAAATGTTTACACATTAGTGTTGCAAATTAATTCTCTCTGCCCCAAATCAGCAAATATCCCACTAACTGAATTAAATCAGTAACTCAACAGCTTTTCCAGTGGTGGTGAGATTTAAGTACCTTTATAAAATAAACTAATCACAATGCTCAAAGAGCTGGTCCAATTTTTATACAGGAATACAGTTCTGTGCAATGTATAATCAGTCAGACTGCTGCCCTGTAATAGTCCAGACACAAAAGACCTTGATCTAGAGAGTACACAGAGAATAGCATGCAATTGGTCTGATTAAAGCATGCCTTTAGAAGCTGTTCATTTAATCAAATATATGGCAAAGGGCAAGCACTTTGCTTTCTAAGGTTAAAAACCCAAAAAACCCACCCACCAAAACCCTCACATTCCTGAGGTAACAGCAATTCAGTTTCAAATGACAGTCTGTTCACTCCATAGAAATTTCAGGTGAGATGACTTTACTGATTTTTGTCCTGCCTGGTTCATAAAAGTCATGAATGTCTTATGATTTAAATGTCTTAATTTGGTTCCTTAGTCATAGTCTATGCTGATCAAGATTAGAGAAATCAATGCTGAATATACTGTTTAAAACATGTTTATGTACTGAATATACAAGTGCCTACTATGAAACACCTACTTTCTGAACAAGTGAAAAACAAGCTATTTCAACCTCTTCTAGATGCCATAAATATCTCACCTGACACATTTCGAAACTGAGAAGAGAAACAAAACAACTCCCTCAAAAATACATGGACTGATGGATGTCAACAGATGGAGAAGAGGTGCCATTTTTTTCTTCGACTGAATTTTTCTGCACTGACTTGGTGTTAAAAAGCAGGTTAGGGGGAAAAAAAAGGACAAGAAGAAACACTCCAAGTGATCTAATTATATCTTAAGGGGAATGCTTACAATGCAGAGAAAGAACCCTGCAGTTTCACCATCAGCCTTTCCCCCATGAAGGCTCAGAGGATCAGTTCCAAGTTCTGGCCACATTTAGTCCTTTGAAGGGAACATGATGGGCACCAATGACAATGTTATGCACTGCAAATACAGTACCAATCATCTTGTCATGCACTCACTCTAAAGTTACTGTTCCAATAAATAAATAAATATTTTAACCAGAAAATAAAAAGACCCACACCCTGCGATAAATCATCCTAGCACCTGAACACAAATGACAGACATTGTAACAGGATGTAAAGATAAGCAAGTACAACAAAAGGGTTTTAAAATTAAAAATGAGATTTACAGGGGGAAGTATTGACCTTTCTTACCAATGCACATTCACACCAAAAACAAATGTAAAATGAATTTTGAGATGAGACACAAGCAGAATCAAGTTGAAGAAAAATATGGTTGGGAGACTAAGGAAGCAATAGGGGCATAATGAGAGCAGATTTAAATATCTGGAGCTAAGTAATAAACTATTCCCTGTTAGGAACTTTCAATGAAAGATAACAGATTTTAGCTGTATTTAAAGTAACTTTAATTAGCAAAATTATAGCAAAGACCTAACTATCCACCAAAGCACAGACTGTAATTCTGGAACAAAAGCATGAGTTTTACAAACACAAGACAATACTGCAAAATTAAGGAGAAAAAAAACCATGAGGACAAACACGCTGTATGACACAAAATACTACTTTTAACAAAACAAGAAAAAATTCAAATAGCTTAGGGGGTGGGGTACTATATGCTCAGCATTTAAATCAGCAAGGGACTGGAAGCATTGAAAAAGTTAGAGAATAAGGTGTAGCTCTCCACATAAGTTTATAATGAAGGGAAGAAAAGGGAAGGAGGAGATGCATCCAGAGTTATGAAGACAACTGCACTAAAAACCACACAGGACTCAGATGAGAAAAAAGCAGTTAAAGAATAAACAAAAAAGGAGAAGGGGGGAGTTACAACAGGAAAACAGTAAAAGAAAACAGTATCAGCAAATATTAAGTAACCAGCCTCTAACCTAGGTTATAGCAACATTAAAATTCAAATACTTGTAACTGCAGACAATGTTGCTATTCAGAACATCTGTTCCACTTGTTGCACTCATTCTGTGCATCTCAAATGCTCTACGAAATACTAAGAAACCACAGAGCAGTCAGTTAAAATGCATATTCTGTGGACATTATTACACCTTTTCCAACAAATCTCCATATTTCGTCATGCTACTATCCACATTTTACTATTTCTGCATACTACACTTTGGTATTCACTTATTTTCCTTTTCAAATATCTTTTACCAAAGGGCTAGAGATATACAAAAGACGTGATGAATTAGCCCCTTAAAGATGATTACTTTTTAAAAAACAGCCCTGTATTATTCCTAGAGTTGGGGATGAATAGGTGCAGAAAACTGTCTTTCAATTCTGTAATTTAGTGAGCATCAACAGAAATTTGTCTTTGGGCAGAAAATAAAAAATTATTTTAGAGAAGCACTAATATATACTATTATCTTCTAGTTCTGGAAAGACAACACAGCTAAATGGACACTGAGGGAGAAAAAAGGGGAGCAGCTAAAGGTGTTGAGCAACCTGTTGAACCTGTGAACAACTTTGCCAACACTGCTATGAAACAACCAGAATAAAGGGCACCACCAGTTTTGCTGCTAGTTAAAGCCAGAAACTTAGGGTCCACCTGAGAATAAGAACAACATCACAGCCAGCATCCAACACCCTGAGACTAGGCAGCACTGCCATTAGTGACTTAAAACTCTGCTCTGATAGGTAAGGGCTAACTCTTCTGATATTCTGGGCACTGCTCTCACTCCATCACTTATAACCAAATAACTTCTGTCAGAAAGGGCCTCTGGAGATCATGTGGTCCAACCTCTGCTCAAGGCACTATCATGATCTCATTGCTCAGTGCCTTGCCCATTAAAGTTTTGAATATTCCAAGGATGAGATTACACAAGCCACTATCCAATACAAATTCCCCATGTTGCAACCTCCACCTGTTGCTTCTCCTCTAAGAGGACCTAGACCTAGGACCAAGAAAGGCACTGAAGTATTAATTATTAGAATCAAGAACTCAGTTTAGACTGCAGGAACAAAGCAGAAACAGAATGAAACACAATGCTCTGTCATCCACATATTACATACAAAGAATTTATAATCCTACATCAGAAATTTTTGCTGCACTGCCATAAGCACAGTCTCCATGAAGTGAAGGATAATGCTAAATATTCATTGAGCATTTAGCACATGTACCAAATGCCTGCAAAGAGCCACAAATGCAGCTCAGACATACAGACAAGACCTGCTTCAGGCAGACTATTCCATGTCTATTCTTTTGTTGTCAAAGTCCCTGAAAAACACTGTATCCATCTTGCAGGCTATCAGGAAAAATGCCAAATGGGGGGAAATAATACAGTCCATCCACTCCTAAGCCAGGTTCATGAGCCTTCAGAAACTATTAATGGTTAAGAGCAAGATGTGGGATAAGCTGTTCAGTAATTTCTCATAGACTATTATAACCTATAATACAGGCTACCCAGACCTAAAGGTAATGAATAAAGGAAAAAAAAAAAACCCTAAAAGTATCATGAATAATATAACAGTCACACAGGATTATGGGCCTATGACTAAGACTGATTTATACATGACACAATACATCCCTTAGAAATAAGCAAATGCTTACTCAGTAAGCTAAAGCAGCACTTCTTAGTCTGTTAGCAATTTAGAAAGAGGTTAAACAATATGACCCAAGAGAATTCAGCCTTTTTAAAAATCAGTAGTTTAGATTGGATTAACAAAACAAAAAATTTAACATCATTAAAAAGACTGCAAGTACAACTGATTTTTTTGTTTTGTTTTGGGTTTTCATGGATATATTCTGGCTTGGCACAACATGATATTGCTGCAAGAACACTATGAATCAGTAAGGTACACATGACATGGTCAAGGACTGCCTGCCTACCAGAGAAATGAAGCAGCAGCACTATCAGCTAAAAGGAAACTGCAAAGACCAATTCCAGACAAAATACTTCAATGCTTTTATTATCTTTGATCTAGAATTCCACTGACAGCATACCTCAATCAAAACCCACCATTTGCAGCTTCTCCATTACTACAGTAATAAATTAAGACAAAGTTGAGATGATTAGACCTTGATAAACTGTTACCTTTTTTTAAAAATAAGACCAATTATGTTTTCACACTTTTTTTTTCTGTGATCTCAAAATAAGCAGGTTTGAAGCTAATTTCAACCAATTAGCCTATAAAAAGAAGAAAAAAACCCACAACAAATTTATTGATGTACAAGATTTTCACCTAGGATATTAATAGACAGCTTTATTCTCTCCTCCTGCTTTTATTTTAAAAGGACAAGAACACCAACATTAAAATGCGAAAAGCATCAATCTAGAAACCCCAAAGAGAAATATTTCTACATCTGATCCACACGAAACATCTGATCACTTAAAATGAGGGCTTACTTTCAATTTCATTTCAACACTGTCTTTTTAATGCTTTTTACAGGGAATTGTAATACATGTGTCTGCTCTTTTGAAGTTTCAACATATACCTAGTCACCTCATCTCCATAATGCACCAGCACTGAGCAAAAACATTTCCTCCAGAGAACATGATTGCTAGGAGAAAGCAGCAGTTAAAACTACATGCCACACATGAATGTGAGAATTCTTCTAATTCACTGAGAATGAAACTTACTGTTCAGCTAAAAGAAGAAAATACCAACAGTTTAAATTACAACAAGACAGACACACAAACAATAAATATAAATGTTATGGGTTTTAGCTAGAGAAAGCCTTGTTTTCAGTGATCTATTAGCAGAGAAACAACCATCTCTGCAAAAAGTTTCAAGAGACAGATGTCAGATGAAATCTTGGCCTTCTTCTTAAACACAAAAAGCTTAAAAAATTATGCATCATGGCAAACTAAATTGAACTTCAAGAGGGTATGGCTACAAGAACAGAAGACAGGATACCTCACAGGAGATAATTTAACATCACATCTCAAAAAATTAGCAGTGTTACACCAGGTTGTCATGGTTTATCCCCAGCATCACCTCAGCCCCACACAGCCCTTCACTCAACTCTCTCCTGATGGAATGAAGAAGAGGATCAGAAGGGTAAAAGTGGGAAAACTCATGGTTTGAGATAAAGACAGTTTAACAGGTAAAGCAAGAGCTGCACATGCAAGCAAGACAAAAACAAGGAATTCATTCACCACTTCCCACAGGCAGGCAGGTGTTCAACCATCTCCCAGGAAAGCCAGGCTCCATCACATGGAATTCTTACTTCAGAAGACAACCACCACCATTCCAAACCCCCTCACTCCTTCTTCCTCCAGCTTTATATACCAGGTGTGATGCCACAAGGTCTGGGATCTCCCTTTTGGTCAGCCAGGGTCAGCTGTCCCAGCTTTGTCCCCTCCCAACTCTGAGAGGAGCAGAAAGGCCTTGATGCTGTGTAAACACTGCTCAACGGTAGCAAAAACACCCCTGTGTTATCAATACTGTTTCCAGGCAAATCTAAAACACAGTCCCAGATCAGCTATTCTGAAAACAACTAACTTTATCCCACCCAAAACTAGCACACAGGTTTTTCAGGGTTTGGTCTTGGGGTGGTAATTTTTTTCTTAACTATACAAAATTAAAATAAGAAAACTACATCGCCCAAAGAATGCTGATAAAAACTTTTGGTAATTCAGGATATAAACCAATAAACCAGGAAACAGCAGCTTAGATGAAGCAGTAAAACTAAAAGCACTTTTCCATATAAAGCTGATGCTAAGTGGTCTGCTATATTGATGCCTTGAGAATGAACCAATTTATGTATGTTCTACAAATTAATTTTATTTAAATTTCATGCTTAGAAAAGTTACCTCTTAAATTTACTTACCAAACATCCCACTAGTTTCAAGTATGCAGGAAAAACTTAGGATTTTTACTTATAATATTATGGCTGTATGCATTAGTTAAATTTAAAAACAAAAACCAATCTGAGATTATTATTCCATGAAATATGATGAACTAGCAATTTATTTAAAAAGTGAACAATGGGAAGCCATCATTCTAGTTACAGTATCATCATCAACAGAAGTACTGTACAGAAAGTACAGACAGTAAGAATTTTCAGATCCCCTGTCTAGCTAAGCAGCAAGTTCTTACATTTCTTGCACATTTTGATCAAATAACTAATCTTCCTTGGTTTTGAGGGCATGAGAAATTCAGTATCTGTAACATGTATTTCACATAATTTTTTACCTATAAATAGTATAGTGTAAAATCAACTTCTGAGATATGTCTATGATCTGTGACTGTCATATCCTCATGAAATATGATTATACCATGAAACAGAAGTGTTACATGGACAGTAATTCCAGTGGGTTTTCACCTACCATGTCACTGTACTTACCTTAGAATACAGCTGTACAGATGAACCAATTACAAATGTCTGATACACAAATTGCAAAGCTTCCCTTCATTAAGTGTCCTTTTCAAACTGCAGGCCAATTGATCAGCATGCTTTGCACAGCAAAAACACTCCCATGCACTGATAATTAAAGAGGCATCACAAGAAAAGCTGCACCATCTTAGAGCAGTACAAATTAGTACCTATTCAAATAAATACTGCTAAACAACCCCATTTCAATCTTCAATAATCAGCTCTTTTTTGCCATGCCTTAGCACTGTGTGAATATTACATAAGCCTCAATATATTTTATCATGTTATAGCATGAGAAAATGAGTCTAAAACCTTTTTATCTTGCCCACACTCGAAATGTGCTTTCATGTTTAAATATAAAAACTTTGGCATAATTGAAGTATTAATGAGCATTTACAATGATATCCATGATTCTTCTGAGACATGGAAAAATACAACCATGAAAACTAAAATACAGTAAATACTTGATATGAATAACAGACAATAAAGGAAGATTATTAATATAGTTGGGGAATCTCTTTTCCACACAAACACATAATTCAATATATTAACAATGCAGGTGCTAGTGAGATTTTAAATTCTGGTTCAAATAATTAAAACATAAATTTGCACAATAGGCGTAGAAAGCCAGAGAAAGATACCTCATTATATAGCTTGATTTTCAGCTCTCATGGTATTCAGACTTTATTGATGAAGTAATTTTTAGGGCCTATTGAAAAATTGTCTACAATTTAAAAAATTATGCAGGCTTTGCAATTTTCAAAATTCTGATACTGTGACACAAAATGAGTAGTAGATAACCATCTAAATTCTTTTTGTTACATACTCATGCTCTTGACAAAATTTCCTAGTCAATGTTTGGTCAGTGTATAAGGAAGTCAAGAGCAGTTAGGTTATTTCAGCTATAGCAGGGCAGCAATAATGTTCATCTGTACAAAATCCTACGAGCCTGAAAATATAAACTGTTGCATTGAACTACTTCAACAATACTGAACACAAATATATTTTATTAATACAGCAAGCTGTTAGAAAAAAGGCAAAGTCAACACTTACAAATTCATAATTTTTTAAAGATAAAAAGAGCAGTAAATTAGTCAGTCTCCATGCTGGCTCATTCTTTGTTATGTGCTAAACAGATTACGTTGGCAATGCCAAAATTAGGAATGCAAGATGGTTTTACAGAATTATATTCACTATTTATATTGAATTGATTCATCCTAACTGTGGACTGGGAATTGACAGCCTAATTTTTCAAAACTTCATTTTTATCACAAATGAAAGAAACTGACTTAGAAAGACACAGCTGTGAAATTTCAGTGGTTTAGTGATAAAATTTAGGGGTTTTTTCAGTCAGGACAAAACAAGTTGGTGGTGTGCCAACATCATCACAGTTTATGTACTACTGATGAGAATAAATAAAAAAATAATTCAGGTTGCACAGTTTATATCTGGTGAATACTGTACTGGCAGAATTTTGCTTCAGCTGCCACATGAACTTCTGAGACCAAAAAAGAAAGGGAAAAACCCCAAAACCCCAAGAAAACAACAACAAAAAATTTAAACCTCTTAACGGAAGTCAAAAACACATGCCAAAATTTTGCCAATTGGCAATACATGCCAAATAGAACTAAAGGACAATCCAGAGCATAACTGTTTTCAAAAAAAATCTCCAAAAAGGTAAGAACACTAAATAACTATAATTAAAATTGATTACTACATAAATAAACTCTTCTTTTTGAGCTTTACTTCTCTTTTAAAAGATCCTTAATATGACCCCTTCTTTAAAAAAACTGCTCAACAGTTATCTAATATATGTCATCATTGTCTTAGATTTCTGAAGAAAGACTGCTATATGCCATACTATATTAAATATTTTACTAAAATCCAAGGTCTTACAACTTTAATAGTTTTAAAAAAACATTAAACGTACAATTTTATTTACATGCAAGTCCATTAAAAAGAACAACCTCCAGAAGAAAATGGGTCTTGAAACAGGCCTATTTAAAACACTGAAAACCACTACTTTATTGGAAGTGATGATGTGTTTTAAAAGGGCAAATAACAGATTCTTATTAACTGACTGCAACTGTGTTACTGGCTACTGGAAATACTGAAAGAACTCCATGAGTCTGTATTTTCTCCCCACCTATGTCTTCTCTGCAGAGGTGGTCTTTGAGTGTTTTTGTGGGGAGGTACCACTGAATTCATGACAATAGGGATGGATATTTGATATTCATATCGTTCCAACATCTGAGCAATCTTCTCACGAGTGACTCCATGCTTATTTCTCCTACAAAAACAAAAATTTCAATAAATTATGTGGTATGTTTATAGCTATATATAGTTATATCTAAGTAAATATATATGTGTAAAATTGTATGTACAGTCTCTAAGAAAAAACCCTCTAAATTATCAATTTTTCTTCTTGTTTTCATTATACTATATCCTCATTCTCAAGGTATTCAACTTGCATTAAGGTTTATTTTAACAATTCACAGCTGCATATTATGAGTAACAGTAAACAATACAGTTGTTCTTCTCCATACACAAATATGATGTTATTCACTATAACTATGCACCTGAATTACCCTAGAAGGATTTTACTATTTATTCATCAGATTTTACATGTAGGATTTACATGTACAGATTTTAACGAGTAGAGATTAATAATAGCACAGACTACTCCTTATGAAAGGAACGTTCAAACTAGCATAAAATATGCAACTACACTGTTGCAAGACTTAATGACAGAATATTTTCTCATCAGGAAACCTCTACAGAAGAAGAAGCGACTTTAGTTCTGAACCAGAAAAACACACTCAGAACACTTTAATCTACTGTAACTCGCACTTCTTGTGAATTCAGAAATGTAGTGAAACACATGTAAGGGAAAAGGTATCAAAGGTGCTGTCCCATTCTTGCAGTGCTCAGTAACCAGCTACTTTCAGGGAGAACTTGGTCTATTAAGAACCTGAGCACATTATATGAGATCAGATATATATATATATATATACACAAACATATACATAAAATCTCCTTGGTATTTATGGAATAGGACCTTAAAATCCATGTTAGCAGAGAATTTCAGTCTCTGCCAGAAGAAAACCACAAGCCTCATGCACAAACTGAATGTCAGAGAATTGACAGAATTGTAATGGAAATGAATCTAAAAGAAGAGACATAAAACAGAAACAAAAGGTTGTGATAGCATAAACAAGCATTTATCATAACCCAATACTTCTTCTTGCCAAGAAATAATGTCCAAGCTAAATTATGTCCCCAACAAACCAACAGAGAATATATTTCTGCATCTTTGTACTTTCCCCTAGGGACAGAAGAGGTATGGGCCTTAACAACTTCATCAGTTCTAAAGAGGAGAAATCAACAGTGGGAACAAACAGGCTACACTGGAAAGACAATATTCCATACAGAAATATTTTAGAAGACCGATTCCTCATCACTAGTCCCCTCAGGACTTGAGGAGTATTATTATAACAAAGAAGTAAGTATCAAGTTGACAAGAGCTCAAAGCACATGGCAGGTAGCACATTAACTTCACATTCAGATTGGAAGCAGAACTGGTGATCGCAGAACTATTCAAAATTACATTGGCTCCTTAAAGGTGCATTGCTTCTTTATCAGCTTGCTTTCTGTGAAGAAAATGCTTAAACAGAGCATTTCCCTCACACTCTTCCCTAAGACAACACCAGAAGCTGGAGTGATCATTGCATGTGGCTCATTGTTTAAATGCTTTTAATTTCTACATTGTGCTAAAGCAGCCCAGGAGCAGCTGCATGTTGAACTAATCACTTGGTGAGTCTTAGCTGTTTTAATTTTATTCACAAATACGAGCAAGGGTAATGATAGAGAAAAAAGTTAACCCTCTAGAAATATGTGGATTTTATAAAGCAGTTGACATTTGTGACAGACAAAAAATGAGAAGAGCAAGTCTAAGTCATTTAATGCCAAATGGTGGAAGCAGAAAGTTATTCAATATTTTCCTATCAATATTCAATATTTTACTATCTTAGTACTCCTAGAAAAAAATTACAGCTCAAGTGCACTGGACATAAAGTGCACACACATCCACAACTGAATGGACTTGTGCATAATCACTTCATAAAAGACGAAGTACTTCTCCTTGCAGGATAATAATATCACCAGCAGCAAAATTGCATCAAGCGTAGAAACTGATTTAAAAAAGGAAATCAATTTGCTGTATAGTGTCATTTAATACTGGTATCTCCTCTTCAGACATGTCTTCACTCATTCTTTGGCAGCTTCGCTATGCTGAGAGAGCACAAAGTCATCTATCTGAACCAAAGCAGACATACCAGCAAAGGCTCCTAACAGATAGGGGAGGAGGACTGTTTTGCATGGAGGAACACAGAATCTTTTGATAAAAGCTAAAAAACCTATTGATAGAAGTTCTGCCGCTAATAAATGCTTCCATACTACCCTTTACCACTGCACCCTCAGCAAGCTGATGAAACAAAACTTAAGAGCCCTCTCCCAAAGTAACTAAGGAACAAAACGAAAACTTACATCACCACCTTTATTAAATTCACAAAAAATAAAGTTTCCAGGCAATGGGTCTCTGTTTAAATATTTAAAGCAACTAGAACTGCTAAAATATTTCTAGGAATCTTCTAAAAACTAGTAACAGCACTTTACAGTTCAAGGGTTTTGCTCTGGGAAAGATATCAATTTTACTCCTACAATTAATAATTGAACAATAAAATTCAACAGTAACAACACAACAGTTTACCCTGTTGCTTGTTAAGATCATCTGGAAACATGAATTTTCCTGGAAAATTAGTCTGTTTTGTGTAATGGAAATCTTAAGTGCCTGATTTTACTAAGATTCCTAACTTGGCTGTGCTGCATGCCAAACTAGAAAAACTTACTATCATTCTACAGAGAGAGAACTCCATCTCTAGAAACGAGTGGTAGCTTACGAGCAAAAGGTGAAAACTTAAGAACATTTTATAAACCCAATAGAGTCCAAGTCAGTAATGCAAGCATTAGAGATATATACATAAAAACACATTCGTGCACTGTAGGGGCTACTTCACAAAGCTGAAACAACTAGAGGCAAAGTCAGCTGGATGTATATAAAACAAAAATCAGTGAGAGAACTCTGTCATCAACTGTGAAAATATTACACTACTTTTCAAACAAAGAAATATCCTTGAGCTGGTTTGATACCTCATAGATTCCTAAAGCAGATATATCTGAGACAAAAAGGACATTAACCAAGAAGAATAAGCAGCTTCCCAAGCACTCTCAGAACCCAGAAATTCAATGACCCATGTTCAGCAGTACTCTAAGTCGCATCTACACACGTCCAACAACATTTTAATACTGACATTTTGGGCCAACTAGATAGAGCTGGTTTACTTATTTATCCATTAAACTTCCATGTAAATGTATACCTCAAAATGCCTATTTAAATAAAATACATTTCATATTACTGGTAAGGAACTTGAGAAAATATTTTGAATAAACTATAACTTACTGCATATATATTTATGCATTCATATTTATCTATCTATCTCTATATATATATAAAGTACCATGATTTGTGTAAGAAAAACCTTACTTTTCTAGTTCATCAGGATCAAACTTCCACCAAGTATCTGGCTCATGGAACTCCACTCTGTATCCTTTTTCTAGAGCCTGCAGCAAGCAAAGAAATACGTGTGATACGTATCACGATCACATAAAGCAAGAAAAAAATAAAAGACAAATATAATAAACAGATGCAACAGCATACTCTGCTGTGATACTTGCTGAATTTCACTTACACCCAGCCTGTCTTAGCTTTCATTTCAGGCTAAGGAAATTAAATCAAGTCAATTCTTGAACTGATCTAAACCATTGCCACACCAATTACTAATCATTATCAATAAGCAGTCTCTCTTTTTAAAAACTTGAATAAAAAAATGTTTCTGGACAAAATGTATCAACTTATCCCATGCAGCCAGGGTAAGTCTGAGTCTAAGTTGGTGACAATCATGCAACAAAACCTACCACTTCCACATAAGGCTTCATTTCCCAGGCTTGAGTATTAGTGTTGTCTATTATAACTGGAGATTTTCCCTGCTCCATTGCTTGCTTTGCTGAAATGAAAAATTGTGCAAGTTAATAAACCACATGTAACTCAAAAAAAAAAACCGCCCCAGATTTTCTTTCACTAATCTACTCTGACTGAAACACTCTGTTCTGAGAGAAAGAATACAAGGTACAGGCAGGAATGAAAAGAAGCAGAAACAAGAGCCTCATGCCCAAAGAAACAAGGTTATCTATTTTTAACTCTGAACCTTGCAGAAGTTCAAAATTTAATGTATATATATATACATACATGAATTAAAGTATAAAAAGCACTTGAAATACTTCTATACATGCTTTGCTAAAATATATATATACTCCTTTTCATATAGACTCTTAATACTCATAGAGGTTATGCTACACTTCTATTTCCTCTACACAACACAGTTTAATGGGATGCCTTTTGTTCATTCCAACCTCTCTTGCGGTTCCACTCATGGGCATCACCAAGCTGAGCAGCATTATAGGTGTATCCGTACTGCTGACGAAAATAATCATCGGTGCTGAGCACAACGCCGTCACAACTCCGACCAAGCAGAACACTGGTAAAGGAAAACACAAAAACAGATTCACTTTTAATTTTTAGATAAACACATTAAAAAAAATATAACTTAAATAGATTGAACTGTGACCTATTTCTGAACTTCTTGCAAACTTCAGATTTATAAAAAGCACACCCATCTATATTACCAATAATTCTAATCCAAATCAAAGCAATATTTCCTCTCTCCACTATTTCTGCATTTATTGTTTCTTCTCCACTCCCAAGAGATGTTTGCATTCATCTAATTTTACGGCTATACTGCAATAAGTACCTCATGATAATTAAATATACTTGCTAACATTTTCCATCTCAATCCTCACTTGGAAATATGTCTAGAAAGCAATCTGATCATGAGAACTCTCCGTTCTGCCAAATGTAAACCTAGTTTCAGAAAGTCCTTGGCAATGGACATTTAAAGGAAAACCTCATATAACTGAGACAACAGTACAATTCTGTTTAAAGTCCAGCCTACAGAATAGGTGTAGATTGGACTTTAGGAGACTCCTTGTCTCTTTTTAATTCTATGGTATATTTAAATCTGAAAACAGAACAAGCCCGTTAGTGCCACAGAACATGTAGAGTCCACTGCAACACTCAGAAATCTATGGAAATTTAGGCAACTATTCCAGCTCAGAAATAGGCAACATACCCACAGGCTACAAAAGCCAAACTGCACTGGAGTACGTGGGACTGCACTATTGCTGAGGTGGCAGAACAAAACAATTGGCCAGATCCCAAATAACTTAGGGGAACAAAGATATGCTAGTTCTAAGTTACCAAGCTTTCCCATATATATCTGCAGGAAGAGCCACTTGAATGTAATTCCTACACAAGGAATTTGCTCTGTTTTGCCACCTGTCACCAACAACAGGCCCGTTATGGTTGCTTCAGGATAAATAGCAAAGGTATTTGAGAAAGCAGAGCATGGTACACTTAAAGTTCAGCTGCTTCGTTTGAACACTGATAAATAATTCGTTTTGTTATAAATATTATCAATTTATATTTATATAAATTATAGGTTTTGTTAGAGCCTAGATCTTTCAATAGGGTGTGTATTACACTGGTTTATAAGAGTGCAGGAGGATCAATCATCCATTTTTGTTCTAAATAGATCAAATGGCACCAGTAAATCATACACCACACACACCAGCAATATTTATCCCTCTTCCTCTCTTGTATAAAATATTTAACAATTTTATATTCATTAAGTTACTTGGCTGTGATTTCACACATGGCTCAATTCTCTTATTTACAGTATGCTACATTTGCCAATTAATAATGCAAGAAAAACTGGATATGTCTTCCACACTCACTCCTTGTGTGCTGAAAGTATACACACATATCCTAAAGAACCATCTGCCTTAATAAAAAAGATAGCAAATAATATCTGGGATTCTTCTATTGGCTGACTAGATGGACACACTTCTACAGTTCCTAGGGGCCTGAGCATCAGGTATCTATAGGAATATATGAACTGACAAATCAGCATTAATGAGACATTGATTTTCATTTTTATTTCTAAGAACTGACTCCATTTGTTCATGTTCTGGAGAATAACTCACTGAATTGAATTCTTCTGTTATATCTTCCAAACATCATTAGTAGCAATAAAGAATTACAGTGACAAGGGTTCTGAAATCTTGCAAACCCATCAACAAAGTGTATTCTTGAAATAGTTTGTTAGTATTCCTTGAAGTTCAGAACACACCACAACTGTTTATGGACCAATATAACTGAACTGAAATAACAGACTTAATATAGTAAACTGTATTTGCAGTATTTAAACTTCTAAAATTCAAAGCAGAAAACTACTGGATGACATCCTATGGCATAATTCATTTACCTCTAACATGTACTTGGAAGTAAAATTTTTCCCAGTCCTATGAACTAGAGAACAGAAAGAACAAAAATCATATCTACAGAAAGAAAGCATCACTACTATCTAAACCCACAGAGATAATACTCCACTTTTAAGAGATGAAAAAAGAAAAAAAGATAAATGTATTTCCACTGAGTCAAATTCCAGGTTAGTAAGTATGTGCACATGCTTGAAATGAGTAGCATATTATCCAACTGCTGGAATACATCCTTTTCACCCTAAACCTTCCCTCCAAGCAAACACCCCCTCTGAACACAGTAGGACACTGAAATTAAAGCAGCTCACCTACTTTTCCCACAAATACTACCTGATCTAATAGAAGCTATTATCCTGACATACAAAAATCTCATGTTGAAACCAAAATATTAACTACTCAGCAAACCAATACACATTTTTTCCAATGCCTGCACACACACAAATCCTTTTAGAACAGTCCCCAAATATGTATCCTGGTTAGCCTACTTTGATAAATGATTTTATAAAAAAAGATAAATAATTCACCTATTTAAAATAGCTACTATATTGTGGATGAGGAAAAAGTAGGCAATAACTAAATATAGTTTCAAAATATGCAGCATCACTGAGCTGTGTAAATGCTCCTCTAAAAGCACTGTTTAACACTGTTAAAATAAACATATAATTAGAAACAACAGCACACCACTGCTTCTACATCCAGCTATAAGCATTAACTCTAACTCTTCCCTTCAGAAGATTTCCCTCTAAGGAAAAATGGCCCCAGAGAAAGAGAACTGTCTTTATATGTTACTGGATTTAACTAAAACCAGACTTCTTAAATGACACCAATATGTGCTCTTTCAATTTCATTAAGCTCTCTTTCATTCAAATTAATGCTTAAGTATTTATGGAGAAAAGGCAAATTGCAACTGCTGCCAACCTCAGTAGCAAAATATTTTAAAAATACAAGTCTCTTTTCCTACAATTTTTACCAGGACTGTAAGATCACATTATCATCTACTTCTAATTGTAGCAGGCTTTGGTTACTTGGGCTAAAGCTAACACTGCTGGGTATCTGTCTGGCCAAAATGCTTTCTAACATTTTTAACTAAATGCTCAATCTCTTCCAAACCCAAGGAAAAAATAAAGCATTTATTTTTTAAACAAAAGTATTTTGCTATTCCAAGCTTTTCTCTGAGTAGCTTTGGATTGAAGAAGTGAAATCTGACAAAGTACATGCATTTGTTTGCCCTGCAAAACCTTTTTGTAAATCTGCCCAAGGTATTCAACTTTAAAATGTCTCTGTGCATAGCAAATAGTAGTTAAAAGAACTCATGATTCTCATAGCAAACCCAGTCCTGAACAGAGCAATCTGGCAGTGGCAGGAAGCTGATTCAGCACCATTACTGCATCATAGGAATACATTTCTCCCATCACTCAAATGGCAACAAAAGGAACAAAATTGGCCTAAAACAGGAGGACATGGGAAGCATAGTGGTATAAACACTGGAACAAGCAACTTGGTCTGGCAGTAGAGCTAGGAAACAGGGCCAAGGCAGAGTGAAGCAGAGGGAAGGCACAGGCATAATGAAGTTGGGAGGGAAATAATATCACTGACTGAAACAGGGAGAAAATGAATCTGGGCATAAACAAGATGAAGACTGGAGATGGAACTGAAGAAATCAGCTTACTGTTTAGAAGCAGATACGGAATTAGTGAGAACAGACCAAAAGCCATGACTGGATATGAACAGGAATACAAAAATGGAAAGTTAATGGATAGTTAAGAAACAGATTTCATATGAGCCTCAGTGGCTGGGATTGTCTAAGTCAGGTGGACACAGGAAATAAATCCATGAGATGAGGGGAGCTCCCCAATGAGCCAGAAATGGCCGATGTGCTCATATTTAAGGCAAGTAAAGACAATAACCCAAAGAACTAATGGCTGCTCAAGCTCACCTAAGCTCTGTCCTGGAAACAACGGAGTGCATACTCAGAATCTATTTCCAAACATGTTAAGCAAATTAGGATAACCAAGAGGAGCCAGTGTGGGGTTTGCAACAGACAAGCCATTCTTTACTGACCAGAACACACTCTGATGAAACAAGTGCATTTGTCAATGAGGACTGAGTGATGAATGCAGCATACTCAGAAATTATCAAAGCTTCCAACATCATCTCCCAGCCAGTAACAAGCAGAGAACAACAAAGGATATAGTAAGATCACTTTTTCATTATCTTCATCATAACCCTGGATGATGAGGCACAGAACTTACAGATGACACCAGATGCTCAACACAGAGCTGAACAGTGAGGCATCTATCCAGAAGGCCACAGGAAAACCTGGGAACTGAGCTAAGCAAAACAAAACATCAGGAAGCTCAACAGAGAAAGAGTGAAGTTGTACAAATGATGAAAGCTAAGCCTCAGCACAGGCAGGGAAGTGAGTGGTTGAGCAGCTCTGTTGAAAGGAGTCTGAGGATTACAGTGGACATCAAATGAGATGAGTGAATGGTGTACCCTCATCAAAGGTGGGGCAAATCACAACCTGGGCTTCAGTAGAGGAAGCATGACCAGTAGATCACCTGAGAAGAGATCACCCACACTTTACCTGGTTCTTGTGTGGTCAATTCTGAAACACTGTATCCAGTGTGGAACTTCCCAATTCAAAAGACATGCTGAAAAACATGGGAGGGCTGAACAGATGGCTACAGGCACACAACACCTAAGGAGAAGTTAATAGCAGCTGCGCTTGTTTAGTCTGGCAGTGGAGACAGTAAAAGGTCTGATGTCGACCTATTACAGTGAATAAACCTCTCCCTTACCAGAAGGGAAGCTGCAAAGAACATGAGCCACATTCTACCACATAACAACATATGTTATTACACAGGACATGCAAATTATGTCTTCAGAACTTCATTTTGGAGATTAGGAACAACTTTCTTATTTAGGTGTTTTGTACCGCACTAGAGAAGTTTGGTGAGACCACAGAAATCGCTGAAGTGTTTTTAAGCTCAGGCCTGACAAAGACATACCTGACCTGATCCAGTGATGGTGACAGACCTCCTCCAAGCAGAACAATGAACTAGTTCACACCCACCACTCTCTTCCAAAAAACATGCCCAAATTCCAACTGTTTAGTTGGAATGGAAGAGTCAAAACCAAAAATAAACTTCAGTGGAAGATTCAAGACAGACACAAGTCAAGTTTGCGGGCAGAGAGAAAAGTGCCTGTACTTAAAAACCCTTACTCATAGAAATTTGATATTCCAAGGTCTCCCTACTGGCTCTGCTGTCATTTCCACCTTGGGAAACCCACAAGATACACCTCATTCCCCTCTAGTGCTGATCCACACAGACAATGCCAGTTTTCTGCTTTTCCTTGGCAGTTATTTTACTGACACAAATAGTAAAGGTTTGTCTGCAGCTGCCAAAAATGTAAATATCTGCAAAGATACCTGTGGGTACTAATATGGCATCAGATATAACACCATTGCTGTCCTAGGCTACGCTGCAGAACTCTATGATGTTACACAGAAAGACATGTTCAAAACATGTTTATTATAACTTAACTAATAATAAAGGTATTTTCCCCATCGGCACCCATTAATTCTGGGATGTTTCTTTCCTAAGGATATCCAAGACTCATGATTTCACGGGAATTAACAACTGCAAGCAAGCATTAAACACATGAAACTGCATGTAATTGAAGACACTGAAAAGCAAGCCCCATGCTGTTCAAATTCTGCACTCACTTTTGGTAACTATTCTTAACCTTGATCTCATAGTGCCCATTTTCCCATCTGCTAAACAAAATTAGTAACTGATCTCACTTATGAGAGATGAAAAAAAGCACAGATATTTGTTCTTAAAAACCTGAAGATATTTAAAATTTTTCAGATTATATGAGTCATATATTGGGAGAAAGATTCAGAGACAATTTAGCACACCAAACACAGAAAACAAATATATTTCTTATCTTTATATTAAGTTGTATCCAATCTCTAAACTGAATGAGGCAGCATTTTTTCCACAGGGTTATTTTTAAATGTTTTATGTTGCCTTCACATATTAAAGAAATTACTACAGTAATACCAAATGGGGACATGCAGCTTCAAAAATGCAGGCTTGCAAAATACAGCAATCAGTAACTATAAAAATATTATCGTAAAAACAACTGAAATATGTAAAAAAAAAAAACCTATTAGAGATTTCTAGTTGTAATAGGTCTCCTAAATACCAGGAAAAATCCACTAATAGAATGTTAAATAGAATGTTACTTCTTTATATTAAAAAACACAAATAAGAACATGATGACTGTGTCTATTCCACAGACTCCTCACATACAACAGATGATAACTACAGAAGATATCCTGTGATGTAGTTTCTGGATAAAACTCAATCAGTAAGTACTGATTCAAAAACTTCTTTTTTTACATACACAAGACAAACTTACTTTCACTTAATACAGGTACCATCTGTGCTCTGTCCACTTTCTGTGCTTTTTAAAATAGGCCAAAAAACCACAAAGGGAAAATCCAAGTTGGAGATATTACCTGTTTTTAACCTTGTCAGACTTCAACAAGTACATTTGGAAGAAAAAATAATGTTTTTATTGTGCATTGTTCACAAACAAGGAAGAGTAATTGACAGACCATGCTATGAAAAAATGGAATGAGATAATGCTCAGTTTCTTCAATTCACCAAAACCAGGTATTTTCAGGGCAGCAGCATTCTTCTAATGGCCTTTGAAAATTTTTACATGGGCATGAAAAAGGACTTCTGGTTCAGTCAAATTGGCATTGTTAGACTTGATGGGAGGTTTTTTTAAATTTAAGAATTAAAACAAAGCAGCAGACTACCACATACTAGTACGAAAATTTCAGAATAAAAGACTATGCAATTTAATGGATGCTCAACATTTTAAATTTAACACAGAGGAGCTCCTGGTCATCAAAACTCTGAGGGAGACAAAAGCCCCAAGTAAATCTTTTTAATAATTACGGCCACTTGCACTCTTTAAGTACAAATGACAGCTTTAAACTGCTGCATTTTAAGAGTAATTTAAAAACTAAGATGTTTCCTTAGTGCTTACAGATATATTTGAAATTCTCAAAAAATTTTACTTGAATGAACTTCTCAAGCTTTAAGTCTGCACTTACCGAGAAAGTGTGGTTTTCCCTGAACCTGGCAGGCCTCTTAAGATTAGAAGCAATTTCTGTGAAGAACTGAATTTTTCTTCAGATAACTGCAATGAAGAAAAGTTGTGCATTCCTCCTGTACTGTCAGCTTTTGGATCATTCCAATGCTCTTCTCCGGTTTCACAGAAACCATTACTTTGGAGTCCATTCTGATCATTATTCCCATTCCTGAAGACCTGAGTATTATGGATGTCAGCATGACCAGAATAGCTGGTATTTTGATCAAGCAATGGACCATGACTGCTGATATCAGTATTTCCATGGTAACTTTTGTAAGGAAATCCTCCATTCTGAGGAGGGGGAACATTTGGGATTTGAGGTGGAGAATCAAATATCTGAAAATGGGATTGATGGCTGAATCTAGGAGGAAAAGGTCCCTGAGGTTTGTTGAAAGATGCTCTAGTCTGCCAAGCAGGTCTGAATTCAGGCACTGAGCAGTTCCAAGTATCTACTTGGTCATTAAAGGTATTTTCAGTTTTCCAGCCACCTGTTTCCACAACTAACTGCTGCTCATTGCTTGTTTTCTGACTGTTCTGTTCCCCTGAAGAACACTGTCCATTCTCATAAAATGGGTGTGGACTGCCCAAAATGACAGGTTGATAATTTTCTTGTGAGCTCTGACTGGAGTTAAATGGAGAGTGTTGTTCCTCAGAAATTTCAGTTTCCTTTTCCTGAACATTAGTATCTAAATTTTCATTTTCCAGCTGGTGAATTTCTTTATAGAACTGATCCAGCTGATCATCTATTTCTGGTACAGTGGCAGAAACAGCTTGCGTCTTCTTTGCCTCCTTTCTTTTACATCTGTTTTCACACAATTCATTCTCATCTCCTCCAGTGTTCCTACATTCATTGCAATTGCCAGATTTGTCCAGCTTGTTACTTTTGGCAGGCTTGTAAATAGGTCCTATAAAATCTTTGCTTGTAAAGAAGTCTTCATCTGATTGATTTCTATTTATTGAGAATGATTCACTGCTTTTTTCAGTATTATCTTCACCACCATTATTTGTAATAAAAGGGTCCTTCTCTTCAACTTTAGAGTAATTCATTGATGTAAAAGGAGGACTTATATTCTGCCCATTTTCTAAATCAATTGGCTGACTAAGTACTGGATTATTTTCAGGGAGAACCTCATTCAAGGATCCCAAGGCACCAGAAGGTATTTTCTCTTGCTTCTGCATTTCATGTTGCCCTTGGTTGTCTAAGGCACATGTAGGTATCCAACCATTTGATTTTCTCTCCACATCCACCTTCTGAGCACCTTTGTCATCATCATCAGGGAGTTTCTCACAAGCCCCTTCTGTTGACTTCATTCTTTTAGGATACGGCTCAATTCCGATTTCGTCCTGACACTCCAAGAGCCTTGCTGTATTTTCAGCATGAAGCATCTTAGAAAAAAGAATCAATACGTTATCAGCATGCACATTTTAAAGTATAAAAAAGCTGAAGTTATTCAGGCCTATGACATCACACTGTCCATGGATTCACCCAGAAGAAAAACACACATCACCTACCACAAGTATGGTTTAAAGTAGACTGCTACATTACTTATTGCTCATCTCTAGTAAAAAACGTTAGTGCTGTATCAGTCAAGCAGTCACATTTGATGATATGCCTTAAATAATTTACAAATCATGCTTTTAAAATGTGACTGTTTGAAAAAATAATTACATCAGCAATCTCTGACCTATGTTACTGCTATTCTCTACCAGCTGTTATTTCACCAAGTGTTTGAAATCTCTTTTAAAGATAAGGATATGCCAATTTCCAACACACAAACTGATGTCTGAGATCACTACTAACACACCAATAAAACAAAAACACTTCAACCATGAGGATTGTTTTCTGTGCCATGAACCAAAATCCACTAACTCATTTAGGTAAGCAATCAAACAGGTTCTGGGCAGCATTTGCAATTTACAACAAGTCAAGCAAGACCTAAAGTCAAAGCTGCAATCTATTGTTATGGTCCTGGTTTTGGAACTGCTAAGGACTTTTGTTAGGGACCAAGAGCATTTACTTGCATGTCTTCTAAAATTAAACACACACATAAAAATCCCTGTCCCAAATAGATTACATTCTAAGAATGAAACCACTAAGTTCTAGACAGGTTCAGAGACAAGCTGTTACAAAGCAAGCTGGCACTAACCACTATGCCATGTCATTATCCATCTATTAGTGTGAATTTCTTGGATTTTGAAGACTACACAGTATGCAATAAAGAGTAAACTCTTCCCCACCAAATAAATGCAGTTTTAAACACAAAAGAACACATTTCTCCTACTGGAAGGTTTATTCCAGTGTTTTCTGAAACATTTCAGCTTTCTATGACTAAATATTAACAAAGTGCTACATGCCATTCATCCTGGATAGGAAAATAATTTTCTTCTTTATCTGAAAAGGATCTGTAGGTAGCATTATGGGAAGATTTGTACGTAGCCATTATCCCAACATGTTCACTCACAAAACACACAAGAAAAGGTGTTACTCTAGGCACTTTCTCACCTACCATCCAAAGGAAGAGAAACCTGCCATTCTCATCTCAAACTGGCTAAACCAAGGAGATGTTACTGTCCGCACTTGACTTTAGTACCTGGAAGAAAGCATAACGGTTAGAAGGGGAAGAAACATGGCCATGCAACTCTCTCTCTTCCTCAGAATTGGTACCATGTTCTCTCCTCCTCTCAAGATTTATGTGTTGTATGCATGCCCCCAGCTTCTTCACGCTTCATTTCTGTCTATTAGAAAGCAAGTATGGCATTACTACTATTCACTGAGTCTATCCTCATCTAGAAAAAAAATGTCCTGCTTGCTCCACAGTACTGAGGTAAAAAAGTAACTTTATTAGCTTCTATGTCCTCATCTCCAGGGATGATGTTTAAGCAGACCCCATTTCATGATGGGGAATTAAAAGAGTAAACCTGTGAACATTTGCTGAATGACAAGATCTCCACTGACAGAAAATGCTGCTTTGTGACTGTCCCACATAGGAATATTCTTTCTTGCTAATCTCTAACAGACTGTCCCTCGCTAACCTTGGAGACACTGAAGCTGCACTCAAAAGCATATCTGCCTGTGTCCTTGGCGAGGACAGAGCAAGTATGCTCAAGGAAAATGCAGTCTCTCTGACACTCTCACCTCCTGAATGTTTCTGTATCTCTATCATTTCTGTAAAGAACTGGTTGTAAGCACTGAACCTGAGCCGGCAGAGATGCCACTTCTTTACCACTTCAACTGACCTGTGAAACATCCAGAAGATTCAATCAACCAACTAACTCAAGGTCTTGAACTCAACCCGCATAACACCTTTCCCAAAAGGAAAACTCAGGCCTATCTGGCACAACCTACACACAAGTGAACTGGCCGGCTCTCCTCGCACGGTGGTACGGCGGTGTCGGGGCGCACAGCCCAGCGCCCTCACACGGCACAGCAGCCGGGGCAGCAGGCGCTGCTCCCACCCACACCGGGCTGGCAGCGGCGGGTCCGAGGCGGAGGCACGGCCACCGGCCTCACGGCTCGGGGAGCTGGATCAGGCGCCCGTCCCTCCTTTCCCCACGGTGCAAAGCCCACTCCTCTCCCCCACACACACACACTTCCCTCAGCGCCGGGCCCGCGTCACACAACCTCAGCAGCCGCCGGCTCCTGCGCGCTCACACCGCCATCCCCACGCCGCCGGTGGCACAGGTCGGTGGTAGCAGCGCTGGCGGCGGAGGAGAAGCGGCTTGGCCGAGCAGGGGCCACACGCGGGGGAGGACACGAACCTCAGGGCCGCGGCTCCCGGCGGCGGCAGAGGCAGCGCCTCCGACCCCCCACGCCCAAAATGGCGCCGCCTCCCGCTGCCCCCTCACCCCGCGCGTGGCGCCGCGAGGGGCGGAGCCTCCCGGCACGGCGCGCGCTGTGCCCGGCGGGAAGAGCCGGTGCCAGCCCCGGGGTGGGATTTGGGATTTGTCCCGCTTCGCCTTCCTGCGGAGTGGCCGCTCTGCTCGGCCTGTGGGGACCTCTGCTTTAGGGGGCGTCCTGCTCTGTCACGGAACGTGAGCAGCGGTCCGGTGGGGACTGTCCCTAGTGTGAAAGCCGCCCAAGTTTCTTAGTCCTGTGTTGTACTTAACGTGGATTTGCAACTTTCCCTCCTGCATGTGTGAAAAATGCGTGTTTTATGATTGGCTTTTCGCAAATATTAAAATGAATATTATATGTGTTGTGTAAGAAAGTTCTATCTCTTAAGTAGTGTTTTAAATATAGTTTTAGGTTATGAAAAAAGTTAAAATAGAAACTACGCTATGTAGGATACTTTTTTAAAGAAAGGACTTGCAGCGAGATAGCAGCCACAGGACACCTGAATTTCAGAGGAAAAACATTTATTGCCCTCTTAGCAGAAGAAACGAACTTCTTCCCGCCTCGAAGGCGCTGTTAGGATTCGGAGGAAGAAGTTGAGGATGACCAGACAGAATCCTGTGTTTGAATGGAATTTATGCATCATGTATGAAGTGTATGAATACGCAACAGGCTATTGCTTTTAAGGGTTAATCCTCTGTTAACAGGTGTCCTTTTTCGGGCTTCTGCTGCCCAGAAAAAGGCACCCAAACG
This sequence comes from Melospiza melodia melodia, assembly GCF_035770615.1. Lineage (NCBI taxonomy): Eukaryota > Metazoa > Chordata > Aves > Passeriformes > Passerellidae > Melospiza > Melospiza melodia. Next base: position 84,494,784 of record NC_086195.1, read on the forward strand.
TCCGTAACTCTTTGTCTCTATTGTCTCATATTGCCCTAATTCAAATTGTCCAAATTATTATTACTCTAATTGTATTACTATTTTTATAACCATTTTATTACTATTAAACTTTTAAAATTTTAAAAACAAGTGATTGGCGTTTTTCACACATGTATAAAATAAAATTTTAATATCACCTAACTACTTTTTTCCCCCAAATCTTGTGATACTATGCAAGGCAAGCCACATTTTTCCTGAAAAACCCCTCAGCCTTGTAACAGTAATTCCCCAAATTTCATTAGTGCACACAAAAGCTTCAGTAAGCGATGCGCCCATTCTAAATACCTGCAATATTTATTCTGTCACACCACCCAAATGGATTATGAAGGTCTTAAAGTATATGATTAATAAAGTCACTGAAATTAGATTTTTTGCTGTAAAAAATAGAAAGAGAACTGGTCAAATCCACCGTCCAGGCATTCCTTCCAGTTAACCCTGCAACCAAAGCGTAGTCTCCTTTCCTGTGCCAGGTGATGGCCTTGGTTTTTTTGGAAGGCGTGAATGTGTCTTTGGTAGCATTTTAATCTAGATCAGAAGTGATCTGTTGAAGTGAATCTCCCAGTTTGCCACTATTATTCATCTCTAGTAGTAATTACATGCTTCCCTACACGGGCTGTGTCATGCAACACCCAAGCTAACCATTAAGAGAGAGTAAGAGTGCTGCACATGGACATTTTGGAGGCAATATCTGGAGATCAGAGCTCTCAAGCATTCGTGTTGTGTATGTAGTAATTGTCTCAGATGTATTTAATTTGGGGAGTTCTCCCATTACTTGTACCTAATTAAATAAGCCACATGTTACAACTGGCAGAACCCTAAAGTAATTTTTTCAACTTCATTGAGTATAATGAAATAGACTTTCCCTGACGATCCTGTTACAGCTGCTACAGCTCCTACGTGGGAAGTAAGTCTCTTACTTGAGACAAAGCTGCAAATAATTCCCCTATATTCCTTGTCTTGCACTAGATCATAAAAAGAGTTCCATTGGAAACATTGTTAGGAGAAGCTGACAGGGTAGGAAAAAGCAGGGTCCAAGAGGTTGAACACTGTAACAGTGAAAATATTTACAAAGAAGCATTAAGAGATGACTTTTTTTTCTTCGTTTTCAGAGAAGTCAGAATTTTAAAATTTCATTTTTACATATGTTTAGAAAGTTACTCAATGCTGCCATGTACCACTACTATGTGTCACCCAAACCAGGCTTCCTGTAACATGCACCTATGATTGTGGTGGAAGTGTCTCACAGAGGTAAAAAATCTTAGTGTGAGGTAGACAAGATATGAAAAATTATCTGTTCCTGTGTTCCTAGACATTTATTACATCACCTTCATATCAGCTGGTGAATTGTAGGCTTTAACTGATCTAAGAGAAGAGTGAAAGGAAAATTTTTGACCTTATGTAATCAGATTTTGATTCAGTTTTCCAAGTGACTTGCAAATTTAAGTTGATTTTAACCTTACAGATCACATCAATTTATATGCATATGGGAAGTGAGTAATGTTATTTTTTAAAAAATAATAAGAGTTTTGATGTTACGGAACTTGAGTATTTGAACTTGCAAATGGAGCATTTTCTCAGAGCAGTTTTTGCATTTGATTTCCTACATTAAAAAGGGAAGATGGCAACTGACCAATTTGGAGGATCATTCTGATTCCTTTATGGTACACTGGTACAGTTGATGCTTTAAATGCAATGCAGACATCTCTGATATTTGTACCAAACTGATTTGTTGCACTGCTTTCTTCTGCATGGGCCTTGTTTCAGGTTCAGTAGGAAAAAAAGCTTTCAGGTGCAATTTCAAATCACAGGTAAACCACACTACAATGAAACTACTGCCAGAGAAAATGCTTTTGCTACTCCTTCCTGCCCATGGTGTTGCCTAATTGCTGTCCTGCCTCATCTAAACTGATGGCTTTTGTTCTTGTTTGAGAACTGGGTATTTTTGATAAAAACATCATACTATTCTGTTGTGTATGGAAAGGTTTCCATTAAATTTGCTTCCAGAAACATTTTAGATAAAATTTTCCAAAATAACTCAGCATAAAGAAGATAGCTGGTATAAAAAATTAAATATTTGGTAGTGAAACAATAAATGCCTGTGTTATGCCTTTTAATAGAAAAGATCAGGCTAATTTCAGATAGACAGAATTATGAGACTCCATCTGGTATTAAAAGAGAAAAAAATTATCCAATGCGCACTACTTGAGATTGACTTTTGTGTTTAAGGGTTAATATGGAATGATAGCTCAATCATTTAGACCTTGTGATCTCATTATCAGACTTGACATAGCAGAGTGCTCTTTCTTCTTCTAATAACACCTAAATATAGCATCTATTTGAGTTCAAGTGGACTAGTTACAGACTTAGATTTAATCGTGCCTCTTTCTAAAGGGCCTTGGGTCATAGATTGTCTTGTTACTTTACTAAATCTTGTTTGAAAAAGTGAGGCTTCAAGATGATTTAAGAAATACTGTTGCATAATTCTCTAGGGAGAAATTCTGGTGAGTTTTAAGAGAACTGGTTTATTCAACAAACCAGGAATGTCGTTTGCCAAATTGTTTTTCTGAAGCTTTTATATGACAAAGAGGAATTCTGGTATGCAAATGTCACATCAAAGTTACAGTGGTAAAAATACAGTAAGAGCTTTTTGCGTATTAATTTTCACAGATAATATAGAGGTTTTTATTTTCAAACTTCAACTTGAAAATTAACTTAAGAATTAGAGTTTTGATAAAGTTATAAATTTTTACAAACAAAACAATTATTCCAGGTAGCCTGCTGATTATGTGAGATAGGAGTATTATTTTATATATTCAACAAATTGTAGCAAGTGGTGTTTAAATCATGGCTAGATTAATATTTCTTTTGACTATGATATAACTACTTTGTAATTTAAATATTGTTATTTGATTCCCTTCTTGTACTGGATGAATCCTTTTGGAGATAAAAATAGTGGGGCAAGAATAAAAGTAACGACTAGTTATTTTATTTTGGAGGTTCTTGAAACCTTTAATTTAATTATTTTTATCTGAAATCTGCATGATAGATAGGCTTTTTCTTGATAGTAAGGCATAATATGTAATTCATAATACATGTTCTATGATTTAAGTCTCAAGTGCTGCAGCAAAACAGTACTAAAAGAATGGAAGAGATTTAACTTTTAAGACAGAGTGCTCTAGACAATATAACAACTGCTGGCCCACAACAAAGCTGAGATTTTGGGTTGTGAAAGCCAGCCAAGGAAACAGGATTCCGAACAATTCATGTCTTTCAAAGTAGAGCATGGGGAGTTTCTAGGAAGCTGACACTCAAGGTGAAGGTCCAGTCACTGCTTAGTCTGCGGGACTCTCTAAATAGCATCTCCCATTTACATGAAAATGAAGGAGACTGAGCGGAAATTCAATGGGACATTAAAGTAGCTTTAAACAGAGGGCAGACAGGGGAATGGTAAAAGGAAAAAGTGTGAGTAGAGGAGAGCAAGCACCAGATATAGCAACTAAAAAATACCCAGCATTTTATGGAGGACAATATGTTCAAGTGTTTAATGCTTAATATATTAATTTTTAAGCAAGAGGAAAGAAGTTATCAAACACTATGAAAGTTTAGTGCTGCTTTCTTAGTTATGTCCATATTGACATCCTCTCGGTATGGTCAAATTCTTGTTGGTTTTAGCCACTCAGCTTTTACCTGAAATTACTTTTATTTGATTTCTTAAAGCTGAACTACTGAGATGCTCACTTAACCGATACAACTTAGAGTAGAAAGTTCTTAATTTTTCCCATTTTGTTATGCTAATGCCATTGCTTAAGAATATGAAAGTTATGTACTATCCTCTCCCACCTCCTATCCTACATCTCAATTAAAGATGGAGAGCACTTAAATCAATTCTAGGTAACTTAGTGGAGAAACTAATTTAATTCACTCACAAACTGAGCTTATCACCAGGGAAAGAAAGACTGGTACATGTTCCCAAAGTACTAATTCACTACTGTATTCACTACTGTCATACCTATCTGCAAGGCACCAAGGGAAGAATAATTTTTTCCCCTTTCTACTGTGATTTTTTAGATGCTGGCTTCCATAGGTTATATTCATGCTAAATTGTAGGAATACATGGTGTAAATGTGGTCAGCAAAAAGATTCCATGACATTTAGCAACAAAACAGCTGTTAAGTCATACTAGAATTTAAAGAAACTATTAAAAAACCCAATAACATACTTAGAAGATGAAAGGTTTGTGTATTAATGCTCTCTAACCTATTCCTATCAGATGGCAAGATGGTTTGATTTGTTGAGTTAAGGCATAAAGGATGCCCTGCTCGGTAGCAAAATATGCACCATCACTTCCTGACTGCTGTGAAGAGACAGATTCTGTTTTAGGACATTAAAAATCTAAATGATGTTTTTGCTTTTGTGGCTACTGTAACATGAAGCATTTTATTGTTCTCTTCCCATGCGTGCCTCCAACTAGGCAATGATCTCTCAAGGAAGAAGTCAGAGATAAAGATACATCTACAGCTGATAGGTGAGGACGTGTTTTGTGAGGGGGTAATGCTTCTTGCTTTAATAGACTGACTTACTTTAGTAGGTCATTTAATCTTAATGATGTCCCAGTATAACTATTAACTAGTTAATGAAGGAAGCAGATGAGTAGGTGGAGTTGAAGGCTTTCTGCATTCCTCACCCTGAAGAATAACATCACATCCTCATATCCTCTCTAGTTTTGTTCTTGTTGGTTTTTGTTTGGTTTGGTTTGCTTGTTTTTGTGAAATTTCGTATAGTGCTTAATGACTCTTGTCTTCCTGTTAAAAAACAGCCACAAGACAGGCACAAATAGATATTTCTGGTGGAGTCAGACTTGTTAGCACTAAGATGAAAGTAGTACTTTTAAACTTCAAAATTTATATTGCACATATATTGAAGCTAATAGATTCTGAGCATCACTGTCTTATTCAGCTGTTTGATTTTTGTTTACAAGGAGACAGTGTTGGAAACAGCACACACACAGCCAGTAAGAGTCTAAAAATTCCAGTCATCTAAAGTCATCGTTTCCATGTGGCTTCCTTGCAAATTACTTAAGAGACATATGAGATACTAAAATTAGTTGCAAAGTTAACTCGCATTCATAATATTATCAGCTATTTAGTTGAAGAGGAACACCAATAAATGAATAAATTTTTCTTTCTCTGAGACAAATCCCTGCACCTGCAAGTAGAAAGCCTCCCTCTTAATATGTCAAAGGCCCCTTCCAGTGTGAAGGGCTCAGTATGTAAATTACATATATTTAATCTGAATTGTTTTGCTATTAAAATACTTTTGATGCAATTGTTTCAGAGTCCAAATTAAAAGGGAAACAGAGGGAAGTATCTATGCTGGAAACAAAAGTATCATTTTCACAAACCTGATAGTACCTTGACAGTTGTTGGTACATACACTAAAAGGCCAATTCCATAGAAGAGTATGATCACAGGGCCAATGGATAAAGACAATGTGTTGGGAAAGGGCCAGTGTAGTTTCTGTGAAGGGAGATAGTGACACAGCAGGTTTGTGAGTCAAGAAGTGCATGGACAAGGACCAACTAGGGAACATATTTGTATTTTTAAAGAGCATTTGTGCACCTTTCTTACTAAAACTTGTCAAACAAATTTGGAATTGAAGTAAATGTCCTATGCTGAGTTGGAAATATAGTTGAAGGATGGAAGCAGAGAGTACTTTTGGTTACTTTCTCAGGTGGAGAAAAGTTAGCAAATCTCTCTCCCAGAAATGTTTGGGCTTACTTAAGTTGTTTTATGCAACAATATTTCATTTTCATTAATGACCCAGAAAAGGGAATGCAGACAGAATGATACTTTCAGGATGTTAAACTCTTTCAGGTAATCAGATGCTGGTGTAAAGAGCTCCAGAAGGACTCACAAAATGGGGTGAGTAAAAAGATAGGCTTTGAGAAGTAGATCAGTGTAAGGTAAAGCATAGAATTACCTGTCAAACCTGGAAGTCTAAGTTCATGGAATCTTGAAGTTGCTGATATCAGCTCTCTGAAATCTTTGACTGAAACTGCAACAGCAACCAAAAAAAAAAAAAAAAACCCCAAAACACGAAACCCTAAACAACAGAGATGTAAAGTGTCATCAAGAATAGTACTAAGAGCAAGACAGAAGACAGTTTGCTGCTCTGAGAGAAATCTCAATATACTCCTATCTTGAGTACAGTGCACAGTTCTGATCTGCAAGGACACAACAATTTAAAGAATGAATTGAGAAAGATAACTAAAATGATTCAAGGGGAGAGATTGTCAGTCTGATAAAGTAGGGACTAAAAGACCCTTGTCACTGCAGTCTTCTGTTTTCACACAATGTTTTTACAGACAGAAGGCTGTGAGAAGAATACTGCTGTGTAAGGGTGTTCTTTGACTATGTTCATCATTGTCACTTGAACACTGAGATGTGGAAAGTGTCTTCAGCACACACAATCTGGAGCACAAGTCTTCTGGGGAGCAAGTGAAGGAGCTGGGGTTGTTTAGTCTGGGAAAAGGAGGCTGTGGGGGTCTTATTGCTCTCTATAACTGCCTGGAAGAAGGTTGTAGTAAAGAGAGGATCACTCTCTTCTTCCAAGTAACAAGTATCAGGAAAAGTGGAAAGGAAAAGTGGAAATGGCTTCAAGTTGTGCCAGTGGAGGTTTACAATATTAGGAAAAAATTTTTCACTGAAAGAGTGGTCAAGCACTGGAGCAGGCTGTCCAGTGGTGTGAGCATCCCTAGAGGTATTTAGAAGACATGTAAATGTGGCACTTGGGGGCATGGTTTAGTGGTGGACTTGGCAGTGCTGAGTCAATGGTTGGGCACAGAGATCTTAAAGGTGTTCTTCAACCTTAAACGATTCTATGTGTATAAGAGTATAAGATCTGGTCTTGAAAGTTCAGTGGCACTGACATTCCTTATATGTCCTCCTGCAAGCAAAATATTTATTTTGCACAAATATTTTAAATCTTTCTCGAGTATACAGTTTCTGTAAGTAACACAACTTGCCTACGCTTCCAGGAGGTGGCAAACCCCCTAAAATTTAGCTGCTTAGAGTCACCAGCTGCATGAGAGATGCAACATTTTTCGTGGGGAAAGGCTGACCCTGCTCCCGGGACACAGCCAGGGCTGGCACCGCTTGAACTGTGCGACGGTGGGACCGCATGGGAAAGGGAGCGGGTGCGTGTTGCCCTCTCCCGTAGGCAGAGCGCTCTTTCCCGGCACTTTCCGAGGCGGCGGCGGCGGCGGACGGGCTCCCTCCGCAGGGGCACTGCGGAACCGACACCGGGTGGGAAAAGGACGAGTGAGGAGCCGCCTCTGAAAAGCCGATTCTAAAATCCTGAAGGGTCTCGGTGCAGGAGGGAAACCAGGGCGGAGCGTGCCGGGGTGGGTCCCGTTATTCAGCGCCCTGTCCCGCTCCGATGGGCGTCCGCCGCTCCTGGCGTCCTGGTCAGGCGCTGGAAGCGGCGCTGCTGCGACCTGCTCCATCAGAAACACGGAGCATCTCAGCGCCCTGGTACTTTCACAGTCATCCGCTGGGTTTTGCAATTTCAATAGCAGTGTTAGGAGAGTTCAAAAAGTGTTTCGGTTTTCTGCTGCTTTGCAAGTATCCCTGCACACATCTGCAAGTGCTCCGCTGGGAAAGGATGTATTCCCCAGCCTAAGGCTTTAATAGTTGCTGAGCCCAGATAGGCAGCAATGGAGGAATTGAGGGGAAATTATTCAACCCGCATCAAAAAGTTATATCTTGACTCCGAGTCCAGGATCCTTCCAATATAAAATTGCCAGACAAACCTTCCTCTCTTTTATGCCTCTACTTTTTTTCGTTTTCTTTTTTTTTCCTATAAGGAGTGGACTAAATATAAGTCACTGGGGAAAAAAATACGAGCAAAGGCAGTTTCGAGGGCTGAAAAGTGATTTGTATGTAATAGTTCTGGTTGGGCTGAGGTAGTCTGCATTAGACAATGAGGTAGTTTAGCACTGAATGAAGATAAGGCATGCTCGGTACAATGTACTAGCAAGTACAGAAAGCCTGAGGGGACCTTCTGAAAGATTAAAACCACTAGTTACAATGTATTGAATAACAGTCTGTCAAAGTGTTTTTCTCACACTGGACAAAGCCGAGGGTACATTTCAGCAGATCTGTTGAGTGTGATTTATGTTTTTTGGACCATAATCTTCTAAACACTCTCATGCTGTCCTGATGTGTCAGGAGAAAGGTCTTCTTCCAGAGGGTGGTTGGGCCATGGAACAGGCTCCCCAGGGAAGTGGTCCCAGCACCAAGCCCGCCAGAGTTCAAGAAGAGTTTGGACAATGCTCTCTGGCATATGGTGTTGGGGATGGTGCTGTGCAGAGCCAGGTGTTGGACTCGATGATCCTCATGGGTTCTTTTCAACTTAGTCTATGATTCTACAATAAATGAAGCCTTTTAGCTGTAGTGGCGAGAAGAAGCCACACTGCTTTTCTGTTTGCGTTTTCCTGTAAGGACACCCCTCAAACTCTTACACTTGCTGAAGCAAAAGGCTAGATGAATGACTTACGCTACTTTTTCTGCTCTTTCTCCGCAGTTAAACGACTTTATTCCTTATTTTTTCACAACAGTCTTTTAGTAATTCGTCGTTTTGGGGAAGCGCTCGCCCCAGCCGCCCACAGAGCGCTCATCAGCGGGGCCGGCCCGGGCCCACCCTCAGCCCCGGTCGGCGGGTGCTGCCCGCGAGGGCCGGCAGGGGGCGCTGCTGCCCCGCGCTGGCCGCGCTCGCTCCCCTCGGCGCTTCCATTGGAGCAGCCGGAGACGAGTTGGCGCCATTTTGAAGCCGGCAGGGGGACCGGGGCGAGCTGCGGAAGGGGAGGGGGCTGGCGGCGATTGGCTGCGGCGGCGGCGGCGGCAGCGCCTCTCCGAGCCCGGAGCGGCGGCAGCGCGGAGCGGACCCGCCTGCGACCAGCGAGGCGAGGCGGCTGCGGCGGGGTAAGGAGCACGGCACCTCGGCCGCGGATACCCCCACCCCGTCCCCGCTCCATTTTCCCTTCCCGGGGGCGTGAGGGGCGCCCGCCCGGACCGAGCTCCGCGGCGAGCGCTGGAGAAGGACGGGGAGTAGACGGGGAGCGGGAGGACAGAGCTCCCCCCGGCCCGTGGTGGAGCTCCCCCTTCCCATCCCCCTCGCCCCTCCGCGGGGCTGCTCCCCTCCCCCCTTTTCCGTGGCCGCCGTCAAATCCTAAATTTTCCCCCCCTCCCGCCCGGCACCCCGGGCGATGGGGTGACCTTGGCTGGGGTGCGCGGGGGCCCGGCAGTCACCCCCTCGCCCCGGTGGCCCGGCGGGCGGTGTCGCGCCCAGCGCTGGTGGCTCCTCGCGGCGCGAAGTGGCGGGGAGGGGGGGCGGGGAGGCTGCTCGCCCGTGGCTATGAGTGAGTGAGTGAGTGAGTGATCGCGGCTTCCCGGGTGTCCCTTTCCTCCCTGCCCCGGGCGTCCCCTCCCGCCCTCGCTGCCTGCCCCGGGCAGCCGGCCCGGTCCCCGCTCCGCGGGGCAGCACCGAGCTCCCGCCGCCCCGCGCCTGTGCCCGGGCTGAGCGCGGGGACATCCCCGTCCCCTCCCCGCCCGCTTCGCTCTCTCCGCGCCGCACTTCGCAGCGCTCCTCAGCGGGCAGAACCGCGGTGTGCTGGGTCCCTACTTGTGTGCGATCCCGATTCTTTCATGCTGGCTTAGCTTTTTTTTTTTTTTTTTTTTTTTTTTTTTTTTTTTTTTTTTTTTTTTTTTTTTTTTGCCCCCTTCCTTTCCTCCTCTTTCTTTTCCCCTCCTACTTTGCATCAGGCTCTGTTAGAAAGCGCTCGAGAAGGGAGGACGGGGGGGAGCTGTGGGGGGGCGGTTGCCGCCGCCTGGTAGATGGAAAACTATGAATTTTACATCTGAATTGCCAGATGGAGAATGCTTAATTTATAGGTTATGTGTTGTTTACGTTGAGAGCCTCCGGTCAGGAATTTAGGTCCGTAACTTCATCCTGCTGCAAATAAATCACTATCTGTTCTTTAAAACAAATCAACAATTAATGACGGTGAACGGTCCTGGAAAATTAAACTGCAGCAGAATAGTTCCTGCAGAGCTGGATTTTGTCTTGCAAGCCTTATTCCGACTTTTGTGCTTGCTTGCTGCGCGGTTGCTTTCTGAGAGCTGTGATTATTTAGTTAGGCGTCGTGTTTTCCCATTTAGCACAACTGCTGAAGCGTTCTCGTGTTGGTCTTTGTTTTGTGCTTGCCGGGTAGGTGCTTTGGCTGTAATTGATTTCTCTTCGCTGGGGATGGAGTAGAAGGAGCGTTGAAAATTTGAGTGGCTTTATAGTTGAAAATGAGTGTCAAATCACGTTTTGGGAAGGGAGTAAGATGACATGCATTCTTTCAGATTTTACCCTTTCACACTAGTGGAGTTCAGTTTTCAGGTGGTAAAAATTTTGCCTGGTACGTTTTGTATGTAGTACAGATATGTTAGATGTTATACTGTGTAAAGTAACTCCTCAGAAAGAAGCGAAAGAGCTGGATGTGTGCCATGCTCAGAGCACCTGAAAGGAGACTGACAGTGACAGGCCATCAGGTACGGTGGTTTAGCAGAGGTGTGTGTATCGTGTTCATCACAGCCTTTCAAACTGTGCGCTGCTGGAGAAAGTAGTTTGGTACTTCAGCACTTGCATGACAGCTTGTGTCTATGTCTGAAGCAAGGTTGAGCTTAATTATTGTAGGGTTGGGGGGGTATGATGTGTCTGGGTGGGGTGTGGTGTTTTGTTTGGGATTTTTTATATAGATACTATAGTGGAGTGTTTGCCTATGTGTTTATTGCATCCTCTTTACTAGTTAGTATACAGACTGGATAAAGTATTGTTCAGTTTTTGATGAAACAACTAGATAAATTAAAATGGAAAAATCATATGTTTAGGACTTGTATGCAACTTCTTTTTTCTCTTGTAAATAATGAATTTAGACTTTATCTAACATGCTTACCTATGGACTGAAGAGTAAGTCACCTAAGTCGTTATTAAGCTGTAATTAACCGTATAAAAGCCAACAGTCATTGCTAGCATTTGGAAAAGCACAGTAATGAAATATGGGCATAACCTCAGGCATTATCCATTTTTATCTATAGAACAGGAGGTTCTGTTACCTCCTGTAAATTGGGAGAGATGCATTTTCTTTTGGGATATGTTGCTCTCTACCAGGCTTTCACGTTATGTCTTTTTCCTCTCTTCCTTCAGTCACACAATTTATAGCCTTAGAGAAGAGGGTGTATGTGTATGTATGGGTATGAGTCTTCTGGTTAAGTAAAGGATTTTCATTTAAAAGTGTTTGGTGTTAATGATTTTTATTTCTTTAAACCTGAATTGGGAGAGGTAATAAGGACTACTTGTTGCACAAAGGAGAATTTTCAGGGGAGCAACAAATAAGAAAATGTGAAGCTGAACAGTAAAAGCATGCAAAATTGGAGATGGAAGGAAAATGTGATACTGCAACTCGTTATTTTCCCCTATCATTTTCACTTTAATATCCCTATCCCTTTATATTGCTTGCCCCAAATATTATGCCAAGAAAGAGGAAGGTATGTCTTTCCTACTGCCTTTAGAGAAGTTCCTTTTTAGAATCAAAAAGTGGTTCTGATATGTGGAAAATTATCTTACCACTTGTCAGTATCATTCTTCTTTTAACAGATACCTAAAGTAATGGTGTTTTTACTCTTAGCACAAAATGTCAATACTGCAATCTGAAATAATCTTTGGACAGACTGAGAGAATATTGGAGGCTTTCAGTCAATTCTGAAACTAGGTGCTAAGGGAAAACTGAGGAAACTTTTAAAAGGTGTCTTAGTGTGATAGTGCTTGGTGGTGAAGTGTGTTAATTTTCCAGTTCTGTAGACCCTCTGGATGGTCTGAACAGCACTGACAGACCTGGGAAGGAGTCAAGGCTTTTGAAGAATTGTAAAATATATGCTTTAAAAAAGAGAATATTTTCTTTCCCTCAGAGATAGAACATCTAAAAGTCAAGGCCATGCATGTATTTTAATTACATACCTCTTGCTTTTCCATTGGTAGCCTCTTCAGTTGAATGTAGTCCTGGTAGAAAAGCTGAGGTGTTTTTTAATCTGCTTTGCTCTGTTACTAATAACAGAACTTTATTAAGTTCTGTAAAGTAAAAATGAGAAAAAATATGAAAAGTGAAGCGTATGAATGAAAATTAACTTTGTTGTTTTAGGAAGTTAGTGGTTTGTTTCAAAACCTCTTTGGAACATTAAGGATTCCACAATAAAAAAAGCTGTTTATGTGAATATTTGCTGTAACAAATCCAACTTGAAAGAATTGAATGAAATACAAGTAATATATTCATTTCTAAGAATCCAGATGTTAACACCTCCATTCTTTTTAAAGGTTGGTATTGTCTGTCTCACTGCTTTTCAACCTTTTCTAAAGTGTGAAGAAGTCCCTGAAGTAGGTTCTGAGGATTAAGACCTCTATTACTTAGTCCCTGTCTGTGGCATTTACTCTTTTGCATCCAACCCCGCGCACTGGAAGAACATTCTGCTTGTTTAATACTGCCTGATCTTTGGTTCTATTTTTTCAGCTCACAACAACTTAGGTATTAATATGCTTCAAGAAATAATAATAATAATAAAAAAAGTGCCATACCTCATTGGGAACAGATGGGGATGTTTGTACTAATCATCTTGTGTCTGTCACCATTTATATGGGAGTACCGTAACCAGGGATCAGGACCCCATCTGGGGTTTTCTAATTCAGACCCTGTTCTTTAAAGATCAGTTCCAGACAACACTAACTGTGTGTACTTTTCTCTGACTTAATTAGGAAGCCTGGTAAATGTTTCTGCTGTTGAAAAGAGATACTTTGCTTTCATGCTTTTTAATGGACAAAAAATGACATGAAGTTAGCAGTCCAAAATGTTATTGTCTTAATTGCTTCCATTGTAGTCACCTAAACTACAAATTCATAGAACATAGAATGGCCCGGGTTGAAAGGGACCTTGAAGATTACATAGTTTCAGCTGCCCTGCCATGGACAGGGAACCTTCCACTAGACCAGGTTCCTCAGGGCCCTGTCCTTAAGCTTTTCCTGGGATGGGTATCCACAAACTCTGTGGGAATCCTTTTCCACTGTCTCTCTACCCTCAGAGTAGACTTTTCCTCAATATCTAACCTAAACCTACTCTCAGTTTGGAGCCAGTCCCTCCTGCCCTGTCACTACATGCTCTTGTGAAAAGTCCACCCATATTTTTTTGTAGGCTCCTTTCATGTACTGGAAGGTCACAGTTAGGTCAGCCTGAAGCCTTCTCTTCTTCAGGTTGAACAATCTCGATTCTCTCAACCTTTCCTCACAGGAGAGCTGGTCCATACCTCTAATCAGCTATGTGGCCCTTGCTGCCTGATGTCTTTCCTGTGCTGGGACAGGAGTCTGTAGCTCTTTTAAAGAGTATTTGATTCAGCTAAAATGTGATAACTTAGGAAGTGACTCTTGAGAAGGTGGTTGTCCACAACTTCTGCCAAAGCCGTCTTTGGTTGTCTCTGAGACATCCCAATATATCCACACTCTAGCTCGCTTCAGTGTCAAAACCCTTCATCCTGAAAGTCTTAGAAAGAAAGGGAACCAATAGAAAACTACTGAAAGGGAAAAAAACAACCAACCAAAACCGTAAGTTACTCACAGTATGTTTCTACTGCTCATGAGGAAGTCTTGAAAAAAAAGAAAAATTGAAACTTCATGTATATAATCTTTGAGCCACCTTGAGTTTGACTGTTCACTTCTGTTATTACTGCTTTGTTACTTAGATGTACATTCCAATGAAGGCAATCAGATTTCTGTGAAATCTTTGTCACCACATATGTTAGGTTTTTGTTTTTAACAAAAAATAATTGAATTGTTGCAGAAGACACTTCATGGAAACCTGTAATTACATTTTGAGGGGGGGGGGTTCTTGTTTTTGTTTTTGTTTTTTTTTTGTTTTTTTTAGGTTTTCTGCATCTGCCTATGTAAAATGTCAAGGACTTTTCTTGGGGGAAATGTACAGAAATGCTAGGCAGCTTGCCATTAGGTGTGATATTTTCTCTGATAATTTTCTTGATTTTGTTACTTGGCAGCACAGGATGTAGCATTATGTGTAGTTTCTGAACACAGAAACAAAGTGTATGGAAGTAACTGTAGCTTTTTGTGTCATCACTTTGTGAAAACTTTTGTGAGGGACTATGTATGTGGACAGTCCAAGTGCCACCCAGTGCTTTTCAAAAGTCTAAGTGAGCCAAATTCACTTAATTCATGGTACATAATAAAGTCTACGTTTGCTATTTTTCCTTTGAGAATGAACTGGTCAGAATAAGGCTGTAACTTTTGCTTTCTTGGGTTTTCAAAAGGAAAGAAAGAATAAATAAGCCAATGATAAACTCTTCAAAAGGGTTGTGAGGAAGTTTTTCAGAGGGATAAAAATTAGGAGATGCACTTTTTCTTCCATTTGCCCAGCTTGGATCATGCAGTTTGTAATTCCTTCAGTTACAAAAATGCTTCCAAGAACTAAGAAAAAAGATTTTGATGCATGTACAATTTTGGGGAATAAATATTCTGCACTTTTTAAAAATGACTGGCTGATCTGTACTTTGAGAATGTGAAACACTTTAAAAGTTTTCCACAAAGTTACAAATATTGCCTGTAGTAAGTTCTCCATTAGTTTGTCCATACTGTATTTTGTGTATACATATAAAAGCACATTTAAAGTAACCTTTTCTTTTGTAATGGGACATTGCCCCCTGAAGCTTCTGTATTACATACAAAAAAGCTTTAAAACAATATAAAAATTGCAAATTCTTTTTTAAAATGGTAAACAGTTTAAATTAATTTTTGTCCTTCTCAGTATATGCTATGGTAGTCTTCAGTTATAATGCGGGGTATTTTCAAACCACTGCATTTAGGAATTAGAACTACATATCAAAGTCAAAGCACATATTTTCCAAAAGCTCGAAAATGTAAAATGAATTGACAGGGGACTGTGGGAAGGGAGAAGCATATCTAGTAATTTGAATGATTGAATGTCACTTTGGGATACTGGAATTCATTCCTTCTGTCAGTTTCTTGTGATCCCATGCAAGTCTGTTTAAACCAAACTTCCCACAAGAGCTTATTAGTAGTGCATTGATTTCCTGGGAGACAGGCTCTAGACCTGGACTACTTCTGCTTGGCTCAACAGATGCTTTAGTTTTAGATGCAGCACTGGATAAATTGGCATACTTTTAAAAGTTGTGCCCTAAGTTCCTCCTCCTAAATTCCTGTATAGGCAAAATTGGTTGCTAGTTCTTAAACTTGAGTCTGTATCTTGGGTTAGTAATCTATGAAATGAGACAAATACTTACTTTTATGAAAAATCAGTGAAAGTGTTGCAGAAACAGGTTAATTTTTATGGCATGCTAACATAGTACATCCATGAACCCTTACAAAAGCCAGTAAGAAATTAAGTCTCTTCAGAGTGTGGCTTAAATAGAATGTAATAAGGGACACATATAACATTATAAGGAGAAAAGTTGAATAGCTTCTTTCCTTTGAATGAAAAAGAAATCCTGTGTGTGGAAAAAAGTAGTGAAGGATCAGGTATATCAGCTCCTTTGTGTGTATTCTCTTTAATGTTGTCTAAGAAACTTTAATTCTGTTTCTTAACTCTTTATAAACGATTTTACAATTATATCTGTATTTTCATTCCTGTGTAATTGAACGCAGTAAACAAATTCCGTGTATGGATGTGCTTCTGTCAGTCTTTAGGTTGTAACCTTTAGCTTTGTATCTATGGCTGATTGATGGAATGCTGTTAGTAGCAATGGGTTTTTCTCCTTTAGCAGCTTTATGTGGGGTGAGATATGAGAGCTTTTCAGTGGATTCTTGCAAGTATTTGTTATTGGTAGAAGGGCAGTGTAACCTGGTGTTTGCACTCTGTATGCTCTGAAAGGACTGAGATCTGCTGGGGCTGCATTCCCCTCCTGCCAGCTGCAGCTGATCTTTCTGCTCTGATCGCTCTTTAGTGACTTCTCTGCCTGGTTTGTCCTCAGACCTCTTGGGCTTCCAGTCCTACGCTGTTCAATGTACTTCCTCTCTCACCTTCTTCAACATGGCTTAGGCTTTACAGGATCATAGAATAGAAAAGGTTGGAAGGGACCACTGGAGGTCACCTGGTCCAGCCCCTGGCTCCAACAGTGTCCCTGAGAGCACATTACTTGGGACTGTGTCCTGATGGCCTTTGGATGTCTCCGGGGAAGGAGACTTCACAACTTGTCTAGACAGCCTGTTTCAGTGCTCAGTCATCCCTGTGGAAAAGGAGTTCTTCTTCATCTTCAGATGGAACTTTGTGCATCATTTTCTGCCCATTGCCTCTTCTCCTACTGCTCAGCACTACAATGAAGAGCCTGGCTCCATTCTCTTGATGCCCTCCCTTCAGATGTTTATGTACATTGTGCATTTTAGGGACCTCAAGGCTAATAGGGTATGTCAGCTGTGATGTGTGGCAATGGGGTTTTGTTTGTTTGGGAATTTTGGTGTGTTTTGTTTCTATTTTTTCCTCTTTTTCTTCTCTTTCTCATTAACTTTGCTTCTTGGTTGAATTCCTTTCCTGTAACCCCTAAACTTTCTAGTCCCTTTGTCTGATAGAGCCTGTTGGTCTCTCTTAGTAGAAGTGTGTCCGAACCTCAGCTGTTTCTCTGGTAAGCTGTGCTTTTTGTCTTAGTTAATACAGACTGCTCTTGAACTGAGAATCTGGCTGAGGTGTGAACAAATCCAGCTTTTTGTGCTAAAGAAACAGCAACATCTGGCTGTAAACAGACAAGTGGATTAGAGATGGATTCAGCTGTCAACAGGATTTACCAGATGTGTTTGTTAGTCTGGTTTGGCTATGTGAACCTTCTAACTTCAGGGGAATAAGGAGAGAGCAATGAGCAGTTCTTGTGTGTGCATGAAAAGTTCTTGTACCTTTAAGTAGTAGGTAGAAACTCTCTGAACTGTTGTATCATGATTGTATGCTTACAGTCATAGTGCAAGCAGCTATATTTCTTTATTAATAATTTAAAACTTCCCTCTTTCACTTGAAAACCTTGTTCTTTTAAAATGAATTAGCATTTGTTTCCTACAGGTGTTACTTGTGTCCTAGTGGTTGCTATTTTTGGAACACAATCCAGTGGGGAGTGTATACAATTTTTCATCATTGTTTTTGATTTGATTTTTTGTTAATGGTCTCCTGGGTAGGAGGAGAGGTCTTCTTGGGGGGTGGACTACAGGGTACTGTGAGGCAGGGATCCAGTCTGGTAAAACGTGGTCCATGTCCTTACTGCACATCAGCACAGATCTGAGCCTGACAGAAGCACAGCCCACACAGTGATGCATGCCACGAGTTGGTCTGTCATTGTGCAGCAAATGTACAACTGTAGAAATTCTCAAGCTGGAAGGAACTCATGAGGGTCATTAAGCCCAGCTCCCTGCTCCACACAGGACTCCCTAAAGTAAATCATATAATTAAAAGTGTTGTCCAGACACTTCTTGAACTCTGACAGGGGTGACTGATCACTTGTCAGTGAAAAACCTTTTCCTAAAGTCCGATCTGAACTTCCTCTGATGCAGCTTCATTCCATCTCCTTGTGTCCTACTGTGAGTGATGAGCTGCAACTGAAGGATAACTAAATATTAAACAGAAAACAAACCAGAGTTTGTAAATTTACTATCAAGAAAGTTGACATAGCTGTACATATGTTCCTGTTTATACAAAAAACAGGACTAAAATGTACTAATGTATTTAACTTTCTGAACGTGGGATACAAAGAAGATAGAGACTCCACTCAGTGGTGCCCAGTAATAGATCCAGGGGCAGTGTGCACACACTGGAACACAAGAGGTTCATTCTGAATGCTTTCACCATGACCGTGGTCAAGAACCAGCACAGGTTGCTCTGGACATTTGCAAGGTCACCATCCTGGGAGATCTTCTAGAGCTGTCTGGACGCACACCTAAAACTCCTGGTTTTAGGTGACCCTTTTTCAGCAGGGAGATTCAACCAGGTGATCTCCAGAGTTCCAACCTCAGCCATTCTGTGAACATTCAACCCTATTCAACCCCATAGGGCTAAATAATTGTATTAGAAAAAGTTAGGGATGAATAATTGTATTAGAAAAAGTTACAGGAGTCAATGTATTATTGGCAGAGAAGTTAGGTGTTGGTTGAATTTTGAGGTAAATGTCAAAGGTAAGTTAAGACTTAAGTTTTAAAAGAATCTTCAGGATTTTGTTTTTAGTGATCTTACTGATAGATCCATATATGACAGTAGGTGACTAGATTGCAAAACTGTTGCTGATCCTTGTGATCTTATAATGAACTTAGTTCACCTGATTGCAATATGTCTTCATTTTTTTTTGTACTTTGTGATCAGTTATGGGTTCTTTCTCTGTCTTTGGGGACACAATTCTTTTTTTCAGTCCGTTTTTCTGACACAGTTTTGCAGAAAGCAAAACAAAATGTTTTAGCTGGGAAGAAAAGCTGAACTGATAGAAGCCATCTGGGTAGACAACTTCTATTTGTAAAACACCCAGATGAATGTGGTTTTGGTACTAAGATTGTTATATGCAATTATAATATAAATGTCTGTTTATAATTCATGTTGATTAGGAGTGGATGCACTGTTGTGTAGAACAACATCCAACTTTGCAGTTGAATACCCATGCTTTTTTTAGGTCTTACAGTTCAATCCATCTCACTAGCATTCTTTGTTTGATCTTTAGTAATTCTGTATCAAATAATTTGCAGCGGGATGTAAAGCATATAATTTTGTATTTTTTTTAACATTATATGCAAAGTTAGGAATGGAAGTGCATCTCGTTTAGGTATAGAAATTCTGACTTGTTACCAAAGCAACTTTGTCTTCGTTGACCATTGAAGTTTTACATAATGTCATTTTGCTTCTGTGATAGCATACTAGTATTTTCTAAAATTTCATTTTAGTTGTTTATTTTATTTGTTTTAGGTATTTTGTTTTGGTTTTTTCACATTCTTAGTATTAGGGGTTTTTTCCTTAGTATTAGGGGGTGACATTTGTTTAATTTTACTTTTTACCAAAAAACAAACAAAAAACCAGCAAAGTTTCATGGTAAGACTCAATAAGGCACTTTTAGGAAAATAAATGGTACACTAAAATAATACCAAGTCTTATTTCCTCCCAAGGGACAACACGGAGGTTAAACTTGATTTGTGCCTGATGTTTGTGTGTTGTAGTTGTCTCCTGCTTCCTGTTACGTTCTCCTTATTTTCCTCATGGCTTCCATGCCGTTCTTGCATGGTTTTTTTCTCTGCTTATGTGAGCACTACAGCTGTTAATCATTTGAAATTATGTATTGCAAGGTATCTGAGATTTCTATGACTGTTTTTTGAAAATAGTTAATTTAAAGAAAAGTAGTAATTCCTGCCCCTTTTCCCCCATTCTTTTCTAGCAGCTGGAGGAAGGAAACAAACAATTCCTGCTTACTAAATCTTAAAGTAACTTCCCTGGTAAAAGACAGCTGTGTCAATATTATGACCATAAACCATTACATCCATAATATTCTGGAAGTTTGATACCCAGGCTGGTTGTCGGTTCTTCTCTGCTTTGAGTATCAGCCTAGGAACTTCCAGTGTTTCTGGCGATTCTGGAAAAAGAATGTTTTGTGGAGTTCATGGTCTGCTTTTTAAACGTACCATATGAAAGCAAGGGGCTAATCTCTGCATATTGATCAAGTTGTATGGTATTCTATTAGGATATTTTGTTTCAGATATTGACAAGAAAGTCATTCTTAAATTTTAATTTAAAAACTAGAAGTCTGCTTCTTGTGATCAGTATTTCTTCATTAAGCGATTTATCTTTGACCTTTTGTCTTATGTGATTCATTTTCTTTGGGTGGGATCGCCTGGTATTTGTGTGATTTATGGTGATTTCTGCCTCTTTTCTACTCACCCTCCTGGCAGTCTCTTCTTGTCCCCTCTGTGCACGTGCTGCACATGTAATAGACTTCATGGGTGCTTCTCCTGGTTTGTACTGTCTGAATGATAGGTGCTGGTGGGTACACATGGTATTCCAAGCTAGTTCTTGCCAGTACCTTAAGATGGGTGTCACTGATGGAGTCTTGGGTTTGTGGGCATTGGTTTGTTTGTTTCACAGGATGGGTCAGGTTGGAAGGGACCTGATCCAAGCTCTCTGACCACAAGCAGGGTTGCCCTAGATCACATGGCACAGAATTGTGTGCTTGAGTATCTTCGCTGAGGAGAGGAGGTTCTTGAAGTACCTTGTCCTAGAATTAATGTGGAGTAGAAAAATCACCATGAGACTATAACCTAGGCATTGGCCCCTCTTTAGACTTCTGTTGTTTTCCCCTTACAGCTGACTTTTTTTCAGAGTTAGTGTGTATTTTCTTGTTTAGATGTTCATACGCAGTCTTTATATTTGCAAACATTTCTGTTGCTCTAAACTGTCAATGTTTTGCTGAATGACAATATCATCCATCTCTGCATCCATCTGTCTATGATTTCCAATTTAATGCTTCCATAATAAATGATATCTGGTGCAAGGAAAGTGTGGATTGTTTTATCACAGATGAACCAAACATAAATTATCCCAGGGTAATATGATAAACCTGTAAGTTACATATTTCTCTGTTTTTGAAATTCTGACTTCAGTGTGAAGATTTTTTCTTAAACTCTCAAAATATTACTGATATCAAACTAGTGCACCTTTAGTGGTAGTTTTATTACCTTTTTTTTTTTTTTTTTGCTCTGCATTAGTAATGGGAGTGCTGCTTTTATTTCCTTGCAGTGTACCTTAATTTTTAAAGTTAATTTAAATTTTTTAAATTGAAGGGTATTGCACCTTAATTTTTAAATACCTTTAAAAAACGTTGTGGTCCACAGAGGTTCATGAATTCCTGGATGGCGCCCATGTGATTGCTTTGATTTGAAAATGTGGAGTTTGTAAGTGTAGACACAGTAACTTCTGATTAAAGATACCTGTTACCAGTTGTTAGAAGAAAGTTTAACTGTCATTTCTCTGAAAATGGGTATTCAGCTGATTTTATTGGAGGACACTCCAATATCCTATATGGGATGCTTCAGTAACTTCTTTCTTTACAGTCATTACTATACAGCAGTACTTCCTTTTTGATTCTAGCTGCTGAAGTGCAATTTTTTTTAAGCTTATTTACAGTGGGTATCTCAGTTTGGCTTCAATTTTATCTTTATTTTTGTATTTTTTGGTCTCTGTGGTAGAACTGTCCTGTTTTGAGGGCTCTGATTACTACTTGCAACTTCACTAAGTGGTTGTTGGAGCTCACTCAGTAGTATAAAAACGTTTCTTGCACCCAGTCATGGGTGCAAAAGCTTAAAGCTTAATTTTGTTCCTTTGGCATGGACATTGCTTGTGAGCCCCCCTGGTTGAGTTATGTACACCACCAAATCACTTCTGTTTGAGCACTCTGAGGACTGCTCATAGTTTGTCTTTTCTTAAGATTTTGTGTAGTATGCTTGAATAATGTGACCACCTAAGGAATGTTTTCCCTAGTGTTTGGCTAACTGACAAATATATTGCAGATGTCTACTTTATTAAAATCATGTTTAGTCTGCCTACACTCTTCTTTCTCTGTCAGATTCTTTTACTATTGCCTTCCAGTTTTTATCTCTTTGTAATTTCTTTTCCTGCAGCCATACACAGAAATAAACCATTTTAATTCTTAAAGTCCCTTTTACTTAGTCTTGAGCAGAAGTGTGAAAGCAGAGATCTCACAATAAGTCAGTTTTATTTTTCTTTAGCTTGTTGAATGGTTTAATGATGGATTCTTTTATATAGTTTCTGATAATTTTTTTAAAATCTGAGTGTGTTTCAGTGAAAATGCTGTTTCATAAATGGCATAAAAAAGGGGCAGTTTTATTAAAAGACAAATGACAACAGTAACATCTGGCAAAATGCTGAAACCTAAAGTTGGGTCACTTACATTTTGTGGAAGCTGCAAGTGTCTGCAACGCCACTGGAGAGAGCTGTGTGCTGAGATAAGTTGGTACTGGATACTTTGTGCTTGCTACATCTTTGGGAGGCTTTCTTTAATGAAGTTTGAAAAAAAAACTTATCAGTGGAAGTGAGGACTTGCCTGGCATCATTCTCTGACTGATTGCAGCTCTGTTTAAGTTGCTTGAGGCCCTTTAGTGCACATGTGCTGATTTTGGTATCGCCTGTTAATCTTCCTTGTTCTTTTCTGAATCCTCTAAATCCACTCTGTATTGTGATGATATTTCTTCTTGCACAGTTACCACCTGCACATCTTTTAATTTTCCAAAGTTAGTATGTTAATAAAGAAACTTAATGCGCTTTGCTGCATTTTCTGGTATAAGTTTGAAAAAAGTATTTCCTAATTTAAACAGGTTGTTACTTATATATGACTGTCAGAGGACTGCCATTAATGGCATTCTGTAGTGAAACCCAATACTTTTAATGTAATTTGTTGGACTGAGAGTTACTTTTACCTTATAATTTGGGTCTTCATTCCAGATGACATTTAATTAGTGGCTTCTGTAAATTATTCCTGGAACAGTCCTTACTATGCTGCCTTCCAGAAATGGGAAGCTAGCATTTTATTGATATGGATAATACTAGTATCTTGATTTAATGATAGTTAAGTAAACAGTGTAACATGATACATTTCTAAAAGAGAATGGAAAGTATTAGTCTAGGCATTATACCTGAATCAGTATGAAGAATAACCTGGATTTACGTAAGCACCTTTGGTCCAACGCACTAAAGTTTTCTATTTTATTCAACAGCAAAAAAAATTAATTTCAGCTTGCCAAATTTCAGTTTGGAGTGGCTTTTTATAGCCAAGTTATAACTCTCTAGCAGTAGAGACATTATGGAAATAGGTTTAGTTTAGTTGGATAATGCAAGCCTCTAACACCAAAGTCACTTCTCACCTTGCTCACTTGTTGTCAATCAGCTGTATGCCAGCAGGAGTTTACCAGGGTATAAAGAATTTCTGTAAATGACTTAAATTGTTATGTTATTTGTTTTATTAATAATACTAATGAAGGAGAAAGATGCCTGCCTCTTCCACTTCTGTAAGTTGCTGAGTAATCTCTTAATGATATCTTGTTGCATCTTTTGTGGAAATTACATCTTGACAAATTTTTTCATACGTCCTGTGTTGTTGAAACAAAGTGATCTTCAAGCATTTGTCATGGTTTACATTAATTCATGCAGGGATGCTACCCAGTGAGGCTGCAGAAATAAAAAATGCATAAAAATAATAACAAGAAATTCCAAACTGTATTGAAAAAGGAATAGAGCTTTGGAGTAAAATTTGTAGTGTAATTTATGAGATGGAAAAGATTTTACTTCCTTGCAATGTCCAAAGAGACAATTTAGGAAAATGTTTTTGCGTCTTCTAAACTGTTTTTGGATTGTTGATGGAATGGCCTGTGACAGTGAGAGGCCGCTGGTCATCCTGCTTGGTTGTGGAGAAAGTGTTGATCAATATTTGCCAATCCTTTTTTTCGGCTACATGTTCTTGTTGGGATGGTATGAACTGTGGAAATGTATATTTAGTTCTTTACACATTCAAATTTTATTCCATGTGAACCACTTACTAAATTCACTTGAGCTTCTAATGCCTTTGTGAACATGAAGAAAGTGTTATTCTCACTGTCATATTAAAAAATGTCTTGCAAACATAGATCTAAAAGTATATATATATCTTAGCCTACATAAATTTGATGTATACTTTCTTAGATTCTGTATACATTATTTTTAAGTTATCTTAAGAATAACTATATAGATAATTATATATTCAGTGAAAGTTCTGAAAAATAATGATTATAGAGTTTGCTAAGTTGGTCACTGTTTCTGGAGATCTTCTAAGTCCTCATGTTTGGGTTCTGGATTTTCAAGAGGAAGTGGTAGTAAGGCAGGAGCCAGACTTGCAAGGAATCAAGGGTTAATTTGGTAAAGTTTGCTTCATCACTTGGGTAAGACTTCTACAAAACTATCTGGAGGATTTAAACACATGTATATGTCTCTGGAAAGTCACTGTTGACACATGATGTCTTCATGTGTGTTAAGGCACAGTTTGTTTAATGATTAGCACAGTTAATTAAATCACCATAGGCAATGTAAACTGTCAACCAAACAAAATACAATTAAATGGAGTGTGGTTTAAGTCCTCCAGTAGATCATTGACTTAACATCCTCTAATGATATTTATTGACCTATGAAGTATATTTGCATAGATACTGAATATGCAAGATATCAATCCATATTTTATTTGCATAGTCACAGTCAGTATTTTAAAGTATTGAGTAAGTAGTATATGTGAAGTTAAGCTATTCATGAAGTTATCTACTCTATAGAAAACATCTATGAATGTTTTAGTAATATAATGGCCAGTAGACTTAGCTGGAACTGAGTAGCTGTTGGATGCTACTGATTATGTAGAGAACTCATGTGTAGTTTATTTATTTGAGCTTGACCAATTTTGGCAGTGGTACTTACTACTAATTAACTCTGTTCAGATTAATTGATTGTTCCCATTTGTGGTCTGGCTGATAGTCATAATTTTAGATTAAATATGATCTTGTGATTTTTGTCACAAGAGGTGGATGACTTTTTAATCCATCCTGATCTAATGTCCAACAAATGTAACTTCTGCTTTTGGGATTTTTCCATGCTTTAGTTTTCCTGTTGTCATTGTACAAAGGGTATGTGTTTTGTAATCTTTCTTTCTTTTGTCTGTAGTAGTTTCTTCCACCTCACCTCCCTTATAACTTAGTTTTTAATTTGTCATGCTATTTTATACATACTATTTTTCAATATCCTTCTGAAGACTGGCTCTTGGTTCCTGACTTTAGGTATTTGAGAAGTTACAATTGCAGTGGTGCTTCTGTGTTGACACAAGCAGTTTCTGGATATCTTAAGTACTGCTGTATCATCTCCATGTGTACAAAGAGTAAAGTTTGTATCTTAAATCCTCTATTAGCTTAAAATATATTTATTTTCTTCATAGTTTTTGAAGTCTTAGCTTACAGTACTGTTTAAGATAACTAAAAAAACCAAAGTCTGATTGAATCATGATTTTTATTCCTATTTGTTAGGACTGGAATTTGTTATATATTTGCTCAAGTTTCTTGTGACATCTATCTCCCTTCTTTATCCTCATATAACAGCAGAAACAGGGCACATGTTAAAGTTTAGTTTATGTCCTGGGATTCTGCATGGTGCAAAGCATTTCATGGTCTGAATTGTTTTCTTGCCTTAAAAAAGGCATCCATGTGAACATTTTCCTTTTTCATAGGATCATTAAGGTTGGAAAAGACCTCTGAGATCATTGAGTCCAACTGTTAACCCAGAACCACTGTGTTCTCCACTGAACCATGTCCTCAAGTGCTACATCCACCTACCTTTTGAACACTGCAAGGGATGGTGATTCTACAGCTTCCCTGGGATGCCTGTTTCAATGCCTGACCACTCTTCTGGTGAAGAAATTTTTCCTAATGTCAAATCTAAACCTTCCCTAGTGCCATTTGAGGCCATTTCCTCTTGTGTTGTCATAGATTACCTGGAAGAAAAGACCAATCCCCACATCACCACACCTTTTTTCAGATAGTTTTTGAGAGCAGTAAGGTCCTACCCGAGTCTTCTCTAAGCTAAACAACCACAGCCCCCTCAGCCTCTTCTTGTAAGACTGTTCCCTTCTCATGATGTATATGGAATAGTACTGGATGTTTGAAAACATGGTGAAAAACTTCTAAAATACCATTTGTTAAAAAAAAATAGAAACTGTCAGCTGAGTCTGTTGAATCTCAAAGATGCTTTGAAAGAATTTCCTTCTTTCAAAATGCTTGTCATCTCAGACTGTTTTCTTTTGCAATACACTGAATCTGTAAAAATGAATTTTAAAAGCTTTTTGAAATTCAGTCATTGAATATCAGATCACTGGCTTATGGATTTTCATTTTCAACATGTTGTACATACAGCTAGCCTTGAGGCTGCTGTTCTTAGCTGCTACTGTCTTCTTTTTCCATGACAGAAGTTCACTGAAACAGCTGATGTATCTAATGTGAAATCACAGAGACTTGCATTTGGTTGGAATCACCAAAACACCTTTCCCCCCCCCCCCCCCCCCGCTCCCAAGTAAAATCCTAGATTCTACTAAGTGTTCAACACAGATTATTTTGATAAAGCTAGGTATGCACAGTTTTATTGGCAGTCCAGAAGAACAGGAACTTCTAGCAGTGGAATGTAATGAAGTTTTACTTAGGTAATTGAAGTTACAACTGTTGTACAAGTTTGCTTAGCATTGAATTTCTTTTTTGAATGCTAGGTTTTGTTTTCTTCTGTTTCTTTTGAACGGTTTTTGTTTCTCTCAGTGTTAGAAGCTTTATAATTCTTTATCCTTTATGTTCTATTTCTTAGAACCTTTTTAGAATTATTCTTGACCCTGTAAGACTAGGTGTATTAATTCTCTAGAAATTGAAGTCCTGTTAATTTTTTCTGTACCTCTGAGAGGGATAAGCTGTGTTCATCCCTGTCTGTAACCTTGGCTGACTGTTAGGTGCTAACACTGCTGCTCTCTCACTCTTCTTGCTTAATGGAACAGGGAAGGAAATAAGAAAAATGCTCATGGGTCAAGATAATTACAGGGAGATTGTTTTCATTCTCCACTAACCTTGGTGGCTGCAGGTTTTTCACACTTTTATTCCTAGTAACTGCTATACAGCATTTTTTTGTCAGTTCTTAAATGCATTATCACAGAGGCGCTGCCAGCATCACTGATGGCTCAACTTTGGCAAGGGATGAGTCCATTTTGGAGCTGGCTCTGTTTGTTACGGGGGCAGCCCCATGTCTCTTCCCACAGGGGCTCTGCCTTCAGCCTCCCCCACTACCAAAGCCTTGCCACATAAACACAATACAGATGTTCAGTTTCATGCAGACCTTGGATGCCACTGAAGCTTAAAAGCTTGGTTGCATGGCCATTGGACATATTGGCTGCACAGTTGAACTTGACTGTAATGTATGAGTTTCAGTCTTTGAATTATTTCAAAATGTGCTCCAAATGAGACTACATCATCATGTTCTAATCAAGTTTCCACTGCATTTGATGTGATCTGACAGCTATCCACCCCTGGAAAATGGAGTTTTGTTCCCCAGTTCCCCTAGTTCCTGTTCTTTCCCTTGAGTTAGCTGTGATGCTTGTCACACGCTTTTCAAAAACAATTAGGCTTGTTTTTTGAGTTGGTGAGTTTGATTGGTCCAACAAAGCATCTGATGCTTTTATGCATTCTCATCTTCAGGCAAGCAAGGCTCCCTTCTGCTGTGATGAGCTGTTAAAATGAATTTAGGTGTAATATATAACATCATCCCATCTGAAAGGTAGAGTGTAATGTCTGTGTCATATGGCAAGAAGAGTGAACTTCATTACAATTTCTGTGTGCTTTTGAGGAGTCCTAGACTTGACATGGACTTGTCATTGCAGCATGTTAAAAAAATATAACGGGGATAAAAGTGGCATCATATTTTAGTATTAGAAAAAGTTACTTCAATGAGCTTTGTTTCCTCCCAGCTTTGTCGCCGTCAATTTTTACTACAAGTGCAAGCATGTGGCACTGTTCCTTCCTCTGCTGGGTGCATGTAGGGGCAGAGAAGATGACAAACTGAGTTGATTTTCATGTATCTGTTGAAGTACATTGCATATCATGCCTGTTGAATGAAATCTGATTATGTTTGTTCTATTCATGTTTTCCCTATTTACAAAAAATTTGTTGTGCTCTATGTGTTCTTTGCAAAAAAAAAAAAAAGCCAATGCTAACTTTTTGTTTGGTAAAAGATAAGGTGAAGATGAAGCAAAATCTGTAACTTTGGTTGTTTTCATGAAATATGAACTGAAGAATACAAATCCTGATACTTGGGATTCACAGTTCAGAACAGCCATGACTGCTAGAAGTGGATCATACTTTTAACTAATAAATAAAAATATCAAGACAATGACAAAGAAATTTGTTTCTTTTGTTACATTTTTCATTTGTAACTGCCCTGGTACAGTCTTTTTCTAAGATCCTGATTGTTCCCACAAATGCCATCTAGATTTTTTCACCGTCTTTTGTATTGATTGCTTTTATGTAAGTAAGGATTTCAGTTCAGCTTCCTTCTCTAAAGCAATGAAACTCTGCATAACTTAGAGTGGATTACATGGTAGTTTTCATTTGCATCAGTTTAAAGGGACTAGAAACCAAGTAGCTGAGTTGTGTTCCTAGTTAGAATTTAGGAAGAAGATACCATTGCTTTTCTGCAGTCTTTCACTTGAAAACTTGGTTTTAATGACGTAGAGGAAAGACTTGTATTTTTCATTCTCTATTTGCTGCTTGCTTGGTAGTATTGGGGATTTAGAACTGGTGATGTGTAACAATTAACAGCACTGGTGTTTAGGCATTTTGGAAAATTGCATTTTCCAAAAGAGTAAAAATGGACACAAAGTCCACTTCAGATGTCTGAACACCCAAGCTAGCTAGGATCTGTTATTACCAAGAGATGGCAACAGATCATACAATACAGTAAGATTCTTTGTTGCATCTTGTTAGTGTGAAGATCAATGACATTCTGAAATGAGGAGTTTTAGCTTTTTTCTGATGTGTACTTCTTGGAAGCTTTGTTGTGTCATAGGACAATCTACCTGCATATCAAAACTGTTGCTGTCTCCCACAGTATAGATTACTGAAACCAATCAAAATATTTTGTCCTTTTTAGTGTTTGTACGGGTTTGTTGGTATATTTCTAGTTGGATTTTGTTTGTCAAAGTGGGACAGATATGGTTAAGCATGAACTAGTTAAACAGCATTGTCTTGTTAATTTCTTTCCACAGTTTTAAAACCGTGAAATCATGGCTCATTCAAAGACGAGAGCCAATGATGGAAAAATCACATATCCTCCAGGAGTCAAAGAAATCTCTGATAAAATATCTAAAGAAGAGATGGTGAGAAGGCTAAAGGTTAGTAAGCAACTAATTGCTTGCAGATTAAAGTTTCTTGTAAAAGATGTTCAATAATCCTATATTTTATATCTGAAATGGGTTTTTTTTTCCCCTTTGGCTTTACCTTTTCTATGCATAGAAGGAGAAAATTGTTTGCTCTTGTGCCTTCTCTTCTACCACTTTCTTGAAATGGCTTGTTCAAAAAAGGTTTAAATGCATTTAAAAATCACAAATAGAAATGAGCTGCCTTAATTTAAAATGCTGCTTAAATTTTATTTCAGCTACTATGCTAAGTCAGTACTTTCATTGTTTTCCAGTATTTTCCTCTCTAAAAGAGAGTAATAATTTTGGAAATAATTTGTATACGTCTCAATACATTCTTTTTATGCCTTCACACTCTTCGGTTTGTTAATAAAAACCTTTATTGTTGTTGTTTTAGCCTGTATCATGATGAAGGTAATTTTTGTTACACTTTAGTATATATGGTTTGACTACACTTACAGTCTTTGATGTATTTCTGTCTTGAATTTCTTGACCATTTTATCTGGCCTAAGTGTACAGGAAAGTTGGACAGATTTGGAGGCTAATTTTGTTACTACAGTTCTGCATCTACCTTTGTACTCTCACAAAAAGACAGGCCTGTATTGTGCAGGAGGAGTGCCTACAGCTTGGGCTTGCCCTGTGAAACAGGAGGGAACAGATGTGGGAAGGGAACCTTAAGTAGTCTAACAGATGAAGGAGCTTAATTTGGAATTTTCTGAAGTAGCTTTAAGTCAGTTGGAACTATGGGTAAATGAACAAAAACCAATAAAATCCCAGACCACAAGGATTGCTTCTTGTTTTCCCCCCAGTAACTTGTTTAGGCTTTGGGATTTTGGTTGATGGACTTCAGTGAGTATATTGCATTCTATGGTACTGAATAAAAGACAACGTTTATAACTTTACATATGAATGATTCCTAAGAGAAGGAATTCTTTGTTAGCACTTGCATATTTTTTCCAGCTTGTGGAAATGCAGCACCACAGTTCTTACTAATCATTTTTCTCCTGTAGCCTAATTTCATTTCTGGCCTTGAATGTCTAGTCCCTTCTGTCATCTTGATCTGTCTTGCAGAATAAGAGGACCTTGTAAGATGTCTTGTGTTTCTTGTTAGTTGTTTATTCTGGCTGTGAACTCATTGGTGCTCAGGCAGGGAAAAAACTGAAGTATTTCTTTTATGAGAGGTTGAATGTTCCATGCTACACCACAAGTGTACAAAACTTCAGTATAAACACAGTTGCAAGTGCTAAAGAACAGTGGTTGATAAATAAGTGAACTATTAGCTTCTTGATTTCTCTGAATGCCAAATTCATGCAATTATTAGGGAAAAAGCACTCTTCTGTACACAAGCAGACATTCCGCTGTTTGTTGATAATGATATATTAATATAAATGCAAATTATTGAGAGATCTGAGAATAAAATGGAAAATATGCAGAGTGAATTTCTGTATTAGCATAATTTACATTGGACATTTTATGCATTTTGAATTGATGCCCTCTTGAAGTTTATAATAGATTTCAAAATGTGATAGAAACTAAATGGTGACAGTTGTCAGCTAGCACTGAAGACAGAAAGAAGGTGATAAACTCTTGGAAATGATGAGTAGTGTGGGAAAAGCATTTTTCCACAGTTTTTTTTAATACACAAGAACCAAATCATCATCTAATGAAATACTAATTTTAGACCAGCAGTCTAATAATGCACTTCTCTGTCAGTTTCATACCAGTAAATTCCAAAGCTTGTTTCTGTGGAATGATGTAGTAAAAATTGAATGGGTTAA
Source organism: Melospiza melodia melodia (assembly GCF_035770615.1). Classification (NCBI taxonomy): domain Eukaryota; kingdom Metazoa; phylum Chordata; class Aves; order Passeriformes; family Passerellidae; genus Melospiza; species Melospiza melodia. The sequence goes on from NC_086195.1 coordinate 84,525,679, forward strand.
GAAGTATGTGCCACATCTGGAAGATGAACCTCCAGGAGTATAAACTGTGGTGGTCTGGGTGTGATTTCAGGCTCTGGAGTCCCCTAACTTATTGCTTTGCAGGAACCTGGAAAACCAGGCTAGGACAACTAACTTGTTGTCCTTTGTTTTTCCTTAAACACTGTGATGGATTGCTCTGCAGAAAGGATGACTGATCTTTGTTGTCCTGACTTGTACAGATGTTCATGCTATCAGGGAAAAAACATGAAAGGTTCATTTCCAGAGTAGAAAAACTTGCATACTTGTTGCAAGAAGTATGAAAAGACTACTTTTCATGGAAATGAAAACAGTTCTGACTTGTAAATTAATTAGTGTATAAGGGCACCAGTGCACTTCAGGTCTTGTGCCTGACTGGGGAGGCCTTTTTTTTCTTGCAATGGAAGTTGTGTCTGCCTAAGCTGCTGATCTTTTATGCCTTTTTGTAAAGGATTCTCATATGTTTGAAAACTTCACAGCTACTGTGATCCTAGTTATGTAGAAGTTTGGGATTTTTTTGAGTTTGGCTTCTTACTCCCTGACCAGTTATAGTAAATTTTTTGGAGGGGGAAAAAAACCCAACCAAACAACAAACTATAGCAAAATAAAGTATTTTGCAGTGTTACAGGATTCTGGGACTTTAAATTATTATTCTTTGAATAACATCTCTTCTTGCACTGAAGAAGTAGATAGGAGTTTTGGCTTTAATTCTCAGGATTGTGTAATTAAGGGTTTAGTATAATTTTGTTAATTTTACATGAGCTGAACTCCTTAAAATAACTCTGCCTCTGTGAGTCAGATAAGGAATTACTTTGTTTTGTCAATAAATTTCTCTCCTTCAGAAAGTTTTTCAAATATAATAATTCTCACCAACTAACAGTTACTAAATATAGCTTTTCCTACTTTTGTTTTATTCAGCATGTTAAATATTTGGTGTCCCAGACGTTTTTTGTTCCATGACTTCAGTAACTGGATCCTCATAATCCTAGTGGTCATTTTAGTCTTGTTGGACAACATCCTTGCCACTCAGCTGCCTGGATTTATATATCCATTTGCTGCAAGTGTGGGCTCTGCTTCTGGACAGCACAGGGAATAGAATTTTCCTCAGAGCCGTAATAGGCAAAAAACCTTAAACTGAAAGAGAATAGGAAGAAAAAATCGTCTCTGAATAGTTGAGAGAGAAACAAATATTTTTAATAAAGTTTTGCCATTGTCTGAATTTTTAAGTAACAGTCTATTTTTAAGTAACAGTAACAAGCTGTAACAGTGAATCCTGTTGCACTTCTTCAATTGTCAAACTTGATTATATGCTTTCTCAAAAAGATTTGGGAAGTCTACAACTAGACTTTCAGTATTTCTGCTGAGGCTATGTGTTGGTTCAGTTGATAGAGGACTTGGCCAGGTATTTCCTGTGCCCTGAAAAATGAAAACACTGGTTGCTCAAGTAAGTACTACTGCATAGCTAATAATGCTTCTGACAGAAGTTGCAGAAAACCAGAAAAGAAACTTTTAGTAAGGATTCTGTTACACGAAGCATTTAATTCTATATACTAATGTCTGTCTGTCTATTTAGATGGTTGTGAAAACTTTCATGGATATGGACCAGGACTCTGAAGAAGAAAAGGAGCTCTACCTAAATCTTGCTTTACATCTTGCTTCAGATTTTTTCCTCAAACATCCTGATAAGGATGTGCGTTTGTTGGTAGCATGTTGTCTTGCCGATATTTTCAGAATTTATGCCCCTGAAGCTCCATACACTTCACCGGATAAACTGAAGGTAAATAAAATTAATCTCTTTTTCCACAGCAGGTTTTTACACTCAGTGATTAATACAATTGGTCACGACTGCTTTTTGCCTCCTTTTATTTCTGGTTCAGCCTAAACAAATCAAGGTTTTCACTTGATTTTAGGATGGGATTGGTCAAGTCAGTTGTCCATGACTTAAAGGGTTATATAGTACATATTCCAATAACTTGCAGAGTTTTGGATCTGTATTGAAAATAATTATTTTATTGAACTGTTTTTGGGATTTGTAGGTTAGTTTACTTTAGAAATATTTATCATATGTATAGCTTTTATGAAAATCTCTTGCAAGATAGCTAATACCTTCGCTTGGGGAAATGCCCCTGCATCTCCTATTAAACTACCAAGAGGCAGGTACTTGTATGTTTATAGATAAAGGCTCTGTTGAAACAAAGATAAAGTACTTTTGTACAGAGTTAAATGATATTTGATGTGGCTTGGGAAATTCTGCAATTACAGACATCACTGATCCCACTAGATGGAGATGATTGATAGAGAAATGTCAGGTTTGAAAACGAAGTACAGATCTGACTAATTTGTTCCAAAAAGAAATAATTTTTTTATTATTTTGTGAGTTCTTTTACTTTTTAAGGTAGAAATCTAACTTAGTTCCCAACTCTCAAAATCAAACTGTTTCCCTCGTGCAGTCAGAATCCCAAGTGATGAACTGAATTTTGGGGGAAATCTAGGAAAAACCAGGTGAAAGTAACACTGAAAAATGTGTGCTTTTTTGTATCCCTGATTTAGAAATGTGTGTGGTCTTTTTTGTTTAGTTTGGTTTGGTCTTTGTTTGTTCCACAGTAGGATAGAAAGGTGGTTGTGGTGGATGGTCTACCTATTATCACTTAAGAGGAAATCACTCAATTTCTCATCTAGTGGTTGTGCCAGCAGTGCTTCCTAATTAGGGAAACAGTGTCGTTCCAACTGCTGTAGTGCATCTTTTGTTAACAGACATACTGGAGAGATATCTAAGGATTTTTCTTAGTTCTGTTTTCTTAATTCTGCATTAGTGTGTAATCAGAGGTACAACATCTACTTCCTGTACTTACTGATTGCATCTCTCAACTGGAGATGAATATTAGCTTTCTCCACTGTGCTCTATTTAAGTCTGGTTTTCAGGTGTCCTGATTTCTATTTCAGTTTTTAGTATATGTTTTCATTTGCTTGTTAGGCTTAGAGCTTTAATTTATCCTTCTGAGTTGGGCTAACTAAGTTCCTCCTTAGAGTAGTTGATCTACCAAATGCTACTAAGCTTCAGATTTCATAGTGTACAATATTGGAAGGTTTACAGTACTGATCTCATACCTGAAGTATCAGAATACTACAAACACTGCTGGAACAGAACTTGGAATGGATGAGGGACTTCCATTGCCAGCATTGAGTTCTGTAATCTGTGTGGATTTCAGAATTCAGTTGCTTGATGCAGTTTTTTAAACATATTTTGAGAAATAAAGACAAGACAAACAATAGGGACCTTGGCCTAGGGCTACTGGGGTAGGTTTCTTGCAAACCCATTTCTTCTGAACTCAGCTTTTGTGGTTGCAGGACAAGCTCTGATAGAAATGTCGAAGAGTTCCCTCCACTTTATGACAGAGGTAAGAGGAAGAATGCTTCCTCTTGGGTTATATCTTGGCACTATTTTTACCCAGTATTTGATATCAAATCCATACCGCAGCTGAGTCTATTCTTGTATGTGTAACACCAAAGTTAAAAATGGCAAAGGGGAGTGCTAAAAAGGTTTAATTTCTTGAGAGGAAAAGACTTAAATCTCAAGTTTTTGCCCTTGCTTCAGACTCAGTGGATCTCTTTGTAACTTAGATATTGTGCAGATGGGATGCTGAGGAAAAGGATAAGAATCTCAGGTTTTCCTTTTTGTGTGTATCATCAGTGTAAATCTTGCATTCCTTGCTGATCATTGAAAGCGAGTTGATAACAGGGATGGAAAATGCCATGAGTAGAATAAAAAGAGAGCTGGAGTAGGTTTGCTCTGCTGGGATCTCAAAACTTGTAACTTTGAGCTCTCCTCAGTCTGTGTAAAGCCTAGAGCCCAAATCTAATTTTCTGGTGGGAAAATAATCTAATTATTTATATGTGTCATTTGAAAACGACTGAAACAGAAGGACTGTCTACCTGCCTCTGCTGAAGTACCCCTTAAAAAAGGGTAAAATGGTAGCAGAACTTCAGTTATCTCAAGGTGTTCTCTGGTGAGAGCCATGACACTGATGATTACTGAATCCATTATGCAGTTAATTGGCATCACGACAGCAATCCACAAAACAAACAAAAAACCTAAACCAAAACAAAAACCCCAAGACAAACAAACAAATCTTCAAAGCAAGACCAAAAAATATCCCTGAAGTTGAAATGTGAGCACTTTTGTTTTTGAAATTTGGATTCTAATGTAGACTTGCTTTATGCAGTCTCATGTGAAAACCTATTGTCCAGTTGTGAAATTATTGTAATTTTTTGGCTGCAGCCAAAGATTATTTTAGCCTGTGTTTTGAATTTATAAATGCATGTTCAAGTGGTATGTTGTGTGTGCTTAAAAGAGGGAGCAATGTCCTTAAAAAAGGGGGAAAATGTTTGGTCATAGTACACGAGATATTAGAAATTAGTGAGTACTTCTGAGTTTAGTCTGTGTTGCTGTCTTTAAATATGAAGAGGAAAAAATAGTTTAGGAGTAAATGCTTACTTTTTCATACCATGCTGTTATTTGAAGCATTCAGGTGTTGGACTTACTGTGCATGTATCCTATTCATTAATGTCTGTATGCAGCACAATGATGAGAACTTTCTATTGGAAAGTTAGTAGGATCTTTGAATCACATTCAGTAGATAAGTATTGCATACTGAGCTGTAGGATAAAAACTGAGATACTTGGTTAAATGAACTGATGATGATTTACCTCTACAAGTAAAGTTTAACACAAAATAATTAACACAGAGCATGAGTTCTAAGCTTAAGTAGTTTTTATGTTTGGCATTGGTCAGTCTGTCGTGTGCCCCCTTTCTTCTTCAGTTCATTCTTATTCTCCCCTGGAACTCAGTTTGTATTTTACAGAACCTTCCAGTGTTTTCCATAAGACAGCTTTCCTTTTGGGTGGGGACTGATGGCCTGCTAGTGTTCAGGCACTGATTTTTAAAGGAGGGATTCTTCAGATGAGCTTTTGCATGGGAACTGAATGCTTCTGAGTGGTTGGAGACCATTAGATGTGTCCTTTACATGTTTTGGTTTAATTTTAGCTGAAGAGTCTGGATGGTGTGCTCTTTAAAGGATCCTGAAGTGTGAACCAGACAATGATCCTTCTCATCATCCTTAACTCTTAAAAATCAGTTTCAAACCAAATTAAAACGTGGATATAGCTGTAGCTCTGAACAGTGTTTTGCTGTGCTGTTTTTCCAAGAGTTGGTGATGTCACATGTAATCTAATTCTTGATTTTACCTAGATCCCCAGTAAGTGCTCAGCTTAATGATTAAGGCTGGATTTTGTGGTTATAGTGTTGGAAACCATATTCTTGTCTTTTGTCTGTGTATTATTCTTGGGGGTTAGGAGAAATGGTCATTTTGAAAGTGTTACAGAAATGCCTTTTAGACTATTTCTTGGATGGATTTTCAGGATTAACAGTAAGGCTCTCTTCTATTTATTATGGCAGCTTTATACCTTTTGGAATATATCCTTTTGGAATATATTTCATTTACACCTAGGTTGTTGGATGAAACATAGATATAATTGAGGCTGTGAAGAGTGTTTCTGGTAATATTATTTCTAAATATTTTGATTTAATATAGTTGTGTTAGCTGGAAATTCACAACTACGTTAATCTGTTAATTATCTGAATGTGAAAAAAAAATTAAGAAGATACCTTCCTGTGTGTTTCTATTTAGTTCATATTTGACTATTTGTTCCTTGTAACCTGCTTCAACTGTGTGAGACTTTCTGAAGGAGTCTTCTGGTGGTGGAAGTTGATAGAGGAAGCAGGAGGAACTTGGTTTATTAGTTTTTGCAAGAGATGTTATCTGTGTCAGTATCTTGATGACTGAGAAATGCACAAACAATACAGAGTGAACATATAATAACATCTCTTAGGAAAGGTGTAGTTGCCTGCTGCTATTTTCTCCTTCTTTTGAAACTGAATGTAATATGAAGTAAAATTCATTGTCCTGCTGAATAATCATCTCTTGACTTCTGCAGCCAGACAGTTGCAGCTGTGTTTGTCAAGTTGAATGCTTTTTTTGGAAATGAAAAACATTTGTTTCCTTAGGAAAAGGTTACTTCTCAACCCTTTAAAGAAATATGAAGTATTTTTAAATTACTCCTTGACATTTTCCATGGTGTTTTTGTACATGATCTTCTTTTTGGTAGTGAAATAATGTCTGTCATTGCTGCATATTTTTTAGTGACTAAATAATACTACTAATTTTAAAAGGTAATTATTTTACATTGAAGGTTTAATTGCAGTTTATTGAATAACTAGCACTTCTTTCTTTTCAGGATATATTTATGTTCATAACAAGGCAACTTAAAGGTTTAGAAGATACAAAAAGCCCCCAGTTCAATCGATACTTTTATTTGCTTGAGGTAAGCTTCATAACTTATTTTATAATAATTTTTAAACATGATCTTTCCATTTAATCTTGTGTTAACTACTCCTTTTATTTTTTCCTGTTCCAACACAGAACATTGCTTGGGTCAAATCTTATAACATATGCTTTGAATTAGAGGACAGCAATGAGATTTTTACCCAGCTGTATAGAACGCTGTTTTCAGTAATAAAGTGAGTATTTTCACCTCAGATTTCACAGTATTTTACTGCATGATTGAGGTCAGCGAGTTCTAACTTTTAGCATTAATGAGTTTTGTAATTTAGTTTAACTAAAGGTAGCAGAACTCTGTTTTTTCTGTTTTAATGAGACAAGACACACTGCACATCATCTTTTTTTTCCTAAGAAACTTAGCTTTAGTTGTCATTTACTGCATTTATTTTATTCTGTTATTGAAATTGAATGCTGTAATATGCAATTGTAAGGAATTTGGAGAATTATTGCTGTGAAAACATGATTCAAAAAGTAGCAGACTCTAGAAGGTACTGCTAGAGGTAGTCCAGTCTTTTCCCTTTGCTCAAACCAGGTCAGCTTGAGCAGATTGCCCAGAACTGTAGCCAGTTAGGTTTTGGGCATCTCCAAAGATGGAAAGGCTGTGCCATCTCTGGGCAACCTTCTAGTGCTCAATCACCCTTTTAAATGTCTGAATGGTGTGTCTTGTATTTCACCCTGTGCCCATTGCCTCTTGTTCTGTGCCTGGACACCACTGAGCCTGTGGTGTAAGGACAGTCTTGCCCTGTCTTCTCAACTCCCAGCATCAGGTATTTAAACTTACCAGTAAGTTCTTTCCTAAGCCATCTCTTCTCAAGGCAAAACCAAAGATGTCAGCTCTCTCAGCCCCTCCTTCCATGAGAGCAGCTCCAGGCCCTTAATCATCTTTATGAACCTTTGCTGGACTTGAGTCTGTGATGTGTGTGTCCCTTTTGTGCTGGGAAGCCCAGAACTGGACACAGCACTCCAGGGCAAGTCTCCCCAGTGCTGGGCAGAGCAGAGGGATGCTCTAATACACTTTCTTTTCATGATAGGGACAGAGTCTTACTGCAGTAGTGAATGAGGAGAGCATGAAATTTAAGAATGATGGTATATGCAGTCAAGGAATCAAAGTACTTTGATTTTTAAGAAAACTTGTGATTTGCTGATTTTATTCCTTGTTGTTTGCCATCACCACAGGGAATATTCTGAACAGAACTTTTACTTTACATAGATATTACACTAAGAATTCTTGTTTTTAATTTCAGCAATGGTCATAACCAAAAAGTACACATGCACATGGTTGATCTAATGAGCTCTATCATTTGTGAGGGAGATACTGTGTCACAGGAACTTTTGGATACAGTGTTAGTTAATCTAGTGCCAGCACATAAGGTAAGATTTAGTGGCTTATGTTTTGTTTTGTTCTACTGTTTGTTTTGTAATCATGATTTCTTGGATGTATGTGCTCAGATATGTAGTTCTAATTGACAGAATGGCTGTAGCAAATGTCTTGATATTATCTGGATTTCTTTTAGCAAACAAGTAATTTTAATAGAAAATTCAGTCAAGTTTCATTGCTGTGATATACTTTCCATAAGCAAAGTATCAGTAATCTAAAAGGTTGAATATCCTGTGAATTTAAACACAGGGTTTTTTATGGCCTGTCAGTGCTGGTAGAATGGAGTGGAGAAGTTACATACATCCTTTGGAAAGTTTTTAATTGATGTAATGCTGTATCAACAGTTCAAACTAAGGTGCTGCCCTAGTGGGAGGGAAAAAGTTATGACTGCTGATTTGTAATTGGCACTGCTGCATTTCAGAAAAGTTGGCTTGGTGTTATTGTTATGTTTCTGATGCAGCCATAGAATCAAAACTCTGTGCAGAAATGGTGGTTCAGGAAGAGCCCAAGGAATGTCTATCTTACCTTAATAAATCATGTCATGTTTAAAAAAATGTCTCCTGTGGATGAACAGAAGGAAAAACTTCAGAACTGTGCTCGTGTTGTGATACTTAAATGTTTAAGAAGCATGGAAGTCTGACTCCTTAGTTCAGGAATTTAACTGTGTCCTACTGAAATCTCATGGGCTACTCACTTGTAAGTTGTGCATGACAAAAAAAGAGTGTGGGGAATTATCTAGGAAATGTGTCCTTTAGCTGTATTTTGGACACTTCTAATAGCTTTTTTTTTTTTCTTAAAATATGTTCAGGAAGGTGCTAACTGCTGTAGTTTCTAAAAAGTGTATGGTTAAGTGGTTATTAACAGATGCTTTGGAATGCCTACTAGTGTGCCTTTACCACTGGCCATTAATTTCAGTAAATAAGTAGCACATAAATTATTTTCTATTGACAGTGAAAGACTAAATGCTTAATATAGGTCAGTAATTTTTTTTTGCACCACTGGATATGTTTTAGCTGTGTTCTTCAAGGAGTCTAATACTTTTGTGCCAGGACTAGACTGAAATTGGTGTGGCTAAAGTCCATATTTATAAAGTAAAGCTTTAGAATACAAAATACAAAAGCAAGAATATGCAAAATACTTCAGTTTGTGTTCTCAGTTATTAAGAATCTATTGTTTCATTGTGTCATCTGTGTTCAAATTGATTTGACGGTACTATTTTTATGTTTCATGTTTAATAAACTGTCTTTGAGTTGAAGAATTTGTATCCTGTTAGGATGTCTGTAGCACTAAAGCAATTCTGTTTCATAGTGGATTCAAAATTACTGACTGAATATTTTAATAAGGAAAATATGTTTGGGGGTTTGCATTTTCTGCTGTTTTTCTTTTAATCAAAATCTCTGTCTATAGGATGCTTGTTTATAGCCTGCTTTCTAACAAATAGATACATAATGTCAGATTGTATTCTGAGTATCTTTAACTATTTTTTTTTCCATACTAACAGAAAGGAACTTCTCGTATTTTTCTGTTGCATCTCAAAGTCTTCACATGGTGAATTTTTATTTAAAATTATTTAAAATTTGGGTCCTCTCACTACTTTCTGTGGCTACTGATGTCAAGTTGGAAAGGTGTAATAAATTCAGAGTTGAGCATTTTTCCACTCTTCCAATGAGCACAAAACTAGAAGGAGACAAAGGATCAGGTCCACCACAAAAAAGAACTGTGTCTTGGCTGATGTCCCTGTTCAGCTGTGTGGGTTGTGGAAAAGGGAAATTGAATGATCAGACTGGTCACCAAAAATGGCATAAAGGCAGACATTGGTGTAATGGTCTGTAGGGAATTCCCAGATTTCCTAGGGACCAAAAAATATCTTTGATAGAGTGGAAGGAACATAGATCTGCTACTAGTTCTGTTTGAAGATGAGATCGAGAGATTGTTGAAGATGAGACAGTTATGTCTATAGAAAGTGACACAGTGGTATATTTTTAATATGCCTAAAAGGAGGGTTGTGTGTGAGAGGGAATGTGTAGTGGCCTTTTGAACTGAATGGTTGTATTGGTAAAAAAAAAGTTGTATTGGTAAAACAAGACTGAGTTCCTCAAATCTCAGTCTGTATAATTTATCTAACCTGTGGTCTGTAAGTATGTGTTGGGAGCAGAATGTTCATCCAGTGGCTGAAATTCAGCACTGGACAGCTTTAGGCAAAAACTACATAAATATTTTTAAGAGATGTAGTAATTAGTTGAGCAGTTTACAAAAGGGTACTTCAATGCCGTTACCCCTTAAACCAAGACAGTATTTTTCCAAATATGAAAAATAGTTATGGTCCATAGTCCTGAGTGGGAAGTGTAAAAAGCAATGGTGTTCGCAGGATGGCTGCAAAAACTCAGGCATAAAGAGCATATACTGGGCACATGATATATTACCAAATGTCTGTATACCATAATTAGTAGTCACTGGAGTAGTGACAACTCTAAACTACTGTATCTCCCTTGAGCTCATCATCCATCTCAATTAGTCAGGATAAAAGCCATACTAATGTAAACCTGAATGAAAGCAGTTTACACCAATATCAGAGTAGAGGCATGCTGGAGTGTGCACAGGCTTGCTGGACTAGTACAGCTGTCAGATAAGCCAATAAAATGGCAAGCTTAACTTGTCTGACCATGTGCTTAACTCCTAATTTTGATGCTGAATTATTTTTTTCCTTTTGTAAGTTCTCTTCTTTTCTATCAACTCAACTGAAATTCTTTTGGTAGGATTATATTAGGAATGAATTTAAGTGACCTAAACCCAGATAAGACCTGGCAGCAAGGGAGAAGAGGTAGTTAGTATGAAAAGGCAAGAAAAATTAATAGTTTTCCTTTACCCTTTAGTAATCTTTTTGTATTATAATGCTTTTATGGCAGACCTGAAAACAATTTTGTGTTTGTGCAGTGTGTTAGAAGGCAAACTGTACTTGATTTCCTTGGGTGTTTGCCAGTGTTCCATTTTCAGCCTCAGGACTGCTGAAGGGAATCCCACATTGCACATCCCACATGCTTTACATGCCTATGTTTTAGAAAAAGTGCTATTGACAATTAAATTCTTAACTGTCCCTACTAGGAATTTGCTTAATATTTAGTGTTATCTATGTTGGCAACACCTCAGCTGAGCCTTTTGTCAGCTGTCCTTGATCTCTTTACCTTCCTGAGAACAAGAGAATCTCTTGAAACTGTTCTCTCAGGTGCTCTTGGGTACTAATTCAGCTGCTGTACCATTGATAATAACAATAAAACTGAAGATGTTTTTCAAATTCCAAGTAAATAATATGTGAAAAATATGCTTTTCAGGAATATTTGCACTAGATACAGACTTAACATTTGATTTTCCTCCCAAAACTACGAAATAAAGGCTGGATTGATGCTAGCTTAGTCATTTCCTGTAAATAAAATATAATGCACTTACCTTTTTTTCTTTTGAGGGATGGGGAAAAATTATTTCACTCTCATATTTTTTTGATCTGTATTAAAGTTATTATTGAGAAGTAACTGGAAAAGTAATTGAGAAAAAGTGAAGTGTGTATGAATTTCCATCACTTCTGACCCCTTTGCGCAAGAACAAATAATTTTGTCTCTGTGGCATACTCTGCTGAAGAATATTGTCTGTGTGAGCACAAAAATGCGTGTGCCGTACTGTCAGAGAGGTTGCCACTGCTTCTTCTGTCCAAAAATAGAAGTTTGTCATTCTCATTCTAGAGAAAAGCAGGTATGAACAGTAAATTGACAAAACTGTTGATGTTTTCCCAAAGTATAAAAATCTTGAAATACCAGCAAGAAATGCCTAAAAATCATGGTAGAAATTGAGACAAAGGAGAGAACTTGTGGTTGACCAAGATAGCCTCTATTCAGATATTGTTGCTGGAGGACTCCCAAAGTTTTTAAAAATGTGAATGTTCTCCACTGTTTATTAACATTCTTTTCTGAAACAAACCTGGAAGTTTTGGGGGAAAACGTCGGGTTCAGATGTTAAGTGTAACCTCAGTTTTCTTGCAGAAGATTTGTGTTCTGCCTTCTCAGGGGTGGTTCTTTTGTTTCTGCTTATCAATCAATATTTATTTTGATTTTTTTCTTTCAAGATGTAGTAATTGCTAATGATTATTTTAAACAGTGTTACCAACCTATGGCTTTGTTCCTACCCTGTTCAGGACTCTAAAAACCTTAGGCCTACTGGATGCTTTTACATGCTCCTAAAGGCATCTTGATTAAGATAATTGTCCCCATAATGAGGGCTTTCTTAAATCGTTAAAAGATCTTGAAATACATGTCACTTTTCTTTCCAAACAAATGGGAAGGTTGTACAGATAATAATGGTAGAAGAGCTTATCTAAAAACAGAAGAAATTTGTCAAATCAGATGTTGTCCTTTTAAAATTTCTCCCTAAGGAGAAGGAAGCTTAGGATATTTTTGTGTCTGTTGAATTAGTCAGAAGGTTTAGTTCTGTAAAAGATCTTTGAACCTACTTGGTAAATGCTGTGCTGCTCTTGTTTTCATTTCACCTAAGGCAGTGCCACTTTCACTGGTTTCTGCTTTTTCCCTGAAACTGGAAAATGAGGAGAAAACTCGTGTGCTTTTAAGACTCTGATACTGTTATTTTCAGAAAGTGGGGCCTCTGGACATTTGAGGGTCATGACTATTGGCACTATTAAATCAAGTACATGAGGCATGAAAAAATAGCTAACTTGCCTTAGCCACTTATGCTCTAGACTATTTTTCCTCTTTATAGCTTTTTTGGATAGATACTTGCATTACATTTCCTTCTTACTCAGGGCTGCAAATAGCCACTTCTAGCATTTATCTTGGGAAGCATTAAGCTTTGAAGTGAGCTGCTGTGCAAAAGATACAAGCTGTAACTGTAATTAATGTGAATCAGAATGGTTCTGCCCGTTGGAACTCTCCTGTGCTAGGTCCTCTGTTTAGACTTGTTTTATACTAAACCAGATCTTGCTCGTGTCCAGAGTTCCCTCTTACCCAGGTGAAAGTGATTTTCTTTCTGTTGCTGGAGGTGAGCTGCGAAGTCAAGAAGGATCAGAACAAGAATTACAAGTGGCATACATTGCTTGTTATAGTCATTTGTGCCTTTTCTTTCTTGAACCATTACAATTTTGAATAACAGAAAACAAATTATTCCAGTGGAAATACCTTTTTTTAAATTTCTTTTTTATTGTTGACCATAAAGAACAATCCAGTGTGCAGTGTTTTCCCTTTCCTGGGACATGGAACAACTGTACAGTTTTGTAGTAAGATGAAAGAATTTTATATATTAAAATATTTTTCCGGAATTGGAATTTTTAGTCACCTTCTCTATTGGCTTTGAGTGAAACAGACACTTAAGGCATGAGTCTTTGTAGTGTTTCAAGTTCACCTGACTTAATTCTATCAGTAGGCCAAAGACTTTTTTGTTTTATATTATCAGAAAACCGTAATCTGTTCCCACTGCTGTTTAGAAGCCTATAGTTCTATCGGGTTTTTTAAATTTCAGACAGATCTCTCCATATCCTTTCAAATCTTCTCTTTCATTCAGCATCTCCAAGGAAAGAAATACCTTGGGTTGTAGCATGACACCTTGTGTTTGCTTTGCATTTTGCTACTAGAAGTTTTCTTCCTTTTATGGTGAGAAATATTTTTAAAAAGCAACCACAAACTGCCCCCTTTTTACTGTTGGATTATAAACTGAGTATACTTTTTTTTTTAATTGCAAAGACTAATAAAAATTGTAGAAACTATATTTTTGTAGAGTTTTTTTAGCTATTAAAATACTGCATATTCTTGTGTATTGAAGACCTTTTTCTTCATGCTTCTGTGTGTTAATCATCTGCAGTGGGTGTCACAAGGGCTGAGTTGCATTTTCTCCTGAAAATTTTTGAAAAATACTTGTGATCTAGAAATTGGAGAAAGAATGTAACAACTAGAGCGTGGAGAATGTGTGTAGGGAAAGGGAGAAAACAATGATAGAGCAATAACCCATTCAGACAAATGGAAGGATAAGAATACTGAAGAGGGGTTATGTTTTTTAAAATTTTTGTTTAGTTTAGTTTTTATTTTCCCATAAACCAAAATTCTAGGGTTTTTTTCTTTGTCTCAGACAACAGACTATCTTTGCATGGTGTGTTGGAGAGGCTGTGGTGGTGATTCACAGATGGCTGCTTGGTGCAAGGGCAGAATTGCATTTTCTGTACTGTTCAGTGGTGACTCTAAATGCCTTTGTGTTGCTTTGTATCACTGGTTTTTGGGAAAACTGATAAGGAGGAGCGGTAAAATGCAGGCACTGAATTCATGGAGCATCAGTTTTAGATGTGCAACTGCAAAGTAAGTCCTCATCTGCCTGGAGCTGTTTTTTTTTCCTCAGTAATACCAGTGAACCCTACAAATCTCTGTTTGGCATAGCTTTGCTTTTACTATATTATTTTTATTATTGAAAGTATAAAAAGAACGGGCTATTTCTTTAATGCATTTACCAGTACATGATGGCTTTAAATTCTTGGGTTTGTTTTTAGATAAATCCATGTGCTTATAACTCTTCTGGTTTGTTTGTTTGTTTGTTTGTTTTTCCCCCCAGAATTTAAACAAGCAAGCCTATGATTTGGCAAAAGCTTTACTAAAGAGGACGGCACAAGCAATTGAGCCATACATTACTAATGTAAGTGACAACTGCAAACAAACATGGAAATCAATACTTTCTGTAACTGAGCAGTGTTATAAAAAGAATGAATTGCATGAAAACATGAAAAGGGCTGAAGAACAACTTTTTACAGGTTGTCATTTTTCTTTGAGAGAATGATCGTATTAATGAAGCACTGTCCTTTTTTAGTCTAATTATTTACCATATAGAAACTATTAAGTACTTAATACTTGAGATTTTGGAAATGCAATGGATAATTTATTTCCTACTGTCTTGGAAGACCTTGCAATTCAATCCTTAGAGTGACTGGAATACCAAGTGTATTTTTATATATTGTTCTGATAAAAATACATTTGCACATTGTAAGGAAAATTTGTCTTTTAGTAAGGAGATAAGACAATTTAGAGTGAAGAGAATTGAAGATAGAGCAGAATTTTAGTGCTGTTATCACAGCAGTAGAAGAGGAAGGAGTCTAAGAATAGATAGTAAAGAAGAAAACTGAGTGAATTGAGGGTTGTAGCAGAGTTGAATGTAGACATCATGGACATTAATAGAGGATGGATGAGGGGAAGTAAAGATCAGAGAGGAGTATGCTCTATCTTGAGCTGCACAATAGGAAAAAGAATAACTCTCTTATTTTTTAAGCAGTTGAGGATTAGCAGGTCTTACTGCATCTATCCAAAACCTCAGGAACTTGAAAACACTGGAAAACCTTCAATGCTTTCTGTTACTTTCAGACTTGCAACATTTAGAAAGTGGGTACTTCCTAACAGTTTTAAAAATCCTCAAAAAAAACCTCTTACTTAAAACCTAGTGTTTGGGAAGGTGTTGGTGCATGGGAATGTGTTTTTAATTTTCTTCATCTGTAAAGTTAGATTACAAACTGGGTGCCATTTTCTGAGCTTTCAGGAAGTCTGTACAGTAAGCATCTTCCTTCATAGGAAGAACGCTCATGGGGTCTTCTTCTCTTTCTTTCTCATGAGAGGTGTTTTGTGGCTTTGAAAATTTTCTTTCTTGAGATACATTAAAAACACAGTATCAGTTAGTTTCCTAACCAGGATTATATATATTCAAGCAACTCTGTATCCTGAAAAGCAAAACAGTTCTTCAAGACAGTCTTTAACTTACAGTAAAATGCACTATAATATATATGTGTGTGTGTATATATACATATATATATATATATATATGTATATATATATAATCCTCTTTAGTTGCCTCTTACCCATCAGGGAGGATGTAGTTGAAAATAGTGTGGAAATATTTTCTTTAATGGGAAGTGTGAAGTTTCCCTCAAGTATGTCAAATTTACCAAGAAGAAATATTTGCTTTACAGTTGCATTATGCTGCTTGAATACAAATTCTGGAACAATCAGTTATCAACTCCTATGCTTTTACTTTCAACTCCTTAACCTGTCAGCTGTGTAGTGTAGTAATTAGCCAGTTGTTGCAGCCTTGCTTTAAATGTTAGAATACTTTTGAAATGATGGTTTTTTTATAGTGGAATAACTCTGAATATAGTCCCACTATAAAAATGTATGATGCTTTTAAATTCCTTTGAAGTTGTGTTTCCTAAATTATTTTTAGGCCTGCCGGGGCGAACATCTTGTTTAATGTGTTTTCCTTTATGTATAATACTTGATACAAGACAATGATATTTTAAGACTTCTGCTATGGAATCCTGATTTGTGTGTACCACATTCCATCCTTTTTCTTTTAGGAGTGAAATTAATGTAAGGTTAAAAGTGACTTAATGTTTTAGGATTTAGCATAGAATTTAGAAGAGTACGTGTATACTCTCGTTCTTGATTTGTAATCTGTTTTGTTTCCCAGTTCTTCAATCAAGTCCTCATGCTTGGTAAAACATCAATTAGTGACTTGTCAGAGCATGTATTTGATTTGATTTTGGAGTTATACAATATTGACAGTCACCTCTTGCTTTCTGTACTACCACAGCTCGAATTCAAACTTAAGGTAAACACTTCTACTCTTTCTATATATTTGAAACATGTATGCTTTGACCATTGTTTTGTTTTTTTCATTAACTGACAAGTTCTTCAAATTATTTGGCAAATAGAACTAATAACTATATGTAAAAATTGCCTTCTCTGCATTGTTTAAAGGAAAACGCATACAGCTCCTCAAAAATGTAATTTAAATTGAAGTGTATTAACCTACAGTGTCTATGTGTGTATATTTGGGATTTGGTTGGTTGATAGTTTGGGCTTGTATATTTCAAGCAATAACTCCATTTTTTGGATGACTTGGGGGCTTGACCTGTTTTATTTCTGGGTTTACTTATTATTTATTGTGAAAGACATCATATTTTGAATATATATACTAATAATTTTGTCCAAATTGTAGTTCTGTGACAGATGAAAGACGACAGCTGGAATGCATCCGTATGTCTTGTCGCAATTGCTGCAATGTCTTATGATTTTTCAGGCTTGTTTCATATGTCTCGAGAATAGCTGGTGCTAGCTCTCTATTTTAATGGATAATTTTCTTTTTGACTTCCTTTTCAAAGTGTCTCCATCACTTGGACAAATGTGATATAACACATGAGTTGATTCTCCCTTCATTCTGCACTATTTTTATTCTATGTGTCATTCCACAGGGTTTCTGTGGGGACTGTGATTAGATTAGAATTACTCTGTTTGTATGTGATCTGTTACTAAGCTTGAGGGGCTGATGTGCAATGGGCCTCTTGTAAGTTTGAATGTTTTTATTACAGAGGACAGATTTTAGGTTTCTAGCACTTTTGCCCTCTTCTTATGGTAATATATATTATCCCAGTGGCTTGTTCATGCCAATTACTTTTCCCTAATGTTGCTAGGCAGGCATGCTACACTTGCTGGATGAGGGGGTTTTTTAATGCCTTTGTCATTCTGTTCACATTTCTGAGAGAAGTAGGGTTCAATTTACTGCTTGCTGACTGTGTCTTCAAAGTAGACCTTTTTTCAGCCTTTAATTCCTGTTTCTACAAATGGCAAACAATTATCAGTCTCACTCCAGTAAAAATAGTACTTCTGCAGCTGAAGGTGTTATTCAGGATATTTGATCTTACCTGCTGCCATAATAGTATATAATTCCAGTACCTTTCCCATCTGTAACTCCACTAAAATCTTCAGGTTCTTCAATTGTCATCCTACTCCTTCATTGAGTCAATGTTTCATGATTTTCAATACTGATGTAATTTTTGAGTCTTATTTTATTGGATTTCAGTCTAGTAGCCAATATCAATTTTTTATTTGTTTGTTTTGTTTTGTTCCCTCTTTACCCAGGCCAGAAAAAATTCTTGTCTCTTTCTTCAGCTAGCTGATTTCAGCCCTAAGCATTTCCATGTTTTCTTTGTACTTCTTAATTTACAACACATTTTTTTCATGTTTGCATTTCTGTTCTTTGTTTAGTGTGCTCTTTCCAGATGATGTACATGTATTTTGTTGCTTTCTGTCTCCTTCATCCTTAGCGCAGTTTTCTTACTGTGGTCTGAACCCTTAAAGGGTAAGTGGTTTGCGTTTGATGTCTACAAGATCAAGTTTAACAATGTTTCCAGGAGATATGTAGGTTCTGATAGCTACATTCTTACCACTCTTATTCCTTGTTGGCTTCTTGAACTTAGTATAGTTTGTAGCTATTCCAAAAGCACTGTAATCATTTGTTACTCCATGTGTGTGTTTTGATACTTCAGGTTACAAGAAAAAATAATATATGCCTGTTGTTTCCCGTTGGCTGTCAAATGACCCATCTTTTAAAGAAGAAAAAAAGCACCTCTCTTTGGAATAGGATACCCCTGGTTTAAAGTTTGAAATGCTGGAACCGGTTTCCCAGAGAATTTGTGGGTGCTTCACCTCTGGAAGTCTTTAGGGCTGTGCTGGGTGGTGCTTTGAGCAGCTTTGGTCTAGTGGAAGGTGTTCCTGCCCACAGCAGGGTGGTTGAAGGATGTCCTTAAAAGTCCCTTCAACCCAAATAATTTTATGGTTCTAAATGAGTTGAAGGGTCTTTAAGATCTTTCTATGGTGAGAAGAGTATTTTGAAGCTAAGTGTTCTGAAATATGGTCAGCCTGTGTTTTTTCTAAGATCGGCACAAGTTCATTCTACATGCAAACCTGCCAGTGATGATTAAATACTTTCCACTCCCACAATAGCTTTAGCTTTATTCTGAACAGCAGCAGCTAGTGTCAACATTTTTTAAATTCAGCTCCAGGTTAATAGCTCATTAGTGTGTTAAGAATAAAGTGTGATTTCAATAAAACTCAGAGTGATTATGGTTGAAGACAGCCAGTTTTTTATTGCTTCAAATGAAAAGAAACTAGAGAGCAGTAACCCTGTTACGCTTGATGAAGCCTTGGTTTAGGTGACTGGTAAAGGAAAAACGTGCATGACAGTCCATACTGAAAACTGGGAGAGGGGAGTTGTTTTTTTCAATAGAGGTCAATTAAAATTAACAATACAATAGCCAAGAGCTTCAGTGAGTCCTGCATATCATTCAGAGCATGGACTCAGTGGTTTTGTCTTTTCTGGATTTGGCACGTATTACTGTGTCGCTGTATGCCCAGTTAAGGAGCCTTGTTCTCCTGAGCTCGCTTACCATGGACTACTAGGTACTTAAGTTAAGGTTTGTACAGCATATTTAGGTGAAATATGTAGTTTCACTGGAACATCCAGTTTTTGTTCTATGAAATTGTCTGCTATGGCTCTTGAATACAGAGTTGTGATTACAGAAGGCAAATATTCCAGTAGTGCTTAAGAGGTAGTGGGACAGTTAGTGTTTTCCAAGATCTCATATTGCTGCTTTACTCCTTAGGATATTTGTGTTATTTCTTAGCAGATGATCATAGAATCATAGAATACCAGGTTGAAAGGGACCTCAAGGATCATCTGGATAAAATTTTCATGGCAAAAGCACAGTCTAGACAAAATGGCCTAGCACTCTGTCTATCTGGATCTTAAAATGTCCTATATCAAGGAATCTACCATTTCCCTGAGGAGATTATTCCAATGGCTGATTGATCTCATGGTGAAAAACTTTCCTCTTGTGTCCAATGTTGAAGGAAAGCTGTGGTTGTCTGAACAACTGCGTTGTGGAGATGTGCCAGAATGATCTCATCTTGCATGCACTGAACACACGGAAGGGGACATAGTATATTTACGAAGACAAATTGAATAATTTCCTCTATATTTTTGAAAATATTAATTTCTTTTTAGTTGGCTTCAAAAGCAGTAAGTGAAAACAAATTTTGGCCACATGAAGTACACTCATGGCAGACTTACCTGAGGAAGATATCAAGTATTCTGGCTCACTTGCAAGCTGAAGTGCAAGCTTGGTTTCCAGTGTAAAATTGGCTAGTTCTGCATGAATTTGAATGGATTCCTCCTGGTATCAGTAATGTTACCTTTAGTTGCATGTTCTGTACATGGAACAGACTTTCTGTGTAATATCTTATTTCTTTGCTTCTAAACATTTTGCCTTGACAAAAGGAGGCTCAGGGGAGATCCTCTCACTCACTGTACGACAACCTGAAAGGAGGTTGTAGCAAAGTGGGGGAGTTGGTCTCTTCTCCCAGGTAATAAGTGACAGAACCAGAGAAAATGGCCTTGAGTTGCACCTTGGGAAGCTTAGATTTGGTATTAGGAGAAATTTCTTCACTTAAAGATGTGTCAAGAATTGAAATAGGCTTCTTAGGGAAGTGGTGGAATTACTGTCACTGGAAGTTTTGAGAAGGGAAGTGCCTGTAATAGTTCGTTCATAAACATGGTGGTGCTTGATTAACTGTTGAGCTCAAGGATCTTAAAGATTTTAGTTTTCCAACCTTTATAACTCTATGATCCTGTGGTTCTGTGGCATGCTTTGAAAATGAAGTGATAATGGTTTCCCCCTAACCATCAGCTGAGCTTCACTGAGCCATCTCCTCTGCCTTCTGGTTGATTTGTGGCTTGATGGGACTTTGAGGATGTAAACAAAAATCTTTCGAGTTTGTAACTCATTACCTGACAGGATCCAAATCTCTTGCTCTTCATCTCCATGAATTTTTTTGCACTCTTTCTATCAGGAAACCTTCTGGTTTATCTTCATGGGTTTAGGGTTGTAGACTGTCTCTTTGAGTGGGGGTAAAATCCAGGGACCTTCTCATCAGAGACCAAATAAATTTTTGATCATGTGTAGAGGGGTTAAAAACTCTTAATATGAAACTTGTGAGAAAGTTTAGGTATCTCTAATACTGTTGAACCTACTCACTGTTTGGGATGTAAACGATGTGGCCACCTAGTGTTCAAGCACCTTGCCATTTTGGTACAGCAGTGAAGGCACAGGTAAAGGCTTTCTCCCTGTGCCCTTCCTCCTCCCCCCAGGTAGGCTGAGTAGAGTAGAAGGTTGAAAGGGGACATGTGCTCAGCAATAAAAGGCCAGGGGAAGGAGGAGGAAAGGATTAATTTGTGTTCATGCTCTTTGTCTTCCCAAGTGATCCCTATGTGAGACCCTGCTTTCCAGGAACTGCCAGGACATCTCCCTGCCAGTGGCAGGTAGTGAATGATTCCTCTTTTTGCTCTGTTTGTACGCCTATTCAACTCTTGTTCTGAACTCATACTGAACTCTTGTTCTCTTGATGTATGGGCCTTTTAACCTTCCTTCTTTTCCCTTCCTCTCTCTGTTGGAGAGAAGGGACTTGGGTGAGTGTTTGGCTTTTGGTTGGGGTCAACCTGCCCTAGCTCTATAGATTTATGTAAAGAAAAAGCTCCTGTGTTCTCAGGTGGCAGAGCTCTGTTGTTAAGCTCTGTGAGAACTGTGTGAAATCATGGTTGCATCTTACTAGTAGTTTGGTTTTTGCCTGATTATGGAAAGGAGTCTGGGAAATTAACAGGAGAATGAGCACTATATTAATTTAATTTAACCTCTTCCGTGAGGGTCAGTCAATTGTGCGTGATCTTGGCATTTTAAGGTGATGTGTATAGAGATCTAGTACTGACACAGAAGCACTATGGGTTTGGAAAGAGCTAAAAGTGTATTATTGTATGGGTCAGCTTGTAGAAGAAACTAAAGGAAAGGAACTTTTTTCAAACTTCATACTTAAATTTTAGGAATTTCTGTTACGGAAAGCAAATAACATTTAAATGTTCAGAGAATGGAAAGCTCATGAATAGACTGTTTTGGAAATAATTGTCATGGGGTTTAGGCTTTTATCTTACTGTTTTACTAAACCAATATGATGTAATGAATAAAATCAATAAAAGGATGACTTCTTATTTTACAGCTGCCTTTCTTCCTGGGTATGGTAATTAAAATTTTCAGAAGTTTCAGTTTACGTGTCCCCTTCTTATTCCCAAATCTCTCCAGGCCCTGAGTGCTGCCTAGTCTTCTGGACTCAGTAGTGGTAACAATCTGACTGGCTTCAGCTTCTCTTGCTGACAGACTCAAATGTCTAGGCCAAAGAGCAACTGCCTATGTGCTGGGACCATGTATGGGGAACTGAAAATACCCATGTTTGGTGTCAATTTGTATTGACAAGTCATGATGGAACACTATTAGAGTGCTGGATTTACTTAAGAGGTGAAGGGTCTGACTCTTCAAGTACAGAGTGTCTCACAGAATGGAGAAAGATTAAGATTTTTTCAGAGTTTGATGCCTTTTTTATCACCCTCAGAAAAAGAGCAGAGATTAAAGTAGAATAAAGGAGAGAAACTGTAGCAGCAATGTATTCATTCAATAGGAAGTGCAGGTTTATTTTTGTTACCCCTTGGAGTGTATATAAACGTGTTTCAGGGAAGCCAACATCAGGGTAAAAAATTTAGAAGGGACCAAATAATTATTTACCAAGGTCCATAATCACAGGTATTTGTTGTTTCTACAACAGGACTAGAAACACAAGTGGGTTGTCTTATAATTGGATTAGTGGCTGATACAGCAAAAGCTTCTTCTGCAACTAATTAATTAAGGATATTTTAGGGTTTTGTTGTTTTGTGGGTTTGTTTTATTCTGTTTGGTTGTCATTTTTTTCCTCTATATTTCTGACTGGATAATTAAGTAGGTGAATGTTTAGTGTGCTCCCAGCTCTTCCACCTGGCTCCTTCTTCTACATTCTGGATTGTCTTGCTCTGAATCTGTGTTAGTTCCCTAAAAAAATTCAGAGATGCTTAGTATTTTAATATTTTGTTTAAGCAAGAGAGGATAGGATGTAAGTCATGAAGGCTGGACTAATGCAGCCCAAAAAAAGAAATTAGAAGTTCTTAACTATGCCCCACAGAACAAGAATTCTTAGCATAATGGGCTGAAACTCATTAAGAAAAAACTATTATTTATTGCAGATAAAGAGGAGGTGGTTGTAGAATGCTTTCAGTAATATCAATGTGAATGTTAATTGGAAAAAAATTAGTCAAATGCAAAAAACCGTACTGATGGGTTTGCTGTTAGTGCTTTGAATACTTAATACTAAAGTGTATTCCAAAGAGTTAGTCTTTTGTAATGTAGTAATATATCACTGTTAGTGCATCCTTCACTTCTCTTGCTCTGTTACTTTAAGGATTTTACAAATGCTTTTACTGTTCCTAGGGTTCTGAATTAAAGACATGCTGGCAAACGTTTCAGCCCTTTTATGGTATTGAGTCAGGAGAAATAGTTTGTCTCTAAAACTGTGGTGTCGTATAAAAGAATTCCAACAGCTATATTGTGCTCCTATGTCTTGTTCATGTTCAGAAGGGGATGTTGAATTTATAAGAGTTCAGAGATGCTAGGAAAAAAACCCAGTATTTTACACAGTTCTTAACTTTTACCAGAAAAAAAAAATTGGGAATAATAATGGATTAGTAATATCACCTCAGCAATAATCTGGCCTAATTAATAGAAATTAATTTTAGCTGCCCATTTTCAAGGAATTGTTGCAGCCAATTAGATTTTCTCCCTTTTCTTTAATAAACAAAGGAAAAAGATACGATGAACAGTAAGTACACACTAATTGCACAAATGTTAACATACATTTCTGAAGTATGCATTAAGGTCCATATTCTGTGTGTTGAATTAAAGAATGTGATGCAAAACAGTGATAAAACAAGGCCTTCTCTGGTATATTTCCACTATTACTGTTGGTGCTCATTTTCAATATAAAAGGAAGACTATCTGTTGTACTTCAGCAGTTTTAAATATAGGCTCAAATAAAGGACACATCCTATGGATCTCAGATCTTGGGTACTTAATCTGATGTTCTCTAGAAATTTGTATTCTGGAAACTGCTATTTTTGACTAATATTTTTAATTAAGCAATTAAGCACTGTTTTAAAGAACTGTATACCAGACAAGCATAGATTGACTTTTGTAAGTTTTGTGTTGTGTCTGAACTTATACAGGCACAGATCAGATTTCCTAACAATCAGTAAACAGTAAATAAGTGTAAAAAAGATGTATTTTTCACCAGGCTTCTTTCACAGCGGTTTTTGTCTTAACATTGTTCTTCATTTTCACAGTCTTTATTATTTTGTCTTCTCAAAAAAATAATGAAGGGCCTTTGCCTTGACAGACTTTTGTATATAAGAGAAGTCTATTAAGCTGTATTGTGATATTTCTAGAAATATGGAAGTGCGTTGGTGTAAAAACTGTACAAAACAGAACTCTGGTTTTTGGATTAGTTTTTCTTTTAACTTTAAGAAAAATCTGTTCATTTTCCAGAGCAATGACAACGAAGAACGTCTGCAGGTTGTAAAACTTCTAGCAAAAATGTTTGGGGCAAAGGATTCCGAGTTGGCATCTCAAAACAAACCACTTTGGCAGTGCTACCTGGGGAGGTATATTCTGGTTTAGTTTCCTGTCCTGGGAGGAAGTATATTCAATGAAGTCAAATGCATTTGATTTGGTTTTTTTTTTTAAGTGACGCAGCTAAGCCTGAATTCCCTCCTGCTGCTTTATCTGAGATCTGGCAGATAATGCTGAAGCAATTTTACACATATCTTCCACATCTGTCATTCCACAGAGTGAACGTTTACAAATCATCTCCTTAAATGCTCATTTTTTTAACTAGCTTTGTTGCCATTGTCAAGAAAAAGGAATACTTTAATTTCTTCACAAGTGAAACTGTTCAATGATGGATTAATTTTAAACAGCATCAAAGGATGTTTTTAGTATTAGGTGATATTAAAACTGCTCTTGAGGCTTTTATGTACAGTCTTTGTGTATGAGTTTAATTTTTTTTAATGGTAGAAGTACCTTAAAAAAGTATGTAGTATTTATGATGCTGCAAACATACTTAGTTTCCTGTTTTTTGAAATATTCTGCCAGTTTGAGATAGAAAATACAGCTGGAGCTTATAATTATGAGAAACTCAAGTTTGGCTACTATAAAGAAAATATTTTTGATTTGAGTAAAAGAGTTATTGCAAATGCCATAGTTTATAATGTAGCATTCAATCATCAAAAGCAGAGTCCTCAAAGAAATGCTACTTTTAAGAATCGAAGAAACTTAATTGAAGCAAGGTATTTTGCATGAAAATATTTAACTATTTAAAACATGAAATGTCATCAAAAATAACCACATCTGATTGGGCCCAAAGGAAAATGCTTCATTATGTTACGCTGTGCTTATGTGCAGTTTGTTCACAATAACTGTTTTCTGCTAGTTATGGATCACATATATGCATTTACCACTTCTAAAGATTTTCACCAAGTTATAATAAAATTTTCACAAAGTTATAATAGCTGTGTTATTGAAGGAAGCATTCATAAAAATCTCTTGATTTTTGAAAACATAACTAGTTTTTACTAAAACCAGGTATTCCTTAAAATCTATTTAAGATATCTATTTTGATAAATAAATATTTCAATAGCAACAGTGTTCTAAAATTACATTTTTAAGTTGTTTCATGCCAAGGATTTTGAGGATAGCTTGAAAATGCATTTAATTTTGGAAGTTATCTTCTAATTGAATCTAACTAATTGCACCAACAGTTTCATTATAAAATTACTTGTATAATAATTAAAAATGTGAAAATACTAGTTTCCAAGCATCAAATTGAGTTCAGTCTTCCAAAAGGAAATCCAATTAAATGATCCATCTCAGAAGAAATTTGTAGCAGACTAAATACACATTTGTTTGTTGCCTGTCATGCAGTACAAGGAGGGGATGAATGTCACAGTCTTATAAAATTTTGAGTTTCTGATACATTTCTCATGGTTAATTAGGTGTAGCACTACAGAAAAGGAATTAAAATATATCATATATCTTTCTAATAATTTTTTGTCTGCCTGGGAGTTTTCAATGTGTACCAGGACAAGATAATTCTTTTCATGTTCCTAACATGAATCAACAAATGAATATGAGAATTTTTTTTAAAGCTAAAGACAGTGTACTTAATACTGTGAAGTCAGGGATGCTATATGCTTGTAACCATGCGTGGGAAGCATAAAAAACATTTTCAGAAGTATTTGATATGGTGTAAAAATTATCAGATTGCTTTGGTAGAAGTGGAATTGTAGTTGTAATGCACTGTCTTGTTTCTAACCAGGTTTAATGATATCCACGTACCTATTCGCCTTGAGTGTGTCAAATTTGCAAGTCATTGCCTTATGAACCACCCCGATCTGGCAAAGGACTTAACAGGTATCAGTTTCATTATAACATTAAAATACCATTTTTAAGACTACTGGAAGAGTCAAAAAGGCCAGCTGTAATCCCAAGTAAAGCTGTCAGATTTTGTGCAGAACCTGATTGATTGTGGAATTCTAAGTCAAGTCCCTGCCTTCAGTGTTGCTTCTCAGACTGAGGGGATTGTACACAAAGAATGCCTCCTCTAGGGAGATCTCTCTCCCTCTCATACAGTAGCACTCCCATTGCATTCCCAACTGCTGCTGAAGTTAAGCACCATGGGATCAGGTAAAGACAGCCTGCCTAACCTAATGGTCCTGGTGTTTATTAATTAGGGTGCTTAGGGGAGACTTAAGTTCCACAAAGCTGAAATGTTTAAGTCTTATACAGCCACTGTCTAAAACATAACAGTCCTTATAACTGACCACAACTTCTCAGTTCCATCTCCTTCAGATCAAACACAGCCTGAAATTCAGAAGCTCTTGAGGAAGAAGGCAACTGGCATCAATGGAAGCCTTTAGTATTTGCTGCTTCCCATGTCTTAATAAAAAACCACATGTAATTAATGAGAATTGGTTGGTTTGCTTTGTAGACTGTATCTTCCCCTGATCATCAAACTCCTACATGTAGTTTTTTTGAGTCAATATCTTTGCCTAGTTGGCCTAAGGAGGGAGTTAAAAGGACTTAAAAGTGCATGGGATTGCTCTCCTGCTTGCTGGGTATTTGTCAAATTGGACACAAATAGAGACAGGCTGGAGTCACCCTGTAGTTACAGTGTTATCCAGAGATTAGCTCAGTTAATTGGAGAATGGAGCACCATGGTCATAGGTTTGATCCCCATATGGGCCATAAGGGTTGGATTTGATGACCTTTGTGGGTCCCTTCCCAACTCAGAATATATTGTGACTCTGAATTAAGCCAGCATAAAAAACCCAAAAGGTTCTGTGTCTTTCCTTAATAGAATGCTGAAAATATTTTCATTTTTAATTATCAGAATTGTATTTTCAATTTATTTTATTTTTACATTGCAGAAAGACTTTGTGCCCCCTCTAATGGTTTCCTCTGGGAAATATAATTTTGCTTGCCCCTCCTCTCTCTCCCCACAGTGCTTATCAAAGCAAAATAGCTTAAAAATTTCTGTGGCTCACTGGTATTGGAGACAAGAATGTTTTGTGTAATGGCAGTGGTTTTCATTTGTTTCAGTTTATGTTCCTGTGAAACAGTAGTTTTTTTTAAAAAGGCTTATTTGAATTTAAAATTTCATAGTCTTCATAACTGCAAAGCATTATTTTGAAATATGCTCTTTTGACACTTGGGCTTATTACTGGTAATGTTAATGGCCAGTGTTTCAGATGAGACTTGAAAACTTTCACTGGTCATTGAATAGTCATGACAGAATAGTAACCTCTGGTTCTTTCATTCAAAATAAAGTTTGAATTTGCAAAGTTTCTTAAAGTTCTCAGCCTTGCACTGATGTATGCAGTGAACTGCAATCTTAACTTCTGTTAGGGTGTTCCTACCCTTTTGTGCTTCTAAAATAGCCTAAAATACAGCTAAAAAGATAAATGAACTTTGCCATTTTATTTGTCAGCTTTTTAAATTGACAATAGGTAGCTAACAAATTTGACATGTAAAAGCAGTTAGGCATTGATAATGTGAGATTCTTGGTGTTAGTGAATGAGTAGCAGTGTACCAGAATAATCTAGAAAAATTGTTTAAGATGGATAAATTATGATGTGTCTAAATAAGCATTATAGTTTGAAGTATTTCTTGATTTGTCCCAGTTTATGATGCTTACATGGCTTATACTGTTGAGTGTTCCTGGAGTAGGTGAACTAGATTCCTTGTGGATAATACAGAAGTTGTGAGCAGGTGTGCAACTAATGTGCTCTAGGAGCCAAAAGGCATGGAGTCTGCAAGAAGAGAGTAGCTTCTAGCCTGGTGTAAGACTTTAAAATGTATGTGGTGTGGTTAGTAAGTTCTCAAGCACTGTCTATTCTACTCTACAGCTCCAGTCCTGCTTGGTTATGATAGTTGCTAATGTATACATAGTGTAACTTCTATAAGAAATAATAAAAAAAAATTGCAGCCACATAATTCTTATTTCAATAATGCCAGTAATATACATCTTTAATATTCTAAGCAAATATGAAGTTTTACTGACATTCCAGTTGGTCTTAGAAAAAAATTATTTGTTTCTTAGTGCTGATGCTTCAAACAGAATAAAATAATTGTTCTGTTTCTGTCTAGTGGGGAAAGTAGCTGAAGTTGTATACTTACATTTACTCATGTTTTCCCCCCAGAATATCTGAAAGTAAGGTCACATGATCCTGAGGAGGCCATACGGCATGATGTTATAGTATCCATAGTTACTGCTGCTAAGAAAGATCTTCTGCTTGTCAATGATCACCTGCTAAATTTCGTCAGAGAAAGGACACTGGACAAGAGGGTAAGACATAATTAGCATTGGTAATAGCTGTTTTATACTTCTAAGCTGTAATATTCACCTTCTTTAAAATCAGCACTTCTAAAAAATACTCTACTGATTTTAAATTACAAATGAAAACCAATATAAAGCAAAAAAACTTGATGAAATCTATTTAGTGAGGTACCTTCTTCCCATTACTAGAATGCTACATTTTTCATTGTGCTGTATTTTATTTATGATTTAAATAATTAAATTGGCTGCAACCCAACAATGTTGTTCCAGTTGTCTAGTCCAGTAAAACTTTTGAATGAAAGAAAACCTTTGTAAAACATTCTAGAATTTTTCTTAAAAATTTTTTCAAGCAGGTTTCAGAATGTATTGCATGTATTGCAAATTACCTGCTTTTAATTAGATCATTGAAAGACTGCAAATCAGGGTAGTAGCTTTCAAATTTGAATAGTCTTGAATTTCAGTTTAGATTTATTGCATTATTTGGTAAAATCTATGAGGTTTGCTACTTAATTTAAAGCACAGTAAACCCATTTGATGATGGTGAACTTTAAAAATTATCGCCTACTTTTTTTTAATTTGGTGACATGCTTTTTCTTGTTTCAGCCATAACAGAAATACAGATAGTAAGTATGGAGTGTGAGAAAGGGTGTTGGCTTAAATCAGTAATAATTCTAAATTCAAGAGGCATACTTCTATGGTAGTTACTGGTGTTGACAGGTTTAGTGTAATAGATGTGATGCAACATACATCCTAATGAGAAACTGTTTCACTAAGAACTCAATTCAACTTTTTTGTGAATTAAATTATGTTATTTTGGTGTAGATTAGGAAATGCGTAACAGAAAATTCTACAGTCTTTTCAGTTTTGAGTTTTGAACGGCTAAACTGGCTGCTATTTCTTTTTGTCAAGTGGAGGGTGAGGAAGGAAGCTATGATGGGACTTGCACAGATATACAAGAAATATTCATTGCAATCAGAAGCAGGAAAAGAAGCTGCAAAACAGATATCATGGATCAAAGATAAACTTCTGCATATATATTATCAAAACAGTATTGATGACCGGTAAGTTAATTGTAAAAGGTGGGCAATTTAGTGTCAAAGTGTTATAACTTGTTATGAAGATCTGATTTTCCTTTGTGTTCCAGTGCTGATGAGAAGGAGGAATCTTGATAATCCTGTTTGTTTTGATTTTGATTTTATAGCTGCAGCCAGATGTTGACCTGTGTTGTTTTCTTCTACTTTATTATTTCTTATTTGAAGGCCAAAAGTGGTTCTAAAGGGTGTGAGAGGTCAGAATATTTCTCAGGTCTTAGGTGTACTTTTCCACTGCTTCAGTAGAGGGGATCTTTGTTTAAATATCAGTAATGTGTTAATTTTTATGTTAAAATTTAGGAGGTAAACCTGCTTGAATAATGTTGGTTTAGATTTGCATGTTGTTCCTGTATGTTTCAAAGATAGCATATGTCGTGACAGTGGGCAAGCTATATCACACTGCAGAAATTTAGGTTTCTGTAGCAGAGAAGCTGTGAATTTTTTGGTTTTGTGATGAAAGCAGTGCCTCTGTCATACCAGCTGTAGCCTTGTATACAGTTGTTGGTATTGAACAAGAGATGATTGCACATGGGTAACATTTTTGGGAACAGCTCTGCCTTCACTAATCAAGGTCATTGTGTTGGCTTTGGAAATGAGCCTTCACAGTGTGTTTGGGTACTAATGGCGTTGCAAACCCATACAAGTCTTTTCAAAGATGCAAAACCTCAAAAAGTTACCTTCAAAACAAGTAGTTATTTCATAGTTCTGTGGAAATGGACTGTCTGGATCCTTAAATACAGTCTTACCTGTGGATATGTTTCTTAAACTTTTTGAACTAGCTGGATTTGGGTTTTGATCATCTGCTCCAAATGTGTATAAGGAGTATCGTTTTCTTTTCCAGCATAAATATACATGATTGTTTCTAATGGTTTGCTCCATTCTATTAATACTGATCTCAGTATTGGACCTCAGTCTTGGACTTCTTGGTATTTAGGAGTAGCATGTGGGCTTGGTTTCTCTTTTTTTATTTTCTTCTCAGTCTTTTCTAGGTAACTGTCAGGCTCAAGCCTCTCTCTTCCTTTTTCCAAATAAGGAGCTTCATGTTACACTGAAGCTTTTAATAATTCCCTTGGGAATATACCTGCATTTAAATTGCAGAAGCAAAAGTCATGGGATAAACTCAGCCTGTGGGGAAGGGGCCAGATAAGGGTGGAAGGAAGTCAGCTTCTTCTAATTGGTATCTGAATTCTCCTTCTGGGCTTCATGATTTTGTGTGATATAATCAACATGATATTTCTTTTTTTTTAAGCATTATTATTAGTAGTAGCAGTATTATTTTAGGGCAATTAATTTGGGTCAGTTCATAAATTTATCCCAATACTGACTTGTAATGAAATTAAATGATAACATCTTATTGGGTTGGTAGTTAGTATCTTTCTTGAATTGTTTGATTTCTTCTAGATTAATACTTCTGACTTTGATAATTTTAGGAGATTCGTTAAATCTCCTCATGCCAGCATTAACACTGTGTTTTCTATAATGAAAATTTTCTGTTTAATTTATGCTGAATTATGTCAACTAACTTGAGCTTTAGGTTTTTGAATATCTCCATAATTTTTTTGCTATAACTGATGTTTAGATAGGGCTGAGAATTTTTGAATTGATGTTTCAACAGTTCCAGGCTGTGTTCTTCCTGCACAGTTTAAATGTCTTAATCCTGTCTTTCAGGTTACTTGTTGAACGCATTTTTGCTCAGTACATGGTCCCTCATAACTTGGAAACAAACGAGCGGATGAAGTGTTTGTATTACCTTTATGCAACGCTGGATTCAAATGCTGTGAAGTACGTGCTGCTTTTTACTGCTTGCAAAATAGTTTTTGATAAAATGGTATTGTAAAGTAGCTCTGAATTGTTATCAGTAGCCTAAGTCAGTGGACAGAAATAGTTTATAAACTATTAGAAAACAGAATGTAGAAATAGCATCTATTTTTCAAGTGAGATTTTGAAAAACCCCTAAACTTACAGGATGTTTTCTAACAAGATGCAGTACATTTCAACCATAAACAGCTAAAAAACATAGTGTTAAAGATCTGGAAAGAAGCTTGAGGACTTGCCATGTCATGTCTGCAAAGAGATAACACAGATATGGTAGATCAGCCCTAAATCTTACCTGACAACTTCTTAATTGATAAGCTCCTTGTTGCAGCAGCCAAGTTGTCTTGAGAAGTTAATTGTTTGTCTTTCCTCCTTTGTTATTATTGTGTTATGTGCCTTCTCCAGCCTAAAATGGGTACATGCACCTGAATTTGACTAATAGCAGTTATGCTGCTGTCATGTTCACAGTTGGATTGATTTTAGATAGTTTTACTTTGTTTTTCATGTAGTAGTATTCAGTCTCTTGAAAATCAAATAGAGGGTCTTTTTTTCCTGTGAAAGAGACTAGAAAAGGCTTTGTGTATGAATGAATGCCTTAAAAGATCCCAAAGCCTTCTAATACTACAAAAACTGATGTTTGAATCCCCTTAACTTCTTGTATTGCCTGTTCAAAGATATGGCAATTATAACAAACTAAAATTATTAATAGTATACTAAAAATAAAAACTTACTGTTCTAGTAATTTTTAGTGTAGGCTAAATAAAAATGCATAATGGATTCTTTAAAGTTACTTGTTATTTCAGGCAACAAGTAACTTCTGAATTCTACAGTTCTTGTACTCATTTTAAAGACATAATTTGTTCAGTTATTTATACAGAAATTATTTTTTCACTTGTGAATTCCATAAGTTTTGTAAATGTGTCTGTGACTTCTATTTATATGGCTTACTATTCCTGGAAAGTGTGTTAATTTTCTATTCTGCTGAGTATCTTTCATGCATCTCTTATAAACTTAATCATGTCCACTTTTCACAATTTATTCATCTAGTAGCTGCTTCCTGTCTGCAAGAAAAACATTGTTTTGGTGATAGAAATCTTAAACATCTGCTTTAACCTACTTCTTGGTATGCTTTTAGAAGAGTCATTTCAGGCTTGTACAAATGAGTTCTTAATGGACAAGTGATTAGTTACTTCCTCCTTCTTTAAAAGGCAGTGTACTTAAGCATCTGAAATGAAACTTCGTTTCAGTCTAATATGACCAAGTTATTTTCCATGGTATCCTACTAGGAAATATTTAGCCTTTGCTCACTCAGTGAAAGTTGAGGTGATAAGTACATTTCTGAGTCTAAAATTGAAAAGACTGTAAAGACTAATTTTGGACATTTGTGTTACTCCTTGAACATATGATTTTGACAATTCTTTTAATTTTTTCTATTTTTAGAGCATTGAATGAAATGTGGAAATGTCAAAATCTGCTACGACATCAAGTAAAGGATTTAGTTGATCTAATAAAACAACCCAAAGTGAGTTCAACTAATCTTTATTCCCCAGTGAATATGCATTTTTAGTTAATGTACTGTTTTTTACCCTTTTTTGCTATCTCAAGCTTATTTGTAATAGCAGATAGAAAATACTGTGAAAGTCAACTGATACTCCATTAGACTCATTTGCTGAAGGAAATGTGTATACAAAGTGTTTGTAAAATTGAAGACGAAAAGGGTATTATAGAAATTTCTAAAATGTTTTGCCTTAGTGTTTGAGTTCCATCTTGCCAGAACTATTCTGGCTCTTGAAACAGGGTGAAACCAGCATATTGTTTTTGACTGCCAAATCAAGTAATTAAGAATAAGTTCCTATATAAACCCTCTTAAATTGTTATCTTACATGTGATTAGTAACTTTGAAGAAATTGGAATATTTTTGTCCCAACAGGTTATTCATTCCTCTTCCCTCTCAGAAATTTCTTAAATATTGTACTGGAGATACCAGACTACAATGTAATTTTCTTGTTTACAGATTTTGCTTTGAAGGGAAAAATGAGAATTTATTGAGCATTTAGGATATTCTCATAAAGTGAATTTCAGTTTGTTTTAGTTACATCTATATTCTTACTCATGTTTGGGTAGGGGAATTATAAAACTAAATTCTTGATATGCTTTGAAATATAATTAAAACTTGACTTTAATGCTAGAAGTTTGATCTGATGCTTTTTTAACAGAAATAATATAGGGTAGAAAATGTTGCCATGCTCAAATTTCTATGTGCCTCATTGTGTGATTTTTATTTTCCGTGTGTGTCTATATTTGTACTGAGATAAATTTAATGATTATCCATTTGCTGGAATTGCCTGAACCAGGAAGAGTGGGTAGCGGTGTGGTTGGAATATCTAAAGTATCGGATTAGACATGCTAGTGTCCTGCTAATAAAAAGATACTGCAATGAAATTAATAATTTTGACTTAGTGTGTTAAAAACATGCTGCAATATAAAGTTCTAAGTGCAGTAAAGGCTAGCACAACAATACTTCATTGTATCTTGGTGACTGTTTTGAAATGCTTTTCATGTACTGTTTAATGTTCTTTGATGCATTTAATATTAACATTGATGCATTTAATACCTGAGCTAGTTCCATGATATTTTCTAGTTTTCAGTTGAAAGTGAAATTTCAACTTTTCCTTGTGTTTTCAGAACTTGTAAAAGTTCTTTTTCAGTTGTAAAATATCAAATGCGGTTATTTACCAGGAAAGTTTTGATGCCAGCGTAAGCATTGCATTCAAGACACAGTGCATGCTTTCTACATGTTTGCGTTTGTCCATCTGGATTTTTTCCTATTTTTTGCTCTTAAATGCTAGTTCTCTACACTTGGATATTCTCTTGAATAACAAGACTACATGGGAGAATTTAGATGGTTTGTGATAGAGCAGAGCAGGGAAGAGAGGTATCTGAGGGGCAGCTGAATGCTGTTCTTTGAAGTGTTTGTTTGCTTTTATTTCTCAATACCAGAATAAATAAGTAAAACTTTGTGTAAATTGACATACTAAATTAAGTAAAATTCCCTGATGCAACACTTTTGCTGCCTGCAATGGCACCTGAGACTATCACATACAGTCCAAGTACTAATCTTGAGACAAATATTCATTAGCAATTCAGAGCTATGTAAACATTTATTTCTTTCAGGAAGCAAAACTGAGATCAAATAGTAACCTTTTAGAAAATGAGTTTTTGTGTGCTTTTTCACTTCTGTCTAATTTCTTCATGTAATCACTATAGCTTAGTTGTTGATTTGTTCTCCTGTGGTTGTTATCCCTGTACCAAGTGTAGGCAATGTGAGAACTCTCAGAGATAAACTAGAATAGGACAAGAAATAGTGTACAGATGTTACCACAAAGAAATAGTGTACAGATGTTACCTTTGATTAGGTAGTAAGAAAAAAGAAAAGATTGCAGTAAGGGTGATCAAATATGGGAACAGATAGCGCAGAGATATTGCAAAATCTTCATCCTTGTAAATATTTAAAATGCAACTAGAAGTTTGCCTGAAGCAAAACCTGATCCTGCTTTGAGTAGGCAGTTCAACTGCGTGACCTAAAGTTGTCACTGCCAACCTGCATTATTCTGTAACTGTAAGTCTTTGAACTTCCCAGTCTACCTTTCTGCCATTTACTGAAACTCTGTGAGCATCCTCCTTATTTCCTCTTCAAGGCCTTCTCAGACAAAGCACTATTGAGGAGTCTGGAAATGTGTTAAGGAAATTTGTATTGCTGCTGGTCATAATTTCTCCTGACTAGAGAGAAGGGACATCAAACTTACCTTTAAGTTACTTTTCTGAAGAGCAAAAGCATAAATCACAGCTCCTCTGGTTTTCTCCTTCTGCAGTGGTGTACAGGGAAATAAAATACATAACCTTCCCTGTTCGTATGTAGAAAAGTGGGTGATTGCTGTTTTGTGTCTATTGGAGTATAATCTTCATTTGCTGCAGATGAATGCAAAATTATGTACAAGTGCCACAGCACTATGATCAAGTGCCACAGCAGATTTTCTTAAAGGAAATGTTTCTTAAACTTCTTTAATCTGTTGTAATTCAATATAGTTATACTCCTGTAAGTTAATACTTCTGCTTCAGGTATTTGACTTTTGGCTGAATTATTAGTAGTTTGCTCAATGTTTTTTGATGGGAGCTTTAGCCAGAACTTGAAGATTAGGTAGTATTAGGAGACCAGAACAGTCAGGGTGAAAGAAATTCCACAGTACAGTTTTTGTTTTCCCCTGAGTCACAAGAGATTCGAATATGGGAAGTTTGTGTCTGCTGATAGCATTACTTGAATCCTGTAAATTATATCTGATTTCTGTCTTTTATAATTTTTTTGTCTGAACATGTGAATTCAGCTGTGACAGCTAGGAGTCCTGAAAATGATGGTGTTCTTCTGAGACTACGCACTGCAGATAGCCCATTCATGCTGTTCATAAGTTATATGGTAGATTGAAAAGTAATAAAAGTGTTTTATGTAATTGATCTGTAGCGATGATCTACCTTTTACTTCCTGTGTCTACATTGAATTTACAGTGGTGGTTTTTGATTTCTAACACATTGATGTGTTAGCAGAATGGATGCTTACTTGTTGTTAATGCAGTCTGGAATCTTCCCTGCTCAATATTCAAATGGAAATAAATAATGAAAATTTTTTACTTAATCCATTTTTCTTTTGTGACTTGCAGACAGATGCCAGCAGTAAAGCTATATTCTCAAAAGTGATGGTTATAACAAGTAAGTCACTGAAAGTATTTACAGTGTCTCAAAACTACAGTAGAACTATATTGCTTTCTTGCTTTAAAATAATTTGGGGTAAGTTTATAAAAAAAGCATTTTGCAGCAGATAAAATCTAAAGCAAATAATGATAAACGTGAGGCAGCAATATGCTTTTAAGAATGAAGGCAACTAAGCAGAATTACTCTCTTGCTGTAAGAAGACATCAGTCATGAAGCCTATCACATAGCATTTTGGCTGCATTGTGGACTAATCAAGGTCTAGATGATCTAGGTGTTAATGTCTATTTTAACATTTGTTATAGAGTATATATTCATAGATGTTAACTAAACTACTAAGCTGTGTACTAACTTACCTCTCTTCGGAGGTTTTAGTATTGTAAATGTCATTGGAATGCAAGAGAGTTTGGATTTCACTAGCAAGGAAAGCACTTCAAAAGCTGAAGAAATTCTGTGTAAGCTGAACTATTGACAAAGAAATACCCACCATCCCAAAAGCAACACTTTTTGTTCTCCAGGCCCACCATGCCAATAGCATTAAAACTAGTATGAAGAAAAACTTGCTTTACGAGTCTGAAAATTTGTTTTCAAATCCACCTTTTAAAAAAATGCCATTGGTTCTGGCAAAAAAATAAACTACATAAGACTGCACATTTTTGAAAAAATACAGAGGAAAAACAATGAACTGTGTTGCTTCATTGGCCATGATACTAATCTATTTTCATTGGTTTGTATTTTTTCCTCATACTTTTAGTTCTCAGTTTATTTTTAAAAAATATCAATACAGCAAAACAAAATCATAATAGAGCTTGTTTTGAACCAACCATCCTGTAGTGCTACACCACCTTCTGTACCAGCTTTGCTTAACACTATCTGGACCAAAAAATATGAAGCATCTTAAATAGTAGACTAGTCCTTTGCCAAGAAATTGCCTTGCTATAATATAAAACATAAACATAAAATGAGGATGTAGTTGAAGAAATGCATTTTAAATGCCTTTTTTTTAAATGTTTTAAGCTGTTGTAAATCTTATGTTTCCTTAATGCATTTTAAATGCTGTTTTTTGTTTTTGAATGTTTGTTGTAAAGCTTATGCTTACTTAAAAGGTACTTTAGCAAAATACCCTTTTTGATGTTTTTCACACTTGTTGCATTGGGTTATCTGTATACAGATTATATTTTCTTGTGGAGTTCAGGCTTTACAGTATGAGGTCAGTTTCAACTGTTAGTAATATCATTAGCAAGAGCAACTAGACCTGCTGAAAAATGAGTGTGAAGGGTGGGGAAAACAATTAGCCAAAGGAAATTTGTATAAATTTGTGTCCTCATAGATATGTCTGCTTATTTTGAGGTGTTTTATGGTTTGGGGTTTTTTGTAGTTTTTCTTTTTGTTCATTTGGTTTGGGTTTTGTGTGGTTTGTATGATGTTCCAAACTTGTGCAATTTGCATAAATAGTGAACTTTTTTCTGTTATTTAAAGGAAACCTTCCTGATCCAGGGAAAGCTCAAGATTTCATGAAAAAGTTCACACAAGTTCTAGAAGATGATGAAAAAATAAGAAGTCAGTTAGAAATGCTTGTTAGCCCAACATGTTCTTGCAAACAGGCTGAAGGATGTGTGGTAAGAATTGCTCTTAAAGTGTGAATATTTTTGGAATAGAATTGATTAGAAATTTAATCACAACTTATATTTCAGAGGGAAATAACAAAGAAGTTGGGCAATCCAAAGCAACCAACAAATCCTTTCCTGGAAATGATAAAGTTTCTTCTTGAGAGAATTGCTCCTGTGCACATTGATACTGAATCCATCAGGTATTTTTTTGTATGTGTTGTTTGCCATAGATCACAGAGTTTGAAACTGAGGTTTCTTACTTTGTCTTTAAACACAAGCAGTAATAGGCTGGGTGGATGTGGCTTAAGGCTTGGTGACCTGCATTATTTTCTTCTGTTTCACTCTGTGTAGGGGTTTTTCTGTCCTTGTCCAGAATGTAGTCACAGAAACAATTGCATTGTCGCTCAGCATAGCTGGGATGACCTGTCAGTAAAAGTGGATGTGTTGCTGACACACAAAGTATGGTTTGTGACCAGCTGACTTGTTTTAAAACAAATTTCTGTCCAGACTATTCAGCTGAAACTTGCCACCTAGAATATTAGCTCATAGTGATATAAACAGTAATGTAACTGAGGAAGTAAAGGTTATGATGATGAGGCAGCAAGACTTCAAGGAAGAGTGAGCCAAAGAAGTTATGGTGGGGGAGGATTGCTGAAATTATTTTTGCTGAAATGATTATTTAACTAACAGCAGTATTTGACATAAGCCTTACTGTCAAGAAAAATATGCAGAAGATAGGTCTTATAAATTTATCATCAGCTCTTAGTAGAATTGTTAAATGGTTATTATTTTTCCTCTTGGTTAGAGACTAACTATTATAAACAGTTATTCTCCATCAATTATTAAGAATCTGTAGCGGGTTGTAACCTCAGCATAGTTCTTATTGAGTTTGTTGCTTGTAATGCTCAAATTGTTTTCTTATTTTGGTCATCCTTCCAGAGTAATTTGTATATAGTTCTTAATTCATGATGGATGAATATTTTTTAGTGTAATGCTTCAGAATGCTTTGATTTGGATAGGAGATGAGGGCAACCAGATTATGTATGTAGTTGACATATTTGGTTTATAGTAGGCTTATGTTTTAAATAAGTTGCTTTAATAAGGTTGTTTTCACAAGTTTAAGATGTAATCATACATGGTGGAATTGCAGTAACTACAAGATCATATTTTGTTTTCCTCTTCAGTGCCCTTATCAAACAAGTGAACAAGTCTATAGATGGAACAGCTGATGATGAAGATGAGGGTGTACCTACTGACCAGGCAATCAGAGCAGGTCTTGAATTGCTGAAGGCAAGTATAGTTCTGATGGCCAGTGAGTATGGGAAACTTTGCAAAAAACTTTGTTAAAATAAATTTTTAATTAGCACTTACTGCTTTTAGTCAAAAGCATGTGGTGCCTACCTGGAAGAAACTGGTTTGGTTTTTTGTGCTTCATGCTCGTCTTGGCACATCAGTAAGGCTATTTTAAAAATGATTTAGAAACTTTTCTGTAAGCCAAAAGTAGTTGCGTGTGAGACAGTAGCAGTGCAGTTTTGGTTATTAGAGCATGAATTCAGCAATTTGTAGACATGGTGCTGTTGTACATCAGTGCAGCACTGTGGTTCCTCTGTGTTCCACCTAAGTTGGGGTCTTACCTATTTCAACTATGAGTAATCTTGAAACTGGGCTAACGTAGCAAAGACTGTCAAGTAGTCCAGGTGGGAGTTGACTTCAGAGGCCTTAAAATCTAAAGGACTCCCATACTGAAGTTTTCAGAGTATTTTAGGTGAACTAAGGACTGAGTAGATTCACCTGAAAGGGTGAATCTCTTTATCCAAGTGTGAACTTTTATCTAAAAGTGCAGATACCCAGTAGCACAAGAATGCATCTGAGTAAGAAAGAATGAATCATTTTGTGAAGGAGTATATGCTTGAATGAAGGCTTCCAAGTCAATATTTACATATTTGTATGACCTGGCATGACACATTTAAGGAAGAGGAGTAAGACTGTCCTAAGCAAAGAGGTCTATACATCATCAGAATAATACAGGGAGAACAAATGTAGAAGTCCAGCATTGGGAATGCCATACAATGAAGTGGGAAGGAAGGTAACTTAGTTAAAATAGGAAACGGCATATGAAGAACTTTGTAGATTTTGAGGAT
Source organism: Melospiza melodia melodia (assembly GCF_035770615.1). Lineage (NCBI taxonomy): Eukaryota > Metazoa > Chordata > Aves > Passeriformes > Passerellidae > Melospiza > Melospiza melodia. The sequence goes on from NC_086195.1 coordinate 84,565,548, forward strand.
TGTTTCTCTGCCATAAGTCAGAATATTATCTGTAACAAGGCTAATAATCAACAGCCACTTAAAAATGAAGAGAAGACCACATTTCAAGGAGGATCAATTAAGGGTTTCTTTATTTAATTTTTTTTTAACATGGGAGGACTGTCATACCTGAAAACAGCCAAGTCTAAGAATCTGAAAGAGAGGTACAGAATCTGTTAAGTTAATATGGAAAACTTGAGGGACTAGAGGCCCTATTGAGTATGTCTGTGTTGCTATTTTAGAGATAGGAATTTCACTTCAGAGCAGAATCAATTCTTCCCCTGAGGAAACAAACATGAAGTCTGGAGGCATGCAAGCTGGATTCCTTTCAGAAGAACAAAATTGAGATGGGCTTCAGAAGCACATGTTGTGTTACATTGCCTAAAGTGGATTTAGTCATTCTAAAAATACTCTGAAGTAAAACTCCTGAAACATGAATATTGCTTCCTTAGCATCAGTTGGGTTTCTCCTAAGACCTGCTCCTGCTGTAACCCAGTACTTGCTAATGTCACTGAGAAGTACATGGTCAGAATAGTAGGAGAAGAAACTGAGACTGGGGAAATAAATTAAATCTAATGAGGTCATGTATAAAGACAGCTTAGGAGCTACTAAAAAAAAAGAAGAGCAATGTGGATCATGAATCAAAACCAGGGAGAGTATTATAAATGTTCCAGTATGGCAGTGGAAAATGACTCTTGATGAAGTGTCCTAGTATAAGTGGACCTTTAAAAAATGTTAACATGGCTTTCATCATGTTTTGGCAGGTACTTTCGTTTACGCACCCTATCTCGTTTCATTCAGCTGAAACTTTTGAATCTCTCCTTGCTTGCTTGAAAATGGATGATGAAAAAGTGGCAGAAGCTGCATTACAAATTTTCAAAAATACAGGAAGTAAAATTGAAGAAGACTTTCCTCACATACGATCGTAAGTTGTTTATCTTACTCTGAGCAGTGACCTTTACTGTATAAGATTTTGGAATTTCTCACTCTGCCTTTCATCTGCTGTAGCGTTATCCTGCATTCTTTTGGAAGAAAGTATTATTTCCAAAAAGAGATTTTGAAAAACTAAATTGTAATCCTTTTTGAAGAATGGAAGGGAAATGAATATATCCAAAGTAGTGACAGGTAGTATGTCACTGATACTGCTATAATGAATATTGTTGCCCTTCAGAATTACTTATTCTTTCCTAAGTTTTATATATATATATGCAGTGTAAGAACATTCCTTGCAATTTAATGGTGATATGTAGGCCAAAATATTTCCAAAAGAACATTTAGTACCTGTGCAGATATCAATACCTATTTTAGCACATAATATTTTATCAACACAAACTAGGATTTTTTTGCTTGCAAGTTATGTAAATAATTTTTTTCTTCTTGTTTTTGAAGAAATTACCCAAACAAAAGCAATTAGTGCTTTTGCAGAAGTGTTGTGATTTTTATATGTATATCTGTACTTCTTTGTTAGTTTGATGTTTTGTAAAATTTTGCATTTGTGAAATTACTTATCTCTTGCTCTGTTTGTCTATTTGTTTTGTTACACAACTGTTTAGTGCTTTGCTTCCAGTGTTGCACCATAAAGCTAAAAAGGGACCCCCTCGTCAAGCCAAGTATGCTATTCACTGCATCCATGCAATATTTTCCAGCAAAGAAACGCAGTTTGCACAGATATTTGAGGTAATATTAAATACTTGAGTTACTTATACTGATCTTTTATATTGCATATGTAAACTAAAGGATGTAGTTGCAAGTTGTAGCAGATTTAGGAAATATGTTTTTCCCCTTTCCTTTAGTTCTTACATGATTTTGGCCTGAAGAATGATAGTAGAGGGTGTTCTTGTATCTCGTGATTCGTCATGTTTTAGGTTGTGTATTTTAAGAGCTGGTAGAGTAAAACCAAGTGTTAGGCTGTGTACTTGAACCATGAACTATTTATAGAAAGAGGAACCATATGCTACTCCTTACCCCTGTTGAAAATGGTCAAACGTATTTAAATGGTTGCAGAAATTTAGGAAAACTGAATTGTGGTACAGACTAAGTGAATTTTTTAGCTGTAACTGCAAATGTGCTTTTTAATTAGTGGCCCTCAGCCTCTTATCTTGAAGGCTGAATCATAGTCCATTACTGGAATTGCTAGCTTGAGATCTTGTTCTCCCACAATAAAGTAGGCTTTTTAATCCATTGTTTCCTAAATGATCATGCTTGAGCTGTCACTTTTGGAACTATCCAGAGGTGATAAATATTTTGTCTGTCATCTTGACCTTTCCTCTGACTTGAGAAAGATTTGATGGGCTAGTGAATGTATCTTTAAATAATCAATGGTTCTTTTGAAATTGTATTTCTGAAATAGACATGGACAAGTCATTCCCATCCCTTCAGTGAGACACAGATTATATCAGAAATAGTTGAATTTGTTGTATTTTTTTTTTTAGCCACTGCATAAAAGCCTGGATCCAAGCAATTTTGAGCACCTCATTACGCCATTGGTTACTATTGGCCATATAGCCATGCTTGCACCTGACCAATTTGCTGCCCCTTTGAAATCTTTGGTTGCTACTTTTATTGTTAAAGATTTGCTAATGAATGATAGGGTGAGTATTTTTAAAACCTTATATTAAGAGTATGCTTTTTCTGCAGTATCATACTCATCAAGTTCTTGGGAAGATATCTGGCATGCTGGTTCTGCTTTTTGTATACAGTTGTCTTTTGATTTACTCATGTAGTTTGACTCTATTCAAAACACATGGTACAGGAAAGGAGAGTTCTACTGATTTGGGAATCTTACTAAAGTGATGACCTGCATAGCACAGCATTTCATCATTTGTGATTTGGCCTTCATTAAAAAGGGGAAAATTGTTATGATTTCATTCTGTTTCTTATCTTGAGTGAATTGTGATTTTTAGGAAGTATATTACATTTGAAATTAAAATACACTATTGAAATGGAGGACTGAATTTAAATTTTTTGAACAATTTTGTGTTCATTCTAAAGTGATTATGAAGTCAAAAAATGAACTTGTGCATTGCTTGAAATTGCTTAGGGAAAGATACACACTCTAAAACAGTAAAATGCTGTGAGGTTCCAATCTACTGGATATGGAAAAACTGTTATTTTCAAAGCAATGGCTATTATGCCCTAAAGGAATAGTTTTCAGGTAACAACAACAACCAGTGCCTTTATTAATCTTGAATTTGCTGATACTTGGATAGTGAGGTATCTCACTTCTGTAGTGGTTACTTCTGTAAGATACAGTAGGCATACAGCTGACCAGGGAGTGCTGCTGTATTGGTTCCAGAAGCAAACAGAAAGAGAAGGTTACAAGTTTCACTGAAGAGTAACTGTACTGTAACAAATGTAACATTTTGTTTAGCTTCCAGGAAAAAAGACAACAAAACTTTGGGTCCCAGATGAAGAAGTGTCTCCCGAAACCCTTGTTAAAGTGAGTAGCATGTACTATGTTTTCCTGTCTCTTATGTTTGTAATACTTAATAAGGATTTGGTCTTGGGAGCATATTTTAAAATTATTATTTTATGCATAAATTTATGTACACACTTCATTAAGTTTTTATATGAACTCTTTATAGGTGTAGTTTTGTTTTCTGACACTTGACTGTGATGATAGCTGGATTACTTAAAGTAAAATTATTTTTTTTCCTCTTCTTCAATATAGGAGTTAAATACTATAGAAATTTTGTTAGAAGTCTTTTTTTCTGTTGAATTTTTATGCCAGTCCAAGAAACTTTCAGTGCTGTTTTGGAAAAAGAAAAATGGGTTTTGGGCTTGTAAGTTTCTTCAAATGAATAAATTGATTAGAGTGTTTATTTTTCTGTGTTTGCAATGTGTATTAGAGAAAAAACCTGGATTTAAGAAAAATACATCACTTTAAAATAGTGGGGGGTTTGTTTTGGTACTTTACTTAAAAATGTCGTCTCAAGCTTTTTCTTATTTTGGAGAAAGTGTATTACATTTTCTGTACTCTGTAAGAGATATACTGTCAATCAATTTTTCGATGAATTAGAAATAGACTAACGATGTGGAAAATATATTCTATATCTGTATTTGGTTTTTAAATGCCCCTCAGAACAGGGATAGATTTTTGCTTTCACTTCTTTCAGAATGAGATGCTTGTCTTTTATATTATGTTCTATGTTATATCACTTGTTTAGTTTCTAATATCTTCTGAGTAGAGTGGCTCTGGTTTTAAAAAGTTCTTTGCCTTCTCTCAAAATTGTTAAACACTTCCTAGCAGACCTACTTTTCTGCTAGGTTAATAAGTACTTTGGTTTGCAGTTCGGTACAGAACATATTACTGGAAAGGCTTGGGTTTTTTTGAATTTGATTGTTGCTTTTAGTTTTTTGACTCCACAAAGGATAGTTTTCATGTTTGTGCAAATCCATAGTTGCACACTATACTCCAAAAATGGTTTAAAGAGAATGCACCTTTGTTTTAAATTAATGAAGTGTTAATTTTAAATAGACATGATTTCACTTGAGTGATTATACATGTAACTTGAATTAGTAAGTATTAATTGTTTTTCTTAATTATTATAAATGATTTGTGAAGCTGCAATAACTCTCTAAAATGTACTTTTATATTGATAAAACTTCTCATACATCTGTCTATTTGGAAAGGAATTAACCTGCAGAAATTCTTAAGGCAATTTACAGTTGAAGCCAAGCCTGAAAACTGTAAGAAGAATTTATTTCAATAGCCTGTGAAAACAGGCTATTGTGAAAATTGATTTGCAAATTTAATTAACCTTTATTACTACTGCAGAGCTTAAACTTAATGTATGCTCCAGACAATGCCATTAGTTTATGAATGATTTCTCTCTGATCATGGACTTTTCTTCACTCTGGGTTTTCAAGCCTCTTTTTCCTTTTGTAACATTATTATATATCTAGTGAGGATTTTCAAACTAGCAGGTTAGAGTATGAAAGTGGGAAGGAGTGCTGAAAACTAAATTGTAGTATTGTCCAGCCAGCAGATGTAGACTGCTAAACCTTTTGTGGAAGGCTCTCTGCAGAGAAATGTTTCAGTACAGTATTAACTATGAATTGGATTAATGATTATATGAGTTAGACTGGAATTCCTACGCTGGACACTTGAGTTCTAAAGCATTTTGTCTCTCTTGGCAGCGACCTGTAATGAGTACTGTGCACCATGCAGGTGACTTGTGTAGTAGCAGTGATATTTCTTGTTTCCTTCCATATCACTGGAATATAAATGTATCAATTTTAAAAAACAGTTTTAAAGTTTAGCCAGCTGCTGCCATAATGGTGATGTAGTAGGAAGACAGTGTTGTGTTTCATATGGCTCTGTCTCATTTTCACTTTCTTATCTTTTCATGTTGTGTAAAAATAATTTTTCATCTTGGAGGAGAATTCTAGGCTTGTGGAACACAAATTGAAATAAGAACTTCAGTCTGAATATAAGGAAAGGCCTGAGAACAGTCAGACAATGCAACAGGTAGCAAGAGGTTGCAGGTTGCCAAGAGAGCCTGTGCAGTCTTCATTCTTGGAGGGCTTTTGACACCACAGCGCCTAAAACTGAGATCAATGTCGTGTGATTTCATAGCTGACCTTCCTTTGAGCAGGGGATTGAACTGGAGACCTAACACTCCTTTCAACTGGAATTATCCTTCAATAACTACACAATTTGGTTGCAAAGGGAGAATTTAAAACATGACAGCAGTCTGCACTCATGTCATGTCTAACTTACTCTTTGGGTAATCAGTAGTAGTGACTGGGGGAATTCTCATGCCCTGTACTGATTCCATGGGAATGCTTAATTCTCCATGGTTGGTGGAATGTCACCATACCATCATTAACACTAGCAAAGAAATAGGGAAAATGGTGGGGTCAGACAAAAATTGTGAAGGAGGTGGTACTAGGACTTCACTACATGGAAGGAAAACTAGAATAGGTTTGGATAATAAAGTTGGGGAAAAAACATTATGGAGGGAATTACTAGAAGCAAAGATTGAAATTGAAATTGTCAAGGGACAAGGTAACTGTGTCTGTTCTCTGGCCAAATGTGTCATTTATTTGAAGACCAAGGAGAGCTGTCATATTTCCATCCTCCCGACAAATGGGAGGCACTAACAGTTACAGGTCCTGGTTATGACGAGAAGAAACTGAATTTGTGAGCTGTGAAAATATATGATGCCATTATTGTTATGTTACAATTATTGTATTGGGTTTGATGCTACTAAAATCTTCTGGTGGATACTTAGAGCTGTTCCAGTGGAAGACCCTTTGAAAGTGAGGGCAAGACAAATTCTGCTCCTCAGACTGCATTTGCATTTTGAGTTCTGGAGTGACAGACATCCTACAGCTCACTGGTGTTACCCAGTAAGGTGGAGCAAGTGGACTACAGTCCTAAAAACTAAACTCACGTAGAAGTGATAGTCCTAGTCCTGAGATCTGATGGGATCATTTTAGTCGGTTCATTGCAAGGAGTAGATCAATTATGCTATGATAAATTTAATTTGTTCATATTGTGAATGTTTATATAAAAGTTACTAGAGTTGCTTTTCCCACTAATGAGAATATTTGAAGTTACCATGTATGAAAAGTGTAAGTTTTCTAAAGCTTTTGGGTTTTGATCTTCAGAGTTCATATTTTGTTTTGGTTTTGGTTCTTTTGGGTTTTTTTTTTTTTTTTTGTTTTGTTTTTGTTTTTTTTTGTTTCCTTTTTTTTCCCCAAAGGATATCAATGTGATTTAGATGAGCATTTTCATTTTCCTGTAAGAAGATACTCTTCTTTGTTTTCTTTATTGTCTCTGCTGTCATATGCAAGGAAAATGAAAGGATAAAGCGATTCAAATACTAAAACAAACTTAATCTCCAAATTAATATTTTATTTTCACTAAAGAAATGTGAAATTATTCAGTGTTTCGTGATAGTTGCTGGATTCTGCATATGGGCAGAAGCTTGCCTCAAAACACTTGATGTTTCCATTGGCAAAACCAAGTTATCCCTCCCTGACTTTGAGGCTTTTCTTTAAATAGCTGTGGAAAAAGCATTCTTTACCAGGGTAAGTTATTGTAGTACAGATTGCTAGCAGTCAAGATGTCTATTAAGTGTTTTTTCAAGTACATGTCTTAAATTTAAACTCGGATATGACCTAGATAAATAGAGAATATATAGGGCACAGGAATTTAACGCCAAGGTCGTGGGTTCAGTCACCATATGGGTCATTCACTGGTGATTCTTGTGGGTCCTTTCCGATGCAGAATATTCTGTGAATTCTAGGAATATGTAAAGATGAAAATGTGTTCTGCTTTTTGATCCAGTAACATTTTCTTAGTAAGTATAAACTAACTGTTTAGCCTATTTCATAGTATTTAATGCATGTAAGCTCAATTAAGAAAATGTTTCAAAGGACAAAATATGTGATTGCTTATAGAAGAACCAGCTCAAACTTAAACTAAATGTATAATTTTTATTTGCTGTAATACATACTTGAGGCTTTCAGTGAAAATTTGCTGTCTAGTTGAGAGTATGTCTGGTTATCTTTCATTATTTAAATTATGTTTTGCAGTCCTGACAGACTTATGTTTGTACCAGCAAAAAGCACTTGGGAAAAAATATCATATGATTAAATTAAGATAAAGATTATTTTAAAAATGAGGCTTATAATATGATTTGACTTTTTGGTATCAATTTATTTTTTCAGATTCAGGCCATCAAGATGATGGTTCGATGGTTGCTAGGAATGAAGAACAACCACAGCAAGTCAGGTACTTCTACTCTGAGACTGCTAACAACAATATTACACAGTGATGGAGACTTAACAGAGCAGGGGAAAATAAGGTATGTACCAGATGGTAATGTTTTCATATCTATGCTGATGGAGTGAGGGGAGAGTTTTAATTGAAGTAGTCTGTAAACTACTCTGCTAGACTGCTTAAAAATTTATACATTTTATTTCATAAGATGTGTAGTAAGCTTGACTGGTTCCTTAAGTTTGCTGAGTCTCAGGTTTTGTAATGCTGTACACACAGCTGCATTTTAGGTTTTATATTCTTGCTTTTATTCATTCCTTCAATAGGCTATTACTCATATTGCAGGAATAAACTGTGCAACTTCCTCCTTCCCACTGAAAATTGGTTTTAATTTTTTATGCAGCTTGCTGTTCCTGGTGTACCAATTGCTGTGTATGCCAAATACCAATAGGTGGGCTTTCTAATAAAGAATAATAGTATGTTGTATAAACCAGGTGGAAATACTTAGTACACAAGACACATCTGCTTGGAGGCAGGCTAATCTATCTTGAGGTGTCTAAAAGTGAAAGCAAGAAGGAAATGTGTAAAGAGGATTAAATCTCAATAAATAATTTACCTTTTAGGTGACTGTTAGACAACTTGTTTTTCTGGGTATCTTCTTAATCCTCTGTGGTAGGAAAAGTGAAAAGTTGTCAGCTGCTATTGCTTGCTAACATTGAAAATTTATGTCTACAAAAGCCATTAAGGGCATGGGTAGATTGTGCCAATATGTCTAAAAAGTTTCTGATTTTCAGGTAGAGTTAATGTTATACAGTAGTTATGCAGATAGAACCATATTGTGTGTGCAAAATTGCAAACTTGAGAGCTGTCTAGTATATTATATTTGTAGCAACTGTGTAATCTGTCCTAAAGTTCTTTGTAAACAATTATAGTTCTGTAATGTGACCATTCATGGCAGCTGCCAGGGAGTTGAGTAGCAGTAATTTAGCTTTTCAGCGTGACTACTTGGAGCTCATGGTTGGCTTATGCAGTAGTTAGAGAATAAATTAGTTCTGTAGACCCTGTGTGTTTTCATGCTTGGAGTGATGATTCCTTACTGTGCATGTTTCAGAAATTTAATTTTCCCACTCCCTTTCTACTCAAAAAGTAATTATATCAAGTAGAAACTTCATATAATGTTGTGATCAGTTTTCCATTTTTAAATCAAGTTAAGAGGGCTAGGGAGGGACCCTTTCAAAGTAGGGCAGTGACATGTGAGGTAACCCTTCAACCCCAGAGCTTGGAGCTCTGCCTGGGGATGGATGTTGAGCCAATGGAGAGCTTATGGGCTAAGATTGAAGAGCAGTTTGCTCTGGGTAACCTCGTGGTGAGTGTCTGCTGTGGGACCCTTCCTGTGACCAGGAAGAAGTGGATGAGGCCTTTAAACAGCTGAAAACAACTTAATGTGTGCAATCTTTGGCCCTTGTGGGGAAATTCAGCCTCTCTGATATCTGCTGCAAGGGCAACACAGCAGTGCATAACAATCCAGGGCAGCATTCATGACAACTTTTTGACACAACTAGTAGAGGACCTAATGAGGAGAGGCTCTCTGCTCAACCTCATATAGGCCAACAAGGAGGGGCTTACTGAGGATGTGCATGTTGAAGGCAGCCTTGGCTATAATGACCCTAAGATGGTAAAGTTCAAAATCCTGAGGGCAAGGAGGAGGCCAGAAGGCAAGATTGCACTGGACTTACGAAAACAGTCTTGAATCTCTACAAGAATGTGCTTGAAGGGTCCCAGTGGATAAGGCCTGAAGGGAAGAGGGGCCCAAGAAACCTAATTACCTAGTACTTAAAAATTCCCCCTCAGTACTCAAGAGTGATCACAGCAGAAAAGCAGATGGATACTTCAGCAAACTGTACCTGGATGAGCAAGGTGCTCCTGGCAAAATTCAAACACAAAAAGAGGGATTGAGAGCAGCCCTGCAGAGTAGTACTTGGGGACACTGGTGGATGAAAGGGTGAACATGAACCAACAATGTGTGCTTACATCCCAGAAAGCCAGCTGTGTCCTGGGCTGCATCAAAAGAAGCATGGCTTGCAGGTCAAGGGATGTGATTCTGCCTCTTTAGCTCACTCAGAGGGTGAGACCCTGCACAAAGTGCTGCATCCAGCTCTGGGGCTCTCAGCACAGGAAACACATGGACCTGCTGGGGCATGTTCAGAGAAGGGTCTCAAAAACAATCAGAGGGCTGGAGCACTTTTATGAGGAAAGGCTGAGTGGTTTGGAGTTGTTTAGCCTGGAGGAGAGAAGGGTCTGGGGTGACCACAATAGGAAGGGTCTTATTGTGACCTGTCAGCACTTAAAGGAGCCTGTAGATAGATAGAAGAAATTTTTTTTTGTGGTGAGGGTGATGAAACACTGAAACAGGATGCTTAGGGAGGTAATAGCTGCCCCATGCCTAGAAACATTCAAGGTCATGTTGGACCGGCCTCCAAGTACTGCTCATTGCAGGGGGTTGGACTAGATGAGCTTTAACAATCCCTTCTGGCCCCAGCTATTCTGTGGTATGAGGTAAACAGAGGGAGGAAGTAGAGATGGGTAATCTGGCAGTCGTACAGGGAGCACCATCTGAGATACAGACAGGAAAGCCAAATCCCAACTGGGATAAAATCTAGTGAGAAGTGACAAAGGCAACCAGAAGAGCTTCTCTAAGTAAATAAGTGACAAAATGAAGACTAGGGAAAATGTGCACCCACTGCTGAATGAGGCAAGAGCCCTGTACCGACACGTAATAATTATTTGTGATTCTCAGTATTGCTTTTCAAGAAAGCTCCAAACTGGTAGAAGGGCCAGTCCATTGTCTCTGTGTGAGCTATACTGCCTACATAAACAATTACTCTCAAAACCTGAAGCAAAGGAGATGATGTTTCAGGCCTGTTAGTTCTGCATGGAACTTGCTGACACTTCCTGACCTTTGTTCTTCACCCATTGAGTGCAATAAGGATATCTTCTTTCTGGCAGTGCTTACTGTGTCCCTTCTGTGCAAACCTGATACTGCTCCCTCTGACTTGGAGTAGGCTTTGAAGAGAGTAAAACTGTCCGTTCAGTACAGAACATAACCTCTTAGACTGTACTTGATATGAGGTCATTCTGTGTGAGTCCATTTTAGTGTTCATGGCTTGCACTTGTCTTTTAAACAGTGTTTAATAATTTGCTAAACATAATTGAATTAAGTGAAAGTGACAGGGCTCAGGAGCCTTTGATGCTGTTGAGGCCATCAGTCATGTTGTAATCTTCTTGGTGTTATTGCCCACATCGGCCCTAAAAGTGACTCTGCCTCTATGCCTCTTGAAGTCTGCACAACTCTACCCTTCAGTGACACTGTAAGGGAATTTTTATTTTTTTTTTTTTACTTCAAAGCCCTGTTCAACCTGGAGTGTCAGGTGAAGGCAACAAATCCCTTCTCTTGTTCATCCTTTACACTTTGAAGTAGTAGGATTGATGACTTTCTTGAATTGCTTTTAAATCAACAACTTACTTCTTTGAGATGTTATCATGTTAAATTCACCTGTCTTGTATTTTTTTAATATTGAATTTTATTGATAGTATCTCAACTGTCCTTTCTAAGTCTTTCTTTTTAATTTTATAAGTCATAAACAGTCCTGCAGAACTCAAGATTATACAAATTTTCTGTTTGTGGTTAGATAGAACAGCTAGGTTTAATCTTGCATGTTTTTGTAGTAGGATTTTGATTTTAGTCTATACTAAGCATAAAATAAGACTATTTCAGTATCAGAGGATGCTAACAGTTGCTGAAAGTACTGATATTAGATATGAACTTGAATTGAGATTTTCCTGAAATACATCTGCATTTTTTCTTAAACTAATGCTCACCAAGAGAAAAATTATTAAAAACCTTTTGGAGCTTAGAATGTCATAGTTCTGTGCTGTAGAAAATTTGCCACACATCTGATATACAATATTTTTAGTGGTTGCATTCAAAAGGACATTTTACTATTGTCTTAAAATAGAATTCACTTGGTCATGTATTACAGTGTCTAATTAATCTTAATTGGTGTTTGCCTGAAGCATGGATTTTGAGCTAGGAAAGTTTGGCAACTCTGGGAACCAGAAATGGGCTGGCTACTTCTTTGGCAGGACTCTCCTGCTGAAGGGGGACCAGCAAGCTGAACAGAAGTATCTAACTGCTAGATGTGGTCTCTGAGGGCCAGTATGGACTGTCCTCACTCAATGCAAAGCTAGAATTGTTTCATGTGTGTGTGTAACTTTTAGGAAGTTTGATGGAAAATTTTTATTGCCAGGTTGGGATCAGGTAATGGTAAGTGGGAATAGGCTGTAAAATGTGCTGCCATGAAAATTACTTTGGGTTTGAAATTGCTTCTGCTAGCATAAGGGTGGCTAAGTTCACAGAAACTTCTTTCCTTTGAAGTACTTGTTTTTCAGTGATGCAAACTTATTAGATTTAGCTAAGTCAAATAATTACATAATTTTATTACTAATTAACCTTCACAATCCGTGTGCTTGTTTTTCAGTAAACCTGACATGTCTCGCTTGAGGCTGGCTGCTGGGAATGCTATTGTGAAGTTGGCACAAGAACCTTGTTACCACGAAATCATCACCTTAGAACAATACCAGCTGTGTGCACTAGCCATAAATGTAAGGAAATTTGTTGGAGTTGTGGGTTATCAGCAGGTGTATGAGTATATAGTTGTTTGTTGTGTATGTTACGTATATTTCTGCAAATCTGGTTTTGTGCAAAATATTCAGCCTTGGCATGAAATTGTTTCTCCGTTTCATAATCCTGAAGACTCATTGTGGATTAAAATTAGATCTGTAGTACTGGGCTGTCCATTGGGGAAATACTGACTTAGAGTAGTCAAATGTTTGAATACTGATGAATTAAGATATGCAGTATGTATTTAAGTAATACCCCAGCTGCATTATAACATTACTAGAAGTTAAAATGAGATGATGTAAAGTATATTGAACTATGGTGAAAACAGTGATCTTGATTTCTCAATACTTGGGTAGAATATATTTGGAATGCAGAGGTCTGCAAAAATAATTAGCATCCTTCAAATATAAGAAGAAATAGGGATATATTCCTTAGCAGATGCTGGAATTTTCATCCTTAGCTTCTGCCTGTGAGCCCATAGTAAGGAAATAACTGTCAAGTGGTAAGTAGAGATATAGGGACCCTCTCTATTTCTGGCTTGTCAGCATAGCAAATTGTACAGAAATTGATTCATACCCCAAGAGTAAGGTGGTCATGAAGGGACTTCGGTTGGTGTTATTTGTGTAGCTGCCGATATTCTCCTGGCTTTCCAGAAGTCAAGAAGTCCTCTGCAAGGAATCCTGTCCAGAAGATGTCTGCAGCAATAATGATATGCCATTTTAGATTTTAGTTCCTGCGTCCAGCTAAAGCTTTAAAAGCTGCAAAACTGTTTTAAATGTTGGAAGACTTCAAATTGGCATGTAATGTTAGCAAATACGGAGTGTGGCTCCTGTGTGGGTATTGTTTAATTTAATACAGAGTATCTTTTTTAGTTTCTAAAGTTGCTTGCAGTTGGTTATTGTTAGGCTGGAAAAATCATTCCTTTACCAGAGTAGGACAGTCAAAACAATATACAAGCCTAATACAGACTATGTTTATGTGAATTTTAAGCTTCTCTGTTCCTATGAAAAGGAGCTCTTAGTCAGTTCTCAAACGCTATAAAAAACAAGGGAAATGGAACAAAGCTTTAAACTACTTAAGCAGATGAAATCTAGCAAAACTACAGCAGGAATTCAGTGGTAATAACTGAAGGTCTTTACACCCAAAGCAAAGTCTGATACTTTTCAGCTTTCCTATTCCAAAACTGAACAGAAATGTTAGTCTTGTCTCAAAATGAGTTATAAAGAATTTACAGTTCAGAACAAAATTAGTCAAGACAAAAATAGGCACTTGGTGTAATGACCAATAAGTTCTGTCTCTGCTCTGGAAAGGATACTCAAGCTGGATAATGTCATGCCAGACTAGCCTTGCCAATGTAGTGTTTACGTGTTCTGTTTTCTTGTGAACCCAGTGATCAAAATCTGTTCATTCCTTCAGTCATTTCCCTCCTGTGGCAAATCTTTATTGCAAATGTTAACCTTGTAGCTCCTATCAGAATTTTGCTTCATTATTTTGATACTCTTTTTAGTATGTTGAAGTGCAGGCCCTTTGCCCTCCTCCATCTCTCACTTCTATCACTTATTTTCCAGCTATAACAGTCTTAACTGTTTGTGGATATTCTAACAGATATGTTGTCACCTTTTTTGTGTCTAATGCTTAGCTTCCCTAAAGTTTCAAAAGGGAATTTTGAGAGATAAAATTCAAATTAGAACATAGTAGGGTTCTCAACATTTATAAACCAGTTAGTATCACATTTTACTGTAGCATTATAGCATACTTTGGACCGGAATGAACCCATAAAGATCATTCCATTCAGCTCCCTTGCTTCCACTAGAACAAGTTGCTCAAAGCCCCATCCAACGTGGCCCTGAACATCTCCAATGATGGAATGTCCACAAGTTCTGTGGGCAACCTGTTCCAGTGTCCTGCCACCCTCACGGTAAAAAAATCTTTTCCGTATGTCCAATCTAAACCTCACTCTTTCAGTTTAAAACCATTGCTCCGGAGCAGGACACAGCACTCCAGATGGGGGTCCCATGAGAGCAGAGTAGATGGTGAGAATTCCCTTTCTGACCCTGCTGGCCACTCTCCCTCTGATGCAGCCCAGGTCATGGTTGGCTTTCTGGGCTGTGAGCTCATCTCCAGTTTTTCATCCACAAGTGACCCCAGTCCTCTGCAGGCCTGCTCTCAATCCCTTCATCCCTCAGCCTGTATGGATACTGAGAATTGCCTGGAGCCAGGTGCAGGTCCTTGCACTTGAGATTCGAACCTCCTGAGGTTCCCCTGGGCCCATCCTTAAGCCTAATAAGGTTCCTCTGGATGGCAGCCCTTCCCTCCAATGAGGGAATAACACCACTTGGCTTGGTGTTATCCACAGGCTTGCTGAGGGATGTTCTCAACCCTCCTATCTGTGTAATTAACAAAGATGAACAATCCCTGTCCCAGTATTCCCCCCTGAGCACACCACTTGTTACTGATCTCCATTTGGACATTGATTTTTTTTTTTGACTGCAATCCTTTGGACATGGCCATCCAGCCAGTTTCTTATCAGTTGAGTAGTCCATCTCTGAAACCCATATTGCTCCAGTTTAGAGACAACAATGCTGTATAGCTGTGTCAAAGCCCTTGTAGAAATCCAGGTTGGTGACATCAATTGCTCATCCCTTGTCCATTTGCACATTCACTTCATTGTAAAAGGTTAGACCAGCCAGGCATGGTTTTTCCTTTATAAAGCCATGTTGGGTGTCTGTAATCCCCTCCCTGTGGATATCAAAAGTCTTTGTCATTGCTTCCAGAAGAATCTGTTCCTTTGTGGTATCATTTCTGTCACTTTTCCTTCTTCATTTATTGATATTTCTTTGCCTTTTGTGACTTTATACGTTGTTTTCTAGAATTTAGATTGTAAGCTCTGTCAGGTCAGGAATTCTGCCTTTCATTATCACTGCAGCTTTTAATGGATTTTGAATACTTACAAATAACTTTTGTAGGTGTTTTTCAGGCCTTCTCCAATGTCCTTTCTCTCTTTCTTAGTGGAGATGCTCAGATGTAGAGTAGCTGTAATAGCTTTAATGATTTTTTCACTTAAAAGGGGTACTGGCTTTTTTTTTGAGATTTGGCATGTGCAGATATGCATACATATATGTTAATGCTTAGAGTGGTTAGTATTAGAATCTGTTTCTTGATGGTAGATACTGAATGAAAGTTTGTTTATTATTAACACTTTCAAGTCTAGCCATAAATCAGGGGACACCAAGGCCAACTCTAGTTTTGTGTTATTTAATTCACAGCAAAGATTCTCTAAGTGGACAGATCAGAAAACAGATTCAACAACAGGAAAAATCTTACTTTTTAAGGCATGTGATGGTTGCACAGGTTCTGCTGAGGTTCTGTGCTGGCACTTTTTTTTTTCTGTCTGATGCTGCCATTTTGTAATGTTTAATGACTGGAGTGCAGAACACATAATTAAATTTTTTCACTAATTGCTGTGTGAAAGTGGCACTGGTAAACAGGGGCATTATTACGATGAAATGCATGTGGTTTTAGTAATTGTAAAATAAGTTGCATGTGTGTTTGGCCAATTTTATAAGCTTACCAGTAGCTGACTTCTGTGATCTCCAGAACAAATTTTGATGTCAACAGAGCATCATATTGAGAGACAGTGAAAAGTAACTGAGGATAGTACTTCAGTGTTTAACAGGCTTTTTCAGTTTTCTTTGTTAACTCAAGGTGGTGTAATTTAGGAATCAGAGCTGTGTCTGAGTGATACATGATGTTTTGCAAATAGGTATTTTTTAATGCTTTTAAATGGTGAACTTCTGATGAATTTGCAATAAATTCAGAGGTGTAGATATATAAAATTGGATTAGTTTATGGAGTTTGTGTATGCTGTTAAAAATAGCATACCTTGGTTAAGTTTTGTCTCCTTCTTAGTGTAAGAAATGAGTCAAATTAAGGTTATTCCCAATATTAAAAAATAAAGGAATTATAGTCATTCCAATTGGCCACACAATACCATCAGTAGCAGCCAACTGTACCTCCCTTGTCCTTGGAGACAAAGATGTTTCCCTGCTGGAACAGAAATTAGACATCCATCTCTTCTGAGCTTCCTAAAGGCTTTAGACATAGGTGATACTGGGGAGGGAAAGGAGGATTCTATCTTAGCCTCCTGTGGGGGTGGATATGCTGTAAGGAGACAAGAGATGATGAGCAGATCTCATGGTTTGGGTTTGTAGGCTTGGGTTACTTCAACTCTGGCTGCAGCAGGTGTTTCAGGGCTTCAGTCCACAGAGAGGGAATATTGCTTGAAGCACAAAAAGGAGAAAATGGGGCTTGATTGAAAAAAGTTTCTTCTCAGTTTCATTTTTGGTGGAGGCAGAGGGAACATTGTTTTATTTAGTATGTGATCTCTTTAGATGCCATTTGCAAATTTTGCAGAGCCAGCGTTTCCAGTGGTTAGGTTTTGGCCCTGCACTTCCAGTTGACTGATAACTGGAAACCCTCTTCAATCCTTTCTGACTTCAAAGCTGCCATTTGACTAAAATAGCTGCTTACTCTTGTTAACATTTTTTCTATGTGTTTAGAGATAAATCTTTCCTCTTGACCTTTTTTTGGCAGGTTAAATGTGCCAAGCTATTTTGGTGACCTTGTTTACCTTAAGCTTTTCTGTATGTTTTCTTCAAAGTCTTTTCTACATGCGTTTCTGTTAAGCTTCCTTGTCCTGTGTTGGAAAATGGTTTGTCGTGTCTTAAATGGTATATGTAGGTTATTTTCATACAAAAAAATTTAAACTTCATGCCTTTTCTGGGAACACATTGCTGAATAAGCTGTAGAACTACATTTGCTGTCTTCATAATGTTTTACTTCATGTTGTTTGGTAGCTGTTAAACACAGATAATTCTCTTCCATGGTCAATTGTAGTGCATAGGTTTTCACAGTGTAATGGAAATGCTTGGTACTCTCTTTGGTGTTTCACCTTATCTGGTAATTCTGTTGAATTTTATTCAGTTTTTAATATTAATGTCTTGATGAAAATGTGTGAAATCATAGCAGCAAAATTGATGTGGTGGTTACTGGTGGATAAAATGTTTTTGTGCAGATCTTTGACATTGGCTCTACAAAGCAAGTGACCCAACTGTGAACAATTTCAGTAACTCCATGCCTTACTACTGTGCTAAATTAGGCCTTGAGTCCTGAGTGTGGTATCTTCCTGCACAATTTTTGAACTTTAGCTCTTCTTCTGAGCTTAAAGCAAGCTTCAGCTGATTAATTCAATTAAATTGCTCTGACTCGGCATTAAAAAAAAAATTCTTGCAATTTCTATGTTTCAGTGGCTTCAAGGTCTAATTGGTTTTAGCGTATTTACTTGAGCTTCCATGCTTTATTTTACAATTTATATTGCTTTAAGAAAAGTTTACAGTTACCTTTTTTGGTTTTGCTTTTTTTCTTTTTTTAATAGGATGAATGTTACCAAGTGAGACAAATATTTGCTCAGAAACTTCACAAAGGTCTTTCTAGACTACGGCTGCCACTAGAATATATGGCTATTTGTGCACTGTGTGCAAAAGATCCCGTGAAAGAGAGAAGAGCTCATGCTAGGCAGTGCCTTGTGAAGAACATAAATGTCAGAAGGGAGTATCTGAAGCAACATGCAGCAGTTAGTGGTAAGAGAATAGAAGTCACTTTTTGCTACGAGTGGTTTTGTTCAAATAGAAATGTGAGTTGACTGAAAACATTGGTAGTTGTCTGGTTTTATACACAGAACCACTGTAAATTTGAGTTGGAGGTATCTAATGAAAACTGAAAATTTTCAGGTCTTCTTCTGTCCAGATTTTATTTTAATTTTTTTTTGAACAGGCACTGCTGAGGTCTTTGAGTTCTGTTAAAAACTGTGCAAATGCTTATGCCTAAATATATTGGAAGTGAAGTAATTTTCCAAGGCAATTATGTGTACTATTTGAACGTAATAATGTTAATAATGTTCTAAGTGAAGTGACAATGATTAATTTTACTTCAGCAATTACTAATAAGTAACTTTAATACATAAATGCTGTACTAAATAGACTGTCCTTGCACTTCTGTATTGAGTAGGATCTTGTGTTATTCCTGCAAAGAGCTATATTTGATGGCACTTCAGGATGAGTTGATGCAATTCTTTCTTCTCAGTGCCAGTGGTTGATCGTGAGAATGCTTTGGAAGTTATTATGGACTCATGTCAGCTATTTTTCTTTTATTAAGTCAGTCCTTTTGACTTAAAGCTACAGACATGCACTATTATAATGCTGGTACAGAGTCATAGGAAAAAGTAGACCTTTCTGAAGAGCTATAGCAGTTTTGAATGAGAGGTTTTGAAAGTTTTATTTATTTGAAAGATTACAGATGATTTGACTTTTGTGAAATGAAGGGAATTTTTTCATCCTTTTAGCCTAAACCAGACCTGTTTTGTGAATCTGATCTCAGAGATGCTGTTAGATAACTGACTTCCTTCTGTGTTTATGAATCACTTTATATTAGTTGAGTCAGTCAGTCTTTCTCAGTCCTCTTAGACTCTGATCAGAGAACAAGTCTACAGACAAATCCTTAATGTATCATTAATTAGAGTTAAAGAAAAAAATGGTACTTTTCTCCCACTCAGTAACATGTAAAAAAGAAAAAATAAATTGAACAAACACCTCTAAGTAATTTTAAGATTATTACTCTTGAAAGTTGAAATCTCTTTTTAATTGTGTAGACAGAAAGCATAAGAATTATCATGTGTTTGAAAGAGGTGCTGCAAAGTTACTGTCAAAAATCTGTGGAAGAAATTAAGAGGAACCTAGGTATTTGTGCTTTTCTTTATCCAGTAGGACCTCGAAGTGCACCTGATAAATTATTTTCTTGCTGAAATAATTGTGTGATGCCTTTGATTTGACATATGCTATAATGCATGGGGAGTCTGGATTAAATCTAGATTGCAGGATTTTTTTGAGGATTACAATCTTAACTTCGTGTCATTCAGATTTACCAGTCTGAGCTTTCAGCAAATAGAATGTCTTGAACTGTTTGTATCCTAAAATATCCATATTGCAGCAGTTCAGCCAAAGCTCATTTCTGGAAATAACACAATATTTAAATGTGTGTCTCCCTCTGCCCCTCTCCGTGCTGACCGTGCAGTAACTCAGGCTGGTAATGATGGCAGTACCTCCTTTGGAAATCTGCATCTTTGCTTATTCCACCTATTTGTCTGAATCTATAAATGTGTGATTCTGTGATATGTTTTGTCTTAAAAACTTTATACAGGTGAGGAGGATATCTGTTGGATATTTTGGGGGAATTTCAGCTTTTGTTGAAAATATGGTAAATTTCTGCTTACCCTGCCTGAGGAAAACTTTGTAAGCACTAGTACCCAACAGTAAAACACCTTTTTCTTCCACACTGGCCTTTTATAGGCTGGCAGGAATTATTCTCAGCCCTCTTAAATTCTCTAAATTCTATTCAGAGTGGAAGCCACTCAAGAAGAGACTTATTTTGATTGTGTATCTTTTACTAGTTTCATCTGGGTAGAGACGTGTCTTGCATAGGAATTTTTATGTTCCCATGATAGGCTTTTACTTGAAAGACAGTAAGCAGAAAAATTACAAGAGTAAAGATTAATTTTTTTTTTAACAAGTGTTCTTCCTAAAAGCTCATAAAGGACTCTTTTGAGGGGTTTTAGCACATTGTAGTTTTATGTGCTGGTAGGAAAGCCACCCTACCTTTCAGGTAGGGTCTTCTTTCATTAGAGATAAAAGTTCTATTTTTCCCTACTAATTTTTGTCATGACAAGGTTAAATATAATATGTATCAATACTTTTTCTTTCCCTATTTTGTCTGGAACTAGTTCATTTTATTTTCCAGACCCAGTTGGAATTATTGTTATAGCTATATGAGAAATGGTCCAAGGCAGGAAGTTAGTGAAAAACTGAGTTTATGAGCTCTTGATTAGCATTCTATTGAAGTTGCTAATTAGTGCAAATAATAGTGGTTTGGTTTGTGTGGGGCATATCTAAGACAAGCCAATTTTGCTAGTGTTCTGAAGTTTTAATTATGTTCTTTTCCTTCCCTGCTATTTTTATTTTTTTGTTTAGTAATGTGAACAGCTGCTGGCTAAAATGCAGGACAGTGCTTGAAAACAAAAAGGATGTTTTTAAAGTTAATAGTGCAGTGTCAATTGAAACACACTAAAAACTGCTTTGCAAAGTATACTGGATTTCAATTACATAAATATGGCCTGAAAATCACTCTACATTGATTTTATAAATTATATGTATTTTATGTAGACTGTGCATTACCCCTATTTATACAGATCTCTAAGAAGGGTATAGGTTAAGACTTGATGTATGCATGACAATTAATTTGTTAGTTTTGTAAAATCTGCAATAATGGTGTATTTTGTTTGATGCACACAATATTTCTCAAGCACATGCTCATATGTCAAGCAAATTGTTCATATGAATGCATATAATGGAGGTAAAACTGTTAGTCTTCTAATGTATTTTTAAATAGTTTTCAAATCATTTTAGTGTATATAATGATTTACAGATGTTTGGACTTATTCAAAACTGAATATTGTATAGGTAAAAGTTTACTGAAAGAAGATTTTCCACACTTGGTCATGCGCTTACTATCACAAAATATGGCATTTCAAAAGTGGAGCTGAGAATTTCCCTCTTCCCTCCACATGAACATTGAAGCCATATCAATACCACGGTATTGCATTTGCCACAAGCACTAAAGATCAGATGCTTGTGCCATAGCAATATGCATGGAATTCCAGGATGCCTTCTTCTGACCATTGTCTTGCCTGTTGCACAGGGTGCAGGTTTAGTAACTTAGGTGTGCTGTGTGTCCTCCTGCTTCACTCAGGCATCAGGCTAAAGTCAGCAGTGTGGATGTTTGCTAAAAAATGTTTTTTTTTTTTTACTTTTGGTGCACAGCTTGTCCATCTGTTGTCCATGCCCCTTGGGAGGTGATCTGTGAGGTGCTGGAGTTCACGCTGCATGTTGTTGGTTGGGTCAGGGAGTTTGTTATCTTACAGAAAGTGTATTTTGTGATCATAACTCTGAAAAACTCATTGGCAACAACCCTTCCTTTTTGAATTCCCAAGGGAGATAGGCCTTCAGACTGTCATGATGGAGGAAAGACTTTCTTGTAGTCCTGCTCGGGATTCCAAAAATCTCAGAGAATGATAGAAAATATTTTGAATGCTTTGAATGTCACAATAGAGTTGTGCTGCTCTGTTTAGGTGGGATTGAGCCTTTCAAACTCAGTGCACTACCACTTTGTTACAGTTTTCATGTGACCTCCCACTCCTCTGGAAACAGATATTGTGGCAATTTGACTGTAAAATCCCTGCAGAAAGCCTTTGTTCTCTTGACAGCAAGGCTGCACACTGCAATGTCCAAAGAAATAGTAGTGACTTATCCTGTAGTTGTGCTGGTCTCACTTCTTGCAGTCAGCATGGATTTTGTGATCCATCCTCACGTCTGCTTTTCAAAGTCCTTCAGAATACAGGCTTTGAACTGAGGAAAGGATTGGGAGTAGGAGGTAGCTGGAGCTGTATCTCAAGGTAGCTAGAAAACAAGCAGCCCTGAGTGAGAGATACTTAAAATCTTAATTGTTGCATGCATGAAACATGTGCACAGCAGCCATGAAATGAAACATCATAGAGAAATGATAGACCCACATGTGTTTATACCTTAATGCATGCTGACCTCAAGATTTGCCCTATCCTCCTTGGTAGGAAAGCATACTTCTTGGTATGTAGTTTTTTTATGCATCTTTCTTCTTCTTTTCAGAGAAACTGTTTTATGCATCTTTCTTCTTCTTTTCAGAGAAACTGTTGTCACTTCTGCCAGAGTATGTTGTTCCTTATACTATCCATCTTCTAGCTCATGACCCAGATTATGTCAAAGTCCAGGACATTGAGCAACTCAAGGACATTAAAGAGTAAGGCCACTTTTAGTAGTGTTATTTCTAACTTTATTCTAAGTGGAATTTTAATTATTGCTGTACTCTGTTACACAGTCCAGTGTGCATAATGATGCCAGGTAACTTCTGGAAAATATTGAGAGAAATAGTATAGGTGCTTTTGTAGCCCTCTGTGAGATTTTATAGACGAACCTTTCACCTTCTGTTCATCTTCATTTCATTTTTCCAAAAGAACTGTTTTCTCAGAATTAGACTAGTTCATAATACTAGTAAAAGCTGGACTTAATCATGTTCTCAGATGTGCTTTTTAAAGGGATTTCTTTTGTGCTTTCGTTCATGTGGGATACTTTATTTCTCCTCTAGGTGCCTGTGGTTCATACTGGAAATATTAATGGCTAAAAATGAAAACAACAGTCATGCCTTTATCAGAAAAATGGTAGAAAATATCAAACAGACTAAGGATGCTCAAGGACCAGATGATCAAAAAATGAATGAAGTAGGTGATACTTTTTGATTGAAATTTGCATTTAATTCTGGCCTGGTAATGTGAAGGACTTGCTTTTTGTTTATACACCAACTTGAAGATGTCTTTCAATAGAATTGTACATATGAAAAGATATTTACTGCAGTCATTATATTTATTTTAGTTTAGATAGCAGTTATTTTCCTGTGCTTCAGTAATTCTTGCACATTTGCAAGGGAGTCGTAATAGTTTTCAGTTATTCTGTTTCTGTCTCAGTAAGATTACTAAACACTAAGTTTAAATAGATACAAACGATAAAATTTACTATTTAGATCATCCACTAAAGTGCTTTTTAGTATTTCATTTCCAAAGTGCAAGAGTAAATTTTATAGAGGAAGAAAAATACATTAGAAATCTCTGGTATTGTGTAGTGCATGTATCGAACCTTTTTTTTTTTGTGGTTTTAGCATCACATCATGTCCAGATTTGTCCCTTTTCTGCTTTTCCCACAGAAATGTGCTTGGGGGAGTGGGTTTGTGGGATGTGTGTGCTCATTTGATTAATTTTGTCTTAGAAACTATGGCAAGCATTACTCTTAAGTGCAGGAATACCATGAAAACCATCAGTCTTCAACTGTTAGACTCACAATGCTTTTGCTTTTACCATCTGTATTTTAGTATCCTTAGAGACACTGTTTAAGATGTAGGCTAGTGTTAAATATTTAAGATGATTGCTTTTGAACTGTGATTTCTTGTGGTCCTGTGCATGAAAGATACACTGTCTTTTTTCAAGATTTTCAATGAACTGGTTTTTAAATTTTATTATTTACAGAAACTATATACAGTCTGTGATGTAGCAATGAATATCATTATGTCAAAGAGTACAACATACAGTTTGGAATCCCCTAAAGACCCTGTACTTCCAGCCAGATATTTTACTCAACCTGACAAGGTATATTTTGGCATTTAATTTTTCTTGAGATAAGTCTGTTTAAATATTTGCTAGTTGTAATTCACAATTGTTTTTCTTAAATATTTCTTGTATCTTCAGACTTCTCCCTCTTACATGAAAATGTGTGTTGAAAATGTATGTATGTATATGTTTTCATAAATATATATATATGTGCAGACACCAATTTCTCTTCCCTCCTACTCCCATATTACTGTTCTAGTTTAAAAAATCAAAAGCATGAATGATGTAAATTAAATCTTTCAGTACAAGCTCCAGAATGTTTATCTCTTGTTCGCTGATTATTGCTGTAATTGCCCCCACCCCCTTTTTTTACAGAATTTCAGTAACACCAAAAATTATCTTCCTCCGGAAATGAAGTCTTTTTTCACCCCTGGAAAGGTAGGTATGGTATGGGGGGTTGAGGTTTACTGCTATGTTTGTGTTCTGGTTTGTCTTTGTTTTTGGAGTGACAGTTTTGTTTTCTTTGTTTGTGGGGTTTTTTGGTTGTTTTGTTTTTTGAAGAAAACTAGCATGTAATTAACTAATCACTATGTTTAAGAGAACCAATTGTTTCTAGGTATAGAGAAGGAGATGGGTAAAAGGAAAACTGCTGCTGTCTATACTAGGTGGTGGCCACAATGGGCAAAGCCTGTTGCCTTTAGAAGGAGAGAGTCCAAAACCACCCCAATACAGCCCATAATATTTGTCAAGTTGACAAAATAGTTAACCTTTTTAGACTGCTGAAGACTACAATGTTGCATGAAAAGTGGCAGCTATGAAAAACTCTAACAGAAATAATTTTAAAAGTCACATCATTAATGTTTGGCAAAGCTGAATACCATTTTACAGTACCTTATAAGATAACTGACTGTTCTATAGTTTTGTTAATTTATTCCTTCAGAATATGCATTCTATTGAATGGCAGTGTTCTTTCTTCACTAAAACTATAAACCCAGGTACTCTTTTGGATAAAATTAATATCTGGTAAAGGAAGTGACAAACTGTGGTTTTCATTTGGATTAATGCATCCTGTTCCAGATGACAAAGAACATTAATTTGTTACCTTGTGAGAGAAAGAAATCTTCATTACTCTTAACTTTACTAATGAAGCATTAACTGTCAGATAGTAATAATAAAGGAGGAGTGCAAGCTAGGAAAAGAAGCAGATTTCTCTTTGAGAAATTGAAAGTCAACATCTATGGATTGGAATAGATAATCATTGAAATTCTTTTGAATCCTAAGTTAATTTTTATATTATTTAAATTTCTAGTGCTGAGTACTCTAGCTCTTCTTGTGTTGTTTTGACACTTTGTAATGGGAGTTTCTTCACTATCATGGGAGGAGCATGAAATGAAAGTTGGTCTGGGTTGTCTTATTTTTGCAAGTGGAAGACTGGCTTGGGTGAATGTTAGTGGAGTGGATATAAGCAGATAACAATGAGGGCAGGAAGGCTTTGAGTGTAGATTCTGTGGAAGGGAGGAGCTCTTTGTGCAGGCCCTCTTAGTCCCTCCTCAGCAGAAACTCCAGTTGGGTGTGAATTTGAAAATCTCTTTGCTTTTGAGCTCTTTCAGCATACACTGATTAACATTTAGTTCTAAACTAATAGAAGTAAATTGTTAAGCTGGATTTAGTTCTCTAAGGTTTATTTTTGGAAAGCATATGCTATTTTTTTTGTGCTCAGTGCAGAATGAATCTTTCTAAGTGTAAAATTCCCTCTGGCTGTAAAAGTATAACCAGAACTTCCATGGTCTGTAGCTCTGAAAAAAGAAACACCCAAGGCTGATATGATATGCATGTTGAACTTTTTGTAGCTGTCACTAACTGCAGACATAGTTAGAATCTAATATTGAAGGAGAAGATGGATAATGAGAGATGCAGGGAATGGTCTTAACTCAAAATTTTTGTAGATGGGTGTTTGGCATTCTCTTTAGGAATAATTGAACTCTTTCAGCTCTCTCAAAAGTTAGTATGAGCTGGAGGCGGTTGGCAGGTCTGAAAGATAATCCAGTTAAATTAATAACCTGAAGCTCATCAGTGTCTGGAAATTGTGGCACTTAATAAAAGCCTAACATTTTTAAATCTGTGCAAGAAGTATCAGAATTTTCTCCACAGTATTTGGCTCTTGAGATTCTCATTTATTCCCCGTTGAGACTAACGTGGTTGCCAGTAATGTCTCCTTTGCTGAAAGGGCTCTTGTGCTGCTATTTCTGCTTTGCTGGGCCAGGTGCTTTTCTAATGCAGATGGGGAGCTGGTTCAGGTAGATAAATCAGCAGAACGCAAATGGCACACAAAGTGACACAGTGCCTGACTGCATGGTGCAGTGAGCACGCAGCACTTCCAATGAGAGGAGGACAGAATCCAAGGCTAGAGGGAAGAATACCAGCTTTGGTGGCAGCTACTTCTTTGATTGCAGCTCCCTCAGCTTCCTTCTGGTGTCTGTTGTAGCCTTCATACAAAAATGTTTATCACTTTGTGTTAAAATTAACATAATGATTGCAGAAAGTGAAATCTGTGACTATTTTAAGCATAGTACATGTTAACAATATCTGAACGTGTAGCTTAAAATAAAGGAAATATATTTTTGGTTTCAGCCCAAAGCAGCCAATGTTCTTGGAGCAGTTAATAAGCCTCTTTCGTCAGCAGGCAAGCAGTCTCAATCCAAATCTTCACGAATGGAAACTGTAAGCAATGCCAGCAGCAGTTCAAATCCAAGCTCTCCGGGAAGGATCAAAGGGAGGTTGGTAGACAACAAAGGATCTTTGATATTTCAAATATTTGTAATGGAAACTTTGAATACTTCTATAATGTTTTCTAAGTAAAAGACAGAATTCTTTTATCTTACATTGAAGTAAAGTTAAGTACCACATTGGTATAACTGAAACCATGAATATGGCTTTCTAACTCCAGAAATAAATTTTCTTACAAAAACCCAAAACAACAAAAACCCACCAAACAAAAACCCACCAAAAAACAAACAAGAACAAAAAAATAACAAAAAAACCTCCAAAACAAAACAAAAAACCCCCAAACTGCAGAATCAAATTACATCCAGAACTGGCTGAAGGAGAAAAGGAAAGCCTCATGTATTTTAAATTTTTTGAGGGCAGGGTTGGGATTTTTTGCTTTATTCCCCCACATGTATATATGTACACAGGTGTGTGTGTGTGTGTACACACAGCTGCAGTTCCTGGTAACCTGGCTGTAATGCTACAAACACATCCCACCCAGGAAGGACTGCTAGACCTTTGTAGTGGTCCTGCATGACTTCCTCCTCGAGTCCTGCACTTTGCTGGACTTTGCAGACAAATATTTTTGGATTTTAGGTTAGCTTAGTTATGGAGAGGTGAGTGCACTGTAATGCTATCTGTCATCTTCTAGTTATCTGTCTTTAAAATTATGGCTTATTTTGTGCCAGTTTTGTAGGTTATTCATCAGTTTGTGTATCTTATGTTCGTTTTTTTTCTTTTAACTGAAAGTCATATTGTCACTAGTTGGTTTTTTTTCATGGACAGTGAGAGATTGTATAGCCTCCAATATTTGTATTTTTTCTACTGTTTCACATTCTTTCAAGACTTAGGAAATGTTATGTTTGAATTTAAGACTTCTTATTTGGTACTGGTGTGACTATTCAATATATAATATTAATTTTAAATGTGGTGCAGTGTTTTACAAGAAATATTTCTCCACTGGAAAGTCTGCAGAAAGGCTTATTTCATACATGTCATGCAGGTTCACATGCTGCACTGTATTACTGGCTAATGACAGGTTCTAGGACTCCAGATTCTTCTCTGTATCCAGCAAAACAAATCTGAGATCAAATTTTAAAAAATGCTGCACTCACAGCCTAACATGTT
This sequence comes from Melospiza melodia melodia, assembly GCF_035770615.1. Classification (NCBI taxonomy): domain Eukaryota; kingdom Metazoa; phylum Chordata; class Aves; order Passeriformes; family Passerellidae; genus Melospiza; species Melospiza melodia. The sequence continues at coordinate 84,593,169 of NC_086195.1, forward strand.
CTGTCATTTTCACAATCTCCCCAGTTCACTGAAGTTTAAGGGATTAATGTTTTGGGTGGAGATGCCAAAGACAAAGAGAAGAGATGGGAAGGATTCAGGATGCACGATATTTCCAGTTTAGTCTGTCTGAATATGTACAGGCAGATTTGCATCTTTTGAGAGGATGTATAAAACCTAAGCTTCCCATTACATCCCAGTTAATACAGATTGTACATCTGTAGGAGTGACAGAACATCTTTCACTCGCTATGCAGTGCCCAGGCCAGGGAGTTGAGTTTGTGTGTTTCAGCACCACTTTTCATTTCCACACATAGCGTATTTCTTTTCATTAAAAAGCATGCACTGGTATTTAAAAATCTTGCTTCTGCAGATGAAATTAAATGACTTGTGCATTGGCTTTTGTGCATTATACCTTTTATCTGTGGGTCTTGGTGTTTTACATTATTGTCCACAATTGCATTTATAGAAACTGAAATAAAAATGAAATTGCTGCTGCAAAAAGCAGAGGGAAATTTGAATTCCTGTTTTATTGCCTAAACCTCACCATAGGAAGATGTGTGTTCTTTGGCTGGTCTGTCTGTGGGAATCTTTGATGGCTATAGGAAAGTGTAGGCAATTGTATGCAAACAAATCTCTTGCAACTCACACTCTTCTGTTTAAAAAGGCTGCTTATGTTTCCCAGTGAGAAAAGGAAATTGAACGTGATTTTGATCCAAACATTTGTCTTGAGACTTAAAGGATGCGGCTTGTGACCCTTGATATCTATAGTACCCACAGTGAAAGGTTCCTTCTGCCAAATTGTTTTTGGTTTATTAATAGATTTTTTTAATAAAAATTGTTGTCCTCAGTATTTTTTTAATGATTACCTAATGTATTATAACAATGAGGGAAATATATATTTATTCATCCTAGGCTTGACAGTACTGAAATGGACCACAGTGAAAATGAAGAATTCACACTGGCTTCACCCTTACCAGGAAAGAAGACTGACAAAAGGGACGACTCTGATCTTGTAAGGGTGAGCTGTTAAGATTCATGTGATGATATTTGAGATAATTAAAAAATATGTTGAAACATGAAACTGAGCTGATATTTTAAACTACTGGAAAATATGTTTAGAGCTGGATATGAAAATACAATGAAAAAAAAGGTTCTGTTTCTCATAGAGTCATATAGGATGCAAAAGACCTTTAAAGGTCATCAATCCGGCCATTAACTCGGAAGAATGAAGTCCACCTTGAAATCATGTCCCTGAGGTTACAGAGGCTTTGCAGAGTGGTAGTATCCTTACTAATTCTTACCAATGGAGATATATATATGTATCTATATGTAGTTCAGTAATAAGAAAGGTTCCTAATGAGGATATAAAACATCTCACTCAGATGTAGTACTTTAATATGTAAAAGAAGTTGCAAGCTGGCTAAATATTACCTTAAAAAGTATTTATACCTGTATCAGAATACAGAAAAATAAACCACAGAAGAAAACTATAATTGTATTGTAATTCTAAAAGCAGGTCAGATAAAATAATAAGAATTTCCCTTACCACTAGTAAGTTTCACTTCTTTGTGCCTTAATAGCAGTTGACAGTCTGTAAATTTTGTAGTATTTGGGATATGCATGAGAAAGTAATAAGATCAGATTTGCTAGAATTGGATTTTCTAGGCTTTATTAAACATGTCCTGTATCTGATGTCACTGCTGCTTTATTTCTTTTTACACTCTCTGACATTTCTCTTTTCTCTCATTTTGTCATTCTGGTGCATTTTTCTAGGTTGGTTGGGACATAAGCTACTGACTAGTAAAAATTCCTGAACTTTTGCTTGTCTTCAAGTATAAGTAACTATAATATACTATGGGAAAAGCAAACCAATTTATAACTAAATAAGAAAAATCTGGAATCTCTCGTCAAAAAAAACCCCACAAAACACTTCTGTAAACCCTAAAGTCTGAGAGTCCAGACAGGTCCTGGCATGCAATTCATGTTTAGAAGCATTAGTTGAAATAGTAACTACTGAGAAAGCTCAGTGATAAAGCAAATACAGGTCAGTGTCTTGAATACTTTTGAGAGGATCATTCCACTTCAAATCTATAAGCAAGTTGCTCAAGATGGTGGATTCAGAATACATTTTGGGTTTTTTGGAGATGGGGAGCAGATTACAGCAAGGATTACCTGAGAAGCAGGATTTTCATTGCGTAGCAGAAGGTCCATGTTCTAAAGGTATTGCTCTTCAGGATATTTGTCTAGATTAACGCCTTAGATTAACAGATTAACACCTTAGTTCTAAGGCTGTGGGACACTGTTTAGCCCCAGGGAGAAATTTTACTTTGAGAATTGGCAGCAGTTACTTACTGGCTAAAAGGAGCTGCAGTGACAGATGTGCATCTGCAAAAGCAAATAAAGTGGGGAATAACGAGAATGTCACTGAAGAAATGAACTGACAGGAGATGTCATCATTGTTCAAACATTTTTCTTATTTTTTTCTAGGGTAATTTTTTGTCCTTCAATTTCTTTTCCTTTTTACCTTCATATCCTTCCTAGATTTTCTTCCTGCTTTTCTTGAAAAACGTTTTTGGTTAAAATGGAAACATGAATGAATATGTAAGCTGACCTGTATGTTATGTCATAAGGCAGATGTACAGGGAAAAAAATCTTCATTCAGGTTTTAAATTATGTATCTCTGTTTATGTAGATGAAATTTCAACGAGGTAAATACTAATAAATGTGTTGAAATACAGTAATGTTACTATGAAACAAACATTGGTATGAAACAGAAATAGTGTAAATATTGGGACTTTTGGATAATTTCATGATGTGAAATGAAAGAGTCACCCATGAAATGGTGGATAGGTAATATTTTCTGCTTTTACTTTTCTGAGGGTTGCTTGGGGCAATATTGCCCTAGCAGCTGCTTACTGAAATCTTTGCACTGTCTGTGGCTCTTTACTGTGCTCTTTAGAGAACTAGAGCATGGAGAGAAAAAGGAATAGTTTCTATGAATATGTTTTCAAACCTTGTGATTCAGAAGGGGTTCTATCTTTGTTGATATGTTAGAGGAAAGGGCTGCCATCCAGTGGAACCTTGACAGGTTTGAGGATTGGGCCCAGGGGAACATCAGGAGGTTCAAGAGCTCCAAGTACAACGTCCTGCACCTGGCTCCAGGCAATCCTCAGTAGCCATATAGGCTGAGGGATGAAGGGATTGAGAGCAGCCCTGCAGAGGAGGACTCTCAGGGTCAGTCATGTGTGAGAAATGAGACGTGAGCCAGCCATGTGTGCTCACAGCCCAAAAGCCAACTGTGTCCTGGGCTGAACAAAAGGAGATTGGCCAGTGGGGGCAAGAAGGGGATTCTTCATGTCTCCTGGGACACTCATCTGGAGTGCTGTGTCCAGCTGTAGGTCCCCATTAGAAGACAGACATGAATCTGTTAGAGCAGACCCAGAGAGAAATGCCACTGGAGTGATCAGAGGGCTGGAACACCTCTGCTAAGAGGAAAGGCTGGGAGACTTAGGATTGTTTAGCTTGAAGCAGAGAAGGCTCTGGGAAGACCTTATTGCGGCCTTCCAATATGACAGGGGCATGTAAAAAAGATGGAGAGAGACTTTTGACTTGTCCTGTAGTAATGAGACAGGGGGGAGCAGTCTTAAACTGAAAGAGGTGAGGTTTAGATTGGACATAAGAAAGGGATTGTTTACAGTGAGGATGGTGGAACACTGGAACAGATTGCCCAGATGAGTTGTGGATGCCCTGTCATTGGAGGTGTTCAGGGCCAGGTTGGATGGGGCTTTGAACAACCTGGTCTAGTGAAAGGTGTCTCTGCCCATGGCAGGGTGGTTGAAATGAGATGATCTTCAGAGGTCCCTTCTGATCCAAGCTGTTTGTTTTAAGGCTTGAGTGTTTAAGGGTTGTTTTGCTGCTCGGAGCAAATGTTGGTACAGCTCTGACAATAGTGACTTGGCAGCTACCACTAATTCCTGTGCTTCCTTTTATGGCTCTAAAGTCAGGTTGCCCACTGTCTTCTGTATTAGTGCCTTGCCAGTGCTGGCACAGGAGCCAGGCATAAGCATCCTGCAGCTCACAACAAGAGCTGAAGGCACAAGTTGGCAATTCCCATCTTCTCTGTCTTTATGTTTTCCTGTTAGATAGAAATGCAGTTATGGATGTTCTGTCCTACTGTGTTGGACGCAGCAGAGGGTACAAATGAGGAAGGCCTTACACACTTCAGGGTTTTAACTACTCACCTTTCAAATTATCTCTCTGCATTGTCTGGTATTTTATACGTAGGTGTGTGTTTATATTTTTGCTAGTGTTTTTGAAATGCATAAGGTAAACAATCTGAGACAACTTGTGCACTTTGAAGACTGTCTTGTTGGAGGAAGCTTCTACATGTGACTGTTAATATGGCAGTTTAATTTTTTAATTTAATGGTGCAATCTTGCCTTTTCAGTCAGAGATGGAGAAGCCTAGAGGAAGGAAGAAAGCCACTATCACAGATTCAGAAGAAAAGTTAAGCATAGATGACCTGAATAAAGTGGGTCAAGAGCAGAAGCTTAGAGGTAGTCAACGGGGAAGGAAGAGACCTGCAGTTGTATCAGAAGCTGATGAAACACAATGGCAAGAGGAAAAAAGGCTAAAAGAAGATGTGGTAGAAAGTGAGGATGAACAGAACAGTCCACCAAAGAAAGGGAGAAGAGGACGCCCTACCAGAACAAATAATGGGACAGCACCAAAGGAAGAACCAGTGGCAAAGTCATCAAAAAGGAGCAAAAAAAAACAACCGCCAGCAGCTGCAGTGGAAGAGGAGGAGGAGGAGGAAGAAAGGCAAACTGAAAATATTGAACAAAAACCAAAAGGCAGGCAAAACAGGACATCAAAAAGAACACAGCAGAGGTAAGTCCATCTTCTTGTAAGCTGTGTGTTTTTTATCTTTGGACATTAGTTATAATTTGATGCTTTGCAATTTGGGTCTTCCTCAAAACAGAGCAGAACCATCTGAAACTAGTACAGTTGAATCAGCACAGTCTACGCCACAGAAAAGACGAGGAAGGTCATCACAAACACCACCAGCACAGCAAAAAAAAGTGTAAGTCCTCTAAATTTGTGTTTAGTGAAAATTAAATAATGCCTCTGTGCCCCTAAGCAAGCCTTTACTGAAAATACTTTGGAATGCTGTAGTTGACAGTTAAGAAAATAAATTGCTATTGTTATTTCTAAAATGTTTTTTCTTAGCTGCTTCTCCTAGGGCATCTCGCAGCAGAGCAGGAGGCTGTAAATAATTTTAATGTGCTCAGGTATCATGTGTGTAGCGTTGCTTTTTTGGTAGAAAAGTCAATAAAGCATACAGAGGCCTTGAAGATAGGGCTTTATTAGGACTTAGGGGAGAGGAAAGTGGCCTTGTTTGTTTCAGATAGCAGGGAAGAATCAAATTGTTACTATGGTGAAACAGAATTGTGGAGAATCAAGTTTATGCTGATTCTCCTTAAATTAACGTTCACTTTCTAATTTGTGGCCTTCTTACTATCCACTTAAATAATTTTCATGTGGAAAAGATGTGTTGTGATCAGTGAAGGGTAGTAGCTTCTGAAAATTCTGAAGTGCATTAAATTCCCAAATGAAGGTAAACTTGTCATTGGCTAGCTTTATTTTTTTGTGCCTGCTATAGGAAAATACAGGTATCTGTACTTTTCTGTACATGTATAGATACTATATGTAAGCAGAGGTGCACAAGGGGTTATTTGACCACTTGTATCAAACTGCAACTCATGGAGAATATTTACTTTTCTAAAACCTGATATAAATTCCTTGGGGCACCACTTGGGGACATCTACTGTCTGACACTGTTGAATATCTCTGTTGTCTTACACATTGCTCTTCCTCTGGAAGTGTAGTGTACTGACTTGCCTTAAAGCAGATCTTCCCTACAGGAGAACCTTGCCTGAACAAGCTCATGCCCTCATTTCAAATTCTGGGCTCACTCCGGATCACATGATCTGGCATATTGCATGCAATCCATCCTGACCTTTCCAGTTTCCCTGCCTCAGGTCAGACCTGTGCTTCTCCCTTACTGTGTAACCAGAAACACAGGACCAATACTGGCTGCTTACTCCAGAAGTCACTACCACATGTGAGGTAGAACAAGGGCTGGAAACTGCTTCTGCCATGCAGTGAAGACAAACCAACAAGTTATTGTTGGGTGATGTGCTATGTGGTGTTTGTCAAACATGCCTTTTACTAAATACTTAAATAACTTTTCTCTGTGAAGTTGATGTGTTTCTTTACTCCATTTTAAACGGACAGTAAACTATATCACTACCCACAATCAGTAACCAGCATAGCTCTCATTCACATGGATGTACATTGTTCCTGTCAGCTGTCAGGGTTCAAAGTTGTTGGATCTATTCTAGATTTAATTTAAAAAGTAAAAATGGGGTTGTGTTTGTTTGTTTTATCAGACCACTCATATTTTGACTGTTCTTTTTCCAAATCTGCAAGGAAAAGGTGAGACAGTAGCCATTTCTCAGTCTTCATAGTGCATTCATAGTGCATTGACTTTCTCCCTCATCTACATCAGTTTTCACTGAAGGAAGTTGATAGACTGAGCCAGCATTGTGTTCTGCAAGATAAATATATTTATACCAAATGCTTAAAGCTTTCTGTGCTCCTTGGGAGTGGATTTGGCATAAGAATTTGGGATTTTGTGTATGAGGTGATAATGTATCCTGTGGGTGGTAGTGTATAACCTATTTCTGATAGCAAATTGGGTTACCAATTAGCACATGTGAACAGGCTTATTTTTGTGATATATGAAAGGAAGAACCTAGCCTGTGAATCATTCTTCTGCTTCCTTTTCAATTCCATTGCTTCTACCAGTCTTGGAGGACTTGAGTTGGGCTAATTTTTGTTAAGGGATGGCAAGTTGGTTGGTTTGGAAATACTATTATTGTTGTGCAATTGAGAGATTTTATTTTGTCTGAATTTTATTGGTTCTCAGGGTTGAAAATTCCTACCACTTTGATGATGTGATAGCATCAGAGTACGATTGTTTTGGATCTGTGCCCCCACTGGAGATGGAAGTCTGTCTGTTGTGTGCCTTGAACTGAGTTTCTGGTTTCATTTCAATCAAAACGTCACCAACTTTGGGTGCACCAAGACTGCACCTGCAGTAAATGGAATGATTCAGTGATTTGATTCTGAATTGTGCTACTGTATTGTAGGTGCAACTGTGGAGTTTTGGATACATTTGTAGCTGGCTTTTTTTAAAGGCAAGGAGTGTTGGCTAATTCTCCTTTTAAGCAAATGAGTGCTTTCTGCTTGTGGCACAAATCCCATAACCAACACAGACAGTTTAAGGAATTGTTGAGTGATTGTTCTTGATTATCCTGATTAAGGTATTGTTACACTGGTTATCCCTAAATAGCTTGGACAATTTGCATTTTAGGTGTTAATTTCATGGGTAGTAATATGGGTTCTTCTAGGTCTGAAGAAACAGATGCAATTATTCAGATTTGTTGTGTAAGAAGTCTTGGAGAAGTAGTGTACATCTGTTCATGAAATTGAATAGAGAGAAAACTAGCAAACAATATTCAGTCTCTGGCTGTTTGGCTTTTCCTGTTCACTGGTTAGTGTTGTGTCAACCTATTTTGGCCTGTATCATGGCACTGACAAGAAAAATCTGCCACGTCTGTAGAGGCAAAATTGTTCAGCTTTGTGCTCCTGGGCCTCTATTGTGGAACAGTTTTGTTTTCAAATGGTGTTGTCCAGCCTCCTAGTTTCACTTCAGTTCTGTGCATGGGTGAACTAGACAGGTGTAAAAGACAGCAGCATTATATAACATGAAATGGTAATGTTGCTGTTTTTGTGAACTAGAATGTTTGCTCTGTTATACAGTTTATACATACATATTGTAGATGTTCAGGTGCTGTGAAGCTGATCTTTATTCTTCTTCTCATTGTAGCCGTGCAGGGCGTTCCAAACAAGCAGCCAGTAAAGAGAATGAATCCAGTGAAGAGATGGATGTGTTTCAGAGCAGTTCACCTGTCAGTGATGATATTCCCCAGGAAGAAGTAATGGAAGAAGAGGAAGTTTCCACAATCAATGTAAGAGAAATGCCTGAGCTTTTCTTTGTGAGTCTTTGTGGTGTTCTCTGTGTATTGGTGATCAGACAATGGCCTCTCTTCTTAGAATGATTTCTTGTTTTTAGAACTTAACCTTCCTCCTTTAAAATGAATGGGGTGGTTGTCAGCTGCCACTGTTGTGTAGTGGAGCTGCACTGTAGTTTCCTAGAGAATCTGCATTTCTTAGAAAATACAATTTTTTATCAAGTATCTTGAAGTTTCTGTCCTGTGTAGCCTTTCCTATCTGTATGCCAGAATTGTGTAGCATCTCATGGGAATTATTTTCCAGGTAACTCCTGCAATTCTTCTCATCTAGATTTTAATAATGAATAAAGCTTCTTTATACAATGTTGGGGAGGATGAAACAAGAAAGCCTTATAAATATGACTGCCTGGCAAAAGATTTTGAGAATATAGAAACTATAAGCGAGATTGAAATGAAAGCAACCTTTGAGATGCCTTAGTTGCTAAAAAACAATGATGTGACCAGCTGAATGTAATCCCCCCCTAGAAGAAACAATTCCCTCTGCAAGCAAGCAAGCCTAAGAGTCAGAGCAAGCCCTGCAGCTTGGCAGATGGGGCCCAAAGAATAAGATTTAGGGTTTAAAACGTAAACACAGTATAGTAATGTAGTGATTCTTATAGGTTGTATAGAAATGTTATAGGATATGCATGCTGTAGTAGATTGGTCAATGAGAATCTGAATATTCAACACTGAAGATGATTTATTGTATTGTAACGAGAACTTCGCTCTCTTTGCTCTCTTATCTCTTCTCACTCTCTCTCCTTTTGTCCCGCTCTTCTTCGTGCCCTTTTCTCTCTTTGTCTCTTTGTCTTCTCCTCTGCACTTCTTCACCCCCTCCTTTCCACATGCTCTCCGCTCTTAAACCTTTGTCTTTAACTCTCTTCCACTTTAAGCCTCTCTTCTCTCGGGCCTGCTCTGAGCTGCGGCTGGCAGCTCGCAACAGGGCCCTGCACCCACGCCCTTTGCAATAAACTGCAAGTTATAGGACTTGGCTTCAAAAAATATCTCATCTCCATCTGTCCCGACCGTGCGACCCCCAGCAGCTCCTACAATACAAAACAGACACACAGAATGAATAGTACTGGAAAATAAGCATGGAGTCTTGGAACAGAATCCTAAACTATCTCTTCCTCTTACCAGCATATGTTAAAATGAGTTCACTTTTATCTTTATTTCATACAAATACATTGGCAATGTTAGTAGTCACACTAAAACTGAGAATGCCTTCACACTTTCGGATAAATCTGGTGACTGGAGCATCTGAGGGTGGTATGAAAACCCTGAGAAAGGAAACTGCATTGTTGTGAATTCCATTAAGCATGCAGGCTCAGTAAATGGAGTTGGTCATTGACTGAGACTTGTACTTGTGACCAAATGAATAATGAATGACACTGCATATGGATACTCAAACATTGAGTAAGCCTGAGCATTTTTCCATTATAAAATGTATTTGTTCTTGAATTTTTCATTTTTTTTTCTGTAAAAAACGTTTCAAATATCTTTTCTCCAAATAGGTCCGTCGCAGAACTTCCAAAAGGGAAAGACGATGAGTGAGCATGTAGTTACCAGCCTTCCAGGTGAAAGCTTTGAAGAATGCTTTTAATATAAAGCTTGAGACTGAATGAAGCTGTTAGTGCACAAATGGGGTTGCTGAAGAGAAGACAAAACCTATTTTACTGCCCCTGCATTTGCAGTCCCTAGGTCACAAGCTTTAGCCACACACATGTTGATATCATTAACTGTGGATTTTTGTGAAGTGTAATGTGCGCTGGCTTTGTAGACATATGAACTAAAGAAGAAAACTGTAAATAGTTCTTTTTTTAATGTTTCTGACTTATAAAGTGCTTGTATAGCTTTTATCTGCGGCTTTAAACTGACAGTACCCCACTGTTTATTGGATCGATTGATTTAAAAAAAGAACAGAGTTTGTTGAAAATTGATCTCAAGCAATATCTGTCAGTGTTCGTATTTGTACTCTTGTTGACGTTTAACTGTGAAAAACAAGTCAGTTGAACAAATAGTGCCACATTCTTTTGCCACTATTTGTCGAGGAGAAGAAGAAGAAGAAAAAACAGTCTTTGTGTCCTTCATGAATATAACCTAGTGTTTACCTTCAGGCACCTACCTATCATCAGAGGTGCTAAATTACTTTCTTTTACAGTTGAACAATATTGGATAGAATAATACAAGACATGCAAATTTGGAAAGAAGTTTTGTTTCGCACCTCAGTATTGGCGCCAGACTTTTCTGGACTTGTAGTGGCATTGAAAATTCAAAAAGGATTTAAAATACTTTAATTTTAAAAGTGTGTTATTAAATAATGTACTGAATACCCTACCCATTTTATCTTCCCCTATCAGTTTTTATTAATCTACTGTATCAATAAAATTCTGTAACTGAGTTTTTAATAGTCTAGTATGTTAATGTGTATAGATATTTCCTTCTGAACATGATGTTCACAAAGAGCAAATTATTACTACGTTATAATATGAAATCTGATATATAAACATTAGTGAAAATACAGTTCTTATTACAATGTAAAGTTAATCACAAAGAGAAATTTTATTGATGCAGTGTGTCTTTATAAAGCTGTTCTTGAGAGCCAAGTGTTTTGTATTTTATAGTGAAGTTGCATGTTTATGAAAAATGTGCTGAAAATGGGATGTAATGTTTTTTTTTTGAAACTCGTATCTAGCAGTAGTATATGGTAGGTTGCCTCATGAGAGATCCTTTTATTGAGAGTTTATTGTACCTTTCTGTTTTGTTTTTGATTTTTGAGCCAAATTTTTTTGGTATGAAGAGCTAAGTTTTTTGTTGAATAACCAGCTGTCAATTATTATGGTCAAAGTATTCAAGATTTGAATGAAGCTTCATTTTTATTTTGTGCTACAATAGAGAGGTTGGTTTGTGTTGGGGCTTTTTTTTGGTTTTTTTTTTTTTTTTTTTTAGTTATAATCTGTAAAAAAAAAAAAAAAAAAAAAAAACAAAAGAAACAAAATACATAGAGCAGTATCCTGTATACAGTTTAACAGTTTACAAACTGTCTTTGAACCAAAATATATCAGTTGTTATACTCTGCTTAGCCAAGCACACATCGTAATTTCAGGTGCTGTTCTCCCTCTGGTTCCCTACAGTTGACAACACATGAAAAATAAATTTCTAACCTAAGAAAATTTTATTTCACTGAATAATGGAGCATTTTCACATAATCCATCAATAAATAAGTTATTGCTGCAAGGTTACCTGTAAAGATTATAGGAAAGGATAATACTACACCACAAATCCACCAATTTCCAAACTGTAAGGTCACTAATAAAACAAGTAACCCTTAGAATTTTTTTCATTATTCATTTTTTTTGGTACCACTAGGAAAAAGTATTATAAACAATTAGATTATTCTGCCTCATCTTAACTTTCCCCCCTCTTCCAGTATTCAGCTTTTCAAATTTTATACCTATAGATGTGGGGGAAATGCTGACTAGAAAGGCAGTTTATGGTTGATGTGAATTGACCTTGAAATAGTTGGCACAACAGAACTGGCTTACTTATGCTTCAGCAGTGCAAATGCAAGTTGTTGAGGGCTTTTTATGGTATAAAATGATTGAAAGCTAACTTTGTATTTTCCTCTTTGACAGAATTGCACTGAAAACATTTATGGAAGATGTACCTTTAAGTCAATTTTATAAAAAAATATGAAAAAGTAATGCTGAAACTGCTGCAGACTCCTGAGGCTTTATGTGCATAAACATGGTTAGGTTAAACTTCATGGAATATTGATGCACCATTACTGATCATAATGTTTATTGTAAATTTAAACTATAGTTTTGCAATTTAAATGCTTATTTCTTGGGTAATAATGTGTAAATCATTATTTCTTGAGAAATAGGCACAGCAAATATGTCATCCTTGTATTCAAACCTCTTCTAAGTTCATTCTCATCTCATATAAAGAAAATGAATATTTTATGTACTAACATTTTGAGATCTGCGTACATAGCTACAGTAGATTATAATTATGTATAAAAGATAAATTGCTAACATTCAGTTAGCATGCTCTTCTGCAATGATAATGTTAAGTTTATAAAAATGTACTGTATTACATTAAAAGATCAAATTGAACTCACTGTAACAAGTTCCAGTATGACATTTTTGTGAGATTACCAAAGTATCTTGCTGTACTTTGCAGCAAATAAATATTTTGTTACATTTCCTTTTTTTGCTGCAGTGCAACAGGAAACTTTCAGTGATCTGTAGTTCATGTGCAAAATCCAAACAGGGATTTTAATCTTTATACTAGTATTTAAAAATAATTCATTGATTCCAGAAGCATGGTGGTTTTTTACCTGTCACAGACTGAGATAATGAATATTTAGGGCTAGCTAACCCACTAATAGGGAGGAAACATGAAAGTGTTTGAAAGTTCTAATGTGACTATACCTGTTTCACCTCAGATAATCAGAATCCTGTATTAACTATACTTGACTCTGCCAATTGACTTTATTTTCTAGCAAAATTGAATCCCTTTTCAAATATTTTGACACTTGCTGTTTTGACATTTGGATCTCTGTGAACAAAAATATTAGTTTACAAAAAGATACTAATATTAAAGACATTTTCACCAAAAATGAATATGCTCAGTTTGTGAGTAACTTGCAAAAAACTTAAGTCTTGAATCCTAAATACATTATTCTGGCATAGCATTTGTCATCTGATACTCTAGAAAAGGCACCACCAAACATGAGAGGGGTGTGTGCGGTTTTCTTGCTGCTTTTTTTTGCGTGTGTAGGTTTTGACAGATTATCCAAGTCTGCTTTTGTGAATGCACACAGTAGGTTTTGCATCCTGCAAGTTTACTTATCATTCATACTTATCCCTGTCACTCTGTGGGGTTAATTCTTAAATGCAGTCATCCTGTGCAAATACAAGTACAAATCCAAGAACGTTGTTGGAATATTCTCACAGTTGTGCACACAGAGGATACAAGGACCTTAAAACAGGACACCAGCAATAAGCAAATTTCTGAGTTTGTGGAAAATTATTCTGGAATAATTTTACAGACTTGCCTGTGTTTCAATATATATAGTGTAGAGATGGATACATCTCTGCCTCATCCAAGCAGGTGCAGTACATATTTTACAAGTACTTTTTTAAAGAGACACATTCAGGTATGGCAGTGTGTTTGATCAAGGCTCGTGTCTGCAAACACACATGACTAAGATGAGTTCTGGATGGCCATCCTGCTACTCTGATGGTTATAAAATGACCAAAATGATAAAATTCACTGGACCAAGACCAGTCATCCATCAGGAGGAGTAGAAGAAGCTGCATGCATTCTTTTTCCTGTTGTGGTCAGAGATTGCCATTCCAGTCTTTGCATCTTTGTTGGATGTTACCTTTACAAAAGATGTTTACTAATTTAGGTGCAATATCCTAACATTGGCTGAAGTGATTTCTTTTCCACAGACAAGCAAACTTCCTGAGGTGTCAGTAGGTTTGTCCCACATCTTCAGGATGCCCTCATTGCGTACAATACAGCTTCTGCTATTTTGTTGATCATGGAAAAGTAAGAAGCTGAATGTTGGCAATTGGTACAGAAATACAGACAAGAAACTTCCACCCAATTTGCTTTAAAATTCGTCAGATTCTGCTGTCTAAAAGATCCAGTCTCTTCACAATGGTCCCCAAGTGCCTCTGTATTTGTGTGGGCAGGATAAACATAGTCTTGTACAGTGTGTACAGTAGGAAAACATTTCATGCTTGCATTTTTTTAGTACCTCAGTACAGTCATGATGTGGTTTTTAGTAGCACTTTCATTTCTGTAATGAAGATGTATGTTGTATATTCTTTTTTAAACAGCAGCATCATATCAACGTAAGAAGAAAGAAAGCAAGCCTCTAAATACAGATTTCTACCCCTGCAAATAAGTCTATCAGTAATGATGCAGTATGCTGGAATTACTTTAACATACGGGTTCTTTGAAGGATGGATAACATAAGGTGTTTGATTTGACTAGCTGTGTTTCCCATACTTGTATCCTACCTCACACATGTAGACACAAAGAAATGCAGTATTTTGCAAGTCAAAGCAGTGGTACTGAGCACTGTCCCTGTCTACTTGGAAGTAATTTTGTTATTAAAAAAGAAATTGCAGGTCACAGATTTGTTAGTGGCTCTGAACAGATTCAGTGTGCTGATGGCTTCCGATCATATGTTCTGTAATACTGTGCCAGTATTGTTTTTCATTATTTTTTATAGGTAGAAGACAATTGCACAAGTTATGAAATGCAGTCTAAGAGAACATGAGAACTTAGTAGCAATATCAATAGTGGTAACTTCAGTTGCTGTTACAGTGTAGAAGATTGTGTTAGAATGAAACAATCTTATCCTAAAAAGCTTTTTCTTTACTATGTTGGGAAGACAAGCTGATAATATAAAGCAGCTTTCTTCTTGATCACAGCACCTTGAAATAGTCTGGTTTGTAACAACTGGTTTTTTTGCTAAATATACTTTAAACTTGTAGGTTCCTGTGTTCCTTGTAGTGTATTTCTATCAGGCAAAATTAAATTCTTGTACACTAAAGATATTTTGAAGAAGAGAAGAGTTTTTAATCCTTATTTAATAAACTAATAAGGTGTTCATTTTAAGCAAAGAGGTTTTTGGGGGTTGGCATTTGTTGGGCATTTTTAATAGCCGTACCTACAGATGCAGTAACATGTTACATGAGCATGATGTGCTTTGCCATTTTTCTGGAGTCTTTGACCTGCAAGACACTGAAAGGCAGTAGAAACTGCCTTTGTGTTTTCCCCAAAAGGCATTTACTCTCTTTCTTCAATGATGATTTCAAAAGATTAATAAATGATTGTTTAATTATCTTCTGCTATAATCTCTATGGTTTAGGTGATGAAAAAACAACAGTGGAGCCAAGTGTGTGGTTGACTAATAAGTGGGGTATTGGGGATTATTGATTTGAAAGGTGCAGGAGAGATCAGTGAAGAGTAGGGAATCACACATAAATGAGGTAGGAATGCAGTCTCTTGATATGAGATGATCTATGATAGGAGTGTCCTACTCAAGATGAAAGCTGAGAGGGGGGAAACTAAGTTGGTGATCATGCTATTATTATTATTTATTTAAGAGAGGAGAACTGAGGATATGTTGCTTTCTCTGATTTGGAGGAAAATGTATAAGAACGTGCATAGAATTGAGACTAATACCAGGAGTGTTTGTGGAAAGAGAGCAATGGCTACTGCTGAGGGCAAATGTCATTAGTAAGGAATTTGGAATAGTTTGGCAAAAGAGGATTCTAACCTCCATAGGTAGGAAGTAGGGCAGCATTCATTTATGTGCTGAACTAAAACTGGGGCAGAAGAGGTTGAGGTATAAGCCATTGGGAAACAAGAGCTTTCAAAGCTGCCTAATAGCAGCAGCCTGCATAGGTCCACATTGCAGATAGCAGCATTTAAGCTTCGGAATGATGTTTCCTACAGTGCCTCTCATTCAGTCTTTCAATGTGACCTCTTTTCTCAGCAGCATTTTGTGAAACCCTGACTATCTGCTCCTCCTTAGTAATATCAGTACTTTCCTAGCAGCCTGGGATGATTCTCCCCTTCCTTCCCATATGGATGTCCTCTTCAACATGACAGTGTGAGTCCTGTGCCCAGTCACTGGCTGCTTTTCATTCCTTTCAGTGGGCCCCAGCCAGGCAGGCTTCTGACTCTTTCTGTTTGTGACATGGGCTCTTTGCTGAGTGGGTGCTTGGTCACTGAAAAGCTTCCTCAGGAAAGCAGTCACAGCAACAAGACTGACAGAGTTCAGGAGTGTCTGGATGACGTTCTTGTAATTAAGTTTATTTTTAGGTAGTCCTGTGAGGAGCAGGGAGTTTGACCTGATGATCGTTATGGTTTCTTGCCAACTCGAGATGATCTTTGTTTCTAAATGCAGCTGTTGTGCTGCATGTTTCACAAGCATTGAGCTGTAAAGCAAAAGCAGTCCTCAGATTGCAGGGTGTATTGGAAAAGGTTTGGACAGGTTTGGTAATTCACAAGAGAAGTAGCAGTAGTTGAAATGCTGCTGTGTTTTGTTACCTCATTTTCCCAACATCTGGTGAACCAAGCTCCTTCCAAGGTTATAGGTATTAGTACTTCAGCAAAACTAGGAAGGTGTCTTCCAAAATCTGGCCTGTGTTATCCAGGGAAATGGCAAGTAAGGACTCCCCTGAAACATAAGTAGCCAACTATGTGTTCCCAAATACACTTTGTTTTTTAAGTCAAAAGGAGGAATAATACAGAGAGATTCACTCTTTTCTTGCTCCTGGTATTAGGGAAGAAACAAATCTTTGGTAGGAATGTGAGAGAAAATGAAGACTATTGCAGTAGGGAAGATCAAGTTTTGCCAAACCATTTTTTGTAGTCATGGAAAGAACAGGAGACGTTCAGGAAATATGTATCACTTCAGCAGCATTTAATGATTATTTACTTGGGTGCTATCCTGACAAGTGTGTGACTGTGGGCTATGGGATATTGCACTCATTCTCCATGGGATAGTATTTAATCTCTGCAAGGATCTAAAAATTAATTTTGTTTTCATCTGAAGCTGTTCAGTTACTTTTATTGTTTATCTTTCTATAACTGCTATTTAATATCTGGTCAGCATTCATTTCCTGTTTTCAACTTTTGCATTTAAACAAAATAGTAAAGTGAGAGATGGCCATGACACAGAATTGCTGTCATTTAATGTTATCATACTTACTTCAGGTAAAATATTTGATGTAAAATGAGAACACTTTAAATCCATGCTTAATTCATTAATATGTTCAAAACTTGTGACTTTGTCATCTTAGTTTCTGTGCTACTATTTGATATTGAACATTGTTTTATTTTGTGTTGCTTTCTGTTTATGCAAGAAAAAAGTCCTTAGTGTACTGTAGCTTAGGACCCACCATCCTATCTAACTTCAAGACTTATGAGGACTTCTAAATAGTTGTTTAAGTAGATGGATTGTCCCATTTTGTTATAAAGGTAAAAATTGCCCAAGTGTTCCTCAGTTAAAATTTCTGGGATGAATGACTGAGACAGCTGGAGGACTTCTCACAGTGGATCTCCTGTGTGAATCTCTGGATTCCATGTTCCTGTTAATGTGATGCTCCTGATAGCCACTACCTCTGCTAGACATAGGGAGATACTAAACCTCACATCCTTCTCTCTAGTCTTTCAGCCACATTTTTCCATTCTTCTGTTGTGTTAATTTTAAAAGGAGTGGGAGTTTCATCTCTGCCAGGAAATTACTTCAAATCTTTAAATCTTTTTCTTGTGAGGCTTTTGCTTTTATGTGTAATTTGTCTGTCATGGTTTTGATATCAAAAGGCATTTCAATGTTTTATTGTTTTGGGTTTTTTTTAAACCACATAAATTCAGACCTTTGGACACCTTCTGCTGTTCACTTCCCCTGCAGGCATTCTGTCCAGGTGTTCTGCTATTTCTAGCCAGTGACTGTACAACAGCCTGTTAGTCTGTGTCCAGGCCTTCTGGGAGATACTTTTAAGAGGTGAGTGGTCAGAGTGGCTTCTGCCCCGACTCAGGTGACTTCTGGAACATTGAGGATCTACTGTATTCTGGTTATCCCATACACCTGCGTGCAGCCTCATCCATGCTCTTGCAAATCTGGATTTCACCACACAAATTCCATCATGTGAACTCATGGGGGTCATCTGGCTCCCTGACATGACACAGCATGGTGGGATTTTTGAGAACTTTCTCCTGTGCTAGGCAGTAGCCAACTACTGCTAAACTACCAGCTGCCTTAAAAGGGGTGTAACATTTTCATGGGAGTGCAGACCAATTCATTTGAAGAAAGTATTATTTAGTGTATGCAGTGGGTGAACTTTGAGAGACATGAGCATTCTACTTGGGTTTTTTGTCATTTGGTGTCTGCTATCAACACATTCCTGCAGCTGAGAGGTGCTGAAATGCTGAGTATGAGAGGAGTAAGAATCCAGAACATGGCAGCTTTGTGTATGGCAAGGGGAACTCTCCTGTCCCACGTGCCAGAGAGAAATACCACCATGTAGGAACCGTTGTTATTAAAGTAGCAGATGTGTGTATTTGCTTACTTTCTGCCATTCTTGCTGTTAGTCTTCTGAAACATCTGATATTATAATCTTCTACAGAGCAGAAACTGAAATGCAACAGTTTTGTCATGTGTACATTTGTAAGAAAGGTCAGATTAGGAGTATGTGCTGAAAAACCCAGGTGTTCCATGGTCTTGGCTTCTGTGCACAGCTGTGGCAATGTTTATTTGTAAGAACTCCAGTGCCTGTTGAGTTGTGCCTCTTTATTTTTCCTCTTACACATTTACATTCTTAATGTGCTGAAAAAGGTTTGAAAACAAGGTTTCAATATTTAAGCATAGTATATTGCTTTTCTTATTTGAACCCTGGTTCTTGCTTTTCCTCATATGGTACAGACTGCTGTGGAAATAGTGAGTATGAAGGGGAGGGCTACAAAACTAGGGAGAAGTCCTCATGGAAGAGTGGAGTTCACTGTTGCTCTACACAACAGGCAGCATCTGAGATCAGTAAAACATTGGCAGTAGCCATGGAAAACTCCCCAGAAGAAAAGTGCCATGTGCTAAAAAAATAAAATAATCAGCACATACCCTGTTATGTATTTGGGATTTTTGTATCTTTTATACCTTTCTGTTTCTTTTGATGTTTCTGCCATGTTCCTTCTACTTTTATACTGTTCCTTTGTGTTAGTCGTGTCCAATGACACAAATACAATTAAGGAAAACCAAGTTTATCTTTAGGAGTTTTAGTCAGTCCTTTTCTTAAGTTCTGCCTGCTTTGTCATCAGCAGGTGCTCTTTGCTATTTCTGTATGTTCCTGGAACCACAAGGCTTTGATGAACAGCAGCGATAAAAAACAGGCCATCAGAACAAAGGTTCATTCCCCCATCACTGGAACATGTACCTGTTTGTAGAGATCTGCTGTGGCTGAGAGCCAGAGCTCTGCAAGAGGAAAACTCATAAATGAAAAATGATGCAATGGAGTAAGGGAGTAAATATACTTTTCAAACCCTATGAGAATATCACAGAAAAAAAAAAAAAAAAAAAAGAGGAGATTCACATGACCTTTTTAAGTAATGCAGTGGATTTGATATTGGTAGTGTTTGGGTGACTTACTGAGAGAGTATCTCTATAAATAAAAAAAAAAGTATTTCAGTCCTCCACAAAGAGGAGTAAGTTCACTGAACACTGCATGGACAGTCATGTGATGACCAAGTCACACAACACTCTCTCTGCTGAAGGGAAACATTATAAATTCACGTTACTGAAAGAAAATGGGCAATGTGTTTAGATTCTCACAATGGGCCATCAATTCTCTCAACTTAGTGAGCTTGTATCCGAGGGAGCCCTTTGCCCAGTCAGGATGCAGGATTAGATGATTTCCTACTGAGGTGGAGCAAGAGGTCAAGAGAGGAACAGGCAGTTACAAATACAGAACAAGCATTGGTCCAAATTATTTTGCCAGTCAAAGATTTAAATATGCAATAGTGGACGAAGATGTAATTCCTGGCATGGTAAGAAGCTGCAAGCTGAACTCCATCCTGGGCTGGTCCAGGTGGTAATCCATAAAGTGTCTCAATCCAGGCCATATTTGAATTAGATGAGGCAGAGAATGAATATTCTGGCTGCTCATACTAAAACATGGGGGTTTTTTGTTCTCTTGCACTTGTAGATAGCGCAATTCTTGGCTCAGGAGGTATGAGTGGACTCGGAGAGCAGGAGTTCAAGGGCTACTCTGCCTCAAGGCCGGTAAGAACTGTCTGGGATGTGTCCTGGGATGTACTGTGATTAATGCCTCTATCAGTGACCTGGAGGAGATGGCAGAGAACTCACTTAGGTTCCCAGATAACAGAACTTGGAAAGTGGCAGTCAGCATGCTGGCATAAAGACACCTAGAATCCTGGGGAAATGGGACCACCTCATGAAGTTGAGTAAGCACCCATGGGGCATAAGCCCCACCACGAATAAGCCCCAGCACAGGAAGAACCTTTGACCATGATGCAAGGCTGGGGACTGACTGGTTTGGACAGCAGATCTGTTGAAAATCAGCTGGGGGAGTTGGTTTTAACACATCACAGCAGGATGCATTAATAGGAACGAAGCAAGTGGGCGATTAGTAGGTGGTGATTATCCCCTGTACCCAGTAGTTATGAGACCACATCTGGATACTGTGCTCAAGTCTGACACCCTGAGAACCTGATAAATTCCTGTGACGTTGGTGGAGAGCTGCCACAATGGTCACAGGCTCTGTGTGGGGAGGGTGGCAGAGCTGGGCTTTCAGCATAGCTTTGGAAGGAGAGCAAAGAAGAGCAGCCTGCTGACACTGGCACAGAGGGTACTGAGATGATGGGCCCAGGCTCTTCACAGCAACCCATGGTGGGAAGAAGGGAGACAGTCAGACAAAACCTGAGTGTAAGGCTGGGTGCAGGGAGAAGCTTATAAAGACAAACTGACCAGAACAGGCTCAGTAAGGCGTGGGATCAGTTGCCCAAGAAGAATATAGGCTCTCGTGTAGATTTTTAAGAACCAGCTCAGCAAAGCTCTGAGCAACTTGGCCTCACCTCATGCCTGACCCTACTTTGAACTAGATTTTGGCCTACAGACCTTCTGAGGTCTCTTTCAGCCTGATTTATTGTATCACCCCATTCCTGTAACAGCATAGCTTTTGAAGTGGGAATTATGAAATAGGACAAGCTTCCTTGGCTTGACAAATTTAGGTCACTCTACTATATTCCACTGCTATTTAGCATCACTGCTGGTGAGTGTTAGCATAGCTTAGAAGATAACAAATACAAAATTAGTAGATTGATTATTCTCAGTTTTTTAGATGTGAGTTCAAAATATGCAGGCAGCTTGAAATCAGATTTTTACTTCTAGCTGATTTCTAGTTACCACTATCAGGAACGTATGCATTGTTATGCTAATACAGTATGTATTATTGTCATTATTACAAGTCATGAAGTCAAGGATCTGTACGGCCATGGACTTAATTCAAAGTTCTCCTAATCCACTGAGTACTAAATTCAAATCTTAAGATACTGTGGTGGACTTTTCATCTGGATAAGTAAGGAACTACTTCAGCATAGTCAGGCTTGTTTGAAGAATTTTAATATCTTTTGGTATGGTAAGATGAATATTCCTCAGTGAATGACTGCCAGCACTGAAGACAGACTTGGATTGCTGGAGACAGATTTGAGGAATTGCATATCTGTTGGGGCAGCGAACAGGTGCAGCAGTTTGTGCAGCGGTTTCTGGACCATGCTTTGAAATCTTGTGGGAGTTCTGAAAGTTTCTCCTAGGACTGACAGAGGACTCTCAGAGACATTTGAGGAGCATCAGTGTACTGCTGCTGTGCTGCATGTGAGCATGCTGCAACCTTGAACACGTCTGGCCTGTTCCTGAAGAAAGGGGGCTCTGAGCTACTGTTCAGCTGACTCCTGGCTGAAGCAGGCACAGGTCCTTGCAGTAGGTATGGGGCAGCCCTCCAGAAGCACTGCCTGGCTGAGAACATGGCTTCCCATAGCAGCAGTCAGTGCAGGACAGAGGCAGGGACCTCACTGTAAGCAGCAGACACATGCCCTGCCATGGTGAGGATGTGCCACAGAGCACAGACCCCAGAAGAGTTGGGTCAGTGGCCCTGCGACATCAGCAGCCTCAGCCTGAGTGCAGCTCCACAGGGCTGGGGCTGAGGAATGCCAGGGACCTCTCATCAGGGCTAGGGACATGGGCTTTTTTACCTAGGAGGGTCCATGTTGACAATTAGCAGACCTGTGGGAGGATGAGAGTGGTTGTGCATCATCAGTGATGACAAGAAAGATCCACCAGATCTTCTCCAGGATCCCACAGGTCCAAAGGCTCCTCTGTCCTGAGGTACAGGCAGTCTGTTGGGTGGGAAAGCAGGACTCCCACGATGGCAAAGGTTGGGCCTGGAAGCACAGCTCCTGCTACCCCTGCAGATCTGCTCCCAGGGAAGGGATTTACTCCAGCAGCAAACCAGAAGCTGGAGACTCCCTCCAGTGCATCTCTGTACCTCAGCAGGTAGCCCTGGGAGAAAGCAAATAATGCCAACAATGGGGGACTGACCTGTCAGCTATCTGCTGACTCAATCTGGAATCAAGGGAGGCCTGCTGTGGTCTTGGGTTGTGCTTTTCCTTGTGGATACAAACAATGTACCTTGGAGACTAGGAGTGACCTACCAACAAGTTGTCAGGTTCATTAGGTTATCAAACAAACAGAATTGGGGAAAAGAAGGGGCCGAAAAGTGCCAATTTTGATAAAAGTAGAGCTTTATGGGGAAAATTCTGTGGCCTCTTCTGGGAGACTGGAACACTGCATGCCTCTCTGAAGTGCTAATACACATACAGCATGAGGAGCAAACAGCAGAAACTGAAGATCTGTGTGCAGTTATAGGGCTGCGATCCAGTTCAGATCACAGAGGTCTAGTGAGGTAGCTCACATGACTGGAGTGCCACCATGGATGGATCAAAACTCTTCAAGGACTTTGCAACAGGAGGATGAAGAGGGAGAGCTGCCCTGTACAGGAGTGCAGTGTGGGTGCCTCAAGCTCTCTGTGGGATGGAGGAGGAGCCAGCTGAAGGTTTGTGGGTCAGGATAAGCAGGCAGGCCAAGGGGTGACGTTGTGAATGTCTGATACAGACTTTCTTCTCAAGAAGTGGACAACTTCAGACAACTGAAGCCTGGTCCCTGGGGGTACTTAAGCCTCCAGAGGTTCCTTGCTGCCTCCAACTGTGGGTTTGTATTACACTCTGCCTTCTAGGTAACTGCAATGAAAATACCAGGCATGGGAGCAAAGCCCTGACTAATTACATCAGGAAGTGAGTGTTATTGCTGCAGTTGAAGGAAGACTCTCTGGATGATTTATCTCACTGTACAAGGACCAAAGACCGTGAATATCTGTAGCTTGGCCATGCCTCATCTACCACATTCTTCCTCTTTTAATGGGGATGGCATGTTTTGGCTACTGCAATGTGCCCGGCTGCTTATAGCAGAGAGAGCAGGTTGGACCTTGACATTTCTATCATAGAAAGACAAAGTTTTAGCCCCTAAATCTTGAACAGAAACAATGCATTGCCTTCTCTCCAGTGCGCTTTTTTTCCCCTCCTGAACTGGACAAGTTAAAGAGCCTGATTGCAGAGCTGTTCTGCTGGCAAGAACTGGAGAGAAAAGGGTAATGGAACGGCTTCTACCTTATTGCAAAAAGGTTTTCTTTAACATATGGTTTGTTTTGTCACCCAGTTTTCTCCTATAGCACTAGTGACTCCCAAGAGTTATTAATGGGTAAACAGGGTATTTTATTAAGCAGACACAGTTCTGTAACCAGGACTGTTTCCATTAGCGTGATATTCCTCAGGGATAAGTCTGCGTGTCCCTTCGTCATATAACTTATCTATTGAAGAAAAAACAAGCCAAAACAAACCCAATGGGCCTTTTCCTGTGTTCTGTATTGGCAAGGATTTTAACTTTCCTTCCTGCAAGGATGGCTGGTTTCTTTTAGGATGTGGGAGATGCCCATGTGTGTGATGTGAATAGCTAAAACCACGTCAAGCTGAGGAGTTCATGACTGGACTGGAATTTGTTGGGGAGAGAGGCTGAGATCAAGGAACGGAAAAGTGGCTGTCCTGGGAACTGTACTGTACAAAAGAGACAGACTGCCTCCAGGAGTGGCCAGAAACGGGTATCTAGGGGAGAATAAGAACAGGATAAAAATATACAGTAACTCCCCCAGACATCACTGTTGCTGTGAGCTATTTTCAGTCCAGAGGATTTCCTGAGCTAGTTGTGGTTTAACTGTTTAATAACTTTCAATGGATCTCTCTTCCAAGTTCAGCTTCCCTTTCAGCCCACAAAACCTACACATTCAGGGTGCTCCCTGGCAAGCATCTACTGCGTGATGTGTTTCTGAATCCAGTTCCTGCTGCTTTCCTTGCCTAGTTCTGGTGGCAGAGGATGCTGAATGGTCAGCCTTTGACCATCCTTAATGATGCTCACTCTTAATTAATGTCATTCATGACACTGCTTCAGTTAGCTCTGCTTTGGGGTTTCTTGAAGACTATAGGGAAGCCATTCCATGTCTTTCATTTAAAAAATGATAGCAAGGATAATTGAACTTTCCCAGTTCTTTTGTTTCTTTCTTACATGAGGAGACTGGCACCATCCCCAGTTTTGGGATAGTGATGGTTCTTCATTTCTTCTTATAATTTCTACCACTGGGTTTTCTTCTTTGAGCACTGAACCGCTGTTTTAATTAAAGCATCTACCAAAATGTCAAAGCCTTTCTCAGGAAGGGTAACAGTCAGTGGAGAGTGCATCTAGAAAATTGCCTAGCTATGGGTGAAATTTAATTCTTCCAGCAGGGACTGCAATCCTTTACCTTACCCAAATAAAGTTTAAATGGCAGAAAACATGAGGTGAGAAGACAGTACTTCCCTAAACCTTTGTTTCCTTTAAATGCTGTTTGCTCTTTGTCTCAGGCAGCTGAGACCTCTTGCTTAGGGTCATGAACACTGCACTGGCCCCTGTGTGGCAGAAGCTGTAGGTGAGCCAATACTTCATTATCCAAATCCAGGATAGAATTTCTTCATCTGAAACTGTTCAG
This sequence comes from Melospiza melodia melodia, assembly GCF_035770615.1. Classification (NCBI taxonomy): domain Eukaryota; kingdom Metazoa; phylum Chordata; class Aves; order Passeriformes; family Passerellidae; genus Melospiza; species Melospiza melodia. The sequence goes on from NC_086195.1 coordinate 84,617,982, forward strand.
TTTCCCCTTAACATGTATTCTTGTAAACTTCCTTCAACCTATTAAATACTTCCAAATCTCTCAGTGGCTCTATTACCTTGCTTACATGCAAATTTTTATAAAATGTTGCATGTCAAAGTTTACTTAGGCCTTGAGAAATGTCTGCCACAACAGCTGCATTTGCCACTTGACTATCAGCCTGGAATTTTTGTAGGTAACTGCTTCTATTTTTTTCTGCTATTAAAAAATTACCAGTTTTGCAATCCAACCCTTTGCACACACCAAAATCAGTAAGATCAATTTGTAATTCACTAGAACAGTGGTCTGTTTCATACTTAAGGAAAGGGTGTAATTTCTCAGTTGTATGACCAGTATAGTATTTGATGAACTTAGTAGCTGATAATTAGTTAGCAGCACATATAGAATGACCATAATACCCTGTTAGTCTGCTACTAAACAGTCAACAAACCCCAACTGTGTAGGCTTGTAACACTTGAAGAGGAAAGACCTCACTGGTTGTGCCATTCTCTTAGCAGGAGCTCCCCAGTGCTTACAAATTGCTTGTTATAAGCAAGAAAATCTTTTCGTGGTTGGCTTCTTCAAAATTTTTGGTCAGCCCTGCAACATTTGATTCTTTAACTTGTGTTTCACTTAGCCTGTCATCTGTTTACACTTCTTTCTCTCTGTTCCATGTTGTGTTGGCATTTAATGTGAATGAGCTTCATATCCTTAATTTTATGTTTTCTTGAGTAAATATATATTTCTAAAGGTTCTTCAGAAACAGGCCTGAATGACTTAGGAAGCAGCTGAATGTGATCAGCAATGAAAAAGGTGCCAGCCTTCCCACACACAGATTTCACGTTGCTGTGAACAATGCCTGAACGTGCCCATGATTCTGTTAGGAAAGATGATGTCATCCTGGCTTTTTTCTTGCTTACATTGGTACAGATGTGCACATCAGACTTTGAGAGACTTGGAAACTTCATGCTGTGATCAGTGACAGAAAGACAGAGTCATAATGGCTCAAAATGTTTTGGTAGTTTCTCTAAGGTTGAATCATACCCTCCCACTGGGATACCCTGTGGCATATAGTGAGAGGGATGTCAGGAGCCAACTCATGGTGCGGTGATTTGGGGAGCTGCAGGCCAGCCTGGGGTGTCCCACTTACAGCTGCTGTCCTGAGATGGCAGCAGAAGGTCACTCCCAAGCAAGGGAGAGGTGCAGGAGGACTTGTCTACCCTTTACCCTTCCTCACCCGAACAAGAGCCCCTTTGGGTCAGGCTCTGGACAGGCACAGGCAGAGGTGCTGTGGGGTGATCGCTCTGCACGCGCTGCCTGAGCAGCTGTTCCCCTTCTCCTCTGGGGGGAAGGGGCTCTGGGCCAGGCAGATACATTCCCCGGCAGTCTGGGTCTGGCCTGCAGACCCCAGCTGGTCTCTGCCAAGTTGACCCATCCGTGATGTAACTGCATTGAAAATTATCTGCTTCTGCAAGATTTATATATTTTAATTAGCATGGTCTGATGTGTGATGTGTGGGTATAAATGAGCGCATTCTGAAAGCAGTTTCTGCTGCTGCTTTGAACCTCTGTGTCCATAAATCCAAGACTGTCAACATGAATTAGATTTGATGCTCTTTCCAAAGTGTTGTTTTATATTCATGTTGATGCTGTACATGTATTGAATCATTTTTTTAATCTAGGAAATTAATGTTATTGTTGTGAGCAACAAATAGGCTGTTTGAAAAGGCTAAGGCTGAATTATCAGTGTGGCCAGTGGGCGTTAACAGGAACTGCTTTCTTTGTTATTTTAATCCAGTGACATTGCTGATAAGGGGCTTTGAGTTAGGAGAAGAAAGCAGGTTCGGTGCCTCTGCTTTATAGGCAGGCATTTTCTCTGAACTGTGCATTATGGATCATAATAAACAGTTTAAAAGCACAATATGCAGACAAGACAAAAATATCCAATCATCTGATAATAATTTGGATTGCAGTGCAGTCGTCTAAAACTTGTATATTTTCAGGAAAGAATAGATGTAGATGCTATAGAATGTATAGAAAAAAAGGAACTACAGGGCCAGTTAGGGTATGTGCATATACTGGCTTTAAATAGATAAACAGTGTGACAATTAATTTGAATGCTGCTCAATAGAATAAGTGCCCAGGGAGATGTGGAAGAAAGCTGAAGGGAGCAAAAATTCCTGGATACTCCTGTAAGAAGCTGATGAAAGAAGAAGGATTACTTAAAATAATTTAAATATTGACTTGTGCTCTGAGTAATTTCCATTTGACTTATTGGAAGTTCCTTTTTTATCCAGATTTTAGTCAAATCCATCCATGCACATTGTTATGCTGAAGAAAGATTATTTTCTCAAAGACAATGTTTACAGTTTGCAAGATGATCAAACAGATGGTTTAAATTTGTTCTGATACTCTGTGTTTTTTCACAGTCTCTTTGTAAGTTAAATAAACTTGAAAATGATCAGTGTCATTTCCCAGACGAGATAGCTGCTTGAGGACATGCCTGTCTTCTCTCTCCGAAAAGATAATCTTCATCTTCAGTAAATAGCAATGACTCTGGTTCCCTGCTATTCCAGGACTTTTGCTTCTCTTTCTGCTCTCCAAATTGAGCCCATGACCTCACTGCCTCATATCGTAGCTTCTAAAAGAGGTCCTTCATTATCCATTGTCCATGGACATTGTCCATGTCCTTTTCTGTTCCTTGTTCTGTTCCTGTTAGTCACCCTGACTGATCCAGTATAGATCCTGTCTTGCATGACAAGAGGGAGCTGGGAAAAAGCAGGGCAGCATGAAAGAGGTGATATTCCCAGTGTGCCAGAAGTGATATTCCCAGCGTGCAGCTATTCAGAAGTGCAGACATTTCCTTTTAGCGTCTCTCCAATTGTTCAAAGTCTCTTTTTCCTTGCTGGCAAAGCACCCACTGAAGCTTACAAATGATAGCCATGTGGGTTGTCTTCCAGCAGGCTGAACGTGTCACTATTTGTCCTGTGTGTTAAGGCTGACGCTGCTTTCTGAACTAGCTCCACTTTGTTCGGACCGGCCGGTTTCAGTCCTCTTACCCAGCAAATGCCCTTAACAAAGATCTTTTGATGTGCTCAGGGAAGCCTTGATAACCAAGGAGCTCTAGAAATTGTATTTCTGCATGACAAAACAACAGGGGAAAAAAGTTATTTCTTCCTTTTCCTCCCCTCCTCTCATTTTGGGACTAGGCTTCAAATTCAGCCTCTGTTTGCTGTGCACATTGCTGGCACTGTTTTAATGATATATGTCTGTTGCCTTTGTGAAGAACGAGAATCTACCCCTGGATCTACCTTAGCAAAGAGTTTGGCAAGGTACTGGACTAATTCCTTTCCATATTTAATTTAAGCAGAGCAGAATTAGACTGTAATTGGACACCTTTGAACACTTCTTCATAGTTATTGTTTCTAAATCATTGTTAGCATTGCCAAATAGTCCTTCAAACCAATGTAAAGTCCACCCAAGAATATAAATCTAGTGGCTTTTTATCTGCATGGAAAGGCAGTGTCAGAAAAACGTGTAGCTACGTAGAACCTAAAACTTCCCCTTTCTTTTCTCTCCACATCTTTTATTTCCTTTTTTTTCCAAGAAAATGGATTGCTACGGGTATAGAGATCGGGGTTTTTCTCTTCTTCTTCCTCTCCACATTTTAATTTCTGACTGAATGAGAATCTTTGTTCTTTTCTCATACACATACTACTGACAAGTAGAATTAAATAGCATTGATGTAGAAATTTCTTTGCTGCTTTTATCAGCAGCAGAACTATCAAAATGGTAGATGTCATATTTGTCCCTCTTCTCTCTTTAGAAAAGGCCTCAGCAATCAGATACTCCTGAGCCAAGGTAAGTTTGAGCGGTCAGTTTTAATAAGACCAGGGTAACAGCAGGTAACCACGGTAAGTCTAATGTGAACATTATTTATCTCATGCTAAATTATAATTTGCTGTTAGCTCTGTATAAAGCCCATGGCTGTGGGCATAGCTGACACCATGGTGGTTTGGAAAAGCTGGTAGGCAATTTTATTTTCATTTTTAGTTTAGTGTTTGCAGTGAGAAAATCAGGGTTCATTCCTTGTAAGCACCTTTTTAAAAATGGTGTTTTTTACAAACTTATGTGCATCTATGATCTATGAATTCGGGCTCTCAAGCAAGTCTGGACATAATACTTTGGAGACAGCAGGGTCTGGGAGGGCTGTGAGGAAAAGGAAATAATGGGTTGTAACCATCTTCTTTAGGTTATATTCTAGTGTATTTTTCTGTCTCCCTGAATGAACAATATAGTTAATCTTTCAGGTGGCATAGATGATGTAAAACTTACAGTACTCATTTTTGTGATATCCCTGTTACACTAGCCTGGATTTCCAGATAAAAAATCATGTTTCCAGGTCACAAACACAGTTCTAGTGCCCACATAGATAGAAGAAAATTATCCAGTGAAAATGTCATTTCATCCAGACAGGGAATGAAAACAAATAGGTGTTCTATGATTTAAATCATAGAATCATAGAATTCTAAGGCTTGGAAGCGACCTTAAGATCACCCCATCCCAATCCCCCCTGCCATGGGCAGGGACACTTCTCACTTCACCAGGTTGCTCAAGGCCTTAGCCAACCTGGCCTCAAACACTGCCAGGGTTGGGGCATTCACAGCTTCTCTGGGCAACCTGTTCCAGTGTCTCACCACAGTAAAAAATAGTCTTCCTAATATCTATCTTAAATTCCCCCTTTCAGTTTGTATCCGTTACTCCTTGTCCTTTCACTACAGCTCCTGATGAAGAGTCCCTCTCCAGCTTCCCTGTAGGACCTTTCAAGTACTGGAAGGTTGCTGTGAGGTCTCCTTGCAACTTTCTCTTCGGCAGGCTGAACAGCCCCAACTTTCCCAGCCATATATTTTGGTTTTTCAGCCAGCCTGTTCCTCTCAGCAATAAGCAGAAACCTCACAGTATTCATGGGGTAAGTGAAGGGAAAAGATCCAAGCCCACAGCCTGGCCCAAGCCTCTCTTGCTTTCTGGAAGGGTATGGGCTGCCAGAGCTCCCTAGCAAAGGTGAGCCCTTGCAGGGATCCTGCTCTGTGTGCATATCTCCTGGGCTATGACATGCTAGACCTCCCAACACATGTGTGCGCTGTCTCTTTTCTTCAACACCCAACACCCCCAGTTTTGTTCTGTAACAAGTAACTTGTCACCGGGGCTCCATTACTCTCTTGGGTGAGATCTCCACTGGGAATTTATTATTTACACTTCTGTGCTCCAAGATGGGGCACTGGCAAATGCACAGTAGCAGATGAGGGCTTCTGGTATAATCTGAGGTGACAGGAAAGTGAAGGGGTGTGTGGACAGCCATTAGCTGGACCTCTAGTCAGAGAAATGTTTGTTGGAACTGAGTTTTTTCCTCCCACGTTTACAAATGGTCAAGGGATCTGCTAAACATATTCAATGACCTATATAGGGATGGAAATTAAGCAGAATTTTAATGAAAAACCTCCTAGAAATGGACATTTTAGCCCTTTTTTCCAGGTAAATGTTCAAGAGCTTAATGTTAGCCTAGAGCAGGTTTGGTGCTGCTGAAGTTTCCTGAAGAGCAGCAGGATTTTAGCAAGGACACTGTGCGAGGGGAATGTGGACAAAAGGCAGGCACCACTGTCAGGAGGAGAGAAAGTGGGAGAAAATCCCAGAAAGAAGTGTAAGCTGTGAATTGAGGGTACGGACGGGTAAATTCACGTGACAAAGGTGCATTTGAGATAAAACAGCAAATCCCCGGATAAAAGCAGCTCGGATTGCTCTGTGGCTGAAACCAGCGCTTTGCTGGGGGTGCTTTCAGAGGGCTGCTGGCCGCAGCGGACATCGCCGGTGCCGAGGAGACGACGACGCTGGCCAGGGAGGTGGCAGGCCCGTGCGGCTGCAAGCCGGTGTGCTGGTTTTACTCCCAAGGGAAAGGGAAAAGTAAAGAGGAAGGGGAGGCGCGGCTCGGCCCGAGGCGGCCCCGGCGGGCCGTGAGGGGCGGCGCGCGCGGCCGGCAGGTGGCGCCAGCGGCTCCGCGGCGCGCGCGGGGGCGGGGCTGCCGGGCCCTGAGGGAGCCGGGCCCGCCCGGGTGCAGCGCCTCGCCGGGCGGGGTGGTTCGGACTGAAAATCCCCTCCGAAGGTGCCGAACCACCCGGTACCTGGCACATTGCATTAATGGCTCTGTTTTTTAGAACTGTTCTGCTGTCCTTAATAACGTTAAGGGGAGAGGTACCGTAGAGTGAGTGGTGTTTGTTTCCGTTGTGTTTCCTCAGACAAATGACATGATCAAAACTGATTGGAAAAACATAACCTTGAATGAGAATTTATATGTATACACATACACACACTCACAAAAAGGGGAATTTGCAAGTAAATTAGTTTATACTACGAAGATGTTACCCATTATAGCTCTACACAATATCACGTCTCTATTTGTCATTATAACATCCAAGCACATGATTTCCACGAAAAAAAGTAAATCAAAACCCAAAAGCTGTTGCTGTAAATTGCTTCTAGTTGCTCTTCAAAGTAGAAGCCTTTTTCGTTATTTTTTTCCTCCTGTTTACTGGCTTTATATTTTTCTCCTTGTTTTCTCCTCTTTTCTCTTAGTACCATAGGGGAAAAAAAGTCAGAAGTGTATATGACTTTCCAAGAGCTGCTTTACACACAAGAAAGAAAACCTATTTAGTACAGTATTTCCCAAGAAAATGTTATGAGCACCTATGTTTCAGAAAATGAGCTGCCCAACCAGGGCTTGGAAAGAGCTTGTCCATTCTTCAGATTGTCCTTCCCACTGCAACTGAAACCTCAGTTGCAGCTTTACACCACAGAAATACACTCCCTGATTTTGGCAGGGAAGTCACCCTCCCATTGTATAGACACTGGTAAGACAATGTTCCTTGGTGTTGACATTTGTGTTTAGTGACACAAGTTGTTGAGATATCAAGGAAGAGCCATAAAAATGTTCCAATGTCTAGGAAAGACACCTTGTGGTCCATGACCTACACAGCAAAACTTAATGCAGCTCTTTGGAATGATGAAAAGTGTACAGATGAAAGTTTATGTGTTTGTAGGTTTTGTTTTTTCAGTTTTGGTGATGTAGCTGAAAGTTAATGTACCTCCCACAGTCTGAGTGTTGCCAGGAAGTGAGACACACAAAGGAGTGAAATCACCCATATGAAGGCCCATGAGCAGGGCACAATTTCTCTATTTGTGCCAGTGGCATGGCTTGAGAAGGTTGCTAATGGTTTTCATATTCTGTAATTACTCCCTTGAACAGGATATCAAGGGGAGAGAGAAGAGCTAATTACCCTGACTTTGTCTGCCCAATTTCCTCCTGGTTAAATAGGGTTGACAAATGCCTTGCATGGAGATTAAAGCTACTTTGTCCTGGAAAATCGTAATTAGGGCTGATCATCTAGTTCTGTAGAAGCTCTAGTCAGCCTGGTGGTAGCCCAGTGGCTGTTTGATTCGATGTGAATGGCAGAACTCTGCATATAATGATAAATCTGACAGGTGTTTTTAGCTGGCTAAAAATAAACCCCAACAATGGCTAGATGTTTAGCTGGTTAAAATGCAATGGCCAGACATTGGTCACTTCTTCAGCTGCCAGAAGTGGTCTGGAGAAGGCAATATTTTTATATTAGTTTTCTACCTTTCTGGCCTATTTTGCCAACGAATTTAAGAAAGATGGAAGTGAGTGAGGAATAAAATCTCTAGGGTCAGAAGTTAGCTTTTCCCAAGCAGTACTACCTAAAAGAAAAATGAAAATATTTTTTTGTCCCCCCATTTTTTTAGAATGGAAGCATTAGAGTCAGTGCTGGGCTCACCCATGATGGCAGGTGGTGTTGGAAAGGAGCTGCCCCCAGGCCTGTACGTGCCATGGGGCTGCATTTCTCATCCCATCACCTGTGCTCTGTGAGCTGCCTTCCAGCACTGCAACAGGCTTTTAATGAAGGACCTCTCAAATTCTAGTCTTTAGTAAGCCTGTGACCCAGGAGGAAGATTAGTTTATCATTTAAAGCTTCCCAGGCTAAGCTTAGCTTATCTCTGTCAAGGTATGTGTCACAGCAGAGCTCTGGGTACAGCACTCATCAGGGAGTCCTGTGCAGACAGGATTGCCCATTACTTTTGGGCCAGGGCTGACTTTCCTCCTTTTTCTTTTCTTAGCAGCAGCTGTGAAGGGGACTGGTTGAATTGGTCTCTGCCTTTCAGACAAACATTTAGCAGAGGAACACCTGCACCTGCCCAATGTCATCTTTCTCTTAAATGATGTCTGGAGTATTCTGTTCCCTTGTACAGGGCTGCATCACAGGATGACTCTCAGCAGGGAAGACACCCACAGTGTGCAGAAAGCTTGGGCAAGAGAGGAGAGATGAGAGGACTGGCAAACCTGACACCACTCACAAACTGCAAATGCATTTCCCACATCTCCAATACTTTAAAGTCAAGGTCTGGGCTCAAGTGTGTCAGCAACAGCCTCATCACCACCAACTACTGAGTTCTGTGTTCAGTGTGCTCTGACATAGGTAGCAGCAGTGCTCCTTTTGTTACAGCAGTGGTGCTGATGATGCCAGGGTGCTGCTCTGGCACTGCTCTGCTGGAACTTCCTATGTCCTTTCCAGAGGTGCTTCTTAGCAGGACCTGACTCCTTGTTTCACAGCAAATGTGTCTCTGCTGGTCCCAGACACATGTCCTCGTATTTGTATGCATTGATTCTCAATTAAATTTGAGCTGCTTCTGTCCACCCCAGGCTTTGAGCAAGATGAGAGCACAGGATAGGCCTAATGCCCATTGATTAAAAAAAAAAAAGTAAAATCACTTTTAAACTAGATGTCTGTTTTAAAAATCAAGCTCCTATGGATGACTCCTTTGCATCAATTCTATCTTCTCAGTCCAAAAGTCAAGAAAAGAAGTAGGACTTATGTTTTAGGCTTCCATGCAGAAAGACAAGGAGTGCAATCTCTCTCATTTTCCTTCTGATTGAGTTGTTCTGTTCAAGATGTGATGTGGAGCCAACTTAGGGCAAAGAAATTTCATTTCTCAGAGAGATGAGAACACAGAGGAAGGACCATCAGAGTGGCAAGGTACCAAGTGATATGTATCAAGTATCAAATAGAACACAGGCTCCTCCACCTTCTGTGGGCTATTCCTGCCAAAGTGAAATGGGATTGTGTTGAAACACTGAAATACACTGGCCCTTTAGGCCCCAAATCCTATCTGGAGGAGGCTCAGCCCTACACCTCAGACAGACATAGGAGTTCTCCTCAGCACACCAGGGCTCGGGGTTTTAAAGTGAAGCATGGTGAAACTGTAAGATCAGCCTGTTTCCTTAAGGAACACAGGTCCTTGCTGTCTTCTTATGGAACCAGAAGAGTTGATGGAATGATATTCATGAATGACGTTCAAGGGTGAAAAAGGGCAATAGGGATGGGATGATGACAAGAAATAACATGAGCAGCAGATGTGACCTTCCAAGCCAGCAGGGCTAACTGGGTGAGAGCTTGCTGGGGCACAAAAATGTTCGCATTAGATGAGGCTTTTCTTCAGACTGCTGAAGAGCTGTTTACTTGTTCTGCTGATTGCCTCTGGCCAATTTTAATCCTGAGAGTATGCCCGCCGTGTTCTCTGCTTTGATCTCTTTCCTTCTGACTCAAAACACAAAGATGTTATTAAGATAAATTGTTAAAGACAGCTCTGGAGCTGGGTGGGAAATGCTGATCATCATTTCCCCTGGAGATAAAGTAATCCCCATGCTCAATCAATTCAGAGTAAGTAACAGCCCTGAAGAACTCCTTTGAAACATGGGAAAACAATGGTACTCTATGAATTGATTGCATTTGGCCTAATTATAGAAGACCTTTGAGTAGGAGTACTTAGAAATAAACTGGAGAGAGTGCTAGAAATGTGCAGTGCTGAACAGGCATATAGAGTACATGGCTACATGGGCTGAGTAACCTCTGTGCTGTAACATTAAATACCCTCTCTCTGTGCAGTTCTGGCTTCATTAACTGCCATAAGCAAAGGAATGGAAGTACTCCTTGAAAAAAAAAAGCTATATAAATTCTAGTAAAGAAAAACACACAAGAATGTCTGAATCACATGGCGCTGTTTCCATTTGAGAGCAGCCCTCAGAATTGTTTGGTTTGGGGCAAAATGAATGAAAGTTGCAGTTTGGGCTTTTTGTGCTTTTAGTGTCTCTGTGTGAGTTGATAGACCCTTATGGGAGGACCTAGGTTAAACTCGTTAACTTGAGCAATTGGAGATGACAAATGCCCTAAAAACAGAAAATAAGTTGAAGAATTATTGTGAAGAGGGAGAAGATAAATAGCAGCAGGGTATTTAGGTAATAATTTCATTAAGAAAACTGACTTGGTATAATGCTTTAATACAAACCACTCATGTAACAACTTCACTCCTCAGTAATTTCTACTTCTAGAATAAACACTAATAGAAGCAATCACTTGTTGACATAATCTCTCATAAATGGTATAGTAAAGAATTGCTAAAGGTATACTGCCTTTTGCAAAGATCAGTATAAATCTGAGATACAAAATAATTAATGTGCAGTTGTTGTGAATTTTATATGAAAGTTCATGAACATTTAACGTTGCCTGCAACCTGAAGCATGCATATCAGCAGCATAAAGCACTAAGGTACATTGCAGAAAACAGGATGGGGTGGTATCTCAGTGCTTATAGCAATGTTCATAACTCTCCACTAGCCTGGCAGGGAGGCCAACCATGTTAAAAAAAATTGTGAGGGTTTGGTTTTTTTTTTTTTTTTTGTGTTTTGTTCCCTGTGGTAAATCCAAGACTCCACTTGCACTTGCAGGCCTAATGAGGAGTTGCTTTTCAAATATCAGTGGGTAGATAACCTAAGCATCTTTTGACAATTTGTGCCTTAGGGAGCAGTGAGGAGTAATTGTGAATATGGGCATCTCTGCATTTTTGTTTTAGGGCAAAATAAAAATGATAGTGTGATTGGGAGCTGGAATCAGTCAGCAAAGGGGCAGCCAAGGGTTAAAGAAAATCCTCCCTGGAAGTCCGTTAAATTTAACATGTTTGTGACCTTGAACCTTCACTTAAACAATGCTGAATTTTTGTTGGCTTCCAAGTTCTATTCAGCCTGGTCTAAAGTGGAGAATAAGTGAAGTGGGCACAAATAGCACGTGTTTCTGAGGCACAGGAGCTGCTCTAAGTGTGTCATAGGGAGCTGCACAGCAGGAGCTGTTTTGAAGCTGACTTGAAGCTGGCAAGGTCAGGACCAAGTGAAGAAAAATAAAGGAGCTACAGCACGAAGTATTATAAGTTTTTTCCCTCCTTCCTTTTTTTTTTTTTCCTAGGCTTCTCCCAGAAGAATGCTGATGAAAAGCACAGCATCCCAATGCTCCCTTCCAGAGTATGATTGAATTTCAGTCAAAAATGGGATCAAAGAAGGTAGGGCAGCTTCCTTTTTGCAGCTCATCCAGCCATACATGCGGTGCTTGCTTCAGGTGACTGTTCACTGGGATCTGGCATTCAGGCCTGATGCAGCAATTCAGTGCAAGTTAAAGGGTCTGTGTCAGAAATGACAAAATTGGCTTGGAGGTGAGTTTGTGGATTATAAAATAGTAGTGTGCATTTAAATGGCATGTTTTATCTATTGCTGTTGAACTGCTTTGGCATAACGGCTGAAAGGACAATACTAATACTGCCTCAATTTAGCAGGAGAAGCAGATTACCAGTGACTTCCCCAAGGTCATGTGAGAAACTGCTGAAAAACTGGGAATAGAACCCAATTAAACTGGCTCCTAGGTCTATGGTCCCATTTATGGCACAGTATTAAGCCAGGTCCTGCTCCTCCAGACAGAGAGAGAAACATTTCCCGGTATGCTCTTGTCTGGGCTAAAGTACATGGGAAAGCCAGCAACCAGCAAAAGAAATTTTACACATTTTTCCTTCTCTAAAGCAGACTGGCTTTCATCAAGGCAGGAACGAAACAGTAGAGTTTCCAGTTAGCTGGGTCAGGATAGATACCACTGTTGGTTAGGAGAAGTCGATTATTTCCAGGTGAGACAGAAGTGACTGCAAAGAGGAGGCTGGTTGACCCAAGTTCCCTTCTCTGGCTGTGAGGCACTGTGACTATGTGATTGAGCTTTCAAGGATGAGTTACATTTGTAGGCTCCCAAACTCTGTGTAGCCTGTAGCTCAGTATTTACTGTACTCATGGTAACACACATTGCTGTTGTTTGTAACAGCCCAGAAAGTCTGCAGGAACTCTGTAAGGCCTCAGGACTTAATGGCTTTGTCTGGGCTTGTCTTGGCCTGTCTGGGATTTTACTTTACGTTGTTTAGCTAGAGCAGCGATTTCCAGCTGTAACCAGGTGGCTATTACACAATTTGTTCTGCATTTGCTTAGCTCTGTGTGATTTAACCATAATTTTAATTTAGCTGAGATTAACAAGTGGCTATTTTTTGTGGAGTGAAGAATGCAGGGCCCTAGCAAAATGATGTGGAGTAGAGGACTAGCGGTATCACATGTCTCAAAAGAAAAGCTACTGGATGCACTTCAGAGTACAGATCTGAGATGTCAGTAGAGGGCATGGGATGATACTTGAGCCCCCAGAGCTATAAACAACACATAAATGGTCAATGAGTAATGGTTAAATAAAGGCAGACCTGACAAGTGGGTGAAATTGCTTTTAGGAGTAACAAACAGAAAGAATCCAGTGTATATAAAATCCTATATATGGTGAGAGGCCAGCCACCTTAGGATCAAGGTGGGCAGTGGCAAGGTGAGTGTAAAGTGGAGAAGGCATATAGGTACTATGAGATTTGTGTTCCAGATTCACCTTTATCATTATTGAGACTTAATAGTATTCTCCTTTTTTTTTCTGAAATAAATAGATCAAGATTAATATTGTGTGATTGCAAGTCAAAGAAATTGAGTTATTGCAAGCTAAAGATTCAGTGACAGTAACAGTTGGCTTTGCTCCTAAGTTGTGTCTTTTTGGCCATGCCAGGACTTTTGAACAAAGTACGTCCAAATGCCTTCCTAAAATGCCTTCCATCACACATTGAGAGTTCTAAGCAAAAAGCTGTGGGGGTGAAATAGCTGGGAAATTCCCTAAAGTCAATCCTATGTGTTTTCTTTAGCCATTTATTTACAAGAAAATAAATTGCTTATTTGAACTGTAGGAAGTGACACAATGTGATAAAATTCTGAAAAGACATCCCTATGATTTAGCTGTTTCAGTCAAACATGAATATTTTACTCAGGATGTTTGCTATCAGTACATCAATAAGATTTGGGAAAGTTATTTACACCATATGTTTTTGAAGGAAAGGAAAGTGAATGGATCACTGGTTATTAAGAAAAAAGCTGAGAAGTTGTTTGTTAGTGATTCATCCATTTCATACAGTAAGTATTTCATTCAGTTATTTCATGAAGCTTTATTCAAAGTGTGTTGTATTTTGGTTTGCCTTGTAACATGGATATGCTACAAGAAACTTGCAATAAAACAAGATTTTTTCTTTTTTGAGTTAGAAATTATATTTTAGAAAAATATGAAATCATAGTTTTTTTAGAAAAACTAGAAATCTATTTTAGAAATAGATTAGAATCATATGCTTTTGTAATGAGTTTTGGAACATGTACTGTGACTTTATTTTCCCTGAGCAAATATGAATATTAACATACCTTATCATAAAACAAGCCTCTAATTAAAAAAATTTGTATGTAATTTACAACAATCTGGTGGTTTTATTAGAATATATCCTGATTTTCTAGTTTAGTTTAAATATACTTTTTGAAAAATTTTCTAGTACATCAGTCAAATTTGCTGATAGTGAAATTTTCACTTGATGAATTTTAATGACAAATTTCACTCAATATAAAGATATCTCAAAATTAAACTTTGGTTCTAATTCTCATAGTGCAGCTGTTGGCTATCAAGTAATTTTCCATTAAGATACAGCCTGTATCCTGCACAGTTACACTGTGAAATAAGCAGTTTGAGTACCTGAGTACTTGGAGAAATAGAGTTCTGGATTGATTTCTGATGTCAAACTTGTAAAGATCCTGTAATATGAGATTTTTTTTCCACATCAAATATTCCCCTTGTAAGCATCTTGGGTTTTGAGCTGCAGCTCAAATTTCTTCCCTGAATTATGATACTTGGCTTGCAGCTTTGTACTGCAGTACTGAGACTTTGGCCCAGAAAGTAGGACAAGCAGTGATGGGAGATTTGGATTTACCAACAGCTTCTGGGATTGGGCAAGTTACCTTAAAAGCCCATGAAGATTAAAAAACAAGGTGAGACAGTGGCCATCCATCCTCATTAGCTACTGCTGATGCTGCATGGCAAAATTTCATTAGGAGCTCTGTAGTGGCTGGTCGTACCAACGTCCCTTGCATGAAGTGACCAGTGTATTTTGTTCCTGCTTGCCTCTGGACTACTTGTCTGATTGCCTTTGGAAATGGAGTTTATAAACTCTTACCTGGCTCCCATGTGCTGGCCTACAGAGTGTAGGTGGAAATGAGGACATCATTTGAGGAGTTTCAATTTATATTTCTCCGTTCTGCTGCCCTGAAGGTTTATGTGGCCTCCAAACATCTTCATGTCTGAAGATTGTCTGTACAACACCTTGCTTTATGCAGAGGAAAAAAATATGGGCCCTTTACTGCTAAGCAGAGATGGCAACTTTGTATTAACATATTATGCTGAGGATCCATGTGTGTATTCTTGAAAAAACTTTTATATACTCCACTTATCTTAGCAAGAGCATTAAATTATTTCTGGATTTTTGCTGTGCTTCCCATTTGCTACAGAAACCTACAGATGATCAAGTAATGATAGAAAATGTAACTTAATAGAAGTATTGAAGCTGCGTACAAGATAAAAAAATTTGCATTTTATCTTCCCTGCTGCCCTTGATGGCATCTCCTGTGTTGGATCCTAGCTCCCTCCCTCAGACAGTGTCTGCTACCGTGTCGCCTCTCGTTCTTGCAGAGCCACAGAACAGTTCTGTTGGAGACCAGGGGTTGAATCTCCTCAAAGGGCTGCCCACATTTCAGCCTCACCTCACAAGATCGAAGGGCCTTCCTGCAGTAATTGGTACTCACCGTAACGGTGGCTGCTCTGTGACTTGGGAATCCTGCTCCAGACTTGACAGGGCCTCTCACGGCTCACAGGGCACTCGAGGCAGCCCTAACCTGCAGGCTACAAAAAACCTCATTGGAGCCTCTAGTCCACTCCATAGAGGTACAACTGTCAGGTGAGGTGCCCACAGCATGGGCACTGCAATCCATAACCATCCCAGACAGGAATGTAGCTTTGAGGTAATGGGAAATCAGAGCCAAAACAACTGAGTTTCTTATTGCTGTGGCATTGTCTGAATCCCTTCTTCCACCAGCTGACTTCGCTCTTTGAATTCCCATTTCCCTTTCTCCTGTCCCTGCCCCTCCTTCTGCCTTTATATTGGGAATATAAACAACTTCAGTCCTAGTTCTTGTCAGTGATAGGAAGAGAGTTTCTCTATTTTTTTATGGGCCAGATGCAGTAGGACCATAAGGAAAAAGAGAAGCCTGCTTCTTCCTTTTGTTTTGAGCGTCTCATGACAGCCTAGGATTGACTAAACTGTTGCTTGTTTCTTGCTGTGTGCATCTGTCTGTGTGTGTGCCTGGGTAACATTTTTTCTAATCTCCCTTGAAAATGGCAAAGGCTGGCAGCTTGTCTTGGTCTCAAAGAGAAGCTGCCTCCTCCTCCAGAATGCTCTTGCTTTTTGTGAAGGCATGTGGGCCCCTGTGCTTGCCTGCCTTGTGAATTACCTGGAATACACGGTCAGTGGATAGTACCTGTCAGCACATTTCACTAGACAGCTCCAGAGGGGGAAAAAAGATTTTAAATAATCATCTCTCTCCCCTGTGCATCAGAGAAGAGCAATAAAAAATTGGAGATAAAAGACTATTGAAGCCTTAGGACATTCCATCTCTTTTCCTTGGGGAAAATGCAGGTCTCTTTCCTATAGTAAACACATTTCAAGCTGTTCACTTTTAAATTTATTTAGTGACAATACTTCTGAGGCTTCCCTGGAGAGGTTATTTTGTAATTTAATAGATGCCACTGTTGGGGATTTTTTTTTTTGTTCTAATTTTATAAGCACTCAGTGGTTTTCTTCTTTAAAGCACATTACAGACATTAAATAATCTGCAGACAGTTACTGAGAGGTAGCTAAGCCATCACCTCTCTCACCCTGAGCCTTTCTGTTAATAACTCTGTGGGAACTCCATTCAACTTAACATATATTTCTGCAGTTAAATCGGAATTTGTAATATGGTAAAATGGCAGGTGAGGCACAGATTTTTTGTTTGTTTGTTTTATATTTTAATTTTTAACTGTGCCACTTACTCATCATTTCAGATGTTTCCTAATATTCAGCCTTAATGATGTTTTTGTTTTTCTGTCTGCATCTCATTGTTTTTACCTCTACCCCAAACAACAATTCTTTCTTTGCCTATTGAGGTGCACAAAGTGTGCATGGATGGTTCTTTTAACATTGCCTTGTCTTTGCAGGGCTCAGCTCCCTCTCCTGGTGTTATCATGCTTACCCTCCTTCTAGGCCATCTTCTGCACTGACATCAAACTCCTCTGGCACCTCCAAGGACCAGCTTGTGGTTGCAGCTGTGTTTCTTTTCTCCTCTCAGCAGCAAAAGCTGCTTTATTGCCCAAAACCCCTAGAAAAATTGCTGACTCTCCTACGTGCCACTCCACATAGAATGACAGCTCCATTGCATCTTGGAACCTCTGTGTCTAAATACTGGAAAAACTTATTAGAAGGACAGAGGTCTCTGGAGATGACAACAGTGCCCAATAATATCTTTATGGGAAGGAAAAGTGTACAAAGACCCTGCATTATGGAAGGTCAACAAATTGAATGCCTTTAGTCAGCCTGTTGGCCAGAGTGTTCTAGAGCTGGCTCGGGGCTGTGGTCAGGTTGCCGTGGTGAGCCCTGCGTCCCTGAGCCCTCACCCTGGCTGCTGGGCCATAGGCAAAGAGGCTGGGTGGATGTTGACCTGCCTTCTGAGAGTCCCTCTGCATTCTGCATGAACCCAGAGCCAGTGCCAACCCAGAATTAAAACAGCTTGGCCAGAACTAAGGTTTTCAGGTCATAAAAGCAGGGAGGCTGCCTTGAGAGTCACATGGTGGCCCTGTTTCACCCCTTTGCCTGCTTAAACAGAGTCACAGACAAAAACTTCCATTCCACTTGGCCGCTCATGTTGGAGGGCATATATATTTGCACTGGATTTTGATATGGAGATGTTATAAAGCAAGACTTGACCAGGATTGTGGCTCTCTCTGTTCAAGCAGCAGTTAGAGGGCTGCATGCTCTCAGGCAAGAATTACCTGTGCCGTGCTGGTGTGAATTGCCCTACATTTCTGCTGCCTTGCAATGTGTACACAGCTAAAAATAGCACCGGCCTTTTAACCGTCACACTGCACACCCAGCACTTACCTGGGACTAGGCAAACATGGGCACACAGAACCAGGAAATTCACAGCAGCGATCAAAAGAGCATTTGTCTGTTTTGTTCTCCTTGTAATTCCTCCTGTGGATTGGGCTATCATTTTAAATGTAGCAAGTGCCTGTGTATTCGGCTCATACCACTCCAGATGGCATGTTCACCTGTTTTATAATTTGCATTGCAGGGCAGTGCCTAAAACTGTTGCCTTTTTAATAGTTAACTCTGTGACAGAGTTACATACTGCCTAAACCCCAATAAATGGCTTAAAAAAGTATTTTAAAAAGTATTTGCTATAGCACCATGGCTTTGTAATGCTTTAGTCCACCTTCTGTTTTCACTTGGATTAGCCTGCACAATGCAGAGCTGTATCTTATCCTGACACATCTGGAGAGCAAATCAGAACTTAGTCTGATGTTAAATATCAGGTCAGTCAGAAAACAGTTTCAGTCACTGTCATTGACACATTTAAGTCAAAGTCTGAAAGGAAAACCCTCTTTATATTTGTATATTACTCACTAATTTTTTCTTCAGAATGCCACATAATTAAATACTGTTCAACAGCTTACTGGCTGTAAAACTAGCATTTCACTTTTGGGGTGATGATCTCGGAGGAAGGCCTGTATCCTGCACAGTTTCACTGATAGCACATGCCTTCCCCTGGCACCTCTCTGGGAGGTTTGCACTCCATTTCAGATTTGTCAGCAAGACTAATGCCAGCCCTCCTGAGCATCATGAGTCCAGAGACAGTATGTTCCCCTGACAAAATCCCTAAGTCATGCTACATTACCTGTTGTAAATAGACTCCAGAAGATATTCCATAGCTTGTGAGTGTGGATCTCTGTCCTGGGAGAATTTGATAACGTGAGATTATTCATTGAAGCATTAGAAGTAAGTGGATAGCAGAAGGTGCACCTCCCTGTAAAAAGCTGAAATGCACAACTGGGCAAAGACCCTGTGTTATTAGCAATGTCAGGCATTTTCACATTGTATCCCCTGATTTGGAGTACTCTGAACTCTTGCTTCCATCCTTTGTCTTTACTACTCTCAAAATCTGTGCAACAAGTCAACAATCCCTTTTCGAGTAATTGGTTTACTTCAGTTGTTGACATTAGCAAACCTAATGAAAGCAAAAACACTCTAAGCAGTATTCAAACGGTCATGAATAATTGGGGTTTTTTGGTGTTATTGTGATCTAGAGCAGGCAAACAGTTCCTAGAGATATAAATCAAGGCATTAGAAGTAGCAAAAAATGTATAGGCAGATGGTAATTTTATTAAAATGCATGATATTATAAAACATAGCAAACCATTCTGTTAGCATTCAGTCTCTATCAATTTTACAATTAACTTTGTAATGTGAACAGGAAAATGGCAGTGTTTTGAATTTCCTTTGCAAGGTCCAGAACCAGCAACCTATCTGTTGCTCTGTCGTGCAGGGTTAGAAGGAGAATACATGATATTTTTCTGTCTCAGGGGACTTTGAATATGCTTGCAGAATACACCGTGGTAACAAATATTTCCCCCGGCTATTTGACCTGGTTGTGTCTCTAATTCTCTGGCATTTTGTTAAAGATGTTTTTAAGTATGTATTTCTAAAGTATGCCTGCCTTGAGAAGAGCTGCTTTGCTTTTTCAGTCCTTTAATTTTCTTCCCTTTGCTTGGCACTCCTGGGAAGGAATAAAAGGGTTGAAATAACCACTACTTGCATTGAGTTTAGTTTTACAAGTACTGTTGTAACGAAATTATCTGGCCATCCAGCCAGAAAGACTAGAAAAGGCATTAATAAGTCTCCCGAACACACCAGCTGGGACTGCTGAACTTCACTAAAGCAAGCACTACGGATACATAACTGGGTCATATCTGTTTATCATGTCTGGTTTATCCTTTCCTAAGAAAAACTTCCTACACCAGCCAGTCTATTTTCAAATAAAAGTGTCTACACCTTGTGTTGTTCTCCCTACCACCTCACCATGTGGTCTAACCTTTGATCATAAAACCCAAAGTGAGTTAACTTAAATATGAGAGGCAAAAGTCAGTCTTCAAACATGGACTGTACCAAAGCTTGAACATCACGAAGACAGATGTTTAAAAGGCTCAACAAAAATGAGATCTAAATAGACACTTTTGCTAATGGGATGATAGCTAGTAAAGGCTGAGAAGTGAATTTTACATTTGCACAGCATGCCTGTAGATACACAGGTTGTGATACACAGGTTGTGATAATTTGGAGTGGGGCGGTGGCAGAGCCTGATCCCCAATGGGCTACAGCTGTGCAGGGCAGGTGAGCAGCATTGGAGGTAACAAGCTGTGACGTGCTGAGGTGCACTGAACAATCAGGAAAGGGCACACAGGTGCAGTGCATTAACATGAGGCTATAAAAGGTTGGGCTAAAGAACAAGAAGGGTAGATGCTTGCAGCCTTCTGAAGTGGTATGGGGTTCCTCTGTATCAGCAGACACCTGAAGCCTTCTGATGTGGTAAGGTATTACTCTATATGGGTTGAAGCTTTCTGAAATTGTATGGTGATGCTCTGTGTATAGTAGCTGTCTCAACTGGGACGTATGCTCTGGTGTATGCTGCAACACACACAGCTGGAATGTTCCTATGAATCCTCAGAACTTTTGTCTTCCACAACTGTGGATTGCACAATAATAGATTTTGATAAGAACCCTGAAACCATTACCTAAATGCCTATCCCCTCCACAGTACATCAAGCCGTGGAACATTTCTGTAGTACACAACAAAGTGACTTAATAAACATCCTGCAGGATGAACCTTGTCCCTAGAAGAAATGGGACAGGGTTGCTCTGCCATGGCTCTTGTCCTTACAGCTGATTTTCTTTGTGCCTTCTTCCTGGCCCAGGAATTACCTACAAAGGGAATGGAAAAAGAGGAAGGGACCAAAAACCCTAACACCTCTTTAAACTAGGTTTAAAGGGGGAAGGGGATGCAGCTGCGCTATCTAGAAGCAGGCCCAAGGATTGCAAGGCTAAGTTAGGGGTGAAGTCAGTAGCCCAGCTGAGGTGTGTGTACACCAATGTACACAGTTTGGGCAACAAACAAGAAGAGCTGGAGGCCATGGCTCCACATAGCTAGAATACTGCACTGGGTGGATACAAGCTCCTCAGAAGAGACAGGAAAGGAAGAAGAGGAGGAGGGGTGGCCCTTTATATTAAGCAGACTTTCGATGCCGTAGAAATTGAAACTAAGGAAGATGGAGTTGAATGTCTGTGGGTAAGAATTAAGGGGAAGGCCAACAAGGCTGACACCCTACTGGGAGTCTGTTATCACCCACCCAACCAGGAAGAAGAGGTAGATGACTTATTCTATAACCAGCGAGGTAATATTTCAGGATCATCAGCCCTTGTTCTTGTAGGTGACTTCAAGCTACCAGACATCTGCTGGGAACTTAATACAGCAGTAAAGAGGCAGTCCAGGAAATTCTTAGAGTGTATGGAGGACAACTTTTTGTTGCAGCTGGTGGATGAACCCATCAGGGGAGGGATTATGTTAGATCTGCTGTTTGCAAATAGAGATGTGCTGGTGGGAGATGTGGTGGTTGGAGGTTGCTTGGGGCAGAGTGATCATGAAATAATAGAGTTCTCAATATTTGGTGAAGTCAGGAGGAGCGCCTGACTTGGACTTCCGGAGGGCAGACTTTGGCCTGTTTAGGAGACTTATTCAGAGCATCCCTTGGGAAGCAGCCCTTGAAAACAAAGGAGTTCAGGAAAGATGGGCCTGCCTCAAAACAGAGATCTTGAGGGCACAGGAACAGACCATCCCTGTGTCCCGAAAGATCAGTCAACGGGGTAAACGTCCAGCCTGGCTGGGCAAGGAGGCTTTGGAGGAACTTAGGAATAAAAAAAGGATGTATCAGCTTTGGAAGGAGGGTCAGGTCTCTAAGGAAGTATTCAAGAGGGCTGCTAGAGCATGCAGAAAAAGAATTAGGGAGGCCAAAACTCAGTTTGAACTTAGAATGGCAACTTCTGTAAAGGATAATAAAAAATGTTTTTATAAATACATTAATGCTAGAAGGAAGGGTAAGACCAGCCTTTGTTCTTTATTGGACAAGGGAGGAAACTTAGTATCTGCAGATGAGGAAAAGGCAGAAGTGCTTAATGCCTATTTTGCCTCAGTTTTTAGTGGGAAGATGACTTGCCCTCAAGACACCTGCACGCCTGGGCTGGTTGATGGTGTCAGGGAGCAGAATGGTCCCCCCATTATCCAAGAAAAGGCTGTCAAAGAACTACTGAAATGCTTGGATGTTCATAAATCTGTGGGACCAGACAGGATCCACCCCAGGGTAATGAGAGAGCTGGCAAATGAGCTTGCAATGCCACTGTCCATCATTTACCAACAGTCCTGGCTCACTGGTGAGGTTCTGGATGACTGGAAGCTGGCCAATGTGATACCCATTCACAAAAAGGGTGCAAAGGAGGATCCTGGTAATTATAGACCAGTCAACCTGACCTCAGTACCTGGCAAAATAATGGAACAGTTTATATTTAGTGCCATCACACAGAATTTGCAGGATGGCCAGGGTATCAGACCCAGTCAGCATGGGTTTAGGAGGAGTAGGTCATGTTTGACCAACCTGGTCACCTTTTATGACCAGGTAACCTGCCTAGTGGATGAGGGAAGGCTGTAGATGTTGTCTATTTGGACTTCAGCACGGCCTTTGACACTGTCTCCCACAGCATACTCCTAGACAAGCTGGCAGGCCGTGGCTTGGACAGGAGCACTCTTTGCTAGGTTAGGAACTGGCTGCATGGCTGGGCCCAGAGAGTGATGGTGAATGGTGCTGCATCCAGCTGGTGGCCAGTCACCAGTGGTGTCCCTCAGGGATCTGTGCTGGGGCCAGTTCTGTTTAATATTTTTATTGATGACATGGATGGGGGTTTAGAGTCTTTCATTAGCAAATTTGCAGATGATACTAAGCTGGGAACGTGTGTTGATCTGTTAGAGGGACGTAGGGCTTTGCAGAGGGACTTGGAACGATTGGATGGATGGGCAGAATCTAATGGGATGAGGTTCAATAAATCCAAGTGCCGAGTCCTGCACTTTGGCCACAATAACCCCCTGCAACGTTATATGCTGGGGATGGTGTGGCTGGATAGTGCCCAGGTGGAAAGGGACCTGGGGGTTGACAGTCGGCTGAACATGAGCCAGCAGTGTGCCCAGGTGGCCAAGAAGGCCAATGCTATCCTGGCCAGTATCAGGAACGGTGTGGCCAGCAGGAACACGGAGGTCATTCTTCCCCTATACTCAGCACTGGTGAGGCCTCACCTGGAGTATTGCGTCCAGTTCTGGGCCCCTCACTTTAGGAGGGACGTTGAGATGCTTGAGTGTGTCCAAAGGAGAGCAATGAGGCTGGTGAGGGGCTTGGAGCACAAGCCATACGAAGAATGACTGAGGGAGCTGGGGTTGTTCAGCCTGGAGAAAAGGAGACTCAGAGGTGACCTTGTCACTCTCTTCAACTTCCTGAAGGGTGGCTGTGGTGAGCTGGGGGTTGGTCTCTTTCTCCAGGCAACAACAGACACAACAAGAGGACACAGTCTCAAGCTGCCTCAAGGGAGATACAGGCTTGAATTAAGAAGGAAGTTTTTCACAGAAAGAGTGGTCAAATAGTGGAATCATATACCCAGGGAGGTGATGGAGTCACCATCCCTCGATGTGTTTAAAATAAGACTGGATGTGGCACTTGGTGCCATGATCTAGTTGAGGTGTTAGAACATGGGTTGGACTCGATCTTAAAGGTCTCTTCCAACCTAGAAATTCTGCGATTCTAGTACAGAGGCTCCCAAATTTCATGTGCTAAGTGAATGTAGCATTAAAACAGCAGATAAGAGTATTGCTACTGTGTTATATGAGGTATGCATCTTCAAGCACTCTGTTAATAATGTTTCTATTACATTTAGTAGTGCAACTTAAATTTAAGAACTAGATTTGCTCAGAAGGTCAGTATAAATAATTTAGTCTAATATTCTAATTAGGGTAGTCATGAGAAAAGTATTTAGTAATTTTTTGAAAGTACACAGCATTTTTATATTTGTTGCTATGTTAATCCCTCAAAAATGTTTTCATTACCATTCTTTTTTTTTTTTTTTTGAATGCTAAGATTATTGCAAATGAAGGTCACAACAAAAGTTTTATGCAACACAAAATTGCAAAGTAACCCTGATAATTACTGCCAAAGCCTTAGTGCACACATGCCAATGGAAATACCTAATAAGACTACAGGAACAATGTCCTCACAGTCTGACCAAGTGGACCTCAGCATTGCATGTATAGGCAACAAGAATGTCTCAAGGACTTCCCCATTGCTTGTGTGCAAGTAGCTAGGAAGAAGTTTGAGAAAGAGGAGAAAAGAGTGACAGTTCCACAGTGCATAAAGCTACCAAGCTCCCAGTGGATGTGGTTAGGATGGAGCATTTGCCTCCCCAGAAGCTGAGTGTTCTGTTCAAGGTAAACAGTTGTGTTTTCATTCGTTTCAAGCCATTTGTATCCTTCAGCTTTAAGAGTTAGCAAATGACTCAGTGAATTCTCTGCAACTTCATGCTTCACCTGGGATTGTGTGTGGGGGCGGCATTGTTCAGAAAGAAAATGCAATTAATTTCCTCATTACTGGATGGCCATGTACATATAGACAGACAGAGAGCTATGTGTCTTTTCTACATGGAAAAATTAGAGACATTTCAATAGACTATTAAAATCAGTTTTGTTTGAGTAACACAGCCCTCCTGGATGCATGTTGATGAGATAACACCTGGCTAGTACTGATTTTTTGGATGTCAGTGATGGGATGAAACAGGTAGTTTCCTGTCTCGCAGCATAGTGCATGTATGAATTGATTTTTGTAAACTGCATTGAAAATAGAACAAGTAATACAAACATATCATTCATGTGCCTTTTCCTGTGAGAGTTAAAAACATAAAAATTTGCTCTAAGACCAAAGCTATAGTAGTTATAGAGCTTTTTAGCTTCTTAAGGGGAAAAAGGATGGGTTTATTGTTTTAATATTAAAGTTATTCATAGGGTTAAGGGTTGGATTCTATGACCTTAGAGGCCTTCTCCAACCCTAAACACATCTATGATTCTATGTAATTTGGTTCTCAGTTCCTGAAGAGACTGAGGCATTCCTGAGATTAACAAGCTGGTGGTCTTTAATAAGTGCATGTTTTTTGATGGAGCAGGGACACGTATGTAAGTTGTGAGGGAGAAAATGCAGTGATTTCCTTTTGGTGTGTGCAGTGCTTTTGTTCCTCCTTGCTCTGGGTGTGCTCCTGAGCCTATAGGCATCAGGTTGTGGTGCTTTTATGTATGAGATTTCCCACATTTCTAGTGGGGGAGAAAGATAAGAAGTTTTTGGTGAAGGTAAAATATCATGGCCCTATCCAAGTACAAGTGTTTTTTCTTTAATTTGAAAGTCTCCACTATCCTGCTTTGATGGCTCAAGGCTTTGGCACTAAGGCCACTTGCTGACCTTGGACAGACACAGGATAAGACAGAAGTTAAATGACCTGCCTGCAGTCAGAAAGCAGAGTGTCTCATTCCCAAAAAGTTCCTGTTCTTCAGTCTCAAGACTATTTCTCTTTCCCAAAGGCAGTTGCCTTGTTGCCTAGGCAAGAGATATGCCTACTTTGATGTTTACTGTTTGGAAAAAGATGTTTTCAATGTGTACTTAGGCTTCTGGATTCTGCTGATGCTTTCTAATGGCTCTGTAACAGGTGTGGAGGACAATCAAAGTTGTTACTACTAGGCTAAACTGCAATATGTTGGAACCCTCAGTCACCATGGAAAATTTTCAGTCCAACATACTTAGAAAAGATGGAAAATCATTGTCTTGAGGTTGTAATTTCTAAGATCTGGAATAATATTTCCTATGGGTAGAACTCTGCAGAATAAATGTATCTCCCAGCTACCTCATAATGCCACAGGACATTCAGTTATACAAACTTATTTTTATAAATATTAACTCCTCCAATATTAGATATTTCAATCTTTGTAATGTAATATTATTAATATATTATAACTGTTATATAACTATTAGTTATATAGTCCAGTAATATGGTGATACATTTATTACAAATGCAATATCCCAGTGACAGATTAAATTTTGCATTCTCAGGGATGTAACTTTACTATGTGCTAATATTGTAGTGCTGAAAATTTACTATCCAAAGCAAACAGCTTTCTGAGTACTTCTGAAGCATGGTCAGTAGTCTTTAGTCTTTCTATTGAATTCTGTTTTTTAAAATCAGTGCAGTCCCTAATCTGGGGAGTTTAAATAGACCAGGATCCTTTGGAAGTAAATCTCTGGGCAGCCTCCCAGACAACAAGGTAAAGTTGGGCAATGCTCCTTTCTTTTGTTAACATGGACATGTACCAAGAAGGCAGTGATTCATTCTTTTACCCCAAACACTCTGTTGGTTGGGTTTCTTTCATTCAGTTGTGAAATAAAATCTCCTTTTCCTACAAAGCAGCACTAGCTCAACATTCAGGAAAAGTGGTCAGAATAGTCAGTGAATGCAGTAAATGGCTTCATTTCTGTCAGTATTTTGAAAGTATTTTGTACAGACTGGTAAAATTTTTAGTTTATGGGTTGGTTTTTAAAGTTGCTGCTGTCAGTAGAGATCAGAGTGAGAAAACAAGTATGGACTGGCTTGAACCACAGAATCTCGAACAGAAAAACAGCCTTGAAAGTTTTGATTGTTTATATTTAGGGCTCCAGTTGTAGTGAGGGAGAGCAGACACCTGTTTGGATTTCCTGCCAGATTTCCTTAAATATGAGAATAATTTTATCTCTGGGAGTTTGGTTTGGGCCCATTTGCAGTTCCAAGAGTATACAGCTGTGGAAGAGCTGTGACAGAAAGGCAAGGGTTACATGGAGGAGTAATTATTCACAGCTACTTTGCAGGAATAGACAGGATGTTGGTAAGGTTGCTTAGCAGCTGTGTTCCCACAGTCCAAGCTCTGCTGTGTTTCCATTGAAGATCCAATGTGCTTTCTGTTAAAGTAAAGCTGTTTGTGGTGTAGGGGGATATATTTAAAAAGAGAACAACTTACTGGGCTTTTCTTATAATCAAAGCACAGTCACTGTCTACTTACTGCTATTGCTGATACTCAAATTGAAAGCTGTTTACCATGTTAGCCTGCTTTTGAACCAGGGCTTGTTACAAGAGACTGTGTCTCTCTTTTTGCTCTCCAATGTCATAGCCTTCCTGGGAAGACTGATGGCCAGCTCTGGGCCACCACATGCACTGATGTGACTAGAGGTGAGGTTCCTGGCAATATCCACCTGGGTGGAGCATTTGCTGCTCTCTGTTGACCAATGCTCCTCATGATTCCTGCTTGACAGCTAGCCCACAGGGATGCTAAGCAGAGATGTCTGTAGTGGATTCTGTCCCTTCTGATTCTCCCTGCTGCTACTTGTCTAGCAGCTGCTCAACAGCCGTAGTTCACAGGTACTGAGACAATTGGCACTGGTCTAAACTGCCAGTCTGTAAAATGAAATTACACGTGACAGGAACTGTTTCAGAAACTGTGCTGGTGCCCAGGCAGCTGTGGGGCTGGAATACATGCTGTCCACCCTGCAGCAGCTAAACAATTCAGCAAGATGGGAACCTCCAAGAAAGGAATGAAGCAGATAACTTGGACAGAGATAGGTTTCAGTCTGTGTTTTAAAACAGAGTTGGCAATACCAGCAAGAATTTTAGTGGTGGAAAGCCCTGTATTAAAACCAGATGTCACTATAGAACCTCACACATAAGCAGTATATAAGCTGAGAGTTAGAAAAACGTTAGTGGTGAAGCCACCGGCAAAAGTACGGTTGTGTCTCCAGTTTTTCATGTGTAGCTTTTCAAAGTTTGATATGTAACAGTTTTCTCTTTGTTTAAAATAAGCTTTGCTCCCACATTGGCTCAGTGTATGTGTGCGAGGGCAATTTCAGTAGGCATGGAGAAGTCACAGAAAGGCAGCAGGGAGAAATGGACAGGTAAAATTCCTACTCTTATTAATGACATTTTTCTACACTGCAATTCTAGCAATAAAGGTAATGGTTATTCTTCTTCTGTTGCCTGGCATAATGGGTGTGGGGTGTACAGAGTAAACAATAGTTCTCTGGGGGCCTGGATACAGCTCATCCACAGCCTCAATTACTGCTCTGAATATTGCATATCCTCTTGTGTGGCATTGTATCTCAGTGTTCCTGTGCTGGCTGTGCATCACCTGGGCTTTTCCTCTTTATTTTGCCTCACACCATGCACTAGAGAATAGGTCTTACACATCAGAAAGTGATGTGAGAAATGGTGTCACCTCTTTCTTCAAATATTAAGAAAAGCCAAACCAGTGAACTACCTTTAAATCATGTAGGATGTAATTGCTCCCTCCAGCACTTTTAGCTGTCTCATCTTCTACTATTGCTTGTAATCCATGCATGCTCTGGCCTGTGGGACAGGAGAGGATGGAGATGGGAGCATGGGCAGTGGATGCCTCTGTACCTGTGTCATTGAACTCAAATAATGAGAGATGTAGAGCAGAGAGGGCTGCCTGTGCCTGGGATGTGTGGAGGAAAAGACAGGTCTGATGAAAGATCTACCCATCCATTGCAGCACTCCAGTTGTATAAGTTCATGCCATCACATTTTCATGATGGCAACTATGTCATAATCTTCCTGCAGCGCAATGCTTTAACAGAAGATCTGCCTTTCCTCTGTGATCTCAGGTGTGTGATCTCAGACATCAGCCACTAATGACTTGCTTTCTAGATGCTTGCCTTAATTTTCTGGTTTTGGATTCATATTTAATGCCAAGACATCTTTTATTCATTCACGATGTACACAAGTGGCTGTAAACAACTTCAGCATTTTTCCTATGTCTGGAGAATTTGCTGCTATTCTATTATGGAAAAACTCTCCTCTCTTCATTAGTGTTAATGGTCAGATTTCACTGTAATGTTGTTTTGACATGTTTCAATTTTTCCTTGCTAAAGGAAAATATTTACTCGTCTATTATTAGCCATAAAGTCAAGGTTTTTCTGTTCACAGAAATAAATTGCTTATTGTCATTGCAATTCTTTTTTTCTCAAGCCTGAGGAAAACAACTTGTAATGGAAATTAGCAATGGCTATTACTGAAGAGGCGAACAAAACATTTTTGTTTTTATCTGTCCTGTTAATAGTTACCAAGAAATATCAGGTGAAAAAGTAGATAAAAATCAAGTCATGTTTTAATCTCAGTCTCTTGTAATGATGAACCAGAAGAGACCCTAATTATGCAGTCACATGTCTTAAATAGTCTTGCTATTGCAGGTAATTACATTTGCAACATGCTTTGAAAGTGTTAGTGGAGTTATGGAGCTGATTCTAAAATAAATTTCTCATTTAATGTGTCCATTCAGAGGCAGATACATATCTGTTGGAAAATGTGAAATTAATTTCTCAAGCAGTGGTAACACCACTTTTTTTAAGGCAGTGTGTGCCTCAGAGGCCATTTATGTCTTTCTTCACATTTTATTCTGTTGGGAAAGCAGAAAAGGTTTTCCTATGTCATCCAAAATAGGAAGTTCATCTAGGAGATTGACCCAAAGAACACAGTGCTTTCAACAAAATTACAGTTTGTGGGCAGGACACTTCACCAGTCTCTAGACTGCACTCAGAAATTAGCAATTTCCATTCCAGTATTTAGGGAAACCAGATATGTCTTCACATTATTTTATTTTGACCATGTCAGAGCAGCGATTTGTTACTTAAATGCTGTCTCACTAGAAACCTCCTCTGTCTTTTGTGTATTGTAGGGAGGATGGAAGTGCTAATGTGGGAAAATTTAAGCAAACATTTTCTTCCAATTTTAGCTCTCACTCCTAACTATTAATCCACATCTATCTTTATAGCTTGAAGTTACAACAAGTTTTGAACAATTATTGAATTATATTTCTTTTTCCCAGAAATCTTTTGCCATTTATTCTGTGTATATTGTGCAGAGTGGAATGCCAAGTGTAATGGGGAACTCAGAAATATGTCATAAATGTTAAAGTGCATAAGAAGTCATAGGACTTCAGCAGCAATACAGTGGGATTCAATGAGAAGATCAGCTTCTCAGCTGCTTCTCACATTATATTTTTTGTTTATCATGGAAATTACTTGCAGTCAAATTACCAGCTTGTACAGAAGAATTAGTTAAAGGAGAAAAAGGGTATTTTCCAAAAGATGGGATTTCAAAATTGTCCCCTGTTGATTTTACTTACAGGGACCTGAAAGATGCATCCTTATGCAAATGCTCTTTCTTTTATTTTCTGAGGGTGGCAACACCTCAAACTTTTAGTGTATTCAGAACCACACTTTAGTCTCTTTTTCTGGCATGTCAAAAAGATGGGTCAAAGTGCTGGATCAGAATGAAACTGTGCACCATCTGTTTTACTGCAGCAAACAGTGCTAGGAAAAGGTCATAATCTGTATAAATAGAATCATGGAATAGTTTGGGTTGAAAGGGACCTTTAAAGGTCATCTAGTCCAAACCCCCTGAAATTAGCAGGGACAACTAGATCATGTAGTCCTTGTAGCTCAGTGAGAAGAATAGATGCAATATCATTCCAAGTCTTTTTCTTCCACGTGATGCTTTTCCTCACTGTGCCAAGTGCCTGCAGGTAAAAGAAGGCAACAGCATTTCAGGGAAAGCCAGTGAGATTAAAAGGCCACCACACTCCTGCTGTCATGAGGGTGATACTTTGTCACCATATTCTCTCTCATGAGTAAAGCGCTTCCTTGTTCTGTCGCTGTTCACTTACTCAAGCCTTTGAGCAAACCAGCATGAGAGGCTGCACATCAGTATTCAAGGCACAGCCTGACACGAGGAATCTGGAAGGGGGGCTTGACTTGTTCCCTTTTAAATAGATTGAAATTGCTGAGTATCTAGTTCTCACAGACCCCGTTTTTCCAAAGGGCCTCAAAGGGTTTCGCAAAATTAACCATATTTAGGGGGCAATAAATGGCTTGTTGAAAGAAAAGTGAAGAATTAGGCCTCGGCAGAAGCAGTGCTCTTGCTTTTTCACCTGGGCAGCACTGCCTCTCAGTAACACCCTGTGCACTGTGCCTTGTCTCTCTGGGAGCTGTGGAAGGAGCCTGTTGCACCAAGGACTGGGAAGGCAAGTACTTTCCCAGGGGCTGTCTGCTACGTGCCTGTGCCAGCCCCTTGTCCTACTGGGCTCTGCCCAGCTCTCCCAAAACTGCCCTGCAGGCTTCCCGCATAGCCAGCCGCCACCTCTGCATTCCACGTGATTAGCAGGATTGTGTGCAGGACTGCGGGAGGCTGCGGTTCTTTTCCCAGAGGCTGTGATGGATTTGTGGTAGGGGACCTGTGGCACTTGGTGTTTGGCAAGTGCTGTGAGAGGCTGTGGGTCCAGCGACTCAGGGAAGCTATTAACAGTCTCTGTTGAGAAGCCTATATTGCCTCAATAACATGGATCATTAATTTTGCTTTTTAATCATTAAGAAAATGCCTTTGTTTGATGGAATGTTTGGGACAAAGTTAGATGTAAGAAACTTTTCTGCTTTTCTTACTCATGTAGCGCTAGCTATTAACTAATTTACTAAGCTTTTAACTAACCTCCTTTTCATAATTTAAAGCTGATGGAATTACTCTATTTGTATGTATACAAATTAATTGCTGCTAAATCATTATTTTGTGTTGTCTTGCTTCCTGAGCACCCTGTGTCTGTTGATGAGAAACCCAGAGCAATAGAAATGTAATGCAAGCAAATTAAAGGAAGTGTTATAGGGATCTACCCAAGACATTTATCCTGTATAAATGCCAGTTCCTAATGAAATTATGAGGAAATAAGTAGAATTTATTCCTGCTAATATACATTTTCTCCTTTTAAAAAATGGTCACAACAAGATTAAGATGTCTTCTCCCTAAATTCCCTCTCTCTCTCTCAGTGAACAGCCTGTTGTTCTCTGCCCAGTGCCATTTTCATTTGGTTCCCTCTCCTAAAAATCAAACAGGTAAATAATCAGTCTCTGAGGCAAGCTGTGATTCATAAAGGAAATAAGCAGTGCACCATGCACAAAAAAATCAGTGGATGATTTAAAAGTAATACATGCATCTCTGACTGTTTTCCTACCACCACACCATGCAATGAAGGACATAATTAGGTGTTGGTGGCCAACATATATTCTTATTTTGTCCTAGATATATGTGGTTGTACAAGAGTCACCAACAAGAGCAGGATTTGCAGCTCCTCCTGAGGGTCTGCAGCAGCTGCTGTGGTGCTTTGCCCACAGAGGCAGGGCTGGAGCCCAGGCAGCTGAACCAGAGCACCAAGGGTTTGTGGCAGTCTCACAAGCTGACTGCCACCAACAGTGCTCAGTACAACAAAGTGACTGTGGTTTTTTTGTCCGTTGCCAATGATGGTTACTGTATCCAAAGATGCACAAGTGGCATCTGCCTATGTCCAGAGCCAGGTGTCACCCCAAGCAGGTAGGAGTGAATGCCTCTCTGGAGATGGTCTCTGCTTTCCAACCCAGTACAGGTGCCTTTTTCACACCCTTGTTCCCCATTAGGCTGAAAACAGCTGCTATACCACTGCCTGCTTCTCTCCTGAATACCAGTCTGTTCCACTTACTGAGGTCTCCCTGAGGTGACCAGATTAAAAAATGTCTTCCATGTGTACTGGGCACTGTACAGCTTTCTTGAAAGTAAACATCTTGCATTTAGATTACTGAGGTTATTAATGCAGAAAATCAGTGCCAATTTATGTTTGGAGCCTTTTCATGCTATGTTCATTAATATCTTGCTGTGGTGGATTTTTCATTTAATTCTTTGAGAGGCTTTTTATATCAAAAAATCATAGAAAGCTTTTTAAGATCAAAATTAATATTATTGAGTTTCTTTTACTATCAGTATAACTCCTGAAAGCTTTTTTAACCATAAAAAACCTTACCAATCCAGTTTCTAAACCTACCATGGGCCATAGAAAAGTAGTAAACAAATTACAAGCAAGCAGTGCATTTCAAAGTATGACCTATAAAATTTTTGTTGTCTTAATAACCTGAAATGCTAAAAAACACCAGTAATGCTGTGGTCAATCTTAAGGACAGCCCCAGAGAATGTAAATTGTAGTGTTATAGAGAGATGATGTCTTTACAGGGACACTGTTACAGGACAGGGATGAGTTTTTCTTGGCCTTTACTAAAGGCTCATGCTTTCCCAACTGTGTAAAACATCAAGAAGCACAATGATGAGTAAAATCCATTCATATGGTTCATAATTCCTCACAACCTCAAAAGCTGGAGTTTATATTGCTGTTTCATCATACGTTATCCAGTCATGACAGCAGTGCAGATGCAATTACAATGCATCTCCATCTCCCATTGCCTGTTCTGCTGCTGCTCCTTAATAGGCTCATTCCCAATGGAGTCTGGCAAGGTACAGTTTTTGATGTGATAAATGAAATCATAAAATCACAGAATAGTTTAAATTAGAAGTGGGTCATCTAGTTCAACCTTCACTCAACATAAATCCAACAGTTTCAGGTGATACTGGGCCTTCTCTAGTCAAGTTTTACATTTCTATGGAGAAGGATTTTGTTTCCTGTTTTATTTGGATTTTCATTGGGTCCATTGCTTCTTGTCCCATCACCATCTGTCCCTGAAATGATTCAGTCTGTTTCCTCTGTTGAGCCTCTTAAGGCTGAACAAACCCAGCTCTCAGCCTCCTCTTGCATGTGCTCAGCTCCAGTCCCCTGACCAATTTGGTAACCCTTTACCAGACTTGCATCAGGCAGTAAACTTGATTGTGCTGTGAAGGAGAGAGATTAAACACAGCTGTGTAGGAGGGAGAATGGGAGGAGAGGTGGAGAAGAACTTACTCTTTCCAGATTTCCTAAAATAGGAAGAAACTCAAAGAAACTCTGGAGATGCTACATCCACACTGCAGGGGAGAGTGCTGTGGCAGCTGAGTGAAGTAAATTCTCTGTTCTGCCAAGACACCACATGTGCCAATGACTGCTTGATTTGTTAAAAGTAAAGAGCTTGTGGAGTCCTCTTTGGCATGAGAGAGTGGCTGAAAAAGGTGAGGAGTTCTGGAGGAAAGAGAAGGACAGGGGTTCAGAGAACAGGAGGGATTGAGAGCTTTAAGGGATATGCACCCTGATTCACCAGTTTTGATGAAGTCTGAGAGGCTCATGTACAGTATTGGGGCAATGAATGAACCTGATTGCCCCAGGTGGGTAATGGAAATGGATGAGGATGTGCAATGGACAGTATAAGCTGCCAGCATGGACTGCTGGAAGACATAATCTAAAGTTGCTTTTGGCCTCTAAATTTCCCTGTTCAAACACAACACCAAAAGGATCACCAGCACCAGGATTAGAGCCACATGAGAGGGGAAATTTTACCTTGTCAAACTAATTTTCCTTGAGCCCAGCTCTTGGGTTGTGACAGTAATGCTCAAGATCCAGTTGTCTCAAAGAGGGAACATGTCTTCCATGGCCTCAGGTCAATTGCAGGTTCAACAGTGTCTTCATCTCCCCTTCAGTGCTCTTTGCTCTGCTTGCACAATTCACAGTGCTTCAGACTTCGTATTTTGCCCTTTAACACATCTGCTTTGATAGTGCTTTAAAGACAATAGATTCAAACCCATACTGGTAGGTAAGCTTTATTTTGCCAGCTGAGAAGATCCTCTAACATGCATGACATAAGTCATGCACAGACAAGGAGCCAGCCATGGCCTGTGGGTTTGGACTCTCAAACAGATTTAACACCAAGCTGCACTAGAGATTGACAGTGGTAGAAGTTCTTGGAATCTTGGCCTGTGTTCCCCAGGTCTGTCTCACACAGGTCCCCATCCTTTGTCTCCTTGTTCCTCCTCCCTGCCAGGTTGCCTCAAGCAGTTTGTCAAAACCTTCTGTTTTTCTCCGTAAGGTAGCTGTAGATAAACACGTTCCTGATAGTTATCACTTGGTGTTTAGGTGGCTGAAAGTGCTCTGCAATTCTTTGAGTCTCTGCCTGCCAGCTCTCAGCTCTGGTCACTGTTTGCAGCTGGTGCAGAAGAGAAGATGCCATCTTAATTCAATGTGGGTGTTGCCTTGTCGTCACAATGTCGGGCCCCTGGCCAGCTAATAATTAGCATTGATTTCATGATTCACAGAAGGTTGATTAATCTCTTTATTATACTATGTCTCTTTATTAAGAAATTTATTGTTTTTATAGACAGTTATGATACATCTGGACTTAACTGGTCTACTAATTTAAATACTATTACTATTGGTTAATTAAGAAACTACTCTTTGGTAAACAAATATCTATAACACATTCTACATGTTTATAACAACAGGTGTAGCAAGTGAAGATAAGAATTGTTTCTCATTCTTTTCCCTGATCTTCTCACAGACTTTTCTCTGGGACAATGCCTGGGAAAATTGTTTCTCTCTGTGGCTAGAGAGCTGCTGCCACATTGCCTCAAGCTTTCTGTGTAATGCTGGCCATTTACTCCTAAAATCAAACTCTGTCATTTTACTTACATGACTTTACTTGTATGAGATGCAGCTGTCCTGTAAGAAGTGTCTTCAGACAGTGTGGTAAAGCTCACAGAGACTCTCTCAGGATGAGAGATGGGGTGATGCCACCATGAATATCCCTGTTGTTGGACTGACAATATCTCTCCCTTCTTCATAAAAAAAAAAAAAAAAATGAACTTGTTGAATATCCTTGATAATTCCAGTATCCAAAACATTTTTGGGACAAGTCATGCTACTACTGTGCTCTAAGGGCGGGACTGCTGCTGGAGGAAATGACCTCTTTCCAGTTT
Organism: Melospiza melodia melodia; assembly: GCF_035770615.1. Classification (NCBI taxonomy): domain Eukaryota; kingdom Metazoa; phylum Chordata; class Aves; order Passeriformes; family Passerellidae; genus Melospiza; species Melospiza melodia. The sequence goes on from NC_086195.1 coordinate 84,653,301, forward strand.
AGAAGCTCCATGACATGGGAATGAAGGGACAAAAAGAGATGCTCCAACTGACTTGCTTTCAGTGCCTGCCAGTGCATGTAAGTGGCAGTGCAGGCCCTCTGTATTTGGTATATTCACACATTCACTGGAATTGCTTTCTGTGTGACTCAGGAAGGGCTATTTTAATTAAAGCGTGTTAGTGAGTATTGAGGTGTAAAATCTGACCATCAAAATGGAAGGATTATTTCCTTTTCATTTACCTTGTATGGGCTTCAGGACATCTGAAACCTTAAGGGCCACATTTTGATTGCTGTCTATTTTAAAAGGGAAACTTGCAGGCTTGCACTGCAGTAAAAATGACCCAGTTGTGCATTTTTCCTTTCAAAACCAGCAGAACCACAGCTGCTCTAAGCCTGTGTGAAGCACATTCCTTCTTGTCTCTTAGCTCGTCTCCTAGCAGCTGGCTTGTGGGTGTGTGTATATTAAAAAAAAAAATCAAATGTGAAAAAAAGCAGATTGATTTTGTTAAAGGAAAAGAATTCTTCATCAATTTTTCTTTCTCACTCTCCCCTAACTGTAACAGGTATGTAGGGGTCATAAAGGCCCATCCCTGCAATCACAGCAGGATGTTGGGATAGCTCCATGCTTTCTCTGGAAGATTCTGTATGCATGCCAAACCATTGTGTAGTCTACCAGCTTGTGAAAATTCAGTTGTGAAGTCTCTGCCATGACAATGCTGACAGTGAAAAAGGCAGCCCCCATTTACAGTACAAAAGTATCTTAACTGGATACTGAGATGTAGATTTTTGCCTCTTTGAGTTCCTCTCAGCACTTATTAGATATGAGAAAATCTATGCAGTAGTTTACATCGTTCTTCCTGGAAAATTACATTGTTTTATTTTTCAGGCAGTTTCCAGTCTCCCCCAATTAAACCAGCACTTTTGCTGCAATACGTGTCTTGCTTAAGAGATGAGGGTTTTTCCTATTTGATTCATGTAATTTCATTTTGGCTTTGAATTTTTAAACAAGTGGAATAAATTGTGACAAAGTGCAGTGTTCACTCAACATCTGGATACTTTTGTACATTTTTTAACTCATTATGATAGTTAATACCAATTTACTGTGTTTCCAAGATTTTTACAGGCCATCTGCATTACTATAATTTTTTCTCTGCAATTAAATGAGGATTTTTAAAAATCCTTTTTTCCCAGCTAGTGCTACAGGTGTTTGATATTATAAATGTTGGGATGATTGTGGCTCAGGGTGAGCTCCTGAAGCTACCATGTGTTCCTGTGGTTTCTGTATTCTGCAGACCCTTCCCATGGTCCCATCACAGTATCTGCCTCCCTACTCCCAGCAGTGAGGTATCTCCATCTGGCAGCTGTGCAGGGCTGTGCCAAATCCTGCTGGGATTTTGTTCAGACTTAGGCACTTGAATTTGATCTGCTTGTCCTCTTAGATCTGTGCATGAAGACAGCACTTGGAATGCAGAAAGGTCACTGATATTTGCAATTCCCTCTGAAACTAATTATTATGGCTGTTTTCATAGAATCGTAGAATTGTTTAGGTTGAAAAAGACTTTTAAGATTATCAAGTCTAAGCATTAGCCCAGCATTGCCAAGTCCACCACTAAAATATGTGCCTCAGTGCCACATCTACACATATTTTAAATACCTCCAGGCATGCTGATTGCCCCATTTCCCAAGGCAGCCTGCCTCCAATATACGAACATCCTTTTGGTGATGAAGTTTTCCCCTCTATCCAATCTAAACTTGCCCTGGTGCAACTTGAGGCCATTTCCTCTTGTCCAGTTTCTTCTTACCTAGGAGAAGAGGCTGACCTCCAGCTCATTGCAACCTTCTTTCAGAAAGCTCTAGAGAGTGATAAAGTCTCTCTCGAGCTAAATGACCCTGGCTCTCTCAGTTGCTTCTCCTGAGACTTTTGCTCCAAACCCCTCCCCAGCTCCATTGGCCTTCTCTGGACACACTCCATGAGAGCACTATGGGAAATGGTGTCAAAAGCTCTTCTAAAGTCCAGGCAGAGGATATCCACAGCCTTTCCCTCATGCACAAAGTGGGTCAACATGTCACAGAATGAGATGAAGTTGGTCAAGCAGGATCTGACTTTCACAAACTCATGCTGGTTGTGCTGACCCCTGGTAGTCCGGTACATGTTGCATGATGGTGTTCAAGGTTATCTGCTCCATGACTTTCCCCATCACTGCAGTCATGTTGAAAAACCTGTAGTCCCCCAAATCCTCATTCTGATCCTTCTTGTAGAGGAGTGTCACCTAGGCTAACATCCAGTCTTCTGGCTAGCCAGGACTGCTGGTCAAGGATGGAAAGTGTAGATGTTCTCTTTTGTGCTCTTGTTGGACCTCAATGTAATGTTTTTTAAACTTGGTTAAAACCATTATATAGATATATAGATATATATGTATGTATGTATAATGGTTTTTTGTAGCAGATGAAGCCCTGAGTCTGTTTTAAGCAATTTAGTTGGAGTGGGGATGCCTCTTGTCCACAGGTATGGAGGACTTCTTTCAGGACTAGTGCTTAGCAAACAATCAAGTCTCTGAGCCTCTACTGCTGGGTAGCTCAAAACAGATACAGTACTGTCCTGTTTGAAGGTCCAGACAGTGGCTAAATCATGACAGTAGAGACAAATAAATTCCTTCATTTCCAGAAAACACAGGGAGGCCCACTTTGTCTTTGTTGCCCTGTCTGTTTTGACTGCTGTGTATCTATGGTAAAATCTAAACTAGGGCCATTAAACTCATCACTAAAAATTAATAGCAAGGAAATAAATGAAAAATATAAATACTCCAGAAAAGGATGGCTCCTATTTCAAAGACTAAGCACGCGCACCCATTTCCCAGAACATATGCTTCAGGCAGACAAAATGGACAAAGTGGACAAGGGCAAAATCTACCTCAGAGACACTGCTGTCCTGAAACAGAAGACTAATGAAGCATACAGTTCATAAAACTAGAAGACTAGGTCTATGAACTCTCCCAGAATGGAGCACTGGTATGTGGCTGTGATCCTGAGACCAGCCTCCCCAGGGAAGAGCTATTCTTTGTGAATCACTCTCTAAACGTCAGCTGGACTGATGCTTTCCCCCACATGATGTTTAGTAAGAGCTGTGTAGAACATGTGCAGAGTTGTTGGATGACTACATATTCCTTAGTTCAAACCTGTTCCTTATTCTTTCAAGTGTCCCTGAGAGTGATTACTTCTCTCGTTTTTTATGAGTCATCACTTCATCTTTTGCGTAAGTAAAAGGCAGGTTGACTCAACTCAACCTTTTCACAGCCCTGATAATATATTGATTAAGTCTTGTTTTGGGCTAGAGAGATCATGAGAAAAACAAGAGAAAAATATCAGTTTTTTTTCTCTCCATAAGCTGTCCTTAGACTTCATTGAATTTCACAGAAGTAGGAAGAGTCATAAACATGGTTTTGTGTTTCTGGTTTGATTATTAGACATATATTCATGTTATATAAATCATGAATACCTAAAAGTATGTTGCATTCAGAGCAAAAAAAAACACTTATGGGAGTGTTTTTTTGTCGCCAACAAATACTTGCTGTATATGAGTGTTATATATATTATTGCAAGATGGATTAGAGGTACAGAAAAGTTTTTGAAGTAAAATAGCATATTATCTTTTTCTGAGTTGGCCTGATTGTACCCAGATAGGCCCCTCACCAGTGCCCTGTGGAGATATCCATGCAAATTTAGCAACTTTGAAGAAGAAGCATAGTGAACTTTCATGATCTGGTTGGTACTTACAGGAAGAGCACTTTGAGCATTAAAGCTATTGCAGGGGAAAATCTTCTGAGTCCTGTGGTAGAAATGCACTGAAGCAGTTTTCCCTTGGAGCTTACCATACTGGCCAGAACTGCAGTTCTGGGGTTTTCTGAGGGGAAGAAACTCACAAGCTGAATGTGGGAGACTCACTGTGACTTTGCTGGAAGTCTGCAGTGTGAAGATTAAACAGCCTGGTTAGAAAAGGATGAAGGGAATTCTGACTTGTTTGCTGAAGGCTATTGTCTTCATAGCAATCCTGTTTAAAATAAAGTTGCACATACTTTATCTCAAACATTGTGATTTATGTAAGATATGCACAAAAAATGCATCCTAAATTTCTCTGGCTGTATATGGATATATGTTCTATTGCCTGTGAAACACAAAATTTTACAGTGGGATGAATTTACAGGTGAACTAAAGTCTACCTGAAAGAATTACAGTGAGAATTACAGCAAAAGTACTATCAGAGTACTCTAATTTTTGTTAGCTGAGGAAGATCCATCATATATATCACTTGGGAGTAAATAACAGCGGTGTGGGACACAACACTTGGGGCTTGTTCACTCAACATGCAGCAGGATAGAGATGTCAAAGCGATTATCATCTTACTTCGTGTCCAGCTATTTTCTTGTATGTTTGATCCTTTGAATTACATTTTTGCATGGTCTGTGTCTGTGGTCTGTAATTAAATCCTATCAAAAAGGAAAGCTGTCCCCTTGCATCTAAAACCATGCTTTGCAATTTATGATATAAATGATAATATGATTTTGCATTAATCAGTAAAGATAGGAGGACTGTCAGATTTTGTAAATGCTACCCTGGACTTCATGAAAGAAGACTTTGGTCTCTTTGAGGGTCTCCTTGGTACAGTGCCATAGGATAGAGTCCTGGAGGGAAGAGGAGCCCAAGAGAGCTGGATGATTTTCAAGGATATTTTCTGGAGGGAAGAGGAGCCCAAGAGAGCTGGATGATTTTCAAGGATATTTTCCATCAGGCTCAAGTGCAATGCATCCCTACAAAGAAGTAGCTTACAGAGGGTGAAATCAGGGGAAAGGTAGCCTGAGAGGAATACAGAGAAATTGTCTAAACAGCCAGGGATCTGGTAAGCAAAGGCAGAGTACTGGGAGAAGTAAATTTGGATGAGTATAAGGGTAATATACATCAGCAATAAAAGAAAAACTATTGAAACTGTGAGTCCTCAGAAAGGGTGTAGGAGACCTAGTTACCCACGACATAGCAAAGGTTGAGGAACTCATGACTTTATTGCCTCACCAGTAAGCATTCCAGACACAGCATCCAAGTTGCAGAAGGTGATAGCAGGAAGTATGAGAATGAGGATCCTCTCATTATTGGAGAAGGCCAGACATGAGCTTGTGTGAACCTCATGAAGCTCAACAAAGCCAAGTCCACAAAGTCCTGCACCTGGGTTAGGGCAATCCCAAGCACAATGACATGCTGGGTGAAGAATGGATCAAGATTAGCACTGGAGAGAAAGACTTGGAGGTGTTTGTGAATTTAAAGCTGGACATGGGCTGGCAGTGTGCACTCATGGCCCAAAAAGCTGACTCTGTGCTGTGCTCAATCAAAAGCACTGTGGCCAGCAGGTCAAGGAAGGTGATTCTCCCCTCCTACTCTGCTTTTGTGAGACCTCTCCTGGGTTACTGTATCCAGATTTGTGTCCTCCAACAATAGAAGGCATTGACCTGTTGGAATGAGTCCAGAGGAGGGGAACTGCATTGGTCACAGGATTGAAGCACCTCTCCTTTTAAGATAGACTGAGACTGTCTGGGCTGTTCAACTTGGAGAAGAGAAGGTTTTAGGGACACCTTATAGAAGCCTTCCAAAAGGTTAGAAAGGGACTTTTCACAAGGGCATGTAGTGATAGGACAAAGGGGAATGGCCTTCAGCTGAAGGAAGGTGGGTGTAGATTACATGTAAGGAAGAAATTATTTCCTATAAGGATGATGAGGCACTGGAACAGATTGCCCAGAGAGGTTGTGGACCTCTCATCCCTGGAGGTGTTCAAGTCCAGGTTGGATAGGGCTCTGACTAAACTGGTTTAGTGGAAGATTCCCTGCCAATGGCAGCAGGATTGGAACTGGATGATTTCTAAGGACCCTTCCAACCCAAACCATTCCATGATTCTATAAATGCAGATTATAAAAATAATTTTACTTTTAAGAATTAAACTATTGAAATATATTTGGGGTTGTATTTATATTTTGCTGCTAGAAACAACATTATGACCAATGCAGAAGCAATAGAACTGCATTGTAGAACACCAGATATCTCTGGATATCTGTAAGTCTTCAAATAGCTATCACTTGGTCATGACAGAAAATTAAAAAGTACTGTTTTTTAGATTCATCCACAGTTAAAATAATACAGTGCAAACTGGAGTTACTGACTAAATAGATTAGTTACTTTTTTCAACTGAGAAAGCAATTAAAGGGTTCACTGAAGAATGCGTGTTTCCTTTTGTGGTCCATGATTCCTCAAACAATTAAATGTCAAAATGCTTTTCATGGCTTGTTACTAAACAGTTGAAAGAGAAATCATCCATTGTGTGTCTATTTTAGAGACAACAATGAAGCTGGGGAAAGATAATTAATATTTACTTTCACACAACTGCTTTTCTTGCATCATGAAAACATCTCAGTGAGCAACTCATCATTTTACCTTGAAAGCTTTGCATCACAGGATCATAGAACCAAGGAATAGACTGTCCTGTTTTGGAAGGGACCTTTAAAGGTCATCTAGTCCAACCCTCTGCAATGAGCATCAAACTTTTTAATTCCTTGTCTACCAAAGCAGTTTTAGAATTACCAGGAGTTCTATCTCATTTTGTTAACATGAATATATAGAAGTGTTGAGGCATGTCACCTTTACAAAGTCGCTGAAGGGATATGAAATTGGTTTTCAAACTGTGAAAGATAATAAGTTATGCAAAGACTCCCTGGTTGACATTTAAAAAAATTAAATTTATGTAAAATTTCAAGTTATTATAAAGGGGTAGTGAGGAAGAGAATTAAATAGCTAAATACCATTTAAATTTATTTCACACTGTATTCCAAATGTTGAGGATACATCCTTAAGATGACAATCAACAATTCCATACACCTCCAAATTTATGACTTAATTTGTTAAGTGAAGAATAATTTACTATGGTGAACTACTAGGAAGACAAAAACTTGTGGGATGATTCAGTGAATTTTTTTTGTGGGAGGGAGGAGGGGGGAACCCAACCCAACCAAAAAAAAAGAAAAAAAAAAGGCATTAATTCTGTAGGAAGACAGAGAAAGAGGTTTATACGTTATGCTGGGGTTGAGGGGAATATATGAGACTCTGTCACCAGACTTGTCTTAGAAGAAGGTGCACTGTTTGATCTTTGAAGAATAGCTATCTTGGTATCAATAAGCTCACCAAAATTGTGGCACTTCTATAGACCTTCAACCTTAAATTCAACAGCAGAATAATTAGTTTTCTTATGTAAATAGGAATTCATATATTGCAGAAATCTGCTACATGTTGTTTCTAAGGCTAGTCTTTCAATCACACAATTTCATCTGTATGCATAAATGCTTCTGTTAACTTATTTAAAAAGAGATACTGAAATAAACAATATGTTAAATTGATGTTAAGCACAGTTTTAAACAGCCTTCTTCCCAACTGTACCCTTTGTTTTTTGATTTCTGTACTATTTCTTCACAGACATTACCTTTTTAGTGAGTGCCTCTTTGGTAAAAAGAGCTGAAGACAGATCTGAGGTCAGGGTATCCTTCTATATTGTCTAGACAGATAAAACCCCAGTTTCATTTTATCTAACTTAAAAGACTTAACTGAAATATCTAGGCAGGCTCAACCTAGGTCAATAGAGAAAGCACATCCCAGAAATGAAGAGAGATGTCATGCATCATAGTTCATGCTATTCTGAACATGGATGAAACATGAACTACTTATCTATGCATTAAGAAGTGAATACACTGCTAACTGTGATGCAAAGTTTGATTCATATATATTAATCTATTAAAGATGTCTGTTCAGCCAACACTTTTACAGTTTAGTGGCAGGTAAGAAAACTCCATCCAAATGGTTCTGAAAATCATGGTATAGGAAAAGATGACCTCATGAAGATGTTTAAGTTGAAAAGTGGCTTCGTCCAAGAAAAAAGGACACGTGTTTAAGCAGCCTTCCATCACCCTGACCTCTGGATATGCAACCAGTGTTTCAGGTGTGGGCATCATGAGATGCTCTTCTTCCAAGCATTCTGTTCTTGCATGCATGTGGGCACAACATCTGAGGAAGAGCTGTTAGCATAGGATAAATGTCTGTTCTTTATCAGCACGTACATGCCTGTTTGTTCATGTCTTTACAGTAAATCAGCTTAGCATGATATTAAAAACTGAAAGACAAAAAGGTAAGAAGCAAACTGAGACACAGAATGCCAGCTCACCCAGATTTACTAGCAAATCCAAAGCACCCAACAAAACAAATGCACATCAAAGTGTGCCTCAGCAACAAAAGGAAATGAAGCTAAACAACCTGTGCAGCTTTGCCAGGCACTGCTTTCATGGCTAGCAGCAGCACAAGACCTTGCAAGGCATATGAGAAAGCATCAATCAGGGAAAAAAAAATCCTAGTCTCAGCACCATACACTTCACATAAGGGAAAACTATTAAGGTGTGCCTGAATGTTCTGCACTTGAAAGTAATGTGTTTCTAGAAATATGTGTTTTATAGCACTTGATCTTGAGACATCACTAGCTGTTACATTTAGATAATTTCCTTACCATCCTGGAGGGGCTGCTGACATTACAACAGATTGAGCATGAAGATCTGGCTAATTTTTCAGAAAGAAATGCACTTTCCCACACAATACAGCTGAAATCAGCAGTTACACACAGCTAGGAGAGGACCAAAGAGCTGCCAGAGTGCAAGAGCTGACAGGTTGAACAGGAACAAGGGTCAGCATAGTGCAAATCCATGCTGTGGTCTAGTAGCAGATACCTTGTGAGGAAGGCACGAGAAAACAGCACATTGCAAGTATGGCATACTTTCCACTCAGAAATGTCTCTTCCACTAGTGGTGGAAACTGCATTTCTGTGTTGTTAGGAATCCCCCTAGCCACAGAAATAAGGAGGACTTCCAAATCACATTGCCATTAGCTTGTGATAATACCACGTATTCTTTGTCTAAAACCTACAAGTCTTCAAATGATTGTAAATTCTTGGCCACATATTCTAGTCTTTTGTGGTTTGGCACAAGAAGAATCTTGCTGAAGTATCTATGGAGGGTGCAAGACACAAAGCTTTTTTTTTTCAAAGAACAAAATATAACATCTAACTCATAATGAAACTAAGATGGAAACAGCATGTATCAAGAAGGATTTTTGAAGAAAAATTGAATTCTCTCTCAGTAGTAGATGCAGCCAGTTCATAGGTTGCCAATGGAGAGTCTGCAGTTGTTTGATGTCTTTTTTTTAAAATTTGCATATTCTTAGTATCTCTCACTAAATTTGAAATATTTTTTAGATTTTGTCTTCCATGACTTTTGCAGCAGTATGCATCTTGTCAGCGATAGCTGTGATGATGTTTAGAGGAAGCAGTTTATTTTTCTCATGGATTTAGTTCAGTCTTGATGGCAGTTATTTTCTTACAAAGATGCTGGGTTTGCTGGAACTTGTTCTACTGAAGTTTGTGTTTTCTTTAGGCACATTCTATATTTACCTTTTTGTTGTTGTTGCAATTTTTAGGACATTCACAGTATTATGAAGCAGACCATTTTTCTCACTTTTGGACTTTTTAGATGTAAGTACATGAGCAGACAAACATATGTACATAAGCAGACAAACATATAAATATTCATTATGAATTGCATCCATTGTATGATGCATACGTATAACTTGCATAGTATTTCCAAGAGAAAGTGTACTGGATATTTTATTAGACTGTATTACAGACACCAGTTAAAAAATTAGATTTTTTACTTCATTTTTCTTCTTCTTCTTCTTCTACTTCGGAATTTTTTACTTCATTTTTCCTTTATTTAACTTCAGGACACATGACTGAAAAGCCTTATGTTAAAGGCAGCATCCTGCCAGCAGCAAAAGCTATTCAGTATCCTTTGAATTCCTTTGGAATTTAGGACCTGAAGCACCTTGCAAGAATGAGCCATAGTCATCACTTCCTGGCATCCCATACCATAAACCCACAAACCAGAAGGAGCCCCTGTAGCTCCGCACAAACTGATGTGAAAGTCTGGAGTATTTCTGGTGATGGGTTGAGCCGCTGCAGAATGGAGTAGGACAATCATGTCCCTGGAATGTCTGGCAATGTCCTGATGCACCCCAGGATATAATTGGTTAAGCATTTGCATTCACCATTAAAATCAGGCAGGCTATTAAATGATTTTCTTGTCTCAGTTTCATAACTCAGCGGTTCTGGTTTTGTAGTAGTAGAAATATATCCCCTGCTGTGTGCTGTGCCACAATGAAGTGGTGAGGTAACCCAGAGGTGAGCAGCCCTGTGTTGCAGAGCCAGCAGAGGTACAGCCATCATACTGACAGGTGAAAAAGCTCTACTTCAGCCTCATGTCTCTTCTTTGGTGTAGGTTTTTTTTCTCTGGATTCCTGTGTTGGGATCACTGCTTGAGATGTTAGCTTAATTCTCTGGGATGTAGAAGTGCTTTCATGGTCTGTGTTGCCACACCACAGGGAACACAAGTTTGGCAAGATGAAATTGACTGAACCAAATGCAGTGAAAAAAGAGACTGACAGTACTTGAGGGAGGTGGGGCCTGATTTGCAGGTTCCAGGATAGACATGGTATGGAAAAATTATAGGAGCTTTCAAATCTTTTTATCAATTATTCTGAAATTGCCTCAGTTCTTACAATGCAAGACTTTTAATTCTACATCTTGATAAACATTCCAAATTTCTAGAGAGAAAATATATTTATTTTAAATAAATTGTGAATTAGAACCCAGGAGAAAATTCCTTGTAAGTGTGAAATGCTGGTGGATGATGCCAATTGGAATTAGAAAATATATGCCTCTCTCTGCTGCCTGGGGAATTGGTAGTGCTGGGAAGGAGCAAGGTGCTTGCACTGGAGCAGGGGCTTTCGTCCTCCCCTGTTCCATGAGCAGTCAGTAATGGGGTGCCTTTGTGCCCTCTCAGACAGGGATGCAGCCCAGACCCAAGGGAAGGAGGGACAAGATGAGGAGTGTAACACTGCCTGGCTGCAGCACACTGCCTCTTGGCCTGCCCTGCTGGCACTGCTTAAGGCTGCCCTCAAATGTGCTCTAGTGCTTCTGCTCTCTTGTTGGCATCAGCAGAGGAAGACCAGAACAGTACCTCAAACCATCTCTGTCTCTGTGATTCTCCTGGGGTTTCATCAACTCAAACCCCTTGTGATGATACCCTTCAGCATTTCCTGAGACTCAGGATGGCCATGACTCCTGCACTGCAGCCAACAGAGCTCTGCTTCTGGCTTTTTATTCTTGTGGTAAATTACTGATATAGAAGATGCTGAATAATTTACTGGATTGGCTTCAAATTTCTCTAGAAATTAAAGATTAGTTAATTCCACATATTTTTGGCTTTCCTGCTTTGTTTCAGAATTGGCCAAGCTGACATAGGAGGGTGGGCAGGTGCCTGGGGCTGTGGTGAGGTTTGGGTCAGTGTGGTTGGTACCTGCAGGAAGGACTGGCCAGGTGCTCCAGTGTACTGCTGTAGGGGCCTGTGGATGTGCATCAAGCCCACAGTGAAAATGCTCTGGATTAAAAAATAGAAGCAACTTTCTGCCAGGCAGACTTTTCCTAACCCCGTCTTTTCATGGTTCCTGTTTATAGTGTGGTCCCACAGACACCATGCTGTATTGAGGAAAGTGAGTTGCAGCACAGAGGTGGGAAGGGGTAGGAACTTCCTAAGTCTTTTTTTTTGTTGTTGTTGTTGTTTTGTTGTGATTTGCTTTGGGTTTTTTTTTTTTTTTTTTTTTTTTTGGTTTGGGGTTTTTTTGGTGGACTTTTAAAAATGTTTTTTGGGTAATGTTTTTTTTGTCAAAGAACAGTATATTAGTTAATTTTGCCTCAGTCTGGGGGAACAGGCTAGTGTCAAACACTACAGCTTACAGCAGGTCTCCTACTCCTTTAAACCTTGCACAATCATTGACACCAATGTCAAGGGAGCATTAAATAAAAGTATGGTGTGTGGGGTTTAACTGGTTACATAAGAACAAATCAAATGAAAATCAAACCCAATCTTCCTGGCACCTTTCTCAAAAAAATCAGAGTAGATTTTTTTTTGAAAGATTGTCAAAATATTACATAGCTTGAAAAATGGAAGATCGGTAAAATCCTCCATCCTGAACTAGAGAAATGCTGCTGTCTTCAGCAGAAGTGCCTTCATCATCTTTTCTGTGCAAAGCAACAGCAATTTGCAAGTACATGTTTATTTTCTCTTAGCAAGGACAGCCCACATTTTTACATTTCTAATGGGAAATGGCCAAACAAATGAAGGAGAAATTGTCCATCTAGCAAAGCTACTAGTCCAGACATGCTGGAATAGGAAATGGAGCTAGGGAGGACTGGTTACAGTTTCAGCCTTGGGTTCAAGACAGAGACTTGTCTTTCAGACTGATTTATGGCCCATTAAAGACATGGTTATTCATAGAGCACTTGACTAGTCTCTGTTTAGTTCCAGGTGCTAGTGTGAGTTACCAAAACACTTAAAAATTTTTCATGTGCTTTTCCAGCACATTTTCCCCTACTGGGGTCCCTACAGTTGTCAAGGTTGTTTGCAATGGGCGAGGACAATTTCTCAGGTGGTTAGTGAGGGAGATGGCTCCCAAGATTTTCTCTGCCTTGAGCTGCAGCTCTGGCTGTGGGGAGGTTGAGGATGTGAAGTTGCTGACTAATGACATTCTCAGCTAGAGATGCATCTCCAGCATGTTTTTTTTTTTTAAAGCCCAAACATTTATTTATTCATTCCTTTACTATGTGATAAAGTATGCAGTTAATGTTGAACTTCAAAGGCACTTTCATGCTTTAAGGGAGAGGTGTCAAATAACACCGTAGAGAGGTGTTTTTCTATCGGTTTGTAATGTGTTTATTTTTACTTTTACTTTTTTTTTATGTAATCCAAGCTATTTCTGAACTGATTACTTCAGAACTGCAGGATCTGTTGCTACACAAATTGTGTCTTTGGAGGTTACTTCTCTGAATTTTTCTACTCTAGTCAAAAGCTGAAAAGAAAGTCTCACCAATAGCAAAGTAAGTTACCACCTGAGGTAGCCTCTGCAGGGGGAACAGCTCAGAGTGCAGCACAATCCAGAGGCCTGGGAAGAGGACAGTGTGATGCTGGTAGTGGGATACAGCCTGATGCTGGTAGTGTCACAGGGCACATATACTTTGTTGTTATATTGGGAACATCCCACAACAATCTCTGTTCCTCAGAAAAGTTGTCCCTTTCCATGCTGCCATCTAACAAATGCCCAGGAGGAGACTGTTACTTAATGCTGATTGTGATTGACACCACAGGATCCAAGTGCTGGGGAAGCCTGTAAAGGAGCTGTGAGGCAGGTGGTTATTTCTTCCAAACTTCTCCTATGCTGGTGCCATGCCTGGGTCTGACATACAAAAATCTCTGGTGTTAGAGTCTTCCCTACATTTTACTGTTTTATCATTCTTATTGCTACATAGTTTCCCCTCAGCTGTTCCTTGATTTTTTTATTTTCAGAGTCAAATCTATTTGTTTTAATTTGTCCAGCCCAATGTGGATGTGGATAAATGATTGTTCTTTTTCACTTTGCAGCACCCATTTACATACTTGAGAGCTTTATTCTATTTCTCTCAGCCTTCTCCTTAGGCTAAGCAATGCCACTGCATTCAGTTTTTCTTCATGTGACATGATTTATAGATCTGTTACCGTTCATAGTGCTCTGCCTGTTCACCTCCTCCTGAATCACAGTGCCCATGACCTTCTGCATCTTCAAGCTGCAGTTCTGTTTTTATAATTGAGCATGATGATGTCTTTTTCACTACAGAAAGGACATTGCTGAGTCAAGTTCAGCTCTTGCTCTGCACTAATCCTTACATCACTCCAACATAGTGACTGTGGTGTAATTAATTAATGGTTTCACATTTTGTGTTTGCTGATGATCATTCCTGACTGGGTAAAGCAACTTGCGTTTTCTTCTAGAGAGGCACATTTTCTGTCAAAAGATCTGACCTTTGTCCTCTGGTGTGATTTTACTGAGGAAAGATGTCCTGTTTAACCTTTCTGCAAATCAATTAACATTGTTTGTCAGTGTATTTTGGGTATATGGGAGACACTTCCCTTTCCCACTGGGAGAGGGGCTGACTATTTTGGTCCTCCCTTATGAGGTTTTTGGATAGTGCTAAGGTCCTTTGGGAATCTGCAGTGTGCCACAGGGTAACTATTCACAAACTGCAAGCTATGCTGTCAATCATTGCTGGTCACCACAGTATTTACCACCCAAACAGTCTTACAATAGATTTTAGCCAGTGACTTTAGAGTGAAAAGATAGATGTAAGCATCCTCCAGACAGCAGGAGACAATGAATGTCATCCTGAGGCAGGCACGTAAATCACATCAGCTGAATCATCCTCTGAAAGTGCCTGTCCCTCAGAACTGACTTCAAACAGAGCACAGGGTGACTGTCTCAGACATAGTCATGGCACAGATGAATGCTAGCCCATCTTTTTCGTGGTCATTTTACTCAGTGGAGTGAAAAAGGTTTGTGAAGAGCCTCATTTTCCAGTGACCTGTGAAGAAGGCTCTGTTTCTGGTTGTGTAGCCAAAATTATTGCAATAAACTATCAGCTGTGGGAAACTACTGCTTTCATTCAAATCTGTGACTATAGACTTGATATCAGCACATCTGTTAGTTCTCTTTAGTCTGAAAAAAGGTGATCTATTCAGTGGAACATCTACCAAAGTATTTTTGTGGACTCCACAGGCTAGTATTCGAGCAAAAGAAAGACATATTCACACAAGGAGAGAAAACTGCTTCATGAGCAACATTATATTTGGCTCTTTGATGTTTATTTGGTAAAACCAAGTTGCATTAGGTAGCTCACTGCTCTTGTTGATATATTCAATGCATTTCCCTGGTATACATTCTGTACTTAGGAATGGAAATTACTCAGTAACACTCTACTTCATGAATATTCTGATTTCAATGTAATGGCTCATGGACTGTGTTAATGTATATAGAATAATCTAATAATGCAATAATACCATAATGATATATTTTATATATATGTGTGTGTATCTCCCTCAGAGCCTTTCCTGTACTAAAATTTTCATACTATCTATAGTGTTGTTGTGCTGGAGTATTCCTGCTGGGAAATTCTCAGGCACTGTCTCACTGGCAGTGTACATTTTTCCTTGCTAATGCATTCACTGACCATACAGTAGTAAGCCTTCCACACAACACAATTCACTAGAGACTCTTGTTTTCCTTTTGTGATGAATTCTTCAGGAGTCTAGAAGCTGCAAGGAGAGATGCCTTGAAACTTGGTTTTCTTTTTGTCAGTGTTGTGCCTACCCTATTGACAGCAGTCAGTATCAACAAATTTCCAGTTCTGTCTGTGTTGTTTCCTCATGCTACTTGGAGATGTGAGACCATGTGAAACAGCAGAAATTAAAATGTTTATTTGTAATATTCATAAAGCTATATAAAAATATTTTTTTTTCTGGGGGATAACTGACTAATTTGAGGACAGAAACACTCTCCATAGGGTAAACTGAAATTGTTCCTGAGCACTAGTAATGCTGTTATGTTTTTGTGTTTTGCTTTTTAGAGAGCTTAAAGACCCTGTGACACTAGGTACTCTATAACTATTAGGTGTTGCATTGATTTCTACAGGGATGATGCATCAGTTAGCAAAGCTTCATCTATCATAACTGTAAAATATTTCAAATTGTAGCATGTGAAGTGTAAAGGCTTAAATCTATTTGTTATCCAGATCTTGCACAGTGGCTGCAAAATCCTCTTTGACCTTGAAAATCCCTGAGTTTGGGGTTTCCAGCCCAAGCTGTCAGGAACAAGGGTGGGGGATATGTGGGTAGGATATTAGTCCCTGGGAAAACTTGCACTGCTCAGTGCCTGATGATAAGATCGTTTCATCAAGAAAAAAGAAGTCACTGATATCTGATATCTTTGTTGTCATGTAAAGCAAGAAGGAGAACAACAGCCCATACTGGTGATTAACCTTCCCTGCTCCCCCAAGGGCTGGCTGCTCACAAGCAAGGACAAAAGCAGATGATAGCATAGCCTGAGAAAGCTGACCCCATCACCACTTGACCTGTGTCTGTATGGTAGATAAATGTATGTTTGGGAATGCAATGTTTTGTGTTCTCCACTGAAGCATGCCTACTGTTCACATTTGGTCCTGGGCAACTGGCTCCAGGTGGCTCTGCCTGAGCAAGGTGGTTGGATTGGATGACCTCCAGAGGTTCCTTCCAACCTCAGCTCTTCTGTGCTTATACCTTAAAACCACACAAGCTGCTTACCAGTTTCTCCCTGAATTGAGAGGATTTTGATTCAAAGCCTACTAAGTGTTCTTCCAGCACCAGCCTGGGATTATACCACGCTGTGTTTGCATGCTGACAAGGTGCACAGCTGGTAAGTGTCATGTTGCTTATGGCATCATGGCTTTTACTAAATGTGTGACAAATGCACTACAATATGAAATACTGCAAACCACATAGTGATTATCAGCTAAAATGTTTTCAATGATGTTATCTTTGCTTTTTATCTGTGCTTGTTCATTTGCAAAATGCAGTCATTTGCAATTGGCCTGCCTATTGTTAGCTCAAGTTGGTTCTGTTGAATATTGAACTCAAATAATTTGAGAGTGTTATTCAATGTGATGCCTGGTTTATTAGTTTCATTTTAATGTGTTGGAAATCTGCATAGAGAGCTTAGTCTTAGTGGCCATTACAGGGAAAGATTAGTTTCCAAGCCAGCTGCAGTGCTGCAAGCTACATTTTCTGAGAAAATTATAGAAAAACAATTTAGGAATATATATAGCTTGTCAATCTATGCTTTTTCTAGGCTATGACGTGAAGGGTCTTGTAAAGATTGAACTCATCACATATCAGCTGGTGTAAACAGGTCATGCTACATGCCATGAATTTTAGACCATGTGTCATTTTCATTTACTTTTAGATTGTGTGTTATTTTCATTTATTTTCCTATATTTTGAGTGCATCCCTGAAGTTTAGGCACGAAAAAAAGACTTGTTGAAAAACCTAGTGGATTTATCACCCAGCAGGTATTTGGTGACAGCTCTTGCCACGGGGATTATGACTTTTCTCTTGTCACTTTCTCCTTGAGCACAAGCTACACAGCCTGGGAATTTAAAACACCAGCTAATGAGGGATTAGAGGCATGTAATTTTTAGAACCCTTGTACTGTCAGGAGAAAAAATAATAGTAGGTTTCCTCTGTCATTCACACCAACCTGATCTAAATTAGCTGGAGAGACTGCAATGAAGGACACTTCAGTTTAAAACTCTTATTTTCATGTCAACTACATGGCATTTCCTGGCCAACCTCTTTGCCTCCTGTGAGGAATGACAAGGCACATTCAGCTGTAGAGGTGGCTGAGAGGGTATTTGATTGCTTTTTGGACAGTAGTCTAAGATGCAGCACAAAGTATGGTCCAGATATGCACCATTGTGATTGTTAAATTGGGGGCTTTAGGCTCTTCCTATGCAGAGCTCCTTGGTGGTCAGAACTGCAGATTTTGGGGTTCCAGCTGTCTTGGTTTGTCCTAACCTCCAAAACCAGCTTATCCTAAAAGGATCTTAGAGATGTACCTCTCCAAACAGAAAAGGAGATGGCAAAAAGAGACAGCTCTGGCCAGAGTTGAACAGACTGAGTACAGCTGCTTTTACCCACACCCCAGTGAAGTTAACTCTTCATGTTTCCAGGGTGGGAGGACGTGCAGTAGCTGTGCTTCTGCTTTTGAAAACAAGGTCAAAGGCTCCTGTTGTTTTTTATGTGTTTTCCCAGAGTTCTCTTTAGAGAACCAATGTGAAAAGTTATGGAGAGGTGATGCCTTTTGAAGGCTGACCTAGAACAGATGCTAGATGGAGTTTAAAAATAGCTATTTATTAGAAGGCCTTAATGGGTACACCTGGGGCAGTACAAGAGCCCAGCCAGGGCTACACCCAAGATGAATCCAAAATGGTCACAAAATGACCTGTCACAAGGCCTCTCATATTTATAGGTTCTGGTCCATTAGCATATTGGCATTAAAAGTCCAATTACAGCTTTAGGTTATGAAGTCCCATCCTTCTTGTTTTTATCTCTTCATTCTGCTGTTGTTTATGCTTTTGGGCCTGAGAGTTGGATCATTTGTCCTTGGTCCCCAGCTAGAGAAGGAATTGTTTTGCCTACCTACTCTGTGAAGACAGCTTCCTATACTATCCCCTAATATAAAGCTCAGAACTACACCCTAAAGCAGTACAGAATCTAAAAAAGATAAAAGCTAAAACCTGAGGCATCAGAGGTTTAGATATAGTGAGACTTAAAATGTGCAAAATCATGGAGATGATCTTTTAAAATAATCTCCCACACTGATAAAGAAGAGGTTTTTTAACAGAGGAGTAAAAAAAAAAAAGGTCTGGCAGCAGTGGTCTACTTTGACCTTGAATTCATATATCATTCTTAATACCATGATTCAAGCAAGTAGGATAAATAACTCCATGCCCTTTGGGCACAGATTGCTATACACAGCGGGTACTTTCCAGCAATGCGGATATTCTGTCCAATCTCCTTAGAGACAGAGAGACTTTGGGCCAAGCTCAAACCCCTTATAAACACAGTTGAGACTCCTTTGGTATTCAGCTATTTTAGCTGACAGTTGTACTAATTTATCTTTCTTTAAGTCTGTTCAGCTGCCTACATTTAGAGTGTGGAAAGTTGTTACACAGGAGTGCTCTGAACAGACAGATAAGCAACCCCAGCCACCAAAGGCAAAGCCCCTTTGACAACTTCAGCATTTTCAGGCACTGATTACTGGCAGTGACAATCACTTCTAATGTACTCCCTGCCTGTAGGTATTGATGTGTTTGTTCTGATTCTCAGTCTTTGTTTAGGGCTTATTACTGTGATCACTTTTTCTGTTGTAGGTTTGCACATCAGCAGTTTAATTACAAAGACAGCTCTCTCTTAAATGTCAGCTTGCTATATTTTTGCTGTCCCCGTAGCCATTAACTCCTTTGTACTGATTCATGGGCACATGCTACCAACCTTGACGTCAATTTTATTTGTCCTTCTCATTTAAAATGGAAGAAAAAAAAGATGTCCTGTTTTTCCTCTGATAAAAAAAATGTTTGTGTCACGTTTATGTATGCACATTTACAGTTGTGTGTGAGAAAGATATATACTCATGAAAATGAGGGACATTTATTTTGATGAATGGCAGTATGTTGCTTTGTGATACATCAGGTCATATAAAATTGTCACTAAGCAACTAAATGTGATCTGACAACATTATGAATTCTTTTTCATGTGTTTATTGGTTTCTTAGAAGTGCAAGTATTTTTTGCCCCGATCACTAGTAATTAACTGTAAGAATCTGTTTAATGCTTTTATTTTCACTGGTTTTTGGTTATTATTAAATCTCTTCAGTTTGTCATAATTTTTCTCATCCCAGATATCTCAGGAGGCAATGCACTCAGTTGCTCCAAATGTGAATTACAGCTAAGTGAAAATAAAAACCTTGTCTTTTTTATCATGTTAGGTTTTGTGCCCTTCTCTCCTCACTTACACTAGGAAGTGACAGTCATCCACTGTGTCAATTCACTTATCAAATTACAAAGGTATTTTTAGTTTGGGTCATGGTTTATTAGGTAGAAATAACTATGTTTTCATATGTTATGGACGGAAACTGAAAAGGAACTAGTGTACCAGAAGGTGCAGGTAGCTGAATGTAGAATCACAGAAGCACAGAATGAGCTGAGTTGGGATCAACCCCCAAGGAACATCGAGTCCAACTCCTGATTCTGCACAGGACACCCCAAGTCACACCATATGCCTAAAAGCAGTGTCCAAACTCTTATTGAACTCTGTCAGGCTGGTGCTGTGACCACTTCCCTGGGGAGCCTGTTCCTGTGCCCTATCAGCCTTTGGGTGAAGAACCTTTTTCTAATATCTAACCTAAACTCCATTGCTTTGTGATCACTGTGGCCAAAACAGCCACCAATCTCCATTCAGATAAAGGAAGACATCTTTCTGAGTTAGTTTCCCTTAGGACCTGTTCCATAAAGTTGCTATCCAGGTATTTTAGGAATCTTCTGGCCTGGGCTGTACCAGCTGTGTGACGCTGCCAGTCAGTTTCTGCCAAGTAGAAGTTCCCCATTAGGACAAGGCAGTTGACTTGGCAGTGTTCCTTTGTTCCTCAAAGAATAGTTCATGGGTGTCATTGTCCTGGAAGGTCTATGGAAGAGTCCCAAGGTGACATTCACGCTATATGTTACTCCTGTGATCCACTTGGTCCTCCTTCCAAGCCAACCCTTCTCAAAATTTAGAAGATATTTTTCTTGTATGAGCATTTCCCCTCTTCATACAAGCACCGAGGCCATGTACCTTTTGGAGTGTGTGGCTGACTCAGGTGCTACTCTGCCTTTTGTGTGTCCTCTTGCAGAAGTGTCTTGTGACTCACAGCAGTGACTATTATGATCCAATTATTAGAGAAATACCTCTGTCTGAATTAAGGTGCAAACAACAACATAGGCCCAAGTCAATAATACAGATTTTAAATAAAAGTAAATGAGGGGGAGATAAAGAGAGAGAGGAAGGGTGGGGGGAGCAGGGGGGAGAAAGTAGAAAAAGTGTCACCACTCTGTAGATTTCAATGACACCCTGTTGCTCTTCTTCTGGTCTCAGTGGTTGCAGACTGTATCCATCAAGTGGTGGAGGGAAAGAGTCCACAAAACTCCTGTACTGGTCCATGAGAACCAGTTTCTTACAGCACCTGGATGAGTACTGCAAGTGGTCAAATGTCAGCAGTTCAACCCTTGGTTTGTGGATCCATTCCTCTCCTTTGACCTGGGATACTTGGACAATAGCACTACCTTATCTTATCTCAAGCTTCTTTTGCCATCCAAATTAGGAGACATATTCAGAAAGGGGTGGGTTTCAGCAGATGAGCAGCTGCGTCTTTGCAGTTTGCTACAGTGGACAAAAGACTTTTGGTGATCTTAACAATGATTAAGCCATTAACCATTTCAATCTCTGACAGTGACTCTAATGTAGAGCCATCAATTGGCTTGAAATTTTTTGATAATGTGAATTATTTGGTAGGAAAGCTAAAATAGCTTTAACTTGCTCAGAAATCTCCAGCTGTCTGTCTCTGCTTTCTTCTGTGCCATCCTGAATATCAGGGCAACAGAAGTGCTAGTTTTCTGTGGTGGACAGAGACCAGCTTGGGGGCACTTACCTCTCTTTCCTAGCTTGTGGATTTCACAGAGCTCCCTTTGGCTTTATGTCTGTTTCAGGGAAAAGTTGAGAAACAAAAGTGAATGTTTCATGTTTGGGGTCCTCTTGGGTCACTTGGCCAGAAGACGCTCATCTTAACTGAGGCTAAAAATAAGGTAAATATTAATTCCAGGTGGCATGGTGATGAACCATGCATAGAAGAGGGATGTTGCTAAGAATAGAATTGCTGCCTTCCATAAAAAAAAGGAAGGAATAAAAAAAAAGAAAAAAAGAGTAATAAAAGTTTTGAAGGGCAGGAGTAAACATTAACTAAGCTGGCACCCTCCCAGACTTTGCTTGCACAATTTTAGTCTTAGTTCTGGTCAGGCTTTCTAAGCATTATTGGAATATAAATGTCACCTAAATGAGTAATAAATCAGGCAGCCCCTGCCTGATGAGAAGTAGACTCACCTGTCCTGAAAGAATTTGCTTGAAACTAGGGCAATTTCACATTTCTTTCAAACGTGCGAGCATTGGCATTGCCCTCAAATGGTGCTGTCTGTGTGGGCGATAGGCAGTCTGTTTGTATTAGTGTTGCCAACACGATTTCAATGCTGTGGTCTGCACTGCTTATCTTGCATGCCCATGTGTGCTGCTGTGTGAAGCTGATCCAGGTAAATTGAGCCTGCTGTGCCTTTTTCACACCTCCCTCACCTCCTGCATCTGGGTCCTCTGCTGCAAGCTGTGAAGCTCAGGGATGGCGGCAACTGCCCTGAGCCTAGCTCGGGTGGGAGTGGAGGGTGCAGCAAGAACCAGGTCAGGTGCACCATCAGCTTGGATGGACAGCGATCCTGCCCTGTAGCCTCAGTGACCCTGGGCTGAAGACGTTAATAATTGCAAGAGGGCTGATTACATCTTGCAGGGAACTCTGTTGTGAATTCATCAAACAGCACAGTGTGGCAGCACTTTCCATGTGGTCCCAGGGCAGTCACAGGGGCACTTCCTGGTCCTCCCTCATCCCCTACAAAAACGTTTTTTTTTCAGGATAGGTCATTAGGATTTGACTTGTTCAGTGCAGCACAATCAAACAGCTTCTTTTGCGGAGGCATCTCTTTCTGTACATTCCCTCCCTGAAAAAACACTATCAACACAGAATTGCTGTGTTCTACAAGATCATGTTAACTGCACCATACCTCTCTGAAAATAAAAAAGAAAATAAATGTATTGGGTACAGAAACCTTGCTATACAAAGTCTTGTAAAGCTGAGAGTATCTGTCTCTTCCCATGGATAAGAAGGGAAATCAGCATTGCTCAACATATCTTACACTCTCCTTCTTGCTTTATCCACCTTCTCTGCTTTTCAAAGTGAAGTCCTGACTGAATTTAAGACCCATGTTTTAAAACTCACGTTTAGACTCCTTAGACAGGCTCTGTTGGGCTCCATATGCCAAAGTCCTTCTCAATTTAGCCTATTGATTTCAATAGTCCTCAAAGAAGTTTAAACTCTTGTAATTTAAGTGATTTAAACTGATGCAATTTTTTTATGTGGTAGGAAGCTCTAAGTTATTCCGTCATGGGTTCATCTCTACATCCATTTCTAGAGTTCAGAATATACACCTCAGGGCAGGAGGGCAGGGAATCCAGACTTTGTTGTTTTACACCTGCTCAGAAAGGAGATGTGATTTGGACTGGATGGCATTGGACTAGACTGTATTGGATGAGATTGAGGGTACATAGCCATCTTAAAACAATAGGGTCTGTTCTAGAAAAGGAGCAGAAATGCAGAAGCAGCAGTGTCAGCTGTAATACAGTTAATTCCATAGATTGTCTGACTGATGGAGAATGCTACCAGGTCATGACCCACCAATACTGCACTTGGGAAGTGAGAAGAAAATTCTGGGTGCAGTTCCAGTTCCTGAGACTTGCTGTCTACACTGGTAATATTAAATCAGTATCAGGCCACAGGCTCCAGCACCTGCAGTCACCCATCCTGCTGGGCACAATCCTTACTATTTTGGCCAGGGCTGACTTGCACTCTTAGCCAGGTCTAGATTTAGTGTGGGCTGGGGGTGATTTTCAGCAGCCTGCTTGTATGATACCCCATCATTGTGGAAGCCAAGGGAGTGGTAAAGTGGCTGTAGGCTGTTTCAGGGCCAAGGAAAAGTCCCATGAACATTTTTATAGGTTGGAACAAATGCACTTATGGCCTTGGAAGCACACCTGATTTCTTGGAATAATTTACATATTTGATGTAATTACCAGTCTAATTAACATTGATCGAAAGCACGTTTACATTTGCTGGGCTTTACACACTAAATATTGCTGACCACCATCAATCTTCCTAAAGGGAGCAAAACTTTGATGACTTGAGCAAGCCAGATGCAACAACAGCCACCATAAAAGACAAGCAACCTTCCTTTTGGGCTGTTTTTGCAAATTTCAATAAAATGTTTCTTCTGCTATT